>NW_017728886.1:89095769-89159547 GCF_001723895.1 Crocodylus porosus
TGAGCTGTAAGAGTTCCTGTTTCTGCACACGTGCCCAGGAGGAAAAATATAAATACAGCCTGCAAAATTCCTTGGTGGGTTCAGAGTAATCTGAGTTTTTGACTCTGCTCTGACCCCATTTGCAAACACACCTTTTGTGCCATCTAATGAGTGTGTGTCTGTGATTTTAGTGGCCTCCAGAGAAACGAACCGCTTTAAGCATCACTTTGGCTGTAAGACTTCAGTGGTATGTACCTTAATTCCCTGTCACAGATTAGGAATTTGCATGTCAAATGACTAACTATATTTATAAAAGATATGCTGAGAAAGCTGCAGTAAGTTTATTCAACTCAAAAGTAAAGTAACCAAAACCACTAAGCTTTACCACATGTTGTAGCTCAGGTCTGTTTTCCAGTTCTTCTACAACTTTATCAATCTGAAAACAAAACAAACAAAAAGATACGGATGAGCAAACCTGTGACTATTACCATATCAACAGGACCAAAAGATGTGTATGGGAAAACATTCAGCTTACTGTATCAGGAATGGTTTGCATACTCACTGAAATTTTAGCTTCGTTATCCAAAAGCATGTCTACTGCTTTCTGGAACAGAAAAAGAAACACAGCTGAGAATGGGTCTAACCAAAGACAGACAGACAGAAAACACATATAGGAATACAACCATATGGATATTACAAATACACCTTTTCTCATTTGAATTTACTTGAATAGCAGCCTGCAAAATGCCAACGTTGCGAGGATAGGCATGCCTGGTACTTTTCAAGATGACCTACTATGTATTCTAAGAATACCTTTCATAAGTTTGCACATGAAATGGAAATCAATAGCACATTCATGACATCCCCTACAGAAAGCTTATTTTGTTTGGGTTTTATCCGGTTTGGAGACAGAATTTGTATAATTTTCATACATTTCCTTATATTTCCTTGATTTCCTTATTTCCAAAACATAGGTTAATACTAGATTAGTCAACTATCAAGAAGAAAAAGCAGTGGAAATACCCAGCAAAGTGTGTTCAATTAAATCTGCTCCTCTAAAAATGTACTACTTTGGGGCTCATTAGTATGATTGGGGCTCCCATTTGTTTGGAAATGCAGCAAGCATCTTAGGGCAAAAGTTTATTTTCAGAATCACAAGGGAGATTTTAGATTCAGTCTGCTCACCCGCCAAGGGAGATACTCATTACATGACATGTGGCTGCAAGGAAGGGCAGAACACCTACTACAATCATTTGAGAAAAGTAGTTCCTCCTGAGGTTCTGAAGTTATTTTTGGTTTTCTTAACTCCAGCATGCCAGTCTAGTAGACATCTCCACATCACCTCATAATCGGTTTAGACAGAATACTAAAACTGTGACAACACACTCTTTAAAAGACATTCACTTCCTTCTTGTTGAAATATTTACTGCTCAGAAAGAGTAAAAAGCAACATTAAAAGTCACTGTACCTCTGAATCAAAATCCATGAGGAGAACAATTTTGTCTCTGATAGAACTGAACAGATTGTGCTTGTGAATCAACTGGAAAACATCTTTGTGTCTCAGGGTTAGGTAAATTTCAAGGGCTTTCCCATAGCGTTGGTCATAGGTATACCTGATAAAAGACATGTTATGATCTGAAAGTAAATCAAGTTATACCACGAACTAAGGCAAGATATTACTTAACTGGAAAAACACGTGTGAGAGTCGAAATGCTTCACTTCCACTCAGGGGGAAAAATATCTCAAAAGAAATGCAAGCCATTGGGAAATCTGTTTATAGCTTTGGTCATTAAATTAATAATTATTAATGATGTCATGAGGTCAGCCTACAACTTTACCTCTCTCTTCAAAGCCTTCTCAATATAGAGGACTAAGCAGAACTCCCTCCAGAGCTATTCAGTGCTACCATCTTAAGATAATTGTCATGGGTTGTCACTGAGCAACAGGATTTTTTCCCTCTTTTTAGAGGCAGAACTGCAGACTGCTGTACCTCTTAATTGGGGTATCAGACTGAGTCAATGGTGCAAGGCCATGTCAATAGACCAAGTATGCCTTACCAAATCATTTTTAAACATTTTCTAATCACAGATTTCCAACCCTGTGGTATATCAACTGTAACACTTTCTAAAATTCAAGAGAAAGAAGATGTTACTTCATTTTCCTTCCAAGTATTTTTTGAAGACACACTGTTCCCAAAAAAGGCAACAAAAAGCAGGGAGGTAGGAGGAAAGGGTGCTGGGAAATCCAATCTTCCCTCACAGTTCTTCAATTTAATTCTTAACGTATTTTAACTAGTGCAAGAGAGAAGAACTGTTAACACACTGCCTTCCACATAGAGGAGTTGGAAATTAAAAAAAAAAAAAAGGTTGATAGTACAGAAAGCTAAGAGCAGCAATTACTTCTATTATCGTAGGTGGTCAAATACTTTAAGATAAGGTCAAATACAATACTGCTGCAGAAAGAAACCTTTGGGGGTGCCTATACACAGGCAGGGAGGCTTCTCTGACTTGCTACAATTACAGCGCATCAGGGCAGGCTCAATTAAACGAGTTTGCTGGAGCGTGGCAATTACCATGCCCCAGATGACTCCAGCACCATATGAATCAGCGTCCCTATGTTGAAAAATGACAGAAGGACCCTTTAACTAAAGCTCATTCAATGAGGTTTAGTTAAAGTACCCCTGCTGCCATTTTTCAGCATGGGGACGCTCCGAGTGCTTTAATTAGATCAGCTTTTGAAGCCACTGTAATTAAAGCACTCCCCCACACCTTGCCCCAAGCACGTGTATAAACACCCTTAGAGTCTGATGTGTGTAAAATGCACGTACAATTCTGCAAGAGTTCTGAGCAAGGTCCTATTCTGCGGATCTTTCTTCAGATGATCCACCACGGTTTGCACTATGATGGCATTGTTGTACAGGTCTCCAGGCCACTCTTTTATCAGTGTTGCAAAGCCCTAACGACAGAGAAGATTGTCAACAGAAATATAGTTGTATGCCAAGCAGCAAACTCTGATCAACCCCATGTCCAATCAACTATACACTGGCACACATAATTTCTACAGTATAGTTTCTTTCCTTCTCTTAATGTTCTATAAAGTACTCTTGCTCCTTTTTGATCAAGAGATTTTGTGCTGTTTGCCAGAGTTGGAGAAAACAAGAGAGAATTTAGAAGAAAGAAAGAAGGGTAAGAAGTCACTTTAAAAAACAATTACTGAGCTATGGACACAGGTAAACTTAACCACTTCAAAATGCCAGAAGCATCTGCTGCTTGGGAACATAATTCAGTTGTCCTGCCCACAACTTACTTCTGCATGCTTGTAAAGGAGACAAATATGCTAGCATCACTTAAAGTTAAACCCTGAATGAACCAACCCAATTCTCACTACCCTCTGACAAAGCACCTACCAAAGTAGGCTCTTGTCTACAGAAGTTCAAGTCTCTCTGAACCATTCAATATGAAAGGGGCCACCTGACCTACCTCCTGCCTGATTTCAGGTTAACACAGCTTACTAGCTTTCTATCAGTAATACAAAGCTACAATCTGGTATACTGAAATATATTTAAAACAAACAAACAAAAAAAACCCAGTCTGTTATTTTTGTTTTAATTCTTGTTAAGTTTACCATTAATGTTCTTTTACTATAATAGAAAATCTGCTGACAGTTTCACAGTATTTTGCTAGTAACAACTATTACACATGGATGCATCAGTACCTCATAATCACTCTCCAGAAACTCATGAAGGACCATTTCGTAGATGAGAGGCTTCAAAATTGGATCCCGTCTTGGTAAATAAGGGCTAATTGCCTGTAAGAGGTAAAAAAAAAAAAAAAAAGCATAGGGTCAAAGTTTAAAGCACTCTTTTTGTACAAATATTCCAGCAAAATGAATAAGAAAAACAAAGTGCTTCCAACATAAGTAGCAAGATCTGACTAATTTTTCATTCCAAGGGAACTGGGTAACAACCCATGATTAATTACCAGTAGAAGGCAGGACAGTGTGGCACCTTATAGTCTAACTCATACAGAGAGACATGAGTTTTTGTAGGCTATCACTTGATTCACAGAAGTTTAGATCTCCAAGGTAGGTGCCTGCACCACCCGCACTGGGACTCTATTCCAGAGTCTGGTCACAAGAACCATGAAGAAGTTTTTCCTTATATCCAGTCTGAAACCTTCTTCTAGGAGTTTATGACAGTTGCTTCTGGTTTTCCCCTAGGGCACTCTGGTGAATAGTTGTTCGCCGAGCCCCTGATGCTCATCTCTGATATATAACCCACCAAATACAAGATAAGCTGCCACCAAATGCCCTCAAAGGCTTCTCTTTTCTAGGCTGAACAGTCCCGTATCTGCCAGCCTTTCCTCATATAGCTTGCTCTTCATGTCCCTAATCATATGAGTGGCTTTTTTCAAGCTTCTCCACATCCTTCAGTAGACTATAAAAGCTCTGACTCTCTGGATTCCTCAGTCGCTAAGGTACCCTACTGCCCTGCCATCTGCCTACAGATTAACATGACTAACTACCTCTCTAACCACCAAGAATTAGCCATTTTCAACTTTGTTGGATGTATTTTGTATTTTATATCCATACAAACTAAAAAATGATGTTCTGGCACTTATAAGAAGGAAACAATTATTACAAAAATGCCAAGTGCAAACTGTACCCACTGTGACTTGCTACGAGAGCTGCATTATTATACAAATATGTAAATATATGCATTTCTGTTTATAAAAATTCAGAGTACTCACTCACTACATCAGAATTACAATACTATGAGGAAATAAAGTAACTGAAGGTTCCTGGCAGACATTTCAATTAAGAGACAATTAACCTGTTAAACCCACCATAAACAGTAGCCCCGCCACACATTAAAGCAATGAATGGCCCAACAAAACAAAAAACTAGCTAAAAAAATATTCCACAAAAAATACATAACACGTTTGTGGCCGACTGCCATCATGCCTTAAATTGAACATGTGGCAGGGGAAATAGAGTTGGCTCAGAACTCCAGTGCAGTCCTATCAGCTGACACTCAGTCCCAGCCCCAAGAGTCTGCAATTGGCTCCAGTATAGTCCTAGGAGTGGGGCCAACAATCAGCCAAATTTCAGTCCTGCCCCCAGGATCACTTGGGTTCAGCCAAGCTGCAAGCACTCAGCTTTCAGTTTGCCGGTTCAGGAAAAGCTGGAATCTTGGGCTCTCTTTGCACAGGCAAGTAGTAATGGTGCTAGTGGACCTCTGATCCAAAGATGGTACATCCTGACATACATGTGGCATAGCAGGAGGTGCAACTGTTGGGACTAAGGATCAGGTCCCACTATATCATTCAATGATGAATGTGCACCATAAGCCAGGGATGTATAATTTGCACTCACCGCCAGAACTGAAAATAAATTCAGAAGAAAGGAGTGGTTGATTGTCTGTGTCTTAATGAGCCAAGAAAAGCTGAAGGGTATTATCCAATGCTTTGTAAGTCTCAGCTGACTTGACAGAGGCTTTGGATAGCACTGGTCAGGACTTTTTTAACAAACTGATTAATATGAGCATAATTCTATGCACATGCAAGTGGCAATGACTAAATATGGCAATGACTAACTAAGGGATAGCAGATGCCAAATTAGTCAAGGTGATTTTTGTACCAACTGATGGGACTCTAGCAGAGACCGAGTACCCTGACTAATAAGACTATAATGATGACTTAGTTATCCCAGTGACTAATAAACCAGACTTCACTACCTTGCAAGTATTTTCATATTTCTAAATATAGCCCTATATTGTACTTTGCTTTAAAGTAGCACATAACTGAATTTATTACTACCCAAGAGTATTCTCATAACAGTAAGACACAGATAGAATTGGAAGTCAGTCAGTGTTACTAGGCATTTCTTTGTTATAAGGGGGTTGTGTGCCAAAATTAATTGGCGAGGGGATTAAATCTCACTCACTCTTTTTTTCTTTTTTAAATAAAAAGAAGTTTCTGAGATTTTGGGAAGAGTAACTATTTAGTCCACCCTGAGTGACTTGGGCCATTTAAAAGATAAATCAAGATAAGTTTTACTGTATAAAAATCTACTTAAATAAATGTATATTAATCACTCACAATAAACAGCTTTTCTTTACTAACCATTCACATTTATCTAAATGAAAACTAAATCAAGACATAAAATCCTGGCACACAACTTGTAAAGTCAGATTATGACTTTGAAGATGGCCTTTCAATCAAAAGCTGCTGTAGGTGGCCTTTCTATCAAAAGCAGAATGTTTCAATAAGCTGCTTTAAAAGTGTTCTTAAGTAACAGCATCCTGACAATCAGAGGAGCCCATTTTAGAGGTAAAATCACTCCTTACCATATAATCCTAGCATAGCATGATATTAAGCACTATTATTCTAGCAAAATGTTAGATGATGCTATTATAGCAGTGGGACTTTTACCATTGCTGTGTTGTGACTTTGTGGTCCATAACTGAAGGCCAAGTATCTTGTTCAAGTCACCAGAGATGTTCCCCTGCTGTCCTACACTGAGGTAACTTTCTGTCATTACACTCAATGTGTCTGACGGAATAGTTCAGAAAAATGGGAAAAACCAGTAATCATTTCTCATCAAAACCTAACTTGACAGTTTTCAACAACTGCTTTGATAACGTTTAAAATAAAACAATTGTTGGAGGGATTTAGACAAAATCTCCTTTCCCTTTGAAAGGCAATTCATAGCAGAAGGATGAACATTATTAAACAAAAAAAACCACCAGGCCGTGCGTTTGCTTTACAACTTTGACTGGATTTGATATATGTGCTTTTTGACTGATTAAAAAAAAAAAATCTCCTCTGCTCTAAGGAGAGCTCTCCTACCATACTCCACTAGAGTAGGGGTGGCAAACCTGTAGCACACGTGCTACAAATGACACACAGCCTCCAAAGCAGGAGGGAAGGGGGAGAAGTAGGCGACGGGCAGTGCAGAAAACAGATAGAGCAGGAAGCAGAAAGCAAAGCAGCAAATTGCACAGAAAGGACAGGACTGGGAATAGAAAGCAGAGCAGCAGATAAGGAGAGGCACTTGGAAGGTTGCAGAGCTAATTTGTGGCACACCTGCCAAAAAAGGGTGGCCCCCACTGCATGGCTGTTTTTCTACCTGTCACTTGTTTCTTAATGGCCACCAACAGCTTCTACTTTCTATTACAGACTTTAATTTAGAAATATTAAGTACAATGAACTTGGAACACTGTCCTGCAAGCTGCTGTACCCCAGCACATTGCTCTGCCATGCAGAGTCCCTTTGTAATGGAGAAATTAGAAGGTCATAAGACAAGGAAGCAAGGCTCAGAGTGGAGAATGGGAAAGTAGAGGCAATTTTAAACTGCAATTCTCACCTTCTCCTCCCACCTCAGCTGCCCCCTGAATTAGGCCTCTAATTTTAAGAGCCTAATCCATAAGCCTTAATGTCACTCTTGGCTGAGATGCACATATATATCACCTCTGTGCAAAACAATTCAGATCATTCCTTAGAGCTGAAGCCAACCTACAAAAGGAATAATACTGCTTCTCTCTGAAGCCCAACTGTAGCAACAGCTTTAATACTACTTCTTCAAAAGGAGAGTGTTATTTCTTCTTGCATTTTGGTCTCAGTGGTTGCCAGGGACACAAAAGCACCTAAATTGTTTGAAACCAACACGTGTTCAAAGCTGAACTCCTGACTGCTAAGACTCCCAATTCTGTGTTTTTTAAAACCCTGGTTTAGGCAGGAAATCCATGAGGTAGCTCCAAACTTTGGATGCGTTAGTACTCCAGTCGAGTACTCAGTCCACTACAGGAAATCAGATTCTCGCATGGCTTTTTCCTTCCTCTCTCCCCGCACCTACCGAATCTAGCCTTTGAAAATGTTTCCAAATGTTGATAAGCAGATACAGGGACTTCTGTGAGAGTGTTTGTGTGTACAGTACATGCAGGACCCCAGCCAAGAGCGAGGATGTTAATATCACACAAAAGAATGCAAGAGGAATACAGATCTAATACTTCTTCAGCTTTGTGGACACACATGAGATCAAATCCATTGTTGAGGAAGCCCTGCCCACTGCCCTCAGCCACAGAAAACCACACAAGAGTCGGACACTATGCTTCAACCTTTGGCAACCACACAGATTTTCTGGCAAAATGATCAGGATACTCTGGAAGTGGACTGCATTAGGAGCCGAGTGTCTTCATGTTAGGGCCCCAATTCATAGTCCACCTCACTGACTTCAATAGTGCAGGGTTGGTGTACTCTGTTCCACAGAGGAAGAATTTTTAAACCTTTTCCTTACTATTACACTCTTCCTTACTGGAAATATTTATTGCATTTCAAGACACCCTATATATGGAGGGAATTTCTCCAAGTGATGTCCCTTTTAAAATTAGGGATAAAAATCATGACAGTAGACAGCGTAATGTCAATACCTAGCAGTTTTTGGTTCTTAGCTTTAAAGTGTTTTACTTCATCTTGTACAGTTAGGAAGCGCTCCTCTCTCAACCAACGCTTCCTCTAAAATATTAGAAACTAGTGTTAAATATGCTTCAGCTGCTTTATCCAGTATGTGCTTGTTGGGTCATAGTTTACAAGAGAGCCTGTATGCGAGAGAACAAATAATACATTTCAGAAATCAGTCCTTTTAGACCAATTAAGGGTTCATTAACTCTTTGTAGCACTCAGGTACCATGACAACCTGTGCAAGACCATATGATTGTAATAGGAAATGAAGAAAGTAGTATTCTGGAATCGCAGCTTGAAGGTGAATAATGTAACATACTGCATCTTAACGTTTTTCTACAATTGGCTTTCAGAAGGGTGAAAACAACCGTTTAGAAAGGCAGTAATTTAACAGAGAGGTTTTTGCAGCAAACCCACAAATATTTTTATATTTTACAGTCTGCTGGATGACATAAGTGGAGAGAAGAAACATCTACTCTAGACACTCACAACCAATACGAAAATAAAACCAAAAGGGCTAAAAAAGAATATATCAACATTTCACCTCAGGTCCCTTACTGGTTTGAAACAGAAAGAGACAAATATGAGATTTTATCTTTCAGTGTGGCAAAGAGTTCACCGAACCACTACGAACTCTTAAAAATAAGACAGTGTTGTTCTCTCATTGGAACCACTCTAAAGGAGAAATTAGACATTTCTAAAAAACTGTAATATGCTGAAATGCTTCCCTTTTTTGAAGGGAATTAAACAGCTCAAAACCAGCAAGGGACTACATGCTGTGAGATCTTAATAATACGTCCTTTTAGGCTCACAGAGTTTCACTAGGAAGATATAAAATTCAGAAATAAAATGTGCACACATTATCAAAGAAAGTATGCACTATGTTTCTAATGATTTGGGAGTGGCAACATTTTTACCTTAATGTCATGGGCAATTTATTCACTGAGACTTAACATCAAATGCGTTTTCTGTACCTGTCTCTCCATGCCAATACCAGGCAAAATACAAGGGGCAGACTGCTTCCCTTCCGTCCCACCATTTGCTGTGCGACAAGGGGAAAAAAATCCTATTCCATTTAAAAAAATGCTTGATATTCTTTAAAGATGAATCCACCCATATAACAACCATGCTATTGCAGATTTTGTTAATTGGTGGGGTTAGTTTTGATTTTAGGAATAACTTAGTAGCAAACTAGGACCATATACAATACTAAAATTCTGGTTCAATGATTTGAGCTCTGTCATCCCAGCTGGTCAACATCGGACTCTGCAGAATAAGTATGGGATGTATTATACAAGAAACATCAGCTAAGAAATAGGATTTAACGTACCTTAAGTTGCCCTATTTCTTTAAATTTGTAAACTTCAAATTCCCAGAGGTCTGTGTTCTTGCCAAGTATTTTCTGGCATTTTCTGTGGATAACAAATCAGGAGAAATTACAAATAAAAAAAAAGTAACATTTGTGAATAACAGAAGTGAGCATGTACCAAATGGCACCTTTCAAAATCCCACATTTTGGCAAACATTGTTCCAAACAAGATGTACCAGAAATGATTTCCTTTATAGCACATCAGCACAATTCCTTTGGTTATCCAGAAGGGGTCACTAGCCTACTAGATGTGGTGGTAAAATGCAACATCCTAGCTGTGACTTCAGCCATGGCTAATTCAGGACCCAAAAATAAAAGGTTCCCTGTACCTGAGTCTCTCTAACTGAGAACCACACTCAACTAAAAATAATAATAAAAGAGGTCTGGTAGTATTTTAAGTGCTTAAATATAGATTTAAGTACCTAGCTTTAAGTACCCAAGTTTGAAAAATTTTGGTCTACACAGGTATCCTCAGTATTATTGTGAATCATCACCTGAGCATGTAACCATGATGGGTGGATCAAGCAGATTAAATGTTAAGGGTCTAACGTGATTTAGAAGAATAAAATCTTATTAAAAATATCTATTATTAATCTTTCTAATGTAGCTAAAACTAGTGAGGTGCTTTACCTTCAAGCTGTCATCAAAAATATAAGTAGCAAATTTGTAAATGTTCATATCAGACATCCTCAGAGATGAGGACATTTTTTTTAAAGATCTATTGCACACACACAACCACCCCTGTGACCCCACCCATCCAGAATGCCCTCAACAACACTGAAAAAAATCTTATATGTATATATATTACCTAGCAGCCAGGTCATAGTCCCTTTTCTCCATTAGATGATTGATATAGGCTAAGCCTATATCCTAAAACAAAAAAAGTAGAAGTTAGACCTATTAGTCATATATTTGGCAAGTCAAACGGTCTGAGTTTTATTGACATAATAAGCTATCATGTCAGCCATGTCTGCATTTGGTGGTTTGTAAAGTCAACCACTCATCCTCATTTCCATGGATGTCCCTTTCTTAAACAGGAATAGTAGACTGTAAATAAAATTGCAGCAAAATATTCACTTTAAGCTCATACCTTCATGTTAAAATGTTGTGGTAAATAACTGGTTCTCCCATAATGGGAAATGTGTGTTATTTCCCCAAGTCCTGGCATCTCAAAGCATCTATCTGAGCATTTGGTGTTTGGGTCAGTTAGTTCAAGGATACTAAAATATTGACCCCAATATGGGGGCCAATATTTTAGGGAGAACATACACTGCTCTATAAAATAGAGGATTTACTGATATTGTAGTAAGCTGCTCATTCCATTACACAGAAGTAGGAAAAAGAAACTAGGTTGTAGGATTTATTATCCAAACATTTTTAATCATATTGTTTCTATTCAAGCTCCGTTAGTTAAAGGTCTGTCTGCATAGTAAATTCACACAATAAATCCCTACTCAAGGATTTATCCCAATGTAGAGCTTTATATGGAGATGCAGCAAATAATCTAAACACTGTTTTATCTTGTGGGATTCACATACAAGGCTCAATGCACACCTTAAGCCAAGCAGTAACAATGCATGAGCCTCCCATGCTGTTCAAACAGCCGCCTAAAGAACTCTACAACAGAGATGCCTGGAAATTTTTTGACAAAATATTGTTGTCTAAACCTTAAAAAAAAAAACAACCTTTGATTGGGAAGGCTTCTGTAGGGTGATATTTTTAAGTAAAAAAAAAAAGAGAGAAGAGCCAAACAGACAGGGGACCTCAACCCAGGTCTACCACATCTCAGAAGCGTGCTCTCACCACTTGGCTATTCTGGGGTAGGTTTGTCAATCTCTCTCAACCCAAAATACTAAAAGGGCAAATTTTTGCTGCAATGCCAAACAAAAACAAATGTTGCACCTTGGTAATTTTCATCCATCTCTATCTTAGAATGGCCCTGCTAAGGCTAAGGTAGCAAGTAGCATGGGGGGGGCAAAGTAGTAGGGGAAGGTGGCAAAGGATCTACACTTATGCTGAAAGCAAGTGGTTCTTGCATTTGGTTAGTAGTGTACAGTAGCTGTGGTCACTGTGGCATTCTATGAAGTCCCTGGAAAAACATTCTGTCCAGTAACTTTATGCCTTTGCCCTCACTAGAAAGAACAAGCATATTTTGCTGCATAACCCCAGAGGACTTCAACCACTTAGGGCATGATGGAAAGTCCCTAGAAATCAAATGATAATTCTATTGATTTCAGTAGACTTTGCATCAGGTCCCAACAGTCCAATAAAACTGAGGCTGCACAGGATTAACTAAATTTCATACCAACAGAACACATTTTTTAAGTCATAGGAAAAGTATTTCTTCTTCTCACTTCCTGGCTAGGACCTGTCTTCAGGATTCCTCATTTCTTTTGAAAGCATGAGCTACTTAATTTGAGAGGTTTTGGTGATGTCTTTAGTTTGAGATGGGAAGCTGACTTTACATGGCTGAAGCAGGTAAAACAGCTTTTAGCTTACTTCTGAAATATATGTTTTTGTAATGATCAGGGTTTGCTTATAAAACCGGTTATAAATTTAAAAGCTCAGTTATTACATTGTACTTGTTTTTGAAATACAGCATTTCAGTTCATAGCTGAAGGAACAGGCTTTACATCTAGGTCAGTTAAAAAAAGAAGTTAAAGCCATGCTGATTTTTGTTATTTAAAAACAATGTTTTGCTATTATTACAAATGTCTCTATCCTTTTCACTGCTATGCAAAAGCTCCATACAAATGGGAAAATAGCTATGCAAGAGTAAACAGTGACACTGACTATGTTAAAGACTGAAACTTTCAAAAACTTTAAAGTCAGTTAAGGCCTGGTTCAGTTTCAACTGAATTTCAGTAGGATGTGGAAACCTTAGGTTTCCTTTGATATTCCTACCCAAAGTGCTGCCACATGCAGAAATTCAGACTGAAAAGTACTTGCCACCCCCTCCCCACTAGACTTTCAGTTGCTTACAATATTGTTTTCCTTTAGACAACAACATTCAAAAATAAATAAATTCCTTAGAAATGTGCCACTTTTATGCTTACTGTCCCTGTTAGCTCAGTAGCCTTACAAATTCGAAGCACAGATGCTCTGTTTTTAGGCTAACATCACAAAACCGGATGCAGCTTGGAGAGTGCCTAACAACAATTTTCTGGATTAATACAGAAAAAAAAATATATAACCAACATTCTTAGCATCTCTTAATGTTCTAAAAAGCACGAGCTATTTCTTGTTTTGGGTTGAAGAGGAATTGTTTTAGACTTACCAAAATCTTATGCTTTTTTATGGTCTTTTGACTGATCTCAGCTGCCATCAATGCTTCCTACAGTCACATAATAGAAAAATGGCATATACAAGTCAAATACACAAAACTTCTATATAGGATGCTCTAGAACTGCATAAATCAAACTCTTTTTCTATGTGTTGTGTTTGAAGCACTAGAATTTTTAATGCCATGGTTGGATGAACAGCTTTGAATTCATACACAAAACAAAAGCAGTCAACCAAAAAGAACTATTTTTGTTTCCATCTGGGCTCACTCCACATTAGTATATTAGGATCAAATATCAAGACTATAGCACAATATAAAATGCAGTTCCAATGACTTATTTTCAAACAAAAATCCTCCACTAGCAAAGCAATTGGTGAAAAAATTAGCTTGAGAAGGGCTTATCTTGTGCATTTCCCCATTCCATCCTCCACACCAACCAAAAAAAAAACCCCTTTCTCGTCAGAATGATTTATTTCATTAAGTTGAACTTGCAACTCTTTATTTACCCATTTCCAATATACACAACAGAGCTAGTTCTTTTACTACTATATGAAAAGTTAAACCTTAATATGAATCATAACAAAAGCCAGCCACCAACTAGTAGCCAGGGGGCTTTCACCAAGGCCTCCACTATACATTATTACATTTACGTTGCAATTCAAGTGTTAACCGCAGCATAACTAGGAAGGGCACTCCTCATGCACCCAATTAAAGTGCCATAAAATGGGGAACATGCCATAAAGTGTTCCACACAGCTCAGAATATTTTTATGATTCATTTCTATTGTGCTTTAAATTTAATGTGTGGCTGGGGGCTAAAAATGAGCTGACTGTTGGTTCGTGGACCCAAACTGCACCACGGTCTGGAATGGCTCCAGTACCAACAATCAGCCAACTGTTAGCCCCAGACTGAGGTGGGGTGGGGTAGGTTGTAGCAGGGGGAAACTGAAAGCCTTCCCCCACTGAGAATTTTAAACCCCACACTACAGCTGCCTGGCATGGGGAAGAAGAGGCTCCCACTAATGTGGGGAGGCAGGGCATAGGCATATCCCACTGGAGACTTTAAACCCTGTGTTGGGGATCTCTGGATAGGCTGTCTGGCACAAGAGAGTATTGGGCTGAGGACTATAAATTTCATGTCAGGCAGCAGATGCTCCTGGAGGTGGGTGGAGAGAAGCCTCTGCTCCCTGTGCAGAGCAGCCCAGCCCAGCCCAGCCCAGCCCGTGTTGCCCACTGTGGGGTTTTGACAGTCAACTGATTGCTGGCTCCAGCCTGGATGGCCTCAGGTCTCAAACCCAGGACTGCCTAAATGGGCCAACAATCAGCTGATTGTCTGTGCTGACAGCCCCACCTGAGCAGGACCTGGCACTTTCCAGGGTGGGAGCTGATAATTAGCTGACTGTCAGACCCACGTGCATGCCCTTAGCTTTCAACTTGCCAATACAGAGAGAACCTGAACATGTGTGGCATTGCCGGTGGCATGATTATTGGGATCAGGAAACAGATTCCATTGTACCATTAAACAAAATGTGTGCTGGGGTCCAAGAGACAGAGCTGTACTTGGGAAGTGCTTGAGTCTTGTGGGATCCAGTGCAGTGTTTTGCATAAACTACAATCACCATTTTGAATTTATTCCCCAGAAGCCACAACCTCGCATGGACATTTTTAAATTCCTTGCATCAGAACTGAGTTTTGATATTCCAGGGGTTTCCTAAGCAGTCTACATACATGGGCATTCTGTACATTAAAAAAATTAAGTTGCAAAATTTCTTTTAAAGCCGTCTGTACAGTCCTCTGAAGTATTACTCTGGGACATCAGAAACCAAAGAACTTGGGCTGTTGTATTAATACTGACTAAAATGATCCAGGTAAAGACAAACAGTAGGTTCTTAAAATGTTATTTAAAAAAAAAATAATAAAAAAAAAATTGGATCTAGGCATCTAATAGTAAATGTGTAGATTTTTCAAAGGTTCTTTGTGCCATCGGTCCCACTGTAGTGAATGACCACAGTGGGTGTCTGCATCGTTGAAAGTCAGATGACACTAGGCACCAACAACTGAAACAGTAACATGTTGTTTGCTTCTTATGAGACAGTTTTCAACAACTAACCAGGAGCCATGAACCTAACCCTAACATAGGAATAAAATGGTGAATTCTGCTGCACTAAATCTCCTCTCCTTTACTTATTTGGATGGACACAAATAACTTAGCAGATTCCCAATCAACTTACCCGCAAACAACTAGGTCATGTGAACAGTTATGCTTGTGCACAACTAACAGAAGCCTTATTCAGTCACATGCAAGGCCAATGCTTACTGCTGCCACACAAGCTTTCAGACATAAGAAACTAAAGGCACTACTGTAAAAATTACTTCGTATTTCTTCTTTTCCAGGAGCCAGTCAATGTGGTCATCTTGGTCCCGTTCCTTTGCCACAACAACATCTCTTGGACTGATAATATAAAAGAGCGATTCGCCCTCCGAGTACTCTGAAAATGCATATGAAATTTTATTGTTATGTTTTCCAGAAGTAAAGCCTTGCATTTTAGTACACCCTTGGGGGAGGGGGAAAAGAGAGAGGCTAGCAAGAAAGCAAAATACTCCAGCAGAACATGATGATTTTGGATGCTGTATTTCCAATAAATTAAAACTGGTTTAAATGGTAAAATAGCTTTCAAAACTCACCACAGCTTATTGCAAATTCTGATTCATCCACTATGTATAAACTTTATGATGGTTTAGAAACACACTATTATACTTTTAGAGGACTATTACACTACATAGCCTGCAATAAATGTATCCTCCCCATCAAGGTCAAGGCCATCAAAAGCATAAATGATAGATGCCATAACCCTTGGGGACATGGTACATCATTACAGCAATGCATTTGCAATGCTATAAGTTAAGGTTATATGTATAATGCATTCACTTTTGGTACAAGTCCTTATTTTGAGTAAGCTTAGACTAAAAATTTTCTTAGAGGTCAAACGGACAATGACCGTTCAAAGTACAACTCTTACTACAAAGCCAGAAAAGAAACACTTCCAATCATTTGTAAACAGAAGCCCTCAATATTATCAACACACAGTCTAAATAATGTTTCACACACTGCATTTGAAACCATCAGAAAAATTTTATACACAACTGATGAATCAAAAACATTTGATGAATAGTGAAGCACAACCATGGGGACTGCTGGACTGTCCAATGCTCGTGATGGGAACAAACTGGTCTAGAGATTGGAAGTGGGTATGCTGCATTCTGGTTGCTTAAGGGCATGATCTATGTGTAGGTTTGGCATATCCATTCTGATTTAAAGTGTACTTCTGGATAAGATGCTTAAAATCAGATTCATTGATTTGAAAAGCCAGAAGGGCCCATTACTATCCATCTGCATAAGGCAGGCTATAGAATTTCAACCTGTAATTTTGCATCAAGCCCATAACCTGCTTGAATTACAGCAGGTTTTTTAGAAAAGTATCCAATCTTCACTTACAAGATTTCAGATGAGAGAATCCACTACATTCTCAGGAATATTCTGTCAATGATTACAGTCACCCTTGTTGTTAAAAATGTGTGCCTCAATACTCTGAATTTGTCTAGCCCCAAATTTTGTAGATTACAATTTTTTTCTTCTATCTGCTAAATTGGAGACTTTGAAAATTACGATTTTTAGACATGCCATGATGTGCTGATAAGTCCATTTGGATAAATCAATCAAGTTTAAACTTGTTAAAACTCCTGTTCTAATTCCATTTGTTGAGAAGTTGAATTTTCTTGGTTTCCCTTTTTAAAACCTTTTCCAACTAGTCAAAGTCTTCTTTAAAGTGCAGACCCCAGAGCAGAGAATAGCAGTCCCACAATGGTCTCCATATGCAGAAGAAATACCACTTCCTAGCTTCTATTTCTCCAACTTCTATATTTCAGTATCACATTAGTCCTCTTAGCCAACACGACAGAGCTCTTCATCAGTTGGTTGTCCATCACAAACCTAAATTCTTCAGAGGCACTACTTTCCAATGTACTGTCCCTCATTCTGTTAGCAAGATCTACATTTTTCTCTGCTCGATGCTTGATTTTATATTTGGCTTTAAAACGCATGCTGTTTAAAGAAAGCCATTTATCAAATGACCCAGCCTGTTCAGTAACTCATCGAAGCATAGAAAGTTAGTGTTGGAATTGACCTCAGGAGGTCATCTTGTCCAACCCCCTGCTCAAAGGGGGATCAATCCAGGCAGGGCTTTGTCAAGCTGGGCCTTAAAAATCTCCAAGGATGGAGATTTGACCATCTCTCTAGGTAACTTGTTCCAGTGCTTCACCACCCTCCTAGTGGGAAAGTTTGTTCTAATATCCAACCTAAACCTCCCTTGCTGCAACTTGAAAACTTGCAACTCTGCTCAGTTGCTCAGAAAAGGCAACTGAATTATTCTTATTATTTACTATTCTATCACTTCACATTTCACCTGCCAACAGTAACAGGAGAAATTGGACATCTTTTCCCAGATCACTGATAAAGATATCGATTATCATTGGGCCAAGAACAAGGGGACCCCATCAAAAACAACCTACTGGATGATTTCCTATCAACACTTACTTTATGAAATTTATTTGAAAGTTTTCAAGCCACTCAAGCTATACCTGTACAGATAAGTGTATAGTGAGATTTTCAAAAGTGCCTATTGAAATCAGGCACCAAAATACTTTTAAATAGCTGACTTTAGTATAAATTCCTTATCTGTAAAATGGGGATGAGTACTTCACAAAAAAGTGTGACAATGATAAAGATCACACGGCACAAAAATACTGTGGTAATGAGGGCCATATAAGTACTTAAGAAATACAAAGAATATTGCGCAGATGCTGTATGCCTCGAAGTAGTCTATGTAAATGTCAGCACAGTTACCTTTATTCAGTAAACAACATTTTTCCACATGCTATGTTAGGTTAACAAGCCCTATTTTTCTTTGAAGCCATGCTGATTAGTATTATTTGTGTTACCAAACTTTAAACACTTTGCTGATTCGCTACATGTAGGTTACAATTATTTAGACAAGTTTATGGTTTGCCTGAAACCTTTAACCCAATGGTATCACATCGCCAAACTAAAAGCAAGAGAGTGTTGATATCTCTGCTACAATTACTTGGTTAAATATATAGCAATATTTATGTTTGCATAATTAAATAGTCCCAATGGTAAGGTATGTAGGATATACAATGCAGACAAATGTATGCAATGCATACAAATCCAGGTAATGTTATAACAACATTCATATTTCCTGACATTTTTGTAATTTTATTTGGCAAACTTGGCATATTAAGTCATATTTTTGCAGTATATAGGACAATTATGACTACCATAGAATGACATAGAAAAAAGCAAGAATACACTATAAACAACAGCATTCAATGTTTTGATTTTTCCAAGAGTAACTAGGAAGGCAAGGCTGTTTGTAACCAAACAACAAAAACATATTAGACTGGCTCACCTAAATGATAATCCCTACATTCGTTTTCTTGGAATCCTCTTACTGTTAAAGCATCAGAAGAGATTTCTTCGCAAGATTCAGGAAGGGGCTGAATAATATCCAGTCGAGGTCTTGCACAACACTCTGTTTCCTGAGAAAAATGAAACCACAATAATTGTATCCTATGCAATATGTCTTCCTTATATCAGCTGATGGCCATTCGAGATTTAAATGCAATCCTTTTGCAATTGAGGTTTCAGCAAATGATACATCATCAAAAATGAACATGCCCAAATTGCCATTACAGAACTTAGCCTTACAGTTATGTCTAGCTTTGAAGCTATTACCTCTATAAGAAACAATTAGCTAATAGCCTCTTCCGCTGTGTTGTAGTGGATTTATGCGATCCTTGTTACCATTTGGAAAGATAGGAATAAATGCTCTGAAATTATGACCCGAAAACAGGGCCAAGTAAAGATTAGGAAATAAAAATCTTCCTTGAAATTTTAACTTAAACATCTCAACATCCTTTCTGGGGTTTTTTTCTGTTTTTGTTTTTTCCCCCCTAAACACTGGGTATATATTTTTGTAGAAAATGACTTTTCACCAAATACTACATTCAACATACGTGTTCATGTGGAAATTTTCTGGTTCACAATTTGCACTGCTTATTATGTTACAAAAACTACATGTTAACACTGCTATTCTTTGTTTTTTCCTTTATAGTGTGTAATCCAGGTGAAGCAGGAACATACTACTGAAAGCCCTCTCAAAGCTTTTGGGTGAAGGGAAACTATTGACTTGGTATCACTGTACTCTTAAAAGCCAGCGACAAATCACTTAAATGAACTGGTTATGAATAAGAAACCAACAATGAAAGATGCTGTTTTTTACTGCCCTCATTACTCCTTTCAGCAGCTGTTGACATCTCAAAGGTCACTTACCCCTGGCATTCTTGATTCAGCCATCCCAACAGAAAGTTACACTTTTTTTTTTTTTTTTTTTAAGCAAACAGCAGTTATTATTTGGCAGTCATAAAATAAGATGGTGGTCTCATTAGCGCACAGAAAACAGAACTCCTCTAGGAGTATCACTGGCAATAACTGACAGCCTTGCCAGCAATCTCAGCAAAGAGACCAAACTAATTAGCCATAAAACTGAACTACCCTATCATCCTTGGAGATAGTCCTCCCTGGTACAAGGCAGATGCGCACAGACAGGGCTCAGAGGAAACCTTCACTGCAACTGCTCACCATTTCTGTTAGAAATAATTCTGATTTTACTAATAGAAGAGGTTTTACTAGTCTGTGCCTTTCACATGATCTGCATTAGTCTTAAACACATAACAAAAAACAAATGCATTAAAACCTCTCTTCTAATGAAAGTATATAGCTTTACCCAAAATTCTCTTTGCCTCCTTGCTCCCCAAGGCCTTCAGGATCTCTTCAGCTCTCCCCAATTACCTCTTGCTTTATCTGAGGCTCCTTTCTAATGCTACTTTTTCATTAACAATTCTTCCAATTCCTTGCTTACCAGCATTTCAATCCCCCTCCCACCTTTTCCTTATTTACCTTACTTTCTCTACCAGATACACTCACTCTCTTTCTCTCTCTCTGGAGGAACTACTGCACTAGCTCTCTTGGGAGAAGTGGAAGAGACATTATTTTTCTCCTTAAAATAAATAAATAAAAAAATAATCATCTGATGTCCTGCAGTTGGGCTAGCAGCTAACCCTATTGATTTCAATAGGTTTGAGCGGTGGCTTGAGCCTACAGCATTTCATTGCCTAGCAACACATGCACCCAGTTGCTTAAGGTTACTATAGTGATGATTGTCTAATGCAGACATACTATCAAAGAGATGATCAAGAGCATCTGCCACTCTAATGCTGAGGCCTCAAGGATACCCTCCCTTCCCCCACTTCTCCCTTTTTACTTTGTGTTTCAAATCAAATATAAACAGGACAGTTTCTCTCCTGGTAAGAATTAATGGTGCTAATTGCAATTTCTACCTAATTATAAAAAGACACAGCGCAAAAACAAATGTCTCCGAGGCAAAAGGAACAATGAGCTTCTGCTTCAGCAGTTCCCCCACCCCTGACCACAGTGACCCCTATTGTTGGAGCTGATCAACTTCACTATTCTCATTTTTTCTAATGCAGTGTCAGCAAGGTGCCCTCCCCCCCATTACAGCTGGATGAATCCATTTCTCCTCATATATGAATGCCAGGGAAAAAAGAGAGAGAGAGAGAAGATCCAGGGAAGATCCTCTGTCTTGTTTCCTTTGTTCCTTGTGGGGAGCAAAGTGGGCCTCTACAGGGTAAATATATTAGCCCAAGCAACCTCTTTTGACCTTTTTTATAGGTCAGGGAAGTTTTATCCATTGTTCATTACAGACTAAGCTGCCCACGAATCCCTTCACAGATAATCAGATTTGCGTGCCTAACTTAAACCCAACTCAAGAGATGGTTTTGTGTTGCAGTGCAACTGTAATGCCAAATAAATTACCGTTTTCTCAGAAATCTCCTTTACATATGACAGTATGACAAGCTGGTCGCAGAGAGGTGCCAGTCCACTGATGTAGAATTCAGTCTCAAACTGGAAAACTGCAACACAGTAAAGACACAGTAAAGATTTTATAGTAAATGAGTCTTTCTCTTTCTCTCTTTTTGAGACAAAAATAACCCCAAAACAAAACAAACCACCCCACCCCCCTGAATTTCAGAGGCAACCAAGCTGCATAAGTTCTCAGCATCTTTGGGCAGAGGAGAGGAAATCAGGCCCCAAATACATAACAAGCTTTTACTTGATCTGAACCTTCAAGAGACTGAGAAGCGACCTGTTAGACCAGGGGTGGGCAATTATTTCGGGCGGAGGGCTGCTTACGGAGTTTTGGCAAGCCATCGAGGGCCACACGATGCCAGGGGCAGATAAATGTTAATTTTCTACATTTTTTTAGGGGCCCTACGGGCCAGATAGCATGGCCTGGCAGGCCACATATTGCCCACCCCTGCGTTAGACCAACCAAACCAAGTGGTAGAAAGCTACAACTAACCACTGTATTCAAATGAAAGGTTAGGGAAAGAACCAGGCTTGCATTCAGGCCCAGGCAGGGCTTATGTGAACATTCAGTAAATGACCAAACACCACAGCAGAACCTGGGGTAGGTAGAATTTACCTTTACTGTAGAAGCTATAATTTTGTGATAGATGGGGATTCAAAGATTGACTAATCAATAACCAAAGAAACTTATAGACAGGATCAAGCTAAAAGTGGAGGCAGAGTAGCTGATATTTCTCTTTTTGGCCCAAATTCACGAAACTAAACACAAATTTCTAAGATCACTCCTAAGCCTAGGGATTTGAGCACTTAACTAGAACTGTGTTAGAGCAAGAGTTAGCAAGAAACAAAATGTTACTTTTACATGAAACTTTCAGTGGACAACTACAAACGAACAGATCTTATATAAATCAGAAATAATTATACACGTTATTTTGACATGGCTTATACTTCCAGTGTTTAATGTTAGGAAACACTCTGCTGCTTTCTTCTCCCTTGTAGCCTTGATCAACATATATTGGTTGATATGAGACACAGAGATGATCTGTAACCAATTCATAACTTATTGTAGTTGCGAAACCCCAGGCATAGACCCAGTATGCTATTTTCTACCCAGTTTTAAAAGCATCCAAGTGTAAATACTGAAAATGTTATCATTAGTTGATAATGATTTATAACAAAACAGAAGCACACTCCAATTCTGCAATAAAGCTGAACCAGAAATGAACATAAAAGAAAGGGGAAAGAAAAAAGAAAAAAAGAATATCTTGACTGTTAAATACACAAAGCTAACAAATAATAGTTGAATATAATATTTGGCTCTATGTGAACAAACAAGTGTTATTTAAAAATGAATACTAACACAATGACATAATTTAGGCAATGAAAGCATCACATCAAAATAAACATTCAATCAACACTTCTAGGGGAGAATATGCTAACATTCGTAATCCTCTAGGTAATTATTTTGCTCTGGCCTAGAAGACCGATGAGACTGACTGGAATAAACTACATGTTGTTTTGAGCACTGACATTAGAACAGATGATGTCAGAAACATTATCTCCATAATATATCTTGCTTCTGACATATGATTTAGAATTTACGGACTTAAAGGCATCCTAAAAGCAGAAAGGAAATACTTGAACAAGATGAAATAAAATGGTCCGAATACAAAATACTCCCTAGAAATCAGCATTTACTGGAAAATATTCATTGACACCTTTTGCAAACAGCGTATGGGGCTGAACAAGGGGGACACAGAGGATTCAATCTGGTGTGGGGAACAGGGAAAGCAATGTGGAGGGGTACTTCTGTCTTTAATATAAAGATGATGAATAAAGTCTTCAAGAACACCTATGTTCCATTGATTTTTATTGGGACTAAAGCTCTTAAGTCCTTTAGGCAGTTCTGAATATTTTTACCCTACACATGTATACACCACAGTATAGGTGAAATAACCTACACAACTGCTCTGCAATAGGAGGCAGAATGCTGTAGAAAGTTTTGCTTTAAGACAGTTTGGTTTCCTTGGTTTCCTGTTCAACTTCCTCATAGCTAATCCTCAAGAGGCCTTGTTGAAACACAATACTGTAGTTCTCCTGCTAAGGCCTTGAACAAAGAACATCATCGAGTATAGGCAGTTCTTCTTGACCTGATAAAAGCCTGGAAAACTAATCACATACACCTTTTTCCTGATGAAATTTAAAACCTACAGAAGTACAGAGTTCTACTTAGGTTCACTCTTTGGCCCACTCTGGGGTTTTATAGGTAGCCTGTAACAAAGGAAGAACAAAACTGACCAAAACAACTATTCCAGAACCAGAACCATTAGTACTAACTTGAAAAAGGACTCCAAATCTATCAAACCAAATCTAGAATCTAAATATAGTACGCACCTGCATCCAGCTGGCACACATTTATGCTTCAGCCTTATAGAGAACAATATTCAGGATAAATTAAATCAGATTTACTCCATTCGACTGCTAAATAAAATTGCTCAGAAGTAAAAAAGAAAATTCTGAAGTCCTCATACTATTTCATTTTAGGAAAAAGTAAGATGCGTCAGTGAGGAAACAGAACAAAAATATTTAGTGTAACTGATTTACCTGGAACCAGGATTTCATTGATTATGTTTTGGGACAAGCAAGCAGGAAACTAAACCAGCAGATAGAGAATTCACTCACAAACTGGATTGAACTGAAGAGATAGGCACAGCACAGCACAGCACAGCACAAGATGGCATCAGTCTCGACTGCAATCCAGACATGCATCAGTATACCTAAAAAGCTTTAAGCTGCTAACCTCAGATTCCAGCAACAGTGTGCAGCTTGTCTTGCCACAGCTACAAGCCCCTCTGAGGACCACAGGTGGGTACCCTGCTGATACCACTACTGGTACTTGAGATACTAAGTTAGAAAGCCATTTGTGGTAAATGTGAGCAAGCTGCAAACCCCACCACTGGACTCTACTGAAGATATACTAGTAAGCATTTTAAGATGATACTTGAACTGCCCTTTATTTGCTTTGGCTGCTTCTGCAAAACAAACCAAATCTTGTAATACCATATATGAAGTTCACTTGTTTTTTTTAGAGTCAGGCAGTTGCATTTGACAGAAAAATAAAAGTGATCAACTATTTACAGTTGGCAAAAAGGCCAATACGCTCTTTAAAAATTACATGTTACAACTTAGACCACACTAAATCTGTGCAATGTTAAGTGGTGTCAAAGTTAGAACATGCTGTGAGCAGTTGCATGTTAAAGATGAATACCATTTCTTACCTGCACAGCTCTGATTTGCTACTAGAGAGCTGGCAAGCAAGGGGCATGGCAACAAGCCAGGATAATGATAACTGGGTTCAATTCCTGTTCTGTTTTGTGGGGGGTGAGGTGTGGAAGAATGGGGTAGCAGAGGCAGGATCATGGAGGTGGGATGCACAGAGGCACATGGGCTGTGGCTTTTTCCATCCATGTGCTCTCTCCAACTCTGTACTCCCAATGCATTAAATCCCGGGGGCTCTGTGCTGTTACCACCCTCCCACCCACAACCTCAGACAGGAAAAAGGAGTGCAAAAGGAAGCTACAAGCCCTCGTGAAGCCATGTGGCCAGGGGAGAACCAGAAGCACTTGGGGGAACCAGACCAGGCGATATAGGAAGATTTCAATTAACCTTGAGTAATTGAGGTAAACTGATCTTTTCTGACACTTCTGCCCAGCTCCAGGTAAAAGGTGCAACCCCTTCTGGGAAAGGTGGTGGGGAGGCTGAGATTGGGTTAGCAGGGGTCAGCAGAGGCCTCCTCACAGCACAGACCTCTCCTACCACCCCGGGACAGGAACACCAGGGGCCTGCAGAGGGAAGCCACAGCCCCTATTCCCCCATGCCTCCCAAGTCCACGCTCTCGCTGCTGCAACTCCTTTTCTAGCACTGGCAGTGCCCTGCCTGTTCCCAGGCAGTACTATACTCTGGGGAGTACAGTTCAGGAAGTTGAAGATTCATCATGGAGCAAGTGCAGGGAAAGGGGCCTGGCAGTGGTGCATCCTGGGATGCTGGAGGACTGCAAATTGCTCATTTTTACCTCCATGGATTGCAGATGCGGGAGGGACGACAAAAAGCAACACAAAAAAAAAACCCAACACAGCTATATCATAAATACAGAGTTAAAAAAAATAAATAAAAAATAAAAAAGAGGCAGCAATGTTCCTTCGGAATCCACTCTAAAATTTTCCCCAAAAATTACATTTATGTCCTGCATGAGAAATTAAGCAACTTCGCAACAATAAAATATGCACTTAAGTACATTCTAAGGGAACATTCTTTTCCTTAAGCTTTTATAAGTAGGCCATATGAAAGTACTACTATTACCAGCTGTCAGGCACTATATATACCCCCTCCTGTACCAATGCCAAGTGTTTTCCACAGGATGTGCTTCAAGGTTTTTAACCTAGAGTTGACAGCCACTATTCACCCTTTCTAGAGGATGAGTGGGATGGATAAGATAATAATCCTGAAGCTTTAATCTCTTATTACATAGGGAAGTTCTGAACCAATGCTAGCTAAAAATTCACTGATTAATCATTTCTGATGTGTTCTGAAACATGCACATTAAAAAAAAAAAAAAGTATTTTCACTAGAATTAGCTGGTATTGCAATTGACAGGTAGTTAATGCTTCTCAGTGCTGCATTACTTGGGTGTGATCAGAGAGCAAGAAAAACTATACTACATAAAACTAGTAAAGGCCCTGCTAACATCTTCAGAGCTGTTACCTGACCAGATATCGACGGAGTAGAAGTAGAAAGTTTTTATTAAAGACAAAACATTTGTTATCATCAGGGATCCAGGTTTTCCATTTCCCGTGGAAAAACATAGTAAAATATGGATTTTCTCCTTTACCCAAGGAAGACATGGATTTCTCATTTTAATGGAGAAACCCGCTGATTTTTTAGTTTTGTAAAGAGCTTTTTGCAGGCTGGCAGAGTTTCAGCCTGTAGGGGGCTGAGAGGGAGCAGGAGGGTGGTCAGGCAAGGGGTGCCATGTAGGTAAGTAGGGGGCAGGGACTGAGGTCCCCATAGTAAGGGAAGGAAAGAGGGAGCTGGGCAGGGTCGATGCTGGGGTTGCTGCCCAGACTGGCAGCGAATGGGCCATGGGGCCTGGGACCTCAATGCGCAGCCGCAAGGCCCCAAAGGGGAGCAGGACGAGGCTGTGGGTGGGTCGTCTGGGGATGGGGGAGTGGGACTTGCTCGCCATCACTGTGTGCACTCCTGGGGCACAGGGGACACCCATGCCTCCAGTTCTGTGTGCAGGGCTGGGCTGGCTGTAGGCTGCTAACTGCAGACTTGGGCTCCCTGCCCTGCTACCTCCCCCTGAGGCCTCCACAGCCCAGTGGGTGCGACCCAGCAGTGCAGGGCATAGTGGGGCTGCCCTGGGCAGCTGCTTGCTGTTGTGAGCTCTTGCACTGCTTTGGAGAGGTACCTCCTGAGTGCATAACAGCATTGGGGGCAGTGGCACAGGGCTGTGCCCCTCCCTGCTGGCATGCGAGGAGTGGACATGTCACCAGGGCAGCACAGAGATCACAGCAGCAAGCAACTTTCCCGTGCAGCCTCACTGTGCCTTGCAGCACCAGGTTGTACTCTCTGGGTTACAGAGGCCCCGAGGTTGGGAAGCAGGGCGGGAGCCCAAGCCTGCCTCTGCCCCGTGCACAGATCTGGGGGAGTGTACGAAGTGGCAGGGAGCCACCCCCCCTCCCCTGCCTGAGCCCTCAGCAGGCAAGAAGCAGGTAGCAGGGTGGGGGATCCAGGCTCCACTCTGCTGCAGTGGCCGTCATCTCCTGCTGGAGACAGGGGGGCTGTGGAATTGGGTCCCTGGCCCTGTAGCTCTGGCAGCTGGGGGCCCATTCTAGCAGGGCTGGGGGTGGGAACAGTGGCCTGGGGGGGAGGGAGGAGGAGGAGTGAGGAGCCTGCCTTTCATTTTAATAATGAATGAAGGGTTTTTTAAAATCAGAGAATTTGCAAATTTTTTATCCTGGAAAACCAGGATCCCTAGTTATCATTAGCAATTACAGATACCACAGAACTTAGATATGAAAGAGAACTATTAGATCAACCAGCTCATCACTCTGTCAGCATACCTAGTGTTTTGTCTTTTGTCAGCAGCACTATGATTTACTATATAACTGTATTACCAGAATAAACTGCATTTATGAAATACATACATGACTTCAGTGAAACTAAGCAAAATCTTATCTATGCTTCCACCAAGACTGCTTATGATTTAACTCTGTGAGACGTAGAAACATATTGTAGTTCTTCTGATAACATCCCATCTCTTTTTACCATCTCACAGCAATGAAATCATCACTGATATCACTTCCCATCACTTACAGTACACATTTCTCCTGGAAAAGAATCTATAGTCTTTACAGAAATTATATGGAATTATACTTATTCCACAAATTAGTGACATTTCAGGCCCTAAAATGACTGATGGTTTCAAACGTGACATTGTAGCAAGCTTTCCTTCACAAAAGAGTGCAGAACAGACAGGTTTTCTATACATGAAAACTACAAACGGGGCAATTTAAGTGACAAACAAGGACGGACTATTTGGCAGCCTCTGGACCATAGTATTAAAGCTAACTTATCTTAGCAGGTATCTTGCCAATTACTAGCATGTCCCTTTTTTCTAATCAAGTGACAAGGCTAATAACATAACAGCATTATATTGGTCTAGTGTTTTACTAGGTAGGCAAGTTTATCCATTTAAATTTTAACAATATAAAGATGCCCAGGATATAAGATGATGGACTCTGATAAATGAAGGACATAAAATTAGAAACTCAGGATGGAAGGGCCTCAAGGGATGCCTGCACAGATGTAGGACTCGCTATTCCTAAGCCATCCCTATTCAACCACTGATGATGATACTCTGCTCACTGAGTTCAATAAAAAGTTCTTTAAAAAAAAAAAAAAAGAGGACCGTATATTTAAAGAGGAATACATTACTGTATTTGGAGTATTTTGTTTCACAAACCCAAGCCAAAAGCTTGGTGCTATTTGCCAGAAAACGAATCAATAACATACTTCTACTAAAATTTAAAATCTAAAATCCAACTGTCCAATGAGTTCACTAGGTGTCACAGAGTGTACTCCAGGGGATGCTCTCTCAGGATCACTGCAGCCTTGTCTGGTCTCCAAGTGCTCCTACACACATGCAAGGAGCTTGCTCCAACACGCTGGAAATCTAGTGCATTGGAGCAGTCTCAATTAATAAATTTTTAAAATGGCAGCAGGGTGCTTTGAACTAAAGCTGAGACATGTTTTATTTCAAAGTGCGCCACCGCTATTTTGTCAGCGTGGAGATGAGTGGTGACTCTGATACACATGGCACATGCGGCTACCCCAGAGTGCACCACGTGTATCAGCATCGCTGTGCATCTCTGCGCTGACAAAATGGTGGCGGTGCACTTTGAAATAAAACATCTCTGATGAGCTTTAGTTCAAAGTGTCCCGCCACCATTTTTTCAGCACAGGGATATGCGGTGACACTGATACACGTGATACATGGGCACTTCTAATTAGCATGGCTTGCTAATTAAAGTGCCCAGTGTCGCATTGTAAAAATGCCCTGAGAATGGAGCCAGGTCTCATCTGATTTCTCATTTGTGTAAAAAAATTTTAAGGTGGCACAAATGTGGAGTAAATGGATGTCCTTAGCCTTGTATATATAACCTATAAACCAATTTCCAGGAGCAAACTGCTAAACATCATTTTCTAAGCCAACACTGCCCATCATGGTGTGGGACTCCCTGCTTTCCCTGCTCAGCCAGCCCCACAGGCTGGCTGGCATGCGGGGATAGGGGGGAAGCACCCAGCATTCCCTGCAGACCTGGAGCAGTGGGGAACACCGGTGTTCCCCCACCCAGTGCAGGTGTGGAGCATCAGGGCACACTGGCTGTACCCCTGCCCAACCGGCACACTACCTCGCTGTCCCTGACCCCAGTGCAAGTCTGAAGCAGTGGGGAAAGTGGTGGCTTTCCTCACCTAACCAGCCCTACAGAACTGGGAAAGCCTAACACACAATCAACACCCACCATAATAAAGCAGCAGAGTCTATTACTACCTTTCGTTGCACCACTGATTTTTGGGTCATGTGAAGCTACAAAGGGTAAGGGTATCTGTTTACTCCACATTTGTGCCACCTTATACAAGTATTAGAATGGTTTAGGATGGGCAGCAGGGCTTAACTGATTTCTAAAAAGCTTGGGTCTCACACAGATTTTCACAGCCTTCAAAGCAGACAGGCTGTCTAACACAAGGCCAATGGACACACACAGGCTGGGAAACTGGGGGCATGTATCATACTGTTCCATAACATGAGATACGGTGGCGCCAACTAACAAGACCCCACATCAGGGGGCCCCGAGTCTTGGTTCTGGGGGAACAGACCAAATTAGGAGAAAGCCCAGAAAGACCAAATTAGCATGTGTGCATTTGATGAGCTACGTGGATGTACAATGACCACACAGACCAATCAACCAGCGACAGCCATGGATCAGGAGTCATCAGGAGAGAAGAAGAATACAAAAGCAGAGACTTGAGAGTAACATCCTCAGTTGCGTTTTCAGGTGTCACCAAATTACATTAGACAAGATGTTTATTTATTTGTACCTGCCTCAATCTATACCTCTGTCATTCATATAAACACCAAACTCGGATGATTTTCGTAAGGATGATACTTAAATGTTTGTAAAGTGCTTTGAATTAAAAGTACTGTGTAAATGGAGAATTAATCACCTCTTACCCTTTGCTGTAAAGGGTATTTGTCTTCAGCTGAAGACAGGATTCATATTAACCCCTTCTGCTTTAGGTATCTCATGCAGCTAAGCACATGGTTTAAGTTCTTTCCTAAAATGTAGCTTCAGTATGAAGACCATGGGCAAACACGGAACTAAAAACTCTTTAAAAAAAAAACAAAACACAATGGTCTTTAGTCTATGTTAAGCCTGTAATTCAATAGCAATACTTTCTAATCAATACAGTACTGTAGTAGCTGACAGAGCTAAACTAACAGGATCTGCTCTTATAACAAACAAAAATATAACACCAGCTACATTTTGCTGGAATGTATCTATGATTTTGAATGAAGAAGCATGCAAGTAGTGAACTGTATCATAAAAGAGACAGGGAAAAAATTACCATAGCACTGCTACTAGACTGAAAGATATAAACCAAGTTACTGCTGCAAAATAAGTTTTAACATAAAAGGCCTGACTAGATACTTCATCTAATTTTTCTTATTCATGCAAACAAACCATTGGTTTAAAAAAAATAAAAATTAAAAAAAATAAAAACTTTTCATCTTATTTTTCCATGCTATGGGGCAGTGTGGTTTAGTAGCAAGGTAGGTGCCACATATATCCTGCCATAGATAGAAGACATTGCAGAACAAAGAAGGTGAAGAACCTGCTACATAATTCTTGGCAGACAAGGTTCTTTGGGTAAATCCAAAATCTTTTATTACACCAACTCAAATAGTTGGAAAAATTGTTCTGTGCAAATTGCTTTTGGGTACAAATACCCTTCTGTCAGGCTGAGGAAGCATTTGCAGTTGGTCCATGCTCTTCCTGGACAGAATAGTAAAAAAACAGAACTTTACTATTCTGTCCAGGAATAGCACAGACCAATTACAGATGCTTCCTCAGACTGATGAAGGTTATTTGTACCTGAAAGCTTGCAAAGAACAATTTTTTCCCACTATTTGAATTGGTCTGATAAAACATAATGGATTTACCCAAAGAATCTTGTCTGCCTATGGCCTCCCAACATAGATCTAGAGCAAAAGAAATCTGAGCCCTCTTAACAGTCAAGGAGAACTATGTTGATAGTGGTAGTACTAGCCCAAAAAACAAGCAGCCCTGTGTGACGCTTCCCCATTCACCCCATGGCTAGGGACAGAAATTAACATAAACTGCTATAAGTGATTGGACACCAGTTCAAATCTGTCACATAACAGAAGTTCAGTGCACATAAACAGCTTTCAAAATGGCTGAAACCAGTTTAAGATAAACATGGATGGATGCAATATCAGACTTAACTAAACATGGATGGATGCAATATCAGACTTAACTAATTTAGGTTAAATTGCTTTATTGAACTATTGTTCCAAATCCCTGTGAACTCAGAAAAAATACTGAGAGCAGAGGGGAAAAATACTTAATATAATAATCATTACTGTAATTGATTATTTGATTCCTTTCTCTAATACAACAAAAATGCCATATCAAGTAACTTGCCAATGAACCTCTGAAAGCAGCTTCTTGTTTGTTATGTTCTATTTACTGTCAGCTCCGTATACTAAAAGCATAGGCTTTAAACAGATGCTTAGTCTCTTATGGGGCTACAAAGGTCTCCAGTCAAAAACATCCAAACTGGCTGCTGTACTGGGCTAAGAACCTTAAATGTTGCCTTCTTGTGTCTGCAGCTAAAGTTGGAATATCAACGAAGCTGAAAACAGATCGCACTTCATGAAAGAAGGTTCTTAAGCAAGACTGTCTATAAGATGATATCAAAAGCTATTGTAATCTCTACAGAGACCTCAACAAATTATGCTCCCACAACCTTCTACCTGCGTTCTAAAGGTGTTCATAGCATTAAGCAGTATTGTCTCAGTGCTGTGACCCAAAACCAGAAAGGAAAGTCTCAAGCACTTTGTTAACAGGTAAGCAAGATAAAAAAACAAACAAACCACCATTCAAACATGCAGAGAAAACTGTAGGCTGAAAAAGGTAGGATCAAGAAGTTTCTTCCACAAAAATCTTTAGATTTGCACTTAGACAGTTTGATGAGAGACTAAAATATTGTTAAAAATAAAATTTCAATTATAGAATCACAGAAAGTCAAGAAAGAGCGATTACCTTGAGTGGGCATGTCTGCATGCACACATATATTTGCATGTACACATAGAGAACAAGGATCCTCCCAGATAATTTTTGAAATTTTTTGAAAATATTGGGTACTTACTCAGTATTAGTTTCTATACCCAGCATCTAATGAAGTTAATATTTTTCTGAAATCACTGTATAATAGTGGAAATAGTCCCATTTGGTATTCTCAGCTCAAAAGGTAAAAGCCTTGCATCCATGAAAACAGTACGAGTTCTACCACTGCTTTCTGAGGGGGTGTACAGAAGTTACATTTTTTGTGCGATGAGGCCCCCGGAAATGCTCTGTTGCCACATCACAACAAAGGTCTGATGTAGTATCAGACTGGGATGCTCTAAAGCAGACCTTCTTAAGAAACCTGTGTACAGGTTCCTTGAGAGGGTTAATTTCGGGCAATTCAACCCACATCCCATGTGGCTTTGCAGGGGTGGGGGAGGATAAAAATGAAGCCCCCTTGCTGCACAGGTCTGGGCCACCTACCCCTGCTGCAGTCTTGGTAGGGAGGCGGGGAACAGAGCCAGGCCTGCAAGGTGGGGGCCCCTTCCTTCCCCGGGCATGGCAGACATGAGGTTGCTGCTGTCAAGAAACTTGCATGGGGGTGCAGGGGTGAAGAAGAGAGCTCCCCCCAAGAACTGCCCCTCCCCCCTCCCAGCTGCTGCTGTTGACAATTACCAGCTGGGGGAGGCCAGCGACTGAGAAAAGGGGTGGCCTAGAAGCCTCCTGGAGAGGCTCTGTCTGCTGGCCTGGGCCCATGCAGGCAGGATCTAAGCTCCCCCGCCACAACCCACAGGCAAATGCCTGTTGGGTTCAGTGGTGCTCTAACTCATGGCGCTTTGTGTAAAGTGCCTTGAGTTAGAGCGCCTCCCCAACAGGCTGCTTGAACCTCTGTACACACCTTGAGAAACCAGAATTTCATCCGTTTCTTTTAATTTAATATGCCTACATCCTCACAGGCAAACCAGAAAAAAGTAATGTATGGACTAGAGTCTAAGAACTCTGAAAGGTCCTCAAACCTATGTTCAGTATAAAGCTCGCTCTTTCATTCTTCTAAGAAATTAGGCTTCCTGCTAGTTATGTTTTAAAACAGGAATCTCTTCTAGGAATTGTGTTTTTTGACAAATACAAAAGCAAAACCTACCCCCCCAAGCTTATCCCTGAAATTTGTTTCATATGGTATTCTTAGTATTTGGCCTTCTCCACATTTATACACACCAAGAAAATGAGAGAGCACACAAAACTGTAAAGACAGAAGCCAAGTACCAAGCAATCTAAAGGTGGGGCAGTTTACTGATGCTCTGTACTAAACATAGGAGATAAAGAAAAAAGGAAGTGGGAAGCTATGTAATTGAGCACCATATGGCATATTAGAGTTTATCTTAGCTCCTTAATGCTTCCTAATTGTTTTTTAACCCAACCAAACAAAAAACCAAGTTGCTTCTAGGAGCATAGATGTGTAGGAAGATATGAGATGTAAAAATCCCCAAGAGGAACCCTGTCCTAAAAACACATGACAGTTTCAGGCTCCTGAGATTATAGAATTCCGAGCATCCCAAAATAGTACGAGAATGACATTTCAGATTAAAAACAAAGTGTATGGAGTCATATCAGAACACTACCTAGGAATTAGCCACTGAAAACAGGTCTGGAATGTTGCTGTAGCCATGATGGTCTAGGAAATGTTGAGAGGCAAGGCTTTTTTATGCTCTCTTTTCTTGGACCAACTATAGTTGGGAGATGTTGGACAAGCTTCCTCAGGTTATCTGAGGGAGTGTGCTTGATACCTCGAAACTTGCCAACAACTCTCTTAACTATACAATTGGTCCAACAGAAGACAAGACAAAAAACCTTAACTTACCACTGGAAAACAAACAAACAAAAAAACTTATTTCAGTTGTCCAGTTTCATATGGGAAAACAGGCTTCACAAAAAATTACTGAAATTCATCTGTGGAAACTTAACGAGGTTGTGTTAAATGCACAAGGCCATGGGATTGTACCTATTTCGACATAACGGCTAGGCAGATCTCGCATTTCACTGGCATGGCGTTCCTTTACTGAGCATATCTAGAAAGACAAAGATTTGTATCATTAACATTTGTTTCAAAAATATTTTTGCATCATGTGTTACTTTGGAACCATGAATTCCTAGAACTACAGCCCTGCAAAGCTGGGGCTGAGAGTCTCCTCAGCTGCAAGACTTCCGGCCCCAGCTAGGCACAGTGCACTCTTGCAACTGGGAACTCAAATCAGCAGGCGGGGCTTTCAGCTGCAGAAGCAGACCCTGCTCCATGTGCAAACTAAGCTGGATAGCAACCGGCTATAAAGTTGGTACATATTTTCCAAGGTCTAGCTTTATAGCTGATTGGACATTTTATGGCGAAAGGTACTTTGCATTCGTAGCTTGTCTCAGTTAAATGCACAATTAACCAGTTAATTGTACAATACCTGTAACATGTAGCAGGCTTCTGATTGACAAAACTGCTCTAGGTGCATGAATCTCATAACACAGATACCAATACCAAGACACAGTAAAAAACTGGCAAACTTATAATAAAACCTCATGGTCTATCAAACTCTTCAGGACTGTAACAACATGAAAGGTTTTATGACTTTACCTATCTTGCTTTCCCCTCCCTCTCCATCTGCTCTTTCCAAACACTTTTAATTTCCCACTGGGCATTGATGTATCACTCTGTTATTAGAAAGCATCTAATGCGCTTGTAACAAAACTCTTGTCAGATGCCAGTCTGAGCAAATCATACAGTCTCCAAAGCATGCGTCTGAAATGCCAGCACCCTGCTAAAGCAGGTCTGAAAGAAATGCAAACAAACTTCTTCCTCACCTTTTTCCATGGTTGACTGAAATTAACCCTGTCTTTTTTTATTTAGCAGGGTCAATAACGATACAAAGAACCTTACGATATAGTGTTCCTGTTTATGCTAAGCAAAATAAAAATTCAACAACATTCTAAGAGATTTCAAAGGCGGAACTCTCTCAAAGCCACAGAACAGGAAAATTCCCCTGAGGATTATATGAACTGTACATGCACAGAGAAATCTGTCTGACCACTGGGTGTCTGTTATTACTCCTCCTCATGAGGGTCAGCCCAATGACATTTCTATGGCAGCAGGAGTTCTGCACACAGTAGTCAAACCAAATTCCATTCTTTTTGATTGTCTTTGCTTTTCAGAAATAATCTTCTGTTTGCCTGTGATAACAGCAAGCATTTATTACAAAGACAGGTAATTGTACCTTTACTGAATTTCCCCAGCCAATAATCAGCGTTAAATTGTCCTTCCAGCAAAGGCTGCAGGGATACATATCTGGACGAAGGCTTATATTATCTCGAGGCACATTGGTAATTCTTTGCTTGGAGATCATGTCAAGTATCTTCACACCCTGGAAGTTTAAATACAACACAACTTTATTTAATATGACACCTTCCCGACAAACTTCATTTCAAACATTCCACCGTGTCAGGATTTACAAGATAGTGTAACCAGTTTTTGGTTCGAATAATAGGAAATGGCTGTACAAAATGGATGCACGATAGAAAAATATTAACATTCAATAAGACCAATATAAGTCAGTAGAAGAAAAATTAAAAAGGTACAGACCAGAAAGGAAATGCTATAATTGTATGCACAATTTAGATGAGATGATATAGGAGTTGACAGAAAAGGAAAGAAAAGAAGAGAAAACCAGGCAAGAAACAAAATCTGTCCAAGACACAAAATGGAACTCCAAAGCAGAAATATTTGTGAAATGGTAGAAAGGAGACAGTGCTAGATGTGCAGATGGATTGAGAAGAGAAGCCCACAAGTTGGTCAGTAAGGCAAGTGCATATGATACTTATAAAGGATTCAATCCAAACCCAAAGATGAAGAAGAAACATATTAGAAAGATGCAAGATGCATAACGGGTTACTTTTAGAATTAGGAGATAGCCCTCTCCTCAATCTACAGAACTTTCAGAAAGGCTTTACAGGATTTTTTGCAATGTTCCTCATTAAATTTACTAGGAATAATGTTCTCTAGAGAAGGATAAGTCTACTGGATCTTGCAGATTTGGCAGAAAGCAAGGCACTGCAATTCATTTCAGGGTAATTTTGGGAAAAGTGTGGTTATACACAGGGAGAACAACCATAGTGTTATTGGCTATGGAGAAGAATCCACAGGTATCAGTATAATTTTAAGCAGAATTACCTCCTAATAAGACATTCTCATTTACCTGCAGTCACAGCAGAGTGGAACTACACAGTATATACCCTGTTCTGCTATTGGGCCACTTTCAAAAGCTTTCTAAGTCTCTTCTCTGTGGGGTTCTAGCTAATAAATTGTGAGAAACATCACCTTTCTTGGTCCCAAATCTGAGGAAAAAGCTAAGGCCTGTGTAGGAACACAGGCTTATCAGAACCAAACAACCATATTCCTCACAACATGCAAGACTTGCCAGTCCTTGCATTGCTTGGTGGGAACTTTCATCTTGTCATCTGTACATTACCCTTTTCCGAAGGATTAGAAATAAAAGGGTGGAAAAGAGAATTACTTGTCAACTGCTTTAAATTTCTTCCCAGCTGGTCCCACAGTCACGTGCCCAATTTGGAGTGCAGTTTCCCACTTTTCCATAGAAAACCAGAAAACCTAGTATCCTATGCGGCTGGTACTATTCTCAGGGGAAACAGAAAATCTGTGTTTCTATCCAATTGCAACATACTGGAAGCAGAGAGTTTCCATCTTGGAAAGTGAAAAGGTATGAAGCCAGTCTTCTCCTCCCCTACAAACTGCCCCCTAAACATTTTCATTGCTCTCCCTCCAATTTTCATTGCCTCTCCAATTTGTCCACATCCTTCTTGTAGCTTTGGGCTCAAAACCGGACACAGTATTCACCAGTGCCAAATAGAGAGGAATAATCACTTCCATCCATCCGCTGGCAACACTCCTACTAATGCAGCCCAATATGCTGTTAGCCTTCTTTGTAACAAGGGCACACTGTTAACTCATATTTAGGTTCTTATCCACTGCAACTCCCAGGTCCTTTTCTGCAGAGCTGCTGCTTAGCCAGTCAGTTGCCAGTCGTACCAGTGCATGACACTGTTCTACCCTAGGTGCAGGACTTTGTGCCTATCCTTAAAGAACTTCATGAGATTTATTTTGGTCCAATCCCCCAATTTGTTTTGGTCTCTCTGAATCCTAGCCCTACGGTCTCCGTATTTACTAATCCCCACAGCCTGGTGTCATCTGCAAACTTGCTTGAGGGCGCCTTCCATCCCATCTTCCAGATCATTGATGAATATATGCCTGCTTTGCACATCAAAGTATATAATCATTTCTGAAATGTGCCTGTTTGTCCATGACTGGGAGGCTCTAGAGTGAAAAGCATGAACTTTTCATGCCTTGAGCAAAAACACCAAGGCCAATATTCTTCAACATGTTAAGCACCCTCCCACTGGATTTAAATTGGAGTTATGCAACTAAACACCTTTAAAGATTTGGAGACAAGTTATATAAAATGGAGCTGTAACAAACTAATAGGGGTGCACCAATAGAGATTTTGGGGGCCGATACCACTAGCCTATTTTTGTATTGGAAACTGGAGGCATATCGGAGGCATATCGGCCTCCAATTTCTGATACTGCTGCATCCAGCTGTTGTGATGGAAGGAGAGGGGGGAGGGAAGGGATGTTGGGGGGCAGATCAAGGCCTCCTGCAATGAGGCAGGGAGCGGGGCTGGAGCAGGTGCTGCCCAGCCGGGGGGGGCACGGAACAGAGCTGCGGCCCATCCAGGGGGTGCGGGGAGGGGGAACAGCTCCGGCTGCTACATGCATCCCAGGAGGGCACCATGGGGCGGGGAGGTGTGCCTCAGATCTGTGCAGGGCAGAGCAGGGTAGGCTGCAGTTGTGGGCTGGGGCTGGGGGCTATGCCGGGCTCTTCCCAGAGGGGTGAGGGCTAGGCCACACTGCACTCGGGGAGGGTGGCAGTGGTGCTGGGAGGCAGGCTATGCCCCTTCCCTCCTCATCCACCACAACTGATTTACCAGCTGCATGCAGCTCTCCAAGCTGCTGAGCTGCACTCTTTGCTGCCTGCCTGCGTGCTGCACTGCTCTGTGGCTGCACACACCTGGGCATTTATCAGCTAAATTATCAGCCACATCAGGCCAATTTCCGATGCAGTCAATTTTCTTTATATTGGTACCAATCTGATATCAGACCAAAATGTCTATGCACCTCTACAAATCGATTCTTTGTGAATCGGGCATAGATGGGGACAGAAGCAGACAGAAGTTGGTTACACAAACTCCTGACATATGATTTTACCCAAGTAACGTGACGGTTCTTTCCAAATATCAGAAATCCAACAGGTCTGCATGTAACATGTCAGAAGGCAAAGTATACAAGGGAAGAAATAAAACCAACACAAAAAGTTATGATGGTATAAAAAGCATTCCTTAAGTGAGCTCAACAGAATAGAACATAAACTAGGCTAGGAAAAAAATATCCTGGAAATAAAAGAGGCAAAGAGAAAATAAAGGTCCAATAGCCAAATATATTAATCTTTTGAAGGGCAAGAGTCATTTCATTTTTCATATAAAATAGGCTTGACCATGACTTTTTGACTCTGACAGATGGTTCTCAACATTTTATTAGTATTCTGCATCCCTATGTGGTGCACTCTCTGGGGATGCCTCTCCTCCACTGTCATATCTACTTCCAGCAGATTCCCCATGAATATATATTTTAATTGTGTGGCTCTGGAAAGAATGAACCTCAAATTGTGCTAATGCCAGAAAGATCAAGCAGCAATAGAAGCTAGATCCCTATAGCAGACTCATTCATAAGGTACACATAAGCAGTAAAAGCTCAGGTCTGTCTATAAGGTACCTTTTGAAACTGGATCAGAGCAACATCTAAAAAAATGCCATTAATGTCACAGCTTCAAACATCTTAGGAGTAAAATTTTCCTCAAGTACCTAATTTTCCTTTAGAAAATGATATTTAAGAACCTAAATCACAGATAGGTACTTTAGAAAAATTTCCCTAGGCTGGCTACTTGCTAGTAGTGGGGTTTGAAGCTTTTACCCAAATTATGCCTTGTATTTGCAAAGTTGGTAAAATGTGTTACTCAAGAAAATCAACACTATGATTATGACCATCCCTTTTGGTCTTAAAATCTATGAATTATACATCTGGGGAAGAGATTTATCTTCTGCTAAGCATTTTGCTAATCCAAAATTAGCATTTTTTTGGTGAAACCTTGGAATCATGTCTCATTAGATTTTCACCTATTCAACATTTTAACGCTTACTAGTTTGCTTAAAGCAAGATCACAAATTTGACTTAAACTGGCAGTCTACCAGAGTATATGGTGTTAATCCAAACCACTGCTTTACAATGGTGCAGGATATCTGTGTCTGTAGAAGGGGTATATACAGTTACGTCTCTGTAGTTTTAAAGAGTTGATTGTAAGAGTATGAGGAGGAGCCATGTGCAAGAACTAATGGGGTAGAAGTGGGTGCGTGTATAAAACACACCTCAGAACATCCATCAGTGCTGGACTGCCTTATATAGTTAATAATTTGAACACAGTCAAACAGTTTACAAAATAAGTATTTGGACACCTGATGCTATTTCAAAATTTTTAGGAATATCAGTCAATTGTATGCAATGCTACCAAGATATTTCTATATATCTGCAAAGAACAGCAAGGAAATACTTACCATGTTATTAGCCCAAGCAATTAAATGTCCTCTCCATTTTACATTTCTTATATTTCCTTCTCCTTCATGTAAAACAGAAGGCTTCCATCTGTTCATCCAATTCTTGTCATATAACAACAACTGTAGAGACGTGTAACAACAACAGAAACAGTTGTATGAAGTCATGCCGTCTGTAATGGATTAGTATGTTTGATTTATGGCTTGTAACATGCTCATAGTTCAAGGGGTGAAGGGTGGGGACCAAAGAGAGGGAAGTAAATAAGGTCAAACATTTAAGATGGATTACATTTACAATGGAAACATTTTAAAAATACTTCAGAATTAAAAGTGTCTTTAATTGCATTGAGCCTTTCTAACACTGCACTTCTCAAAGGGCTTTTACACAAAACCATGTAATCATTCCTACTATAAAGATAAGAAAACCATAGTCAAGGGGCATGAACTGATTTGCTCAAGGCTGCTGACAGACATTCACTTAAAGACCTGATGGGGCCTAATCTGCAATCCCAACAAACATGCTCCCTGCCATGACACACATGCATGGCAGGATACGTGATTTGGTGATTAAGGATTAGATCCCAGTCATGCTTTACCTGCAGTGCCATGGCTTCCTTATCTGTATACTGGGAGTGCTTACAAGTGCATAAACAGCTGATTGTCAACTAGGAAACAGGGTCTGGTACCAGCCCCACTGCAATCTCCAGCCCCAGCCAACAAGCAGTTGATTGTCAAAACCCTGGTTAGATGCCATACATGGCTTTTACACTTCCCAGCACATGGGGACCCCAGGATCAGGGAGCCCCTGTCCTGTCATGATGGAGCCTTTAAAAACACTGTGTGCTGGGCTACACGCATGGTTTTCTGACATCTCTGGTGCACAAGAATCTTGGGAGTGGGGAGAGCCCAGCGCACGCGTGGTTTTTGAATGTCTGTGATGCAGCAAGGCCAAGATCAAAGAGATACTGTGAACATGGGCTCACCACGCTCCACCCCTCTGCCTCTCAGGCTTAGCCAGGGATCCAAGTAGAGGACAGCTGTATCCCAGGCTCTCCAGCTGCCCCATGCTGGATCCTCACACTTATCTGAGTGTCAGGATCCACCATGGGCTGGCCCCAACTGGCCACATGTTCCATTTAAGGTGCGATACAAACAAGCCATAAAGTTGATACACATCACACGTAGAATAACTTTGTAGCTAGCTTATTGTATTATCTCACCTTAAATCAACCTGAATGTGTGGCTGGGTTACTATTTGTGGCACCATTAATAGGTTAATTGCATCTTAAATGAAACAACAGGTAAAAGGGAAAATAGAATCCAGACCTTTTGATTCCAGCACATTAATTTTGCTCTGCGATTCACTACTTCCTTCAAAGAAGCATGACATCAGTTATGGAACCTTGCATTATGACACGACATACCCCAATTAAGCAATTCTGTGAAAGCTTCAAGTGCATGCCATGATCTTTTACAGCCATGCAAAACCATAGCTGTCTCAATGTGTCTCTACATCAAAGAATACGGGACAACACACTGGGATCAGATTTTAGGACAGGCACAACTGACTAAAACCTTTGGGTCCAAGAACCTTGCCTTCCCTTAAAGAATGGTTTCTAACACATTTCAAACCATATTTCTGCAAAAAAGTACGTTACAAAGTGTCATGTAAAGCAGACTGTTTCCAAAGGTATCCCAGCTGTTTACCAGCTCCAGAGTGCTTCCAAAAGGTTGTTTTTACTAGGATTTTAATAGTTCTGGAGTACTGCCAGAAGTTAAGTGACACACAGAAAAGTTAAAGTCCCAACATACAGACAAGCTACAATTTAAGACCCCAATCCTGCCGACACATGTATGATTAGTCCTACTTCAACAGTGATGAGCTCATATGCATTCAGCAGGACTACTACACTGCATAAAGTAACTCCTTGAACTTACTGGGGACTAACTCAAGAAACTCCACTATTAAGGTTATGTAGATGGAGACAAAAGTACACTTCAGCTGCTCCAAAAGGCAATGGGGAATTGCTGCTTGACAGCATGCATCAGCTGTTGTATTCTAACTATTATGCCCGCACGTTCCATAGCAAACTAAGCTAATTAAATGGCTCTAACATCCAATGAAAGAGGCTCCAAATTATAATGGTTTCACTACACTTGTATTGCTAAAGGGTCATGTACATGTAACATACTCGCATTTATCAGTATCCTTTGATACCAGTACCATTGTTAACTCCTATAACACTGCAACATTTCAAATATAAAAGCTACTATGCAGACCCTCGCTGTAAGAGGGACATTTTTTTCTTCTAAATGTATAAGTAAGAGTAGCTGTAACGAGAACAAATGATGAGGGGGTTTTTAAAGGTTGGCTTAAGAACTGCATAGACTGCATGCCTTTGGTAAAGCCACAAGATGGCACCAAAGGACCAAAATTGCCAGAAAAAGTTTAAACCAAGTCACTAGAGAGGCTGGAGCCATGTCATGATGATCCATGAAACTGTCCAAAAAAAGGGGTCTAATAAAGGATATCACAAAAAAGCCCTTGCCCTCCTCAACAAACAGAAGTTTTATCAGAAAGATTTACATATGGAGTCAGCTTTTGTCTTAACAAGCACCATACAATTCCCTCCTTGTCAAAATGAGAACCGCACAAATGCAGCTTGTGCAGTGGCTATACTTGTTAAATTCGGACGTTCATCAATAGATTGTGAACAAGTAGAAGCCTTCCCACCCCCACCACCAAAAAAATAAAATAAAACCCCCAAAGTGTCAAGATAAGTTATACTGAAATATTTATATTGAAAGCACGATGCAGGGGAAATCAGAAATTGCTACTGCTGGTGGCTCTTAAGAATTGAAAATAATTTTTGCTAATTTTTATGATACTAAATAATTGCTTCTTTAGTAGAAGAAAAATAGTTACTACTCCGGTGTTTCATTTTTTTCCAGCTAAGGTACCAGTACATGTACAAGTAAGTGATATTTCCATTCAGACTGGATAAAGTTATTAGCTTCGAAGTTATTCACTTAGTATTAAAAAAAATGGACATGTTCAGTATGAACAACATGCATTGCCAACTGTATGTTTACTTGTGAAGGACCTGCAAGTACATTTATTATTCACAAGTGTGGAGTTAAACCAAAGAACAATTGTGACCTTTTCATAGTTTGAGAGCTACTTTTTTTTTTTTTTTTTTTAAAGCCCACATATGACTGAGTAGAAAAACATTTAAAACTGGAGAACAGCAGACACTTGATGCACTTCAGCACAGATTTTCAAGTGACTCTTCATTTGGGATACATTCCTGGCACTTCCATAATATTTGATTTTCATACATATGACCAAAAGAACAAACATGCACCCCAAAACTCCAGGAATTAAGTTTTAAAGGCATACTAATCACTGGCTGGTTAACTTTGTAATACATAGGCCTGATAACATTGTGGTGGTAGGAGGAGCGGGGGAATAAAAAAAAAAAAACCCACAAAAACCCAAAATAAAAATGGTCCTTCATTACAAACCTTCAAAGCATGATGCAGCAAAATAAAGATGCCCTTAAAAACTAAGGAACTGACTTTCAGACATACTGAGTACCTTCAACTTCAAGCCATGGAGAGCTGGAGATTCCTACTACCTCAAAAAAATAGACCCTAAGCTTAATTCCAAAACAAATGTTTACTTCTTCCACTAATAATATCATTTTTGCAATACAAATATTAAAAATAGGCTGAAGCAGCATTTAGCTGAATGTCAAAAGTCAACAATCTCAAAGAAATACACCGAATAGGAACACTATGGTACCTAGGCTGTGGACAGACATTACAGTCATAGCACTGCATTTCCCCCCCGCCCCATAGCTCTATAAAAGCTATGTTATCCTCACAGGTGTGTCTGGTGGTGGTGGGTAGGGTGTTGACTTTGACAGCTGCTGCTGTTCAGCAGCTGCCAGCTGATCATTGACAGCCTACCCCTTTCTCTGAGTAACTGGACATCTGCAATTAGTAAACGAGTAGAAATGAGGCAGTAACAAGCAGGATGGACTGCTCTGACCAGAAGAGGGAAAAAAAAAGTTCTTGCTAACATCTGGCAATAGTTCCCCATGGTGGGAATGACGACACTCTTAGAGGGATTTATCACTGAAGAAAGTTAGCTAAAACTTGCAGAACTGTCACTTCAAGCTACACTGGGATGGTGAAAGTCCTTGATGTCTTTCAATATTTTTTCCAGAGGTCCATGTGTTCAGGAATTAGTTTGTCAGTGGTAGTAGCACTGGAGGCTCATGCACAGAGAAGCAACCCCTGTTTGGACAGAAATTAAATGACATGTCCAAAAATCACAAATGGTGTCTCTGTGGCAGAGCCAGGAAATGAAGTGAAGTTGAACCAAAAGATCATCCTTCTACTTCAGAAAATGAAAGAATGAACACCTGATCCGGGAGCCAACAGCAAGGACTCCTATTACAGCAGCTTTAAGATGACAGTAAATGGCCTTCTCAAATAAAAGTGTTATCCTAATTTAATGGTAATAAAACCATGTGCTCTACACTATAATATTGATTCTCTTTTTTTGTTACACAGCCATCTTGAGACATAGCAAACATGAACATTCTACAAAGGATTTAGGATCCTTCTCAACCCACTGAAAATATTTATCTTCAAAGTAATGGGTTAATATATTTAGTTCACATTTCAAACATCTATCATATTAAAATAGCATCATTAGAGCCCCAGAAAGCAACTTGCATTTAACAGGAACTAATCACCAAGCAAGGAAAAACTAATGTCCAGAAGACAAATTCCCCCTCCTCCCTGAACCACTTACTTTTTTTGGTGAGAGAAAAGTGTTGTAGGGCTTCGCTCCACGTAAGTCTGACATAGTATATGTATTTCAAGAGCACGAACAAAATAATTTGTTTGCATTCCCTGTGGTACTCTTTATACTTCTCTCTGTTTGGCAATGCTAAGTCTCTAAAGTCTTTGTTACAAAACGTGGTAGTGCTTGAGATGCTTTTCTAGCATCTCCTGCATGGCAATAATAAAAGAAGCAAACCAAACTTTAACATAATCAAAACCACATGACGAACACTTAACCTTTTCCTTGCTATTACAGAGAACAGGTGCGCAAAGCTTTGTCCCACTGTATGCTTCTTGATGCATCATATTTACTTAAATCCAAGACCAGGCTTTCCCCCCAACCAGCATGCAGGGAAAAATGCCTCATCTTGGGTTCAAGTACTGGCCTGCGGGAGGCAGTGGTTCAGCTCTGCCTTTGGCCCTGGGCTGAAGCAGGGGCTGAGCCACTTCCTGTCCCGAGTCAGAACAGCTTGCTTGGTGAGAGCAAGGGAGAACAAAGCAGCATCCTTCCTCTCCAACCTTGCCCCCCATGCCAGTGCCTGCCCTCTAACCCACTGCCACAGGTAGCAGGAAGGTCAGACAGCAATGGGGGGGGTAGATATAGGGGGACAAGGGGCCTTGCTCCTAAGGTAATTTGTTTGATGGGTCTTTTTAACACTGTTGAATGAGTACCTTATGTGCCTCTGTGCAACCACCGCATTACTGTCACAGCAGCAACAATGCTAAAATGCATTAGAAAGCATCTTCTTTTTTCTGTGGGACTTTGCAGAGGACTCTTTGATTTTAAGACTGACAATAGTTCCACTGGATTACTGAACACATCTCTGCATATTTTCCACTTAATATTTCTATCTCCTCAGAGAGGGCTCAAAGTGCAACTACTAAAGAGAATGGATTAGTCTTTGGATTTAATGGAGCTCATCATGCAATTAGCACTAACACAAATTGTGCATAAGCCCAATCTTTAAACTAAACGTAGGAATTCTTAATCATCTGAATAGGGAAACCCTTGACTACAGCAATACTAGTGCAATGTGATGAAGTTTAAATCGACTCTCTCCAAGGGTGTATTATACATACACACACGCATATATGCACACAACACACCCTTCTCTCCCATCCACAAGAGGTTTCAATGGAAGTAAACTGTTTCGAAAGAATTAATTTCTGCACGGTCTATGCCACCACCAATTCTATTTGAAAATCTCCTTCTGCAAGAAGACCTTGAAGAGATTTACAAAAATCAGCATGTACTATTTTCCTACTGTAGTATAGGAAAACACTCTTTCCCATACCAGGAAAGCAGCAGCACCAGACCCAGTGATTCAGTGACAACCCCCCAAATGCACAATTGTACTTTAATGATACTAATCACCAAGACTTTATTTAGCAAGAAATCAAGGATTAGTAACATCTATAAACATATAGTGTAAATATATACTTATTAGAAATGGTAATGGGGGAAGTGTATTCAAGGAAGGCAACAGGATCTGGTGGATAGTGAACACAGAAAGTATTTTCACACATAGAATGCAACAGTCATAATTAATCTAACTGGGAAAAAGTCAAATAGCTTCAAGTACACATGGATTCAGGGAGACTCTTTCTACTGAAGTAGGTTTTAAATCGACTGACTGCTGAGTTCTAGCTAGTCACCAGTTCACAAAACAGTCCTCAGCAAGATTTACCTGGAAAAGCTAAGACTTTCCGAACCAAAGATTTAACAGGCATCTTGTGCAAATGCACCTGCATTTTTCTACACCTCATTTTGACATAACTTGTTTAGAATTACAGGTATTGATTGCTGTTACATAGATTTTATAGATGCATAAGTTTAGGACTGGATAGAAGCATGTGTAAAAATGTGTACATCCATGCTACACACATGAATTCATTCCCCCTCTTTTTGCTTGGCAAAAAAAAGCAAACATTCAATGCAAGATACAGAATACTGTGATGATGGAGGGAAATACCTTAGCAAATATATTCCGATGTGTTTATTAATAACTATCATCAGCATTACTAAAGGTCTCAGCTATTGACTAGTAATACGTAATACTAGTCAACAGCCAAGACATACAACCCCACAAATTATATATAAAAAACAAATGTTTAAAACATCAAACACACTATTGGGCAACTCATATAGTTTGCAACTACTGTGGCTTGGTTGATGCTACAGCCTGGACACTGCTTAAGGTAAATTACACAATGTCTGGGCACAGATTGCCATAGTATTTACTCTTACTTCACTTAAACTGGACCTCTCAGTATTTACTGACTGACATTTTACAGCTTACAAAGCAATCTGCCTTTCTTGTCTGGTACTCTTCTACTACCGAATGCAATGCCAAACAGCTGACTATCTGGTTTCTAAAAATGGACTGTGCTGCAAACAGCATCCTGACAATTTAATAATTTGTCAAAGTAGTCCAACCAGTTATTATGAAGTACATATAGTAGGGTTCAGAGGTAAAGGTCGTCTACTTACTCACAAAGCAAAGTTAAAGTGCATCTGCTGACACTAAAAATCAGACAATTAAAAAAACATCCAAGACATTCCCTAGCAGACTTGACTTTAACATATGAATTCCACTGCAATTCTCACAACAGCAACTTCAGCTTCCTAAAAAGAATGTGTTTTCATTTCTCCTTTCCCCATTTGTTCATAATTTCTATCCTATCACTGCATTAGAGGTTGCTGCAACTTAAGTGAAACAGAATGTAAAATAAACTTGTTTATAGCATGTCAGACAGTAGAAATAATGCATCTTGCCCTGAAATACTATCGCTGAAAAATTATTTTAGATTTTTTTAAATAAATGTTTTCCCTAAGCAACAATGTCTTTTTTTTTTTCTTTTTGGCTTTTCTGGCACACATGAACAGCAGCTGCATGTAGTTTGGGCACTTAAATGAGATGATCATACCCTCCATATTTTATTTTTAGCTAAAACATGAATGAAAGGAAATATGCAAGGCCTTCTGTGTTGGAAAACTGGCCCTTCAGTCGCCTTAGCAACAGAAAATTTCCTAAATGATTAGTGTTCTCAGTGTTCAGCTTTGATTTTTGGAAAAAAAAAAACTCAGCTCCATTAGTCTATATATCAAACTTCTTCAAGTCTGGGCATCCAAACTGTGGTACTCAAAGTCACTTGAGAAAATTAAGGGCCTGATCCTGTAAGGTACTGAGTGTCTTTCTTCATCGCTGACTTCTCTAGGAATTAAACATGGCCTAGAATGTGCAGTCTCCTCACCCCCATTTAAAAGCGGGTCCCCAAAACCTTTTAACAAATGTTTTCATGTTATGTGGGAACAATCTTGTCACTAATGGTGTGGGTCAGTTATTAGACTTAGAGCATATTTTCCTAGCAATATCCAGATATTGGTCCAAACCCCAACAAATGTAAGACCTCACTAACAGCTTTACGAAGAGAGACATACCTCAAACTGCTCTGCTCATCTAAGCTATCTTTACACACAATGAAGCAGCCAATACCTCGATTTTGGATACTACATATCCTTCAATCTTCTCTCTCAGTTATTTTGGCCTCTTTAACCCTATATGTACTGTGGATACTTCTACCTCTCTACAGCATTCATTCAAGTGACAGGTTGAGAAACACCAGTATCTTAAGGGTTAAGCGAAGAACACCTTTATTTCAGCTTTACTACCCTCATTTAGCTAGCTTGCACCCTGTTATTTTTTAAGATTAGACCCTTTTTTAAAAGGCAGAAGGTTACGGCCTTCAATAGCACAGTATTTGTCTTTTCCCCTTGCCTTGAAGCTCTGCTATCCATTCTGGCCAGGAATGCCCTGTTATTTACAATATATTATTATTTCAGGGTTACCATCATCCATTCACAATGGTGCTGCACTTAATTGCAGAGTTAAGAGAAGGAATGTTCCTCTGTTTAGTACTTTACCTATCACCTCCAGTTGAGATCACGTCAATGCCTCTACAATCCACCTATAATTTTCAGAGGTGGATACCGTACACCTGTAAAAAACTACTCTTTTCTGAAAAGCAAGGCAACTACCTTATCCAAAAATTTAAGCGTTGCATTTTTATTCAAATAAATAAGCTTAACAGATATGTTTTTCATTTACATCCTGTATAATCAAAAGTTAACTTTAATTTGACCACAATACCTTTTTTCTTGTTTTAGGATGGTGCTTTGAAATGACAGCAGCATATGCCAAATTAAGCAGATTTTAGAGATTTGTGCAAGAAACTTTTAAAATGCCTATTTCCATCATGACTGATCACATAACATTGTATTTTTTTAAAAATCTCAGTACCATACAACAACCTGAAAAGTTCTGAAGAAGGTTCCTGGAATCAAGAATCTATAAATATGCCCCCAATTTAAAAAATAGTTACATTTTAAGGCTATACTTACATAATAGCCCCTTGGATGCTATACTATAAAATGCCCTTATATCCCTTTATGAAGAACTGATTTTTCTCAAAACAAATATAATTAAGAAAATGGAAATTAACAAGAAGAAACTTCAGTTCTGGAAGGCATTCATATTAAGCAAAGTACTAAAGTAGGTGCTTAACTTTAAAGTTAACAAGAATGGATGTAGGCATATCTTAAGTGCTTTCTTGAACTGAGACCATAAACTATTAGAATTGTAGATTTATTATGTAAACCAATATAAGTAAGACATTCAAGAAAGAAACAAAAAGGATCCCTCACACTTTCTGAAGTGACAATGCATATAATGTCGCTGGAGGCTGCTGTTAGAAATGGCAACACTCCATTCCAGGTCCTTCTGCAAATACTGGATTCTCTTTTCTTAGGTCCCAGAGTTAAAAATGTGGGGATAGATGGTGAGAACTCACACTTTTCTAGACACCGCTTCTATAAGCAACTCAGACATAACTGTACTGAGGGAGATTCTCAAGGGTTTTTTCTTCATACTGGGGAGCGTAGATTTTGACTTCTGGTTTTAAACTAAACTTTAAACGCAAAACCAAATTGATTTACCAAAGCAGTCTCCATATTATGTACTGCTCTTGAATCCAACCAACTGAAAATGCAGATCTATGTGATCTCTCCATGCAGCAATCAAAAGATTGGATAGGATTTCAAAAGATAAACTGTATAACATGGCTATTTTTTTTGCTACAACCTTAAAAATAAGTTTATTTCTTTTTGTTTATTTGTTTTTTAAATACAGAAGCAAGTAAAATTAAACAACAAGGGTCAGGTCTTTAATACAATAATATTATCTATCATATGCCAAGATGTCTATTAAAGTTTCCCTGAAGAGGAAAGTTTCTCAGCGAAGTATGGAGGCATTAGGAATCCGTATACAATTTCCAAGAGGCAGGAATATAAAACTACCTGTCAGGTAATCCAAGATAACCAAAGAGATGCGTTCAATCCTTAATTTTTTTTTTCTGTTCAGCATCAAGTGAATCCAAGTTATTTCACCACTTGACAGCACTTCCAAGTTCTATTAATTCCCAGTTTCTCTCCCCTTGTCACCATATCCTGCATGAAAAAGCCTGACAATTTTGTTGTTGGGAGATAATCACCAAAAGTCTGTTCTTTGGTGGCTAATGCAGACCTGGTCAGACAACCAAAGCATTCAGAGTGTAGTTTTTGTTTGTTTTAATAAATAAATAATTACTATTGGTAATAAGTTGTACTACTGATAAAAAACAGCAGGATTACTAGTTCATGCTTTCTGAATGCAAGGCAAATTCAATGCATTTGGCTCAGTGCATCTAGAACTATGAATATTCATTTCTAATTTCAAAAGGGTCCCAATAATGTGTTAAAAAATTAAATGATTATAATAAAATTGCATTTTCTTGGGGTTTTTTTGTTTGACCCCAAAATTACATGAGCAGAGAATAGTTAGCCACATTAATCTGAAGTCATAAGGAAGGCAGAATAGATATGCACCTTACAGACTAAATCAGAGATGCCTAAACTTTTGTAAGCAGTGGCTCATCATCAGATGCTATGCATCTTCTAGGATCTAGTTTCTAATGTGAAAATCTACCCTGCCTTCTGTCCAAAATAGGCATCAGAAAGGTAGAGGGCACTATTACTTGAGACTTCATTATCTGCAAGTTGAGAATCAAAATTAATTCTACTCAAAAACAAATAATGTGAATGTAATAAGACCAAAATGCCTGAAATGAGGGTTAATACTACAAGTACAGAATTACATGTCAATCCCCATCGTGATTTTACAAATAAGGTGTCAAGTTCTGAGGACACTCTTGCCTAAGAAACAGAAAGGCAAAACAAGGCTTAAAGGACAATGGATCAATTGCCCCTTTGCCTAAGTTTAATTAATTCATTTGGCAGGGAAGAAATCAAGGCAGGAGATACTAGGCATGTTAGAACAGAACACTATGGATAAAATTCTGTTCTTGCCCTCATTTTAAGGGCAGATGGAAGTCCCAGGGGGAGAGAGAGAGAGAGAGAGAGTGTGTGTGTGTGAGTGAGTGTGCGAGTGAGTGATACATATATCTATTAATTTGAATTGTAAACTTTGTTCAAAGAGGAAGGGAAGACAGACCTACCTTTTAGGATATAACAACTTACCTTTTTACCACCTGTTACAAACTGTTTGCAGGGGGATTTCACAAACTGAGGGTGAACTGCAACAATCTGGATTTAATGTGGGAGAAAAATAATTCCTGTTGAAGTTATTAAGCATTATAGGGACTTCAACTGCAACAACACCACCTGTTTTAACTTTCATATTAGCTAAACATTGCCATATATAGATTATTACAACTACATTCCTTCTATTAGGTGACAAGACATAAAAATGTTATTTTCCTATTAAGAGTTACAGGGAAGCTTCTAAACAGTGAATGGGCTATTCTGAGCTACACCTGTCAGCAACATTGTGATGACTGTTCTTTCCACAAAACAAAACCTTACATCAAACCAGTTGGTTTCCTTTTTTCCCCTACAAGAACTCTTTCTGACCCAGTACAGACATTACACTTTTACTGGTATAAGTGATAGGAAACCGGTCTATACCCATGACAGAAGTTCTGTTATAGAGACCTAGAACAGAAGTTCAGTACGCAGACCAGTTTAAAAATGTCAGAACCCAGTCCAAGATTCGCCCCCCTCCACCAAAGGATGAATGTGTTCACTACCCATCTAAACTATGGCAGTTAAGGAAACCACATAACTTAGATTAATTCCACCTCAGGCTTTCTGAATGTCTATACCTAGCCTCAGAGAGGATACCTAGGTCTTCACAGAATCCTACTATTGCTGGGAGCGGCATAATGCGATGAGGAACTCAGGGCACAGGGACACTGGCAACATCCAGTTGCCACCATGCTGCTGGCATGATCATGACTGAGCAGCTGATGGTGGCAGCTATTTTCTTTTGCACCCCTTTTCTCCCCCCAACAAGTTGGCACCTAAGGTAGTTTCTCCTAATTGCCCCAATCTAGTGATGTCACTGACTGCTAGCTTCTGATGGCTAGCCAGTTACACAGATGAAGTTAAGAGAACAGTAATTTAAGTTCTTCCCTCAACAGAATGTGCATCACCATTGTGATGTCACCACCCACTGCTTTCTCCCAGGGTAAGTTTAAGATTATAATCAATTCAAATACTGACCTAGCAGAACCCTCAAAATTTATAATCACAGACTTACAAGAAGAGAGGAATAAGTTAAGACAGAAAACAGCAGATGGCTGACAATTTCCCCTTATGTTTTGCCTTTTGTATTTGAAAAACTCAGTGCTACTTTCTACAAAACCTAGATCAACTTTTCCCCGCAACGTAACCAGATCAGAAGTTTTTATGCTAACGCAGCAAACCATTTTCAGGTGATCTGAATATTAGCACAGGGAAGAAGCATTACTTTATTTTGCAGAATAGGAGTCAGCATGATCCTTATGTTATTAAAGACAAAAATGCTGCAATTTATTAAGGATTAATTAAAAGTACTTACTTTAATAGGACAGTCAAATGTTTCATGAAATTCTTCTCCCGAATACAATCCACACACCTGTACCTAGAGAGGTATTTTTAAAATCAAATCAAAATTACCTAATAATAAATTTCACAAGGGAAATAATGAACATAATGTCACTTCATGACTGGAAGATAAATGCAAGAGATCACACACTTTACTTTAAAAATGCAGTAAACTTAACAATTCAGAGTTATCCTAGGCTTACTTGAAATCCATTAAGGTATCTTATGAAACATTTTCAGCAGTATAAGAGTGCTTCCTGGCAATTAAGTTTTTACAAGCGCTACAAGTTCCCTATGCTCTGAGCTGAGCACTTTTGTTAAACAAATACTGATCTGGATTAGAGATGAATAACTTAATAAAACTAAGTGGAACATATATTAAAAACTTCTCTGAGAAGGAATTGCCTTTTTTCTTCTTTTTTAAAATTATCACAGTTAAACTTCAAAGATTTTTTTTTATAATACTTAACATTTTAAAAAAATTCTGAGTTATAAAGCAGAAGTAGAATGAAAACCAAGCACCATGATTTTTCCTGACTTCATCTAAAAACATTTCAGCTTCTTTCCCTTACACACAGAAATCATTGTATGAAGCCCCTCCCTGCCCCTTTTCATTACTGTGTAATAAAAGTTTGTAAATGGGGACTGGTTTGGTCACAATAAATGTTTTCTGCGCTTTAAAGAATAGAGCAAAGACACGCAACAGAAGAATTATCTCAACACTAATTAAATTTAAATGGAAGGTGAGAATTGTTCCTGGAAAGATGCAGATGGTCAATTTAGAATGGAATAAATGAGAGGCAATGGAAAACTTTTTTTTAAAGAGTTTACAAAAGTCCCTACAAGTGCTATAATCCTGGAAAAGTAGTGCAGCATCAGACAGACCAACAGCACATGTTCGTGGTTGAGGGACATTTGAGGCTCTGTAAAAGCCAGACATTGTAACGAACTCTCTTCTCAGCTTCCAGCAAGCATCGTGTATACTCAAGAGACCCAATATCAAGCAAAAGGAATATAAAGGATGCTCAGAACCCAAATTAGTACAACAGGATGATTCTTTTAAACTTTAATTAAATTTAGACTTAAAAAAAAAGGTTACATAGACTAAAAATGAAATTCCAGGTCTGTTCATGAACCCCACTTCTAAACCCTAGTACTTACTTATTTATACTCTGGATTATCAATTAACGAGCTACACCCGGGTTTATTTAGTTCAAATGCTATCGTCAATGGACAAAAAGGAATTATTGGTCATATATGTAATGCTATGCAGGGAAATCAGAGGGAATAGCGGAGGCACTAACTAGTTTCCTTGAGAAAGGAAATTCTGTCAACAAATTACATTCTGCCCACAGTAGGACACAATTAATCTAACAGGCCTTTTCCAGTTTTGTTATCTACAGTTATTACAATCCCCAATGAGTCTTTCAGTAGAAAAAAAATAAAACAAAGAGGGAAGGGAAGTACATAGTATCTGGAGGAAAGTCAGCAGCAATAAGCCAAAGGACATTTGGTTCAGTGTCTCCATGGCAAGATTCACTGGAATGCTACATTATGGAGGACTCTACAGAGTGCCTGGAGACCAGCTGTTACCAACCAGTGGATCTCAATTCACCAGCAGATCCTGGAGCCTCTTGGAGTCCATCTGAGACTGGGGTGGAGGGCTGAGTGCCTGCATGCATGCACGCATGTGCCCCAGCCCAGCAGATCAGTCCGTGGGGGAGGGAAGAAGTGGGGGCTAGATAGAGGCCCCCACAGTTAGGGACAGTACCACAGAGGCAGGAGCAGGGGTAAATTGAGTGGGGCCCTGCTGGGTGGGACTTACCTGTTCGGGAGGCATGCCCCCAAATAATTTTTTCTCCTTCTGACTATCTCACCCCCCCCAACTCCCTCCCCACAGATTACCTGCTGGACTGTAGTGGGGGGGAGGGGGAAAGAGCTGGGGCAGCACACAGAAGATCTTGGGTTGCTTTTAAATGCCAAAGGTGATCTCCTACTTTAAAAAGTTGGAGACCACCGCTGTAGACACAGATGTGGAGTAAACTGGCCATTAGGTAATCACCGATGGCTTTAAAAGAATATAATCAGAAACAGCAGTTGACTGAGAAGCAAAGTCATATTTGGCTTGGCAGCATGTCCAGAAGACAGTCACACTAATGTCATTTCAGCCACCTCATCTCTTCCTACTCAGCTCATTTCTTGGACATTTCCTAAATATTATTACCAACTTTGGTCAAACATGACTTATTCACTGGTGGATATACAGTCTATACCACGCTTTATAGAGTGTTCCATGTACCAGCCTGGGCCAACCTACCACTCCAGAGGAATGAAAATCAATACCTAGATGCAGTGAGACAGCATCACAGGGCTCCAATTATGTGGTATAACTGAATATATGGTTATACACAAATAAGACTGAACTGTCTCTAAGCCAACAAAATCTTTTGGTTGTTGGGGTTTTCTTGGAAAAAGGGAGACAAATGAGAATGGCACTTCATGCAATAGAGGAAACAAAATAATCAAGAGGCAGAGGAAAGGAAGAAGTTAAAAGATACAAATCTTTTACTCACTTAGGAAATCTAACCATTTAAAACACATGCATGTACACTAGCTTCTCATATTTAAAAGTGAAAAATCAAAATTAACATCAACAATAGATGAAATAACTATGGCAACTAGAATGATAATTCTCCCATTAAAGTACTGCACTGCACGTAACAGTACAAGTTTTCAACATTTATATTTCTTTAAGAATTTGGAAGCAAAATGGATCCAGTTAACTAAAGGGAAAAAACAACACCGCATAAAATGTAAGTTATCATCATGTTTACTCAGGGGACCCTATAGATCAGTTTATTACTTCTTAATGTCTTTTATTCTACAGAGAGAAAGTGATTCTTTTGAAATCACAACGCTATATTGGATTTATCTAGTTCTATTTTCTTTCTCCATTTAGTTTATCACATTTTTTGGGTAGTCTAAAATGGAGGCCCCTACATTTTGCAAATCCTCTGTATTTAAGTTTTTGCAGTACCTCTCTTCCAACTTTACAGCCTTGTTCTGGGCCTTAATTATTACAATAAATGTTACCTTATGTTAAAGTGGGTAAAAAAGAATGGTCAGAGCACCATGTCAAGACTTCCTGATTTTGCTGTTTCTTTAAGCGAACACGTTCCAAGTTTCAACATCTAGCAATGGAGTCTCACGGAGTATTTTGTTATTCTCTTGGTTCTCACGAAAGTCAATTGTTATTCTCTTCCCCTGACCAATTCAGAGGAAGTGCTCTCTCTCAGTCAGAAAAGCTGATTCAATGACAGAGTGTGGGAGTAATAAAGGAGGAAAATGAAATAGTAATAAATTATGCAATTTAGAGCAAGAGAAAAAGCAGTTTGCATCACTTAATTTTCATCCAAGGTGAACTGCCTTCTTCTCTCTTTGTGTAAATTGACTTCTGTTTGAGGGTAAAATTGCTCAGTGTGTGATGCAAATAACTGTCTTTTGGGCAGCCCAACAAAACCACACCAGTTCACGGAAAATTCTCATGACACTATATGTGCTTCAAAAAGCTGCATCATCTATTTTTATCCAATGTTTATTTAACAGAACCAAATTATTTCTCCTTTTGATAAACTCTGTATACAGAGTTACAAATCTCAACAGGTGTTTTTTACCTATAAAACAACAAGAAAGATATGGAGCTCTACAAAAACATCCTGCCAATGTCTTACTTGTGGTAAAGGATGAATGTAAGAGTGACAGCTACAGGAACCTAGCTGAGGCCTTATTTTAATAGGTTTGCACAAAAGGGCAAATATAGTGCCTAGCTTTAAGAAAGAGAAGAAGGAAGATCCAAGGAACTAAAAACCAGTCAGCCTCATCTTGATCCCTAGAAAAATCATGGAACAGGTCCTCAAGGAATCCATTTTTAAGCACTTGGAGGAGAAAAAAAGTGATCAGGAACAGTCAGCATGGATTCATCAAGGACAAGTCATGTCTGATCAACCTGATTGCTTTCTATGATGAAATGACTGACTCTGTGGATGTGGGGAAAGCAATGGACACAATATACCTTGACTTTAGCAAGGCTTTTGATACGGTCTCCCATACCACTCTTGCAAGGAAGCTAAGGGTGTATGGGCTGGATGAATGGACTGTATGGTGAGCAGAAAACTGGCTGGAGCATCAGACTCAACAGACAGTGATCAATGGCTTGAAGTCTACTTGGCAGCCGGTATCAAGTGGAGCTGGTTTTGTTCGATAGCTTCATCAGTGACCTGGGAGATGGCATAAAGTGCACCCTAAACAAATTCGCAGATTACACCAAGATAGGGGGAGTAGTAGATTAGCTGGAGGATAGGGCTAGGATTCAGTGACCTAGACAAACTGGAGGATTGGGCCAAAAGAAATCTCCTGAGGTTCAACAAGGACATGTGAAAAGTCCTGCACTTAGGATGGAAGAATCCCATGCACGCTTGGGACCACCTGGCTAAGCAGCATCTTTCCAGAAAAGGACCTGGGGGTTACAGTGGACAATAAGCTAAATACGAGTCAAGAGTGTGTACGCTTGTTGCCAAGAAGACTAATAGCCTACTGAGCTGCTGTTAGTGTGCTGTCAGCAAATCAAGGAAAGTAATTATTCTCCTCTATATGGGACTGGCAACTGGAGTACTGTGTCCAGTTTAGGTCCCCTATTACAGAAAGGGCAAGTTACAGAGAGTCCAGCAGGGGTGGAGGGGAACAACCAAAATGGTGGGGGGGCTGGGGCACATGGCTTCTGAGGAAGGGCTGAGGGAATTGGGCTTATTTAGTCTGCAGAAAAGAAGACTGAGGGGAGATTTGATAGCAGCCTTTCACCATCTGAACGGTGATTCCAAAGACTATAGAGCTAGGGGTGCGCAAAGTCTGGCCCATGGGCTGGATAGGGTCCATGGCAGACTCCATTTCCCAGCAGCCCCTGCCCACATTGCTGCAGTCTCCATGGAGACCCCAATCAGGGCAGTGCTGTGACAATGCTGGGCCAGGGTATCTATGCAAACCAGCCCCAGTAGTACTGGCAGCATGCGCAGCTGGGTGGGGAGCTGCTCCAAGGCCAGGACTGGGATCTTGCAGTGGGACAGCACGGTCCGGAGCTGGGGCAGAGCCATGATCCACTGCTTGCATGTCCCTGCCCATCTCTTGGACCACAGTCACTGCTGCAAAATCCCAGCCTTGGAGCAGCTCCCTGCCCAGCTATGTGCCCTGCCAGCACTGCTGGGGCCAGTCACTATGGAAACCCTGGCCCCACACTGACACAGGACCACCGCTCCTGGGGTCTCCATAAAAACTGGCTGCAGCACCACCAGCAGGGGCTGCTGGGAAATGGAGTTTGGCCACTGGCCGGGTCTGCCATTTTGGCCACCCCTGAGCTGGACTGTTCTCAGCAGTGGTAGATGACAGTACAAGGAGCAACGGTTTCAAGTTGTAGCCTGCATTTCTATAGCACATCCTTTTGTGGGCTGAAGCTCACTTTATCAGATGCTGTGAATGTATGTGCACAAAACAGAATACAAGGAGAGAGAAATTTTCAAGGGAGAAGGAAGTAGAGGGGGCAGTACTGGGAGAGGCAACCAAAGTAGGCAACCGTTGATCCTCTGGATCATGGCACACATGTAAGAGGTCTAGTCAGGTACCTGATGAATCTGCTTGTACAGAGTCTTGCGACTATCATACCAAGACCTTTGACACATAAACCTATGCAGGAGTATGAAGGAATGGAAGCTCCCCAAGACCTACCATCCCTCCCCCCTCCTTTAGACCACTGAGACACAATTCAAAGGCCAGACCAAGTGCTGACATTCAGTGCCTCAATGCTTAGAGCTTCTGTCAGACAGCAATAAATAAGAACTGCTGCTGACTCCCTAAAGCCTCAGAGAGGCCACTCTGAAGTCAGCAATGGGAGTGTCCATGGAAGTTAGCCCTGCACGTCTTCCTGCAAATGATATCAAATCAGTATTCATTCATTCTTTCACGTAGGGATTGCCTTGACTGTCCAAAGTAGACAGCAGAGGGGCACTGTGAGCAGGTGACAGCATATATAACACTGGTAGAGTTGCAAGCAACTGAACCTCAGATGTCATAATCCATGTTTTATTTGGCCCTGTAATGATGTGGTCTGTATTGATGCCGGGGCACAGCAGACATCTGTGTTTGATGCAAGGCCTTACAGTCCCAGAGAGAATGGGAGTTAGGTAGCCTGCTGCTTTAGAGTTGCGATTGAGATTGGAGCTGCTTGTAAGCCAGGCCAGTTTTGTCCCAGGTAACTACTTTGAGATAGTCATCCTTTTCCAGAACAGGCGTGGAGGTCCTTAATGATGCGACTATGGTGTTCAAGCTGTGGGCTGTAAGGGGGCTCTGTTGTCATTGTCTGGGTTGGTACTGTAGCAGATGAGAGCAAGCCTCAGTCTGGCTTTGTTGATTTGAGTGGCTACAGTTTTGGGGTTGTTTTGTTATTGTAGGATGCTCTGCTCCAGATCCTTTAGGTATGTATTCTAGTCAGTGGGATCAGAGCAGATAGGGTTGTAAATAGAGCATGGCTGCAGACAATGGATCTAGCCATGGTTGGCGGTATGGAGATGGGATTGTAAATAGACTTTGGCTGTAGACAATTGATCTAGTGTAGCTGGCAGAGATCAATTGGTTTCCAAAACCATGCACTTTAAACAATAGATAGAGCAGACTGAAAAACAAGGTGTCCACCTGGGGCTGGAAGTCCGAAGTAAAGGAACTTTAGTCCACAGCTAAATTGCTATGGAGTATTCCAGGCTGTACAAATGGGAGAGAAAACAGATGAGCTAACTTTGGGATGCTAAGGCTTCTCCAGACTGGCTTGGGAACAGAGGGACTCCTTAACCCTTTGGAGGTAGCAGGGGCTTCTTGCTGCATGGCCTTTGTGCCTCACTAAATGCTTTTATTGAAAAAGAGTGGTCTTGCTTTACTGCTTGGGACTTTGAGGTGAGCACCTTTCTCCTTTGAAGAGAGAAAATTCCTCTTCTGGAGCTGAATGGTTAGCTCTAGAAGCAGAGTTGTAGATAGCCAGGGAGGACCAGGGACTGAATGGCCAGGGCCCCAGAGCTGGAAGGAGTCAGGGGTCTTCCCCACTCTAGAAGCCATGCCTAGGCTGGCTGCAGGGGGTACTCAAAAAAGACCAGACAAGACCAGGGCCTCAAGTAAGCACTCCTCTGGGAATCCGTGACAGGCTGCCTCTACTTTCAGTGATCATCCTGCAAAGACTTGCACTGTGAAGAAATAAGCAAATGTGAGTAAGGATCTGCACCCCGGGCAAAGCCAGCTGCTATGTTGCCAGTACAGGTGATCCAAGCACCAGTCCACTGCAGCAGCTATTTTTGCATTCCCACCCCCAAAAAGTGGAATCTGGGGTTACCTCTGTAGGTGATTGTACATGTCTACAGTTTACTTCAAGAGAACAATATGCTCGAGGAACATCAACCACCATTACTCATTCCCCACCATCTACTGCTAAGGCACTTTAATAGCTGCCATTGCCTGCAGCCTACCCCAGGATATAACTGTCATTCTGCTTCAAAATATACACTGGTGTACAAAACTCATGTAAATAACCCCAGTGTACATCTGCCTGAGGTCCAGACCTTAATACAGTGGACAATCAGAGCCTTAAAGACTCTCCCTGCCCAGAAATTTTATGCAGATTTACAAACACTACAGCAACCACTTTGGGTGGAAGCTACATAAACAAAATGGAAAATACAGTTCCTGACTTAACATAACACTGCCTGTTAATGTAAGTAAAAGTGCTTAAAAAAAGAGAGAGAGACAAAGCAGGTTGGATATATATGTATCTTTGCTTTCTGCACCCCCTGCACGCACTGAATTCTGGTTGCATTCTCCCAATATTTCCTGCTGATTCTTTTGTAGATCAGCACCACTTTTGAGGTAAGCTCAAAGACGTTGGAAACTTCCAATTCTTTGAAGTCTCCAGATGAACTTTTACCTGCTCAGCATGGGGAGACGGTAATGCTCCTGGTCTGCACAAAAAGTACTGAATACTGCACTTGAATTTCAACCTTAAGTAGAAGGGAGCCAGAGCAGCTCTGGATTTTGGAAGAGGTCACGCTCCCTTATGCATTAGGGCACCTAGTTTGACCATCTGAAGTAACAGGAACAAAAACTTGACCCAGCAGAACTATTACCCACCCCCCCAACCCCAGTAAAACATAAAATATGCTTTCTAAAGGAATGTATTACACTACACGTCAGAAATAAAACTTGTTTTTATAGAATCACAGAAAGTTAGGGTTGGAAGGAACCTCAGTCCAACCCCCTGCTTGAAACAGGACCATCCCTAACTAGATCATCCCAGACAAGATTTTGTCTAGCTGGGTTTTGAAAACCTCTAAGGATGGAGCTTCCACCCCACCCCCTCTCTGGGTAACCTGATCCAGTATTTACTACCCTCCTAGTGAGAAAATTCTTCTTAATATCTAACCTAAGCTTCCCTTGCTGCAACTTAAGACCATTGCTCCTTGTTCTGTCATCTGCCACCACTGAAAACAGTCCAGCTCCATCCTCTTTTGAACCCCCCTTCAGGTAGTTGAAGGCTGCTATTAAGTCGCCTCTCAGTCTCCTCTTCTCTAGACTAAATAAGCCCAGTTCCCTCAGCCTAAGTCATGTCCCTCATCCCCCTCATCATTTGTGGCACCCTCTGCTGGACTCTCCCCAGTTTGTCCACATCCTTTCTGTAGTGGGGGCCCCCAAAACTGAACACACTACTCCATATGTGGCCTCACCACTGCTGAATAGAGGAGAATAATCACTTCCCCTGACCTACTGGCAACACACCAACCACTGCAGCCCAGGATGCTGTTAGCCTTCTTGACTACAAGGGCGCACTGCACTGCGGGCTCACATTCAGCTTATTTTCCACTGCAACCCCGAGGTCCTTTTCTGGAAAGATGCTGTTTAGCCAGGCGGTCCCAAGCCTGCCCTGGTGCATGGGATTCTTCCGTCTTAAGTGCAGGACTTTACACATTTCCTTGCTGAACTTCAGGAGATTTCTTTTGGCCCAATCCTCCAATTTGTCTAGGTCACTGAATCCTAGCCCTATCCTCCAGCTTATCTACTACACCCCCTAGCTTGGTGTAACCTGCAAACTTGTTTAGGGCGCACTTTATGCCATCTCCCAGGTCACTGATGAAGCTATCGAACAAAATCAGCCCCAGGACCTACCCATGGTCCATTTCTGCAGAGCTGCTGCCCAGCCCGTCAGTCCCCAGCCTGCAGTGGTGCATGGGATTGTTCTGTCCTAAGTGCAGGACTTTGCACTTGTCCTTGTTGAATCTCATGAGACTTCTTTTGGCCCAATCCTCCAATTTGTCTGGGTCACTCTGAATCCTAGCACCACCCTCCTGCATATCTACTACTACTCCCAGCTTGGTGTCATCTGCAAACTTGCTGAGGGTGCACTCTACATGATCTTCCAGGTTGTTGATGAAGAAAGTGAACAAAACCAGCCCCACAATCAACTCCCCTTGATCCTGGCTGCCAACTAGAGATCGAGCCATTGATTACTACTCTCTGAGCCTAATGCCCAAGCCAGTTTTCTAGCCACCTTACAGTCCCATTCATCTAGCCCACTGGTCTCCCCACATCCACAGTGCCAGTGCTTAGGCTTAGGTCAGTCATCTCATCCTAGAAGGCAATCAGCTTGATCAGGCATGATTTGCCCTTGGTGAATCCATGCTGATTGTCCCTAATCACCCTTTTCTCCTCCAAGTGATTAAGAAATGGATTCCTTGAGGATCTGCTCCATGATTTTTCTGGGGACTGAGGTGAGGCTGACTGGTCTGTAGTTCCCTGGACCCTCCTTCTTCCCTTTCTTAAATATGGGCACTATGTTTGCCCTTATTCAATCATCTGGGACCTCTCCTGACTGACATGAGTTTTCAAAGATGATAGCCAATGGCTCTGCAATCACATTAACCAGCTCCCTCAACACCCTCGATTTCATTGCATCCAGCCCTATGGACATATACATGTTCAGCTTTTCCAAGTCGTCCCTAACTTGTTCTTTCACCACTGAGGGCTGCTCACCTCTTTCCCAGACTGTTCTGCCTGGTGCAGTAGTCTGGGAGATGACCTTGCCTGTGAATAATGAAGGAAAAAAGGTATTGAGTGCTTCAGCCTTTTCTGCATCCTCTGTCACAAGGCTGCCTCCCCCATTCAGTAAGGGACCAAGACTTTCCCCGATTCTCCTCTTGCTACTTAGATATTTGTACTAACCCTTCTTGTTACCCTCCATATCCCTTGCTAACTTCAATTGCATTCTGGCCTTCCTGACTTCATCCCTGCATGGACGAGCAATGCTCTTATATTCTTCCCTAGTTGTGTCCAAGTCTCCACTTCTTATAAGCTTCCTTTTTCTGATTTAGTTTACTGAAGAGTTCCTTGCTAAGCCAAACTGGTCTGATGCCATGCTTGCTAGTCTTCCTGAACATTGGGATGGTTTGGTTCCTGCACTCTCACTAGGACTTCCATAAAATACACCCAGCTCTCCTGGACTCCTCTCCCCCTCAGACTGGCTTCTGAGGAGATCTTGCCCATGAGTTCCCTGAGTGAGTTGAAGTCTGCTTTTCTGAAGTCCAGAGTCCAGGGACTCTGCTGCTGTCCATCCTTCTTTTCCTCAGGATCCTGAACTCAATCATTCCGTGGTTACTGCTGCCCAAGTTGCCATCCACTTCTACATTCCCCACCAATTCTTCCCTGTTTGTGAGCAGCAGGTCAAGAGTAGCACAGCCTCTAGGTGGCCGCTCCAGCACTTGCACCAGGAAGTTGTCCCCCCATACTCTCCAAAAACTCCCTCGATTGCTTGCACACTGCTGTACTGCCCTCCCAGCAGATGTCAAGGTGATTGAAGTCCCTTATGAGAACCAGGGCTTGGGATCCCATTTTCAAGAAGGGGAGGAAGGAGGACCTGGGCAACTATAGGCCAGTTAGGCTCACCTCCATCCTTGGCAAAGTCTTTGAAAAAATTATCAAGGCTCACATTTGTGAGAGCCCGGCAGGGCAAGTTATGCTGAGGGGAAACCAGCATGGGTTCGTGGCAGGCAGATCATGCCTGACCAATCTAGTCTCTTTTTATGACCAGGTTACAAAACGCCTC
>NW_017728886.1:89159647-89167427 GCF_001723895.1 Crocodylus porosus
GGGCTCCGAAAAGGTGGGGGGGGGGAGGGGGAGAGGGGCCACAAACCAGCCTAGGAACTGCCCTTTGAATTGCCGGCAAACTGCTTAACTTGTTTGCAGACCCTATTTGCTGGCTCCCGGATAGTCTGGGGAGTCTTCTTTTATACCCTACCAGGCCTGGATTGGCTCCCCTGCCTTGTTAGGGCTTCTGTTAGGCCCAGGAAGCAATCACTCAGCAGTCAGCCATTACTCCCAGCTTCTCAGAGCACATCCCCCAAACACACACAGCCCACCTCACAAACACTTAGCAAACCAAAGGCACAGGCAGCTGGATCACTTACCTTCCCTCGGCAGGATCTGGTGCAGGGCTTCTCTCTCCCTTCATTTTCTTGCCCCCAGCAACTGCCTGCAAACTGCTTACCCTGTTTGCAGGAAGTCACCTAAAGAGTCCCCTTTTATATCCTGCTGGACCTGGACTGGCTCCGCCCTCTCATTAAGGCTATAGTCTGACATCCCTCTATAATTTATAGTCTACAGTTGTCTAACATTTACACTATAAATCTGTGCCCAATCTGTGCATTATGCAAAATCCTAAAATCAAATGTTCATTATTTAATTCAAATCTAGTGGACTGCATTTTCATGACTTGAAATAAATTTCTAATAATGATGGCTCAATTCTGTAGTCCACCACCACACTGAAGGAAACCTTACATGGAGCATTCTTTACCTTCTTTTCAAATACTTGCAAACTCATCACCAACTTGATGTTTTTGATTACCCTACACAATTACTAACCCTTCTCTTATCTTGCTTAGACAATTATGTTACTCTTCCCAGTTTCTCACAGGTTATAAAATTCTACAACCTCTTTGATGGGCACTAGTTTCCCAATTATGATGTCAAGATACTGACATCAAGATATCTTTGAGAAACAAAAACCTTGGCTACATAAACTGGCTCCATGAATGTTGAGCAAAAATTAATATGTATAATCAAAACAAGTTTGTTTCCTCTTTTTCTTACTGCAAGACCCAGAACTAGTTTAAATTTAGTAGACTTTAACAGATAATGGAGTTGGACTGGGGGGGAAGGGGGGCACACAACCCCCAAAATCTGATTTAGTAAAAACCATGTTCTACTCAGAAAGTCAGACGGATGTTGAGAAGTGATTTTTAATGCACCGTGTCTGCTACTAAGGGCACTATTTTGAAAAGAAGCTTAAATACACCCTGTGCATTAGAATTTTATCATTGTAAACCAACATTAGAAAAGACTGCCATCGACTTAAAAACAAAAAAGACATTCTTATAAGTGGAAAATCAATCACCAAAACCACTAAATGTCACAGCTCAACATTCCAGGGAAGCACTGATAATTGTTAGTTATACACTGCACAAATGATATATGTCCTCAGTCAAGGAAGTAGGTGCCAGTTTTTAGGAAACTGTACATATATTGATTTTACATTTATTTAACGTAGCCGTTGTAAGACACTTTATTCTTCTGATAAACTATGATTGCTTATCAAAAGATTCTATAATTCAAGAGAAACATTCATAACGTGTGTGGAAATGAAAACCACCAGCCCACAGGAATCATGCCCACAAAATCCAATTTTGTGGATTTATAGCAGAAAAGCATTAAACTACTGTCTTGCAGGAGCAGCAGACTAGTCACTGAAGTATAACTGGCATAGCAGTAATGATTAAGGTGACATGTCCTCCTGCCACAGCTGTTAATCAGCTTAATACGAGTTACATTATTGACATTCTTGTAATTACTTTTCCTAAGGCACATTTGTGCAAAATATATTTGACTTTAATTATGAGTATTCAGAAGTGAGCCCATTTCATGAAATGGATGTTAAGTGTGGGAATTCACTGCACAGATATCACATGGATCTAAAAGTTAAGATCATGAACACTGCATACTATCTCTTAAAATATGTAAATGGTTTACAGTTGTACCTTGCCATCTTCTGAGCATATGCCCATATGTTCTCCGCTTTCATCAAGGCTGATCTGATTTATCTTCACTTGGCTCTACATATAAAAAAAAAAAAAAAAAAAAGCACATAAAACTTTCAGAAAAGGTGCATCAATGATCAAATACCCTGTTTTTCCCACTCAAGATTTAAATAATAAAAAGTGGTTGAGTGTTTGAGCTGCATGAGTTCAAGAAAAATAAAAAAGGTCTTCCTGTAACAATGCTAAGATAGACCTTTGTTCCCAGCCGTTATGCTTAACCCAGAAACCTGACATTTTTCCTAATTACCTATTCCAGGGACTTGGAGCTGTATGTAAAATGCCATACCTCTCTCTAACTCACAAGTTTGAATCTGTATACTACATTCTCATTATGAGGCTCTCACAGGTAAAACTCTATTAAAAAAATGTTGGAAAACAATATTAATAAAACAGCATAACATTTTTTCAGAGTTGTTCCAAAAGGATATGGCAATTATTTTCTTGTGAAAAATTAGTTCTAACTTTTCACTTCCATATTTAACAGCAGCTTCAAAAGTTAGTGTTAGAAAGTATTTCAGCAACAGTCATATAACTATACAACCTATACCTTACTGTCAAAAGGTAGTTCCTGAGAAGGGCATCAAGAATATTTTTGCTAATTTTATCTCTACTACTCTTTTAAGATGATTGTTTTCTTCTATCTGTAACCCACAAAGTTACATAGCACTTAACAGTACCTTAACTTAACAGAAATTGTTGCCCTGATATCAAGTACTGAGAAGTATGCACAAGAGCATTTAACTAAGATATTTAACACTATAAGAATAATCTCAATATATCTGACTATGCTATAGACCACGAAAAAATTCTGATCACCTGAATAATGATTTTATCCCCTGTATTATCGAAGTTACTATAATTTTTCTGTTATCACTTAAGGTTCTAAACACAGATTTTAACTTTAAAAACTTTGCAGATTAATCAGGAAAATGTAAATACCCTGCACACAAATGTATGCATGTAACTGTTACTAATATACTAAACCCAACAAAAAGAACTGTACTGCACTACTACTGGGAAGGGATAAGTATGTAATTCCAGCACTGCAAATATTGGCAAAAGAGGAAGCATGCAGGTGTTGCAGCCTGCAGCTGCCCCTTCATACCTGCAGGCAAACCAGGACTGACCTGGGTACCCGATGGCCACAAGGAAATGCTCCCTACACCTTCCACAGTTCAGTGTCATTCTGAAGTTAAGCCACGAAAAATGCCCTCTGCCATATATTTTAGGCATTTCAAAATATGGGGTGAGAGGACCAGGTTCTCTAAGATCAGAGAGAACAAAAAGGGGTTTATAATCTTTTTTGCTTGTTTATACACATATGTGTATATATGTGTATGAATATTATATATACACATTATTATTATATATGAATATTACATATACACACATATTATATTCATGTATATACTCTATATATTACATATACATGCATATAGTACATAACATATATAAGTATATTGTATACATATATAAATATTTATATACGTATACACTGTGATGAGTAATATATTGCACATTACATATATGATGATACATGCAATACATTATGGGCATAATGGGCAAGTACAATATAGGTTGGAGGAACTTCAGACATTAGTATTCACCTCTAAATCCAGTTATTCATTTAGACTTGTGTTAGGCTATATAGTTTCATAGTTAGTAGGGTCGGAAGGGATCTGAGCAGATCATCAAGTCTGACCCCCTACCATGGAAGGAAAGAGTACTGGGGTCAAATGACCCCAGCAAGGTGTTTGTCTAGCCTCGTCTTAAAGACCCCCAGGGTAAGAGCCAGCACCACTTCGCTTGGATCTTGGTTCCAGATCCTAGCCGCCCTGACAGTAAAGTAGTGCCTCCTGAGGTCTAATCTGAATTTACCCTCTGCCAGCTTGTGACCGTTATTTCTAGTCACTCCTGATAGTGCTCGGGGGAACAGGGACTCCCCCAATGCCTGCTGGTCCCCTCGGACTAGTCTGTAACAGGCCACTAGATCCCCCCTCAGCCTTCTCTTGTGCAGGCTGAACAGGTTCAGGTCCCATAGGCTCTCCTCATAAAGCCTGCCCTGCTGCACCCTGATCACGCAAGTGGCTCTCCTCTGGACCCTCTCCATGCTGTCCACTTCCCTCCTGAAGTGCAGCGCCCAGAACTGGACGCAGTACTCCAGCAGCGGCCTGACCAGTACAACACAGAAGGGGAGGATCACCTCCTTGGACCTGCTTGAGATGCATCTGTGTATGCATGACAAGGTGAGGTTGGCCTTCCTGACTGCATCCCCACACTTCCTGCCTATCAATGACGACTCCAAGATCCTTTTCTGCCTCTGTACTGACGAGAAGTGAGTTCCCCAGCCTGTTGGTATGGTGCTGGCTCTTCCTCCCCAGGTGCAGCACCTTGCACTTGTCAGTGTTGAAACCTATCCTATTCTCGTCCCCCCACCCCTGTAACCTGTCTAGGTCCAATTGTAGCTTATTCCTTCCTTCTAACATGCCCGCATCCCCCCACATCTTAGTGTCATCAGCAAATTTGAACAGGGTGCTTTTTACCCCCTCATCCAAGTCACTGATGAAGATGTTGAACAGTGCGGGCCTGAGGACCGAGCCCTGGGGGACCCCACTGCCCACATCCCTCCAGGTCGAAAATGACCCATCCACCACCACTCTCTCGGTCCGGCCCTCCAGCCAGTTGGCGACCCATTTGACTGTGTGGGTGTCGACACCACAGTCCCCCAGTTTCTTAATGAGAACGGGGTGAGAGACAGTGTCGAAGGCCTTCCGAAAGTCCAGAAAGACTATGTCCACTGCTACCCCTGCATCTAAGGATTTGGTGATCTGGTCATAGAAGGCCACCAGGCACTATATATTATTTTTTAACATCAGGTGCCATACAAGAATAGAAGAGTGTCCACATCTGACTGTTTAAATTTAACCATTAATAGCAAATATTGAAATTTTAGTAAAGATAATACAAACAGGTTGTGTATTTCTCTCACTCCTAGTTTTTACATTAAGTTTTATGGCAGAATTTCAAAGAAGTCAAAACTTAAAAAAACCCAGCAACTGAAATAAAGGCCCATTAGCCAACTACAGGTGCTGCAACTTTATTTTTATAACAAGATTTCAGCTGAACTTCTTGATGATATTTTTTTCTTTCTTCTTTTTCTCTCTCTCGCTTTTAAGAAAGGGAACAAACTTCCTGAAAACCTATTTATGTGTATAAAGAGAAGGAGCTTCTCAACAATAACAGACATTTAGGTTTTGCTTGTATAGCACAAAGCAATCCTACATACAGATATCGGAGATCTGCACACACTAGTTCTGGAACCAGAAGCACTATAGCCACATCAGGATGGCATTCTGCCCAGACTGATGAAGCAATATTGGTTCTGGGACCCGAGCTAATATCTCCATGTGTTGCTGCACTAAGCTATGTAGTAGACATGCCAGCTTGTTTGGAGCTAGCACAGATACCTTTATGCAGCACTGCACTGTACCATTGAGAAACATCCTTAGCTGCTACCTCATTAAATCTGAAAGAAAGATGACATTGTGCAGGCGATCCTGTGCATTTGTATTTAAAGTGACTACCTTTCAAATTGCTTTATTCTGATGGAGGGAAAAAAATGTAAAACTTGCAAGCTACGTGCATCATCTTACAAAAAAAGTCTAAACATTATAACTAATGGGTTGAAACTACAATTGAACATGGGCATTAAGAACGTAATGTTAATATCAGTGCTACTCAATTAATAATACTCATCATCATCATGCTCAGTGCCATAACAACTGGGATGGGACATTTAAGTGTGCAAAAAGCATCAGTGATATTCATAATAGTTTGCACTGTGATGAGGAATATATGGTGCTTAGATTGTAAACTCTTCAGGACAGGGACCATGGCTTATTCATTTGTAAAGTGCCAAGTGCACTTATGGCACTGTATAAATGCTGTTAGCCCAAATATTAAAAAGCCGCACAACAAAAACAATATGCTTTAACTCTGGTGATAAGTAGGAACCACTGCAGTTATGAAGGACTCCACAGTGAAATGATTAACCTGAGAACAAAATCAGAATTTCATAAAGAAAGCATGGTAGTTGTTGGGGGGGGAAGGGGGGGGAAATGGAGGGTAGAAATGTCTTCAGCTGAATTTCCATTAGCTGCAGTTTTATTTCTGATGGAGACACATTTGGAATTCTGGACAATAAAAGTAAGTTTGACTGTTCAAAAAAAAAAAAAAAAAATCAAAAAAAATCAATAATGTCAAGCTGACACTACAGAACAAAAAAAATGCTTCCTTAATGGGAAAAAAGTTTAGGCAAGGAAAGAGGCCAGTGGGCATCTTACACATATAGGTTTGATACAAGCTTTTGCAAACCCTAAATTTGAAGAAAAAGTCAAGTAACTGTCAACAAATGCACCTCACACAACAATCAATTACTTAAATAAAATGCTTGAAATAAACGCACTTAGTATGGATTATGTCAGCTCTTCAATTAGGAATAAATTCACAGCCATTCAAAAAGCCTCTTTTAATTGTGTTGTGTGTGGCAACTCTTTCTCCCCTGACACTCATCATCAACCCACCTTATACTATCAGTCCCCCAACGGTGGACCTAAGAAATCAATCTGCTAATGTATAATTTGTAAAGCTCCTCTGACTAACAAATGGATAATTGATTCTTTCACAAATGCTACATCCCCATGGATATGAAGTAGAATGAATAAGAAACATAAGACTGGATTTTACTCCAATTCTGTAAGAGATGCAATATTTACAAGCTAGAAATCTAAACATTTTAATAGCTGCCTGTGACTTCATGCCTTTTAGCCACAGTTAGCAAGCAAACAACAGACACATTAAGAGTGTGAAAAGCAAAGTAGTGTTCAATAATACTTGAAGTAAGATGAGCTTGCTATAAGAGGCACCCATTGATAATACACTGAAGATAAGACTGCACAGAAATGCTGCTTACTGAAAGTATTTTCTTAAATTTTTCACGGCTAAACAAAAAACATAACCTAACCCAAGGTATGGCATCCTGTATACACTACCAAAAGAAAAATATCTATAACCTTTTATACAATAAAAGATGATTGTCATTCCTATCGCCACGCTAACAGATGACTAATTAAAATTGCCAATGCTGCATCTATAGCCATGTCTTGCCAGTCACTCTGCAAGTTCAGTGTTAAAAAAAAGTCAAACTGATTTGTCTCCTGGTTTTGCCTACTGATCAGTCATTAACATCAGAGGCCATCACCGTGGCATCTGGCACATGTAACCAGATGTGCTCAATAATAACCTATTTCCTACTACCCACAAGCTGATTTTAGATGGTAAGCCCTATGGAACAGAGAGAATCATTTTCTTTACGTTTGCATTCGTTCCCAACATTGAGGCCTTTAATTTGATATCAGTGAAAAAAATAAGAAAAAGAAAGTAACCACCCAATATACTCCTCTCTCCCCCCCGAATCTCTCTCTCTCTCATAAATGCTCTAAATAAACTTCATGTAATGGCAGAAAGCTTACAATATAAAAAAGCCAGGTCTTAAAATACAGAGAAACAAACATGTTGCCATAGGTAAAGAAACAAAATAATATGCTGAATTCATAACTTTCTATTCTTAATATAAAATTAATTTACTGATAACCAAAACAGTCCAATGGGAGTAGTGTGAAGGAAGTGAAAATTTGCATTTACTGTAGTTTTTGAATCCGTCATCTTCCAAATAAAAACTCAGAAGTTATACTGGATGTGGGGTGCAGGGGC
>NW_017728886.1:89167527-89168683 GCF_001723895.1 Crocodylus porosus
GGCGGGGGGAATAGTAACTGTATCCGAGTTTTGAATAACCCAATATAACCCATTATTTTTTCTGTAGGGAGGCAGTCTTTATCTGCAAAAAAAAAAATTAAAAAGAAAGATCTTGAAAGGTTATCTAAATCTAAAATAGGATAAAGATAAGGAATCTCGTAGTCTGGTATACAAGCTAAGGGAAACAGTGAGAAAGATAGAAAAGCCTACAGTGATTTCAATATTTTCCACTTCAGTGATTTCCTTAACCTTGTTTGTAAACTACAGGCTCAAATAAAAAACCATCCAAAGAAACATTAACAAGGGATCTCTCCAAGTCTGGAACAGTGTTAGATAATCAAGAGTGTTTGTCCAAAAAACATAAAATTAAAAAAATAGATAGAACAAGACACTACTACTGGAAATAAATCTACATGGAGAACTTGCTGCTTTTTAGTAGAGCCTACCTGCTAACTTATTTCTGACAAATGGGGTTCCTAGTTGATTACGACATGGTTACGTTTATATCCTTGTAGACCACACAGCTGCCTAAGCCACAATATTCCTCGAGTTCCATGCCATGTGGAGATATTCAGGCCAACAAAAACTTAAATTCTTCATCCAGTATCTACCTTTGATCCCACTAGGCTACTAAGTTTGGATGCACTTTTTGATCACTGTTAGTAGAGAGAAGCCATGAAAGTATAATGCGTCACAAACAAGCCTACAGAGGAGATCAGGTGCTTTGGCAATGCCTTAGGAGGATGGGTGGGCAAAATATAGTCCATGCATGGAGGGGCTTTGTCTGGCCCATGGCAAGTTACCTGGTCCCACCTGGCCTAGGCACTATCTGGCCACGATGTGTCTTACCAACCCCTGGGCACACAGTGGGGCTGAGGCAGCTCTGTGGCTGGACTGACTTTCCAGAAGGTGGCCACCCCTCCTGACTGCCACCTATCACTGGCCCCAGCCCCGTGGTAGCAGTGGGGACCAATGCTGCATAGCCCCAACCCGCCCCACACCCACTCATGCTAAATAGTGGCAGCAGCAGTGCCAGCCAGGCAGAAACCGTTGCTCAATGTGCAGGAAAAGCTCTCTCTCCCCCATGCACACCCCACCATTCCCACAAACCCTCCCCCACAAACCTCAGCCCCCAACACCCCTCCCCACAAACATG
>NW_017728886.1:89169173-89211309 GCF_001723895.1 Crocodylus porosus
ATGGCAAACCCTCTTTCCAAAAGGAGTACTTCTGGGGTGAGGGGAAGGACTTTTCTTGGCAGAAGTCAGGAGATGGGGCGGGACTTCTGGTCCCAAGATGGCAACCGGGGGGCAGGTTAAGGGGTGGGGCTACCCTTGCAGCCAAAGCTTGTTAAGTGGCCCTGCAGCCAAAATAACTGCCCACCCCTGCCTTAGAGGAAAAGGCTGCAGCCTTCCAAGAGATTGTGCAAGTGTGGTAAGCCATTACAAAGTAGAAAAAAAAATGTAATACAATTGGAGTCAAGCTTCAATCAACTTTCACTGGAATAAATTTACTCCAGTATGACTAACTGAATAGTCATTTTGGAATATAAAATTCCTTGACCCACTACTGCAGTGGTTTTCAACCTTTTTAAGACTCAATGCACCCTTCCATAACTTTCCTGAATTGAGCATCACCACATTTCAAAGTAAATTTATTTATCCTAGGTCTTACACCTCCTTGCAGCAGGGTCGAGGAAGGAGGAAGAACAGCTGACAACAGACTGCACTGAAGTAAGTGTAGGGAGGAAGAGCAGTTGGAAGGGAAAAGCCTCAACTTTTCTCCTCATTGGAGCCTGCATTTAATCTTATCTCCTCGTCCCCACACCACCCTTCAAAGGCTTTCATGGCACCCTGGTTGACAATCACTGGGCCACTGAATTAGGAACTGGGCTTTGATAACTATCAAAACAGCTCTAAAAACATTTGAGGGACTTTGAACAAACTTATTCTGAAAAGAGGTTAACAGGTTAATAATTGTCACTCCATTACACTTCTCCATAGGTGTTTGTAGTATTCCTCCCAGATGGTGGAAAATGAAAGTCACCAATTATAAGTAAATCACAAGTCACAAAAGTGACATACAGAAGAAACCTACAGGGTTTATAGTTTGCCAGGCTTTATAGTTCACATTCCTGCCACTGCAGCACTTCTCTCTACAGATTCATTTTTCTGATCCTTTGACTAGCCTATTATAATAGGTCTCAGAGAAACAGGGCTTCCACTACTTTCCTCAGTACTTTACCAGTCTTCTAAAACTGGAAGATTTCCTAGATAGTCCCAGATCTCAACTCTGTTCTTTGCTAGTCAAGTAAAATAGGGAGCAACAGCCTTGGCATCAGTGTTTGGGAATGTTTTCAGCAATAAGGCACTCCCTTTCTTAACACGAACCTAAAAGAACTGCATCGCTCCCACATTTTTCAAATTTATGGAGCAGAAATCTGGTAGTTTCCCCAAGAAAACAAGAGTAAAAAAAGATCATATTAATTCAGATTTTTTTAAAATTAAACTGGGTGCCAAATGTTTGGGGAAATAAGTCAGAAGTGCTGGAAGAAGTAGCAACCAATCCAACTGAGATTCTCCAATATCTTCTTCCCTTTTCCAATATCTAGTTGACAACAGTGAAAGCAGGAGAAAATTACACTTCTTACTAACAATTTTGTAAAAATACATAAAAATAAAGAAAGGATTAGTTTTCTTTGGAGAATTTCCAAATAATTCTGGGAGAGACTGGAAACTTAGTTCACTTCAAAATGATCTAGTTTCTATCTTCTTCTCTTAACAAGAACAGCTATATAGCCTCTCCCAAAATTCAGAAGAACAACAAAAAAAAGTCATAAACATCTCTTACAGACCAGATAACATAGAAAAACGTCTTAAAACACAGTGTTAGCACTTGCCACAGAGGGCAGTCAACTGGAAAGTACCCCATCCCAGCTGTCCTCACAGAATTATGGTCTGATCCTGCAAGGCACTCAGTTCCCTCAAATATACTAGTTTGGCAAGTCAAACAAAAAATGTGCAAGCATTAAAATATGAGCAAGGAGGTGAAAGTGACCATTTGGAAGGACTTGGAGGTCAACTGCAAATTAGGGGCCAGAGCCAGCGCACACTGAAGACAACTTCGACAAGCACTGGATCAGGAAGGAGTTTTGCTCACCTAGCCAATAGTAGAGTTACTAGAGGCTCTCCAATACCAGACACAGTATAAGACTCCTTACCTACACACACAGTCTTATTTTCCATTTATCTTCATCATTCATATCTACCATATTTCAGACCTCCTAGCTTCAAAACTCTATCATCATATGTCACAGGAGCACCAAGGTGTCCTGCGCCATGTAAGTAAAAGGAACCGAGCTGCCAATCAACAGGGCAGTGCAGCTGTGGGTTGCTATGGCAACCAGCCAGTCAGGTGACCGGAAGGGGGCAGGGCCAGGCCCTTAATAACAGCCCAGGCCAGAGCCTGACCAGTAGTTCCCTTCCGGCTGCCACAGGAGCAGGAGCTCTGTGGCTGAGCTGAGTGGCCGGAGTTGGTGGTTGCAACCTTACCACGCGGACGGGCTGCGATGATGCCAGGGATGAGAACACCCTAAAGGGGGATAGGGTTGGGAGCCCTAGAGGGGCTTGGAGTTGGCCTTAGGAGCGGGGAGGCTCTATGTTGTAGCCAGGTGGCTCAGGTTTCGGTTACAGTTACACCAGAGGACCGGGTGAAGCTGTAGGGGTGAGAGGAGGCTTCATGGGGGCTCCCCAACAGCTTGGGGGTTCCCAGTGCCCAGTAGGGGCACAGTGCCAGTGGGGCACAACAACTGTTTGCGCTGTGCACGGGGGTTTGGACCCCAGCCCAGGAGGGCGGCAGTTTGCCCAGTGGGGCAAACAACCCAAGAAAGGGTCAAGGGGCCAAGCATGGCTACGGCCACCTGAGCCCCAAGCGCGGGAAACGCACGGCGCGAGAGTCACAGTATAGGCCCCAGGGTGTCAAAGTTGTGGCAGGCGAGAATCCGAGGGTGCTGAGTCCACCTTACATGACGGTAGGGGGCGCTAGGGAGTACATGGCCGCTCCTAGGCCCCACTCCCTCACATCATAAAGCAAATGTTTATTAGTGGTAAACAATATCAGCTGGTCTGTATTCTTGAAATGAAGGACTGAATTTTCAAGTCTTGAAAATATGCAGGAATAGATTTCCAAACTTTCTTTTACATTCACTTCCTTGTGTAACAATGGTGCCAGTGGTGGAAGAGGAGTACACCTCTTCAAGACTATTTCAGCTGTGAATCAGCTTGAAAAATGAACTACTCTCAAGATACACTTCTGCCCCTCCCTTCCCTCCTCCCCACCCCAGTAGTAAACACAGGATAGTAGCCAACTTGACTTAAGTTAATATTCCATCAGGATTGAAAACCACCACCATACTTATTTAAAAATAGATGACAGGGTGCAAGTCTTATTTCCCAAAAGGGAAATTATTTTTGGCTATACATAGTTCATCACCAACAACACTTTCCCTCTTCATGTTTGGTTCATCATATTATGCTGTTGTGTCACTCTTTGTTCTTAATAATCCAGCTATAAAACAAACAAACAAAATTAAACAAAAGGGCCTTTGCTCCACCATTAATGTCACCTTGTATAACAAACACTGTCCTTTGCAATACAGTTGTTTTTGACTTTCTAATGAGGACAACATTTTCTAATGCAAAATAATATTTTATTAATGCCAAAACTCTGAGGAATTCTGACATGAAAACTGGTGTTATTTTAGCATATGTGCACATAAGCGCCCTTTACTCCTTATACTGGAAACTGGTATTTCCTTGTGTATAGATGCAATTTAACAAAAGGAAAAGAGCTCTGAGAATCAGCAGTAGACTAGCTTCTTAGGAGCCAATCCTTCCAAAATCCTTCCTATGCTTTTAAAGGTTGTTAGGATTTAGAAAGCACACATCTATGTAATAAGTCTTTTCTCTGATAAAAGACTACATCAATGATTACTCCTACTGCAGGGAACACTGTAGCCATCTCTTTCACTGACCAGTAGTTCAGCTACACACCAGCAGATGGGCCTTTGGCCCCCTCTACAAGTTACAGGTTTCCTACAATTAATTGGTTAATTGTACAATTACCTTGACACCAGCTATATGTGCTTGTACCTATCATGCCATAAAAAGCTCCAACCAGCTATAAAGTTAGACCTCAAAAACCTGTACTAACTTTATAGCTGGTTGCTACTGAGCTTTGATTTGCAGGTGTAGCTGGGTTTCCCCTGGGGCTGGGAACCCACGGACTGTGGCTACAATCTTGCAGCCTTGAGGATGCACAAAAAACTCACAGGACTAGGACATCACAGCCATAGGCAGTGGAAGGCTAGGGCTAATGGGGCTCGGCCCCACCAAATGCAGGACAGCAGGTACAGCCTCAGGTCAGCAGGGTGGGAAGGGGGGCATACGCAACCAGGATTGCAGCCCAGCATGTGAAATCACTGGCTGCCCAGCATGGCAGGCAAGTATCAATCTATTCTATGAAGAGGAAGGGTCTGGAGGGATGCAGATTGAGGCCCCCACAATGAAGAAGGGAATAAGGCACAGGCAGAAGGGGCTGGGGTGAGCGGGGCCCCGACCAGGCCAGGTGGTGGAACAATTGGAGCCTGGGTGGTTCACCCAGGGGCACAGGGAGATCCCACTCCTGCGCACACCCTGGCAGAGTCCCAGTGGCACGTGCCCCCCAGTCTGTATGTGGGGCAGAGGCAGCTGCTGCTGCGTGCTGGGCTTTGCTCCCTGCTGCAGCTGTCCCGCAAGCAGCACAATGCCACATGCCTGCTGCTACCAGACCGCACCGTGCCCCCTGCCCACCTAGCAGTGGGACGCACATGGAGCTGCACTAGTCCTGGGACAGCTGCAGCAGGAAGCAAAGCCCAGCAGGCAGCATCAGCTGCCTCCACCCCATGCAGATTGGGGGGGCGGGGGGATTGCCCTGTGTCCCCTGGGCCTCCACCAGGGTGCATGCAGCAGCAGGAGCCCCTGGACGAACTGCCCAGGCTCTGACTCACCCTAGCTCCTGCTCCTGCCTGTGCCCCACTCCCTCCCTCACCATGGGGGCCTCGATCTGCACCCCCTTTCTCCTGCCCCACTCCTTCCCCCACAGGCTTACCTACTGAGGGGGGGACATGCGCTTGTGCTTAGCCACTCCAAATATTTTTTTTCTACCTCCACCTCTGATCACAGTTACCATGATCTCCCAGCCCCAGAGGTTTTACACACCCCTGATAGTGGGAGATTATCTCCCAGACACAGAGGTACATGCAGCAATAAGGCATGATGGAATTTAATGCACAATTCCCACCATGCCCATGTAGTGGCATGACAGGAAGCATGATCGTGTGGATCATGCCTTGGTCCCTTTACACTTTTACTTGCATGTGTGGAGGGGGCCTTAGACACACAAATGGCAGAGAAGATGCACTAGAGTTTCAGTCATGGGAAAAGGACACGACTATTCAATGAATAATTGCCTTTTAACAACTAAAGCAATGACAAAGCACTGCTTGCACTTAGCTAGAACAGCTTACTCCAAAACAAGAGGGAAAATTTAGAATGTAGAATGGAGTGATTGAGCTAGGAAGCACACTTGTTAGGGTTGCATACTAACAAGTGAAGATGTAGGAGGGGCAGGCAAAATACAGTCCATGGGCTGCATCTGGCCCACCAGGCCATTCTATCTAGCCCATGGGGCCCCTAAAACTTTCAGAAAATGATCTGCATGGGGCTGCTTGTCAAAGATGACAAAAGCACCAGTGGCAGCAGGACCCAGTGGCTGAGCAGCAAGGCCCACCTGGACCTGCCCCTCCCCCAGTCCCCAGCTGGAAGCTTCTGTGGCTTCTAGTCTGGTGACCCTTTGGCTGTTCTCTGCCCTCCCTCCAAGTAGAAAGTTGGATAGGATTGGATGGAGGGAGGGGAGGAAACCGCAGCAATCAATCCACACTGCGGAAACCAGGCCGAGCTGGATCCATGCTGCACCATGCAGCATGGAGTTGGCAGGGCCTGCCTGGCCAGGAGGCAATGGGGAGAGTAGAAACCATCATGATCTTCCCACACCATGGAACCCACACCAGGCTGAGCTGGTTCCATGTCACACCATGAGGTTCCAGCCATGCAGCTGGGAACTGCATGTTGCAGGCCAGGGTGGGCTGGAGCCACAGCGACAGGTGGGCAGGGGCCAGAAGCAGTGGTGAGTGAGTAGGGGGGAGTGGCAGCAGTGGCAGGCAGGCATTCCTAAGATGGTGACCAGGGGCCAGGGTTATCCTTGCTGCCCTCCACAGCTCACCAAAACTCATTAAAGTGGCCCTCCAGTCAAAATAACTGCCTGCCCCCGAAGTAGAGCATAGTTCTAATAATATTAGCTACTAACAAGCTCATTGTAGAAAGCATGGAGTAGAATGTAAAGATTAGGGGTGCACCAATAAAGATTTTTTAGGCAGATACCAATGCCCAATTATATCAGACATTTATATTGTTAACCGATCAAACTGTTGATATGTAAGCCAGGCACCTTGGAGAGCAGTATCTGGCTGGTAAATCTGTTGGGGCATAAGGGCAGCGGGGTGCAGGATCAAGGCCCTCATGGTGGGGGAGGGAGTCGGGCTAGGGCTCAGACAGAGGTAGGCACTGACCAGACAGGGCAAGGGTGGGGCATGGGATGGAGCCATGAGTGGCTCCCGCCACTGCATGCACCTCTGGGGGAGGCATGGGAGCTATGTGCCCCCTGGATTTGTGTGCATGGTGAGAGTAGGCTGCCTGCTGTGGGCTGGGTGGGGAGCACTGGGCTTTTCCCAGCAGGATGGGAGTTGGGCTGGGGCTGCGCTTGGGGTGGGCAGCAACAGGAGGGGAAGGTTACAGGGGACTACAGTGAATTTTGGGATGTCTGTAGCCCCACCCTCCCAACGTCACCACTGCCCACTCCAAGCATAGCCCCAGCCCAACCCCCCCAACCAGGAAGAATCCAATGCCACCTCCAACCCTAGCCTGCAAAAGGCAGCCCACCCTTGTCCTGTACACAGATCCATTATCAGCCAAAAAAAACCACAATTGTCAATAAAGTCAGTTTTCCTTTTATTAGTGCCAATATGATATGGACTGATGTATCAGTATACCTCTACTAAAGATGCACTCATAATTACTTCTTATAGCAAAAATACTTATGTATTTGTAGTATACACTCTGAATACAACATAACCAATTACGCAACAGAAAAATACCTTATTTCATCTTAAAAATCAAAGCTAAGAAGAAAACAAAGTTAAGTAAGAGGGAAATGTGGCATGCATTTGAATAGTAACCAAGTATTTAAGCTTAGGAAGACTGTACATTCTTTGGTGGATCTCAGAAAGTGGTTTGCATACAATATATGAGAGGGGCTTAAGAATTGTAAAAGGAGGAAAACAGTATCCGGGAATCAGTGGATGGAGGTTTTATAATTGGAGCTTATAAAATGCAGGTTTTATAACTGGAGTCTTTATTTTATCCTAGAGGAGTGGTTCTCAGCCTCATTAGACTCAAGGCACCCCTTAGAAAATACCAGCTCTTAGCATTCACTCATTTTTGACTATGGGAAAATAGTAGAGCAATTCTTCTGTTGCAAAGAACTCCAACAGGTCAGAATGTTTTTAACACTCTGGATTCCTGTTTGAAATCTCTGGGTTCATCCTATGAATAATGTCTGTACAGAACAGGGCTAACACTGCACAGCAGCACACGGCATGCTTGAAAGTGTCAAAACACCCTAGGGTGCTACAGCACTCTGGTTGAGAATCACTGGCCTAAATGATGTATAATGCTGGTCAGTATTATGAATATGAAAGCCTACATTTGGATGTCTGGCTGATAACAAAAGAAGTTGATTCATAACAGCCAAAGAAATTAATTAAATCAATATGGACATGGAATTAAATAGTTGGGGGGGGGGGGGAAGAAATCAGCAACCCAAGTGACACCATTTGATCTTTACATGCTAAAGAATTATTGCAGGCTGAAAATTTAAAAGATCTGTTTAAACAGAATGTGCACTTCATCTTGGTTTGCTTTGTTTTTCGGGTAAGTTTTTTTTTGGGGGGGGAGATATTTTTTGTCTGGTTTTTACTTAACAGTTTTTATGAGCTCAAATCTATACATAAGAACAAAAGTCTAAATTGTGAAAGTTTAGCTTTCAGCTACTTATACATTTCGTTTTGGAATAAGACAGTAAAAGAGAAAGAGAGAGACTTAATTTTTAAACCCCTATTATAAAAATAACAAAAACAAATGGTAAAAGCGCAAAGGTATGTGGCCCTCCCAGGGGCTGAACGTAAAACACTTGTCACCAACAAAATACCATGTCAGAGCAGACCCATACCTAGGAGTGTGCGGGGCCAAGGGCATATCAGCCCATGCAGGGCCAAGGGGTGGTGAGCTGCCAAAGCATGGAGCAGGAGGCAGAGGGGTGGCAAATGGCCAGAGTGCAGCAGAAGGGAGTGATGAGGTAATCAACAGCTCAGATGGTAACGTCCCTGCATTCCTTCCTTTGGAAAAAGCTGTTTAAGAAAAAGCTTGTAATGAGTGAGGCTTTATTTTCTGATAAGATGTTAAATGCTGATAACAGAGCTGATAAATGTCCTGTTATCAAGGGGAGGACCCCTCCCTAATCAGAGGTCCTGCCAGGGCCTGGCCATGACCCCCTCAGCTCAGCTCTGTGCAATGGAAGGGAGGGCTGCTCTAGTATCTCTGTGATGTCCGTCTGGTTACAAAACTGATTTAGTCTAGCCAGGTTAGATTAACCTGCAAAGATTAACTAAATTGAGGCTCAGGCTTTTTTAATGTCTGTCCCTAGCCCAGATGGCACAACTGTGGTCTGCCTGTCAGAGCTTCAATCAAGCTGTAGTGTAGTATTTTTACTGATGGCTAAACACTGTGATGCACTTTTCTGACAGCCATTTTCAGCCTGTTGGGATTTTTTTCCCCCCAAAACTGACAGTCACTAAATTTACTGACAGTTAGCCACCCTGGTTTTGCTGCTCACAATATTACAATATATCTGATAAAAGTTTACTCCAAAGGCAACTGTGACAAAAAAAGACATGAGGATATTCGGAGTATCCATAATAGCTCTTTGCTTTTAACTTTATTAAGTATCCAGCAATATCAAAAGGGCAATTAGGTTGTGAACTCTGCCTTAGTTAACCTCATTGCCGGACCCTTCTATCAGGAAGGGTCATTGACATAAGAAAATAAAAATTAAGACAGATCCACAGAGCACTTTGAACCATCCAGGACACCAAATAACCTCATTTTAAGAACAAATATTTAATATGCATCCCCTTTAGCACTGAATAAAAAGATTAGACCCAAATGGATTTAAAAGGGTTTTGGATGTTTTGTTTTTTTTTAAAAAAACCCACAGAAATGAATTACACAGATCTTATTAGTTGCCACACAGCTAATTCTGAAGACCAAAGTTCAAAAGAATAAAAGGTTCAGTCCTACATTGAAGAGAATGGAGGAGCCAGTTATAAACCATATAATTCAACTCAAATTTCGCTACTGGTATCAGTTAGAGAACTAATTAGAAAGAAAATAAAGCTGAGTATTTTGTGGGCAGCTGACTTGTGTGAAGACTTAAATCTGGTTTAAACTATAATATTTTTGTTCATTTCCCTGAGCCATATAAAGCAAAACTTCTTTTCTGGAAGGAAGCATGAAGTGGATACATGCATCTTCAGCCTTATGTATGACAAAGCAGCCAGAGAACTGGCTGGCCTTCTACAAGAGTCAGAAATTGGCTCAGATTGCACATCAATTCTATATTTGTCAACACCATCCTAGCGCCCCAAATCATACTACTGCTTTGCCCAGATCTTTACTCTAAATTCTGTTCTGTTTCCTTTCACTGATAAATCTTTTTCTGCAGTCAGACAGTGACAACTAAAATGATGTAGTTAAAGTAATAAACAGAGAATTTTAAGTAGCCTGTCAAAACAAGTGACACAGTGTGAGAGTTAAAACTAAGATGATACAAAAAAGTTTCATTCAAAGTAGCATCTTTACTACTCAACTGCTAAGAATTATCTTGCTCAGAGAATGCTTTATGATTTCATTTGCAACAATAAGGCAGGTTCCAGCTCCTCCCTAATAATACTAACCATCTGATAAACAAGAGCTACTCCACTATATAACTTGTGATTTCTATTTGAAGAAAGTCCTTTCAAAGGTATTTCAAGCCTTGAATGAGCCTTGGCAGCATTGATTTCAACCTGTGGATACACCAGTTTGCCTGCCTATACCTTCCTTGAAGTAGGCAAGACGACTGGCCCCAAACTAAGAAATATCCCAGACCTTTAAAAGGTCTAAGTACAATCATTCCACAGCTAAAACAAGTCACCTTTGAACATCCATGTTAGCAAGGGAGAACCTGGTGACTTTTCTCTGCCAGCCACATTCACAAAATTATTTTAACTCTGAGACATCAAATATTAAAAAAAAAAGTTTGGACCCGAGAAGTTTGCAAAACATGTTTTAAAAATTCTGCAAGTAAGGAGGTGGTTCCTAAATATTTCATGCTTCTTTAAAAATTCTTACAGGTCTTGAATGCCCTCAGAAGTGTGACATGCTAAAAAATTATTCAGTTTCTCCCTACCAGAAAAAAAAAAAAAGGAGTACTTTAAAACATTAGCTACCTAAATTTGTTTTCTGCACTTATACATGACTGCTGAACAATTAAATATTAAAAAACCCTACTCCTAAAACAGACTATTTCCCCCTTTCTAAGCCAAGAGCAGGATTTCACAGGCACCGGCCAGCACGGGTCCTATATTTGTTTAAAACATCATGCTTATTAAAACACCTGGAAATAAGGGCAGGCTTTCTTACCCTCTGAAAAGGTTTTTGATTTGTTACTTAACTAAACGTGTTTGTACAGCTTTCCTCAAATCTACGAGTCCTTTATCCACAAGATGTCAGTTGAGGCAATAATTACATTAATAAATTGTAGCCAGTCTAAGAGGAAAGAGATGTATAGGCATTTAGAATTAACATGCTGTAAATCGCTTCTGCATCATCCTTTGTCAGTAGAGTTAGTAGGCTTTTTTTTGCTGCCTTTTAGTCATAATTTAACACATTTGACACATTTCATCTCACTCAATGCACTGAACCCTAATACAAAAGAACACCAGTTTGTCAACGGCACGTGATTTGAAGATGAGTATCAGTTAATCTTAGGTGGCTGACAGTGACAAAGACAGCCATGCTGGTGACAGCAAAGGGAATCTAAGTGACAAGGAGAGATCAGACCAGGATATTGGCACAGCAGTTGCAATGTCACCAAAATGCAGGACCTCACCAAATCCCACGCAATTGTCTCCAAACTGAAAACCTGCAAACTTCTTCCTATGGTTTAGAAAAGTCTCTGTACTCTTCCTGAAAACACAGGAATTGCTACTTGAACAGACCAGTGACCTATCTGGTCCAGCAGTCTGTATCAAATGCTTCCGAAAGATGATGCATAAACCCCACTCCACCCAACGGACACACACCCCAACCCTGAAAACAGTGACAATTTACACACCAAGTCCCACTGACTTCCACTGAGACCAGTCACAGAATATAGTTAATCACTTTGAGTAAGTCTTTGCAGAACTGAAACTAACACTGGCAATTATGAGAGAACCTAATGTTAGGGAATGTTGCTCATTTGCATTTTAGCTCAAGAACAATTTCAAATCAATACCAGGTGGACAGGTATAAGCAAACTATTGCAACACAACCACATATTTGTAGGGATGTACCCAAGGTTAGAAGGGAGAGAAAGAAGAACAAGCAGAGTGGAGAAACAGAAAATAAAAGGAAAACATGCGAAGCAACAAGGAAGCTTCTCATTTGTGTTGTACAACAATTACATCAGTTAGTGTGTCAGTTTCCAGAGTTTATATGGCAGCTTCCCTTAGCCCAGGTATCAAATGAGGAATGGATGTTCCTGTTCTTGGCTACCCTATAACTTATAAAAAGGGACAGAATTTTGCTGGCCCTGAAAATAAATAATAATAAGTCTACACCAAGCATCCTTACCCACTATTACATTTACCTACTAACATCACAAGTAACATCTAAGACTTCTTTAAATATACGTTTCCTTTTTTCTAACCGCTTGTTTACTGCACGTTCTTGACAGTGTCTGGCCTCCGAAAGGTTTAAACCAAGGTCATGTGGCAACTCTCCCTCTTGTTGTGAGGGAGGAGCTTTGTTTTGTTTTTTAATCTTCACAAACTCACAACATTGTGCTGAAACTTCCAAGGGAAAAAAACCAAAGAGAAAGCAAAGCTATACATACTATACGTAACCCACTTCTCCTGCATTACGAAGCAAGATCTCCATTCCATAATCTAATAACTTCAGAAACTGTTCAGGCCAGGCAACTGATTATGACATGGTAAAAACCATGTTGGGGAGGACAGCTAACCTCCAGTGGCGAAAGAATAGGCGACTCTCCCCATCTCACGGAACAGCATTCAAACTTCTACATTTAAGTCCGGAAGGGGCACTTCACTGCTGCATTTCACAGGCAAGCAAGGTCTTTGCTTTAGACTTGTTGATGGCTACCAAAGCTCTATTTTTAAACCTACAGCTTGGAGAACAGTGGGCAGGAAAAAAACGGTCTTCCTCCTCTTCTTCTTCCAACCTTACATTTATTTATTTTGGAGCAAATTTCACTTTTTTTTTTTTTACTTCTAACTCAAAAAAAAAAAATGTTTAGGGTTTTCTTTACCAAGAGATAGACACAAACCTGGAAAACTAGTTCAGCAGGGCAAAAGTTTAGAGGGCTTATCAGCAAGTGAAAACAGGCTTTTGAAAACGCTTATATAAACCCACCTTAACTTTATTTTAAGCACAGAACAGTAGCTATTGGTAGCACTCGGTGTTATAAAATACATGTATCCAGCCACCCATCAAAAAAAGAGTGTTGTTGCCTCATTGTCAAAAAAAGCTTTCCAATTACCTAACACCCTGAGAGTCCATCTGTAGGGTATATGCATAAACTCCAAGGCAGATGCATTTAAAGTCCAATTCCACTGGAGGGAGCAAAGAGGGAGTAGTTGACTTTAATGAGCTTGGGACTGATCCCTCAAGCATAAATTAGAGATTAAACTATTTTATGCTACACACATTCTAATTTTGATCTAATATTCTGAAATAAATCAGAGTGGCATGAAAAGACTATGGTGTCTTAAACAAATGGCACATATGCAAAGTAATCAGAATATGGAAAGCAGCCACCAGTCAAACTTCTCTTGAAATGCACTCAGCTTCTACCCTGTTGGGCTGATTGAGCATACAAAAGTTAAAAGAAATAGAACACCATTAACTTGACTTTTACTAATACCCAGTAAGGTCACTGTCAATCTGACCACTACAGTATATAAAATTTCCTTCAAAGGTTGTTTCTAGGAGGTGGGGGTTTTTTTTTTTTTTTTTTGGCAACAATTGTATAATTAGATTTTTCAAAAATAAAAATATAACCTTTGACCTTTCACATGCAGCTAGCTGTGTCAGCTTCAGAACACATGTTCTATTTTGCAAACATGTCAACATGGTGTGATGGATACTTTGACAAGTGCTGATGTTGCTGTGAAAAAACATGATCTCTGCCCACTGAAATTTGCTAGGGGGAAAAACAAACAAACAAACAAACTTGGCTAATTTCCTCCTTCCCTCCACCTCCAGTACCAAACAGAAATTCACTAAATCTCCATACTTTAAAAAAATGCATTTAAGACTAAAAAAAAAAAAAAGGTTTAAGTTCATTACTTCACTCGTTCTCTGAATCTAGGAACCACAATAAAAAAAAAAAAGTCTGCCTCTTCTCCTCAATCAATACAATCCCTTAAGAGTTCAAGCTTCAAAACATTCACATAAAATATTAGCTTTATATATTTGCAGTAGATAAACTGAACTAGCAAGACAATCAATCAATTTTCAATTACTTTTGGCATCTCGATAAGATGATAGTGCACATACTAACAATCAACAATCGTCTGCTAATGAGCAGGCTCATACCTTATGGGAATCATGAACCTTTCAAGTGGGTAATTAACAATAATTATTTGCAATAAATATGTATTTTTTCTGTAGTTATGATCAGTATATAGTGTTTGTAACCTGAGGTATATTCACATGAGACACTTGGCTGTACTGTCTTATTCCAGGCTGTGTCCATGTACTCTTAGATTAGGAATTTCTAAAATGCATTTATAAAGTTTCAGGTGTACTGAGAGCCATATCTTTATTTACTTGCAAGCACAGCACAATATTTTATGTCCCAGTAGACTTGTTCTAAATTATGTTGTACTTACAACGTCAAACTTTTGGGTGATGTTTCCCTGGACATCAAGTAAATAAACCTTGCCATAATGTGTTCCCAAGGCTAAAAACTGGAGAGAGAGAGAGAGGCAGATTAAATAAACACAACATTACGAGTACAAGCAGCTAAAGATCTTTAAGATGTTTAGCAGATTAATGATTAAAGCTGCCCTAAAAGAAAATATTCCATGGACAAAGCTTATTGTAGCTGCTCCTGAAGAATAAAACAGGGCTTGAAGCCCATATTATTGTGATAGTGCAAGTTAGCTGTCAGAATGAGTCATGAGGACCCTCATCTACTGACAACTAATGGTGTGTCTGCAGTCTGTACACACTGCCTGATGGACTGTGGCAGCAAATTAAAAATGCAGTGTGAAAGCAGGGACTAACATACACTTGAAAACAAAGCCATGGAAGTGATTAAGGAATTAGTTATATTTCTGGTTTGTATTTTTGCCATTCAAAGAAATATTTTACACACAAAAATACCACTATTCGGTTAGGCCATGTGTACACATATGTAATGTGAAAAGGTAGTCTGAGCTTTGTTTAAATGTACCCATCATCCAGCTGAGTTTACTTTCCTTACATAACACTTCTACAATTAACACTGGGTACATCTACAAAAAAAATGAAATTGTGTGTCAGACCATAGCCTAAATTGTTTTTTTTTTTTAATCTTAATATGTTTTTCTAGTAACTTTGAGATCCACTGTTAATTGAACTGTGTGAACTAGCCCTAAACAAAACAGGAGAAACTTCAGTACTATTTGACAGATGACAGAGAGATTTTTTCTCTTTCTTTTGGCATTACTCAAATAGTATGGGCTCCTAAATTCTCTGTATTTCACTGCATGTGAGCATGCTTCATTGCAACCTATAATGAAATGCTCAAATTTACAGGCACTACTAAGCGTGTCAGTCAAGCAGCACAATCTTTAAAAAATAACCTTATAGAAAGTCAAGGTTTAAAAGGATTTATCAAAATGGAATTGCTTAAAATGAAATTTCAGTTCAGGCACTTAAAATATGAAGCTACATTAAAGAGGAGTCAAAAAAGGGAAAGAAGGGGTTCATTAGAAATTCATCCCCTGCAATGCCTTTCACTCCTGCAAGGTTGCCTTTTTTCAGGAAGAAAAAAGTCCCCCGGGTAAAAAAATCAATACTGGTTAATAAAACATCAGGTGTGCAGACATAACTAGGTATGACTATTCCACTGCACAGGCCTGCTTGAATGCACCAGGTGCCATGACGATTAGTCATCCAGTGCAGACAGCGAGCCTGGTGAAAATATGATGCTTTAGCATTGAAAGAAAAAAAAATAATTCTGGGGAGAAATTAGTCTGAATAGAAGAAACCAGACTTTGGTACTTCCAACAAAGCCAAATTGCATTAAAATCAGAGATACATGTGCAACAGGACAGTAGTTTTTTTTCAGGTTGACTCTTTTTCTAGGGTATGATTCAAAAACAAAACCTACCATCCATGTTTATTTTTAAGCTTTCTATTGTAAGACACCTATTCCTAAAAGACCCCAATACCCTAGCTGCGAACAATATTGATCCTTCTCATAAATAGTGTATCTAGTTTGCTAGATGACTAGAAGTGTTTGGATAGTTAAAACAGCTCTACTGTGGCGTCACTTTTTGTGATGCTATACTTAAGGTGTACCTGTGCACTTCCATATATACATAAACTTTATTTATCTGTTAGCCAGGATGTAAAAAGGTCATTGATCAGTAGCAGTTTTGGCTAATTTTCCAAATGTCAATTTAATTTTAAGAAAATCTAAAGGTTTGTGAGAGACTCGTGGTCTTCATTGGTACTGTCAAAAAATGTTAAAAATTAAAAATAAAATCTTAAACCATCATAAACAGAGCAACTCCATAATACTTTGAGTAAGAGAAATAAACTGCGTATTCTGAACCCCGAATGTACCATTTAACAGACAGGTACCACAATAGTAGCTGTTAAGGAGTCATTACTAGCTTTCAAAAAGTGCTAAAAAATGCACACAAGAATACTGTAAGTATGAGGTCTTTTTAACATTAAAAATAGGTGTTTTGTAAAGTCATGCAAGTGTGACTTCCAAGTATCCTGTACTTTATCTTTCACATATTAAAGACATTTTGTCTGTCCCTTTTTTTCCCCTTAATCTCACAAAACTGTTCTTTTATTCTCATGACTAAATTCTCTTCTCCCCAATCCCACATATCAAACTTCAATGTTTTCTTAGTAAAAAAACTAGATGGAGGGGAAGGAGAAGGATCCCAAACTGAATACATACCAAGTACAATTCATTTGTAAAAGCTTATTTTAATTACTCCCTAAACCAAAATACTCCCTAAACCAACCTCCAGCATGATCGAGTTTGTACAGTTGAACTATTCAAAACAAATAAGCACAATAGATGCCAAGGTCCTTACTGAATAAAATGCAGTTGAGATCATATTGTTGTAGAGGGAAGAACATATGCACAAAAAGTTATTTTAAAATCAGCAAAACAATGATTGCATTTCCCAGCCCTGCAGGGCGAGAGAATACCTTTTCATGCACGGTCATGCAACTGGCAACATCCTTCTGAAGAATTTCAGACACGCCATTAGTAAGCCTTTCATATTTCAGCTTGGGTTCTTCTTCACTTTCATCTTCCTACATCATTAAGAGATTAAGAGAGAAAGATTATTTTAACACCTTCAAATTTATATTTTAAAAAATGGTTAAAAATTCCCATAGACCATCACAGAGCAACAGCCACAGATGGTTCCTTTTGATCTCCCAACAGCCACTACAACTGAAAGCCAAACTTCCATGTTTCATTCCAGTTATTCATACCAGAGTACTGGATGCAAATAAATACTGTAAATACATAAATCAATACAATTATACTGTACAGAGGCACTTAGTTGACAAGCAGGGGGAAATGTACATGAGTACTTAGTAAAATGAAAGCTAGTCATTCCCAATTAAGAAAAAAAATATAAATATGAATATGGTAAAAGGTGGCGATGATAAAATAAAGATATGCAGCTATAGCCAATTATAGCTCTGAGCCAAAGCATGCATGCTATAAGAAACTTGAGGACCTTTACAAGATGCTGCACCTCTGTAGGAAGGACAGACACAAAATGCTGTAAATAAAAATAAAAATATCGGCTAGGAATATGTTAACTGTATAGAATGCCTCAATGGCTTTATGTTAAAACCAAAAGAGAAAAACCACACACAATCCAGTAGAAACATGCTGCTGCAAGCTGTACAGGGAGATCTGGACACCATACAGTTTATATGAATGAACTGAGACCTAGATCCCTTCCAGAACCTCAAATCTACCCCGTCATTACCCTTAAAGCTAAGTACAGACATTCAAAAAAGCCCAAGCCTGAACCGGCTCAATCTTCGCAGGTCAGTCCAACTTGCGTAGACTGAACTGGCAAGCAAGTGAACAGATGTTCACTTCCAATTCCAGAAACTCAGGCACATGCCTGCAGTGGCTCAGGCCAGAAGCCGGGGGCATTACAGTAGCCCTCCCTTCTTCTCTACAGTGGCCAAGGGAAGCTGATGGGGGGGGGGTGGAAACAGGCTCCAGCAGGCCCAAGTATGATTGTGGAGACGTTTAAACCCCAACCCTGGCCTGCAAGAACTGCAGCTGGGATGTGCCTTGAGGTGGAGAGGGAGGGCAGGGGAAGCAGCCCCTGCCAGGCTTTTGTGGGGGTGGGGGGAAGAACTGTGACCAGACTCAAAGGCTTAAGCAGTGAGAGCAAACCCCAGCCCTAGGCTGGAGGTGAATGGGGGGGGGGGGCTACAGAGAAGTAGGTCTGGCAGGGACCTCCAGGAGGTCCTCCAATGTCTTGTCCAGCCCCTGCCCAAGACTCGACCAGACCCTCCAGTAGAAGCACTAGAATCTAAAGAACAGAAGGTATTGCTTGCCAGAGGGCTCTGTACTGCTGGGGAAAAAAAAGCCACCAAGGGCTTCCTGCTGCCAGTTTTCCCCCCTCGCCCTGCAGCGGGGCCCAGCGCTGCATCCCTCCAGCCATAAGCCCCAAGGCAGTGCCGCAAAGTCCCCTCCCCTTGTTCCCATGGCGGAGGAAGAGGACATAGAGAGCCCTGCCCGCCACAGCAGCTGCATGACAGCCCAACCCAGCCTGGGTATAGGGAGCCAGGAGCACAGAGTTCTCTCTCCTTGCCCCACAACAGCCAGTATTATTCCCGGTGCCCAAGTGGGGGCCTAGCATTGCACCCCTCCAGCCCTGAGGCTGCACTGTACGGAGCAACCCCCAGCCCTGCAGCAAGGAAGGAGAGCCTGCTGTGATTGCTCCTGGCTTTCTGCGCCCTGGTTGGGCTGGGCTATCTGAGGGCACAGCTCCTGTAGCCCCAGCTTGAGCTACAGCTGGCTTGGAAGGGCCCTGCCCCAGAAGCCTGGCCAGCCCCTCCACCCACCTTGCCCACAACAGAGGCTGGGACTAGAGCTGGGGCTGCAGGGCTGAGCTGGGAGGGGTGGCTACAGGGGGCTAAGCACTGACAGTGCTAGAGGAGGTTTCGGGTGGGGTTATGGCTATCCCAAAATTCACCTTAGCCCCCATAGCCACCTCTCCCAACCCTGTGGCCACAGCTCTGCTCACCCTGCTCCCACCTGCAGGGCAGCCCCCTCTCAATCCCTCACACTGGGAAGAAGCTTGCACTTCCCGGCTAGATGCCAGCCAGCATGGCCCCCTAAGGCAAAGGGGGCAGGGAGGGAGTTTCCCCTTGGGGAACCTGAGGAGGGGTCTGCCTGGCTGGGGTACAGCAGCCCCTATTAGGGACACTCAGCTTGCATGGGGGCAAGCACCAGAGACAGCAGCTGAGGCTGGCAGACCCTGGCTGGAGCAATAAGCCCCCTCCCTACCTGCTTCACCTCAGGGGGCCACGCTACCTGGTACCTGGCCATGTTCCCCATCCCTGCTCTGGCTACAGCACAGCCCAGCCCAGGGCTGCAGAGCATGCTGTGATGCTGGGGGACTGTGATTTAACTTGAACCAGGAAGGGGTCTGGGACAGAAGTTCCATAACTCAGTTTGACCTCAGTCAGTTAAGTCTGATGCTACATTCAACAAGGCTCATCTTAAACCAGTTTCCACCATTTTTAAATTGGTTTACGTGCACTGAACTTCTGTTCTGTTCTGTTACAGGTTTAAAACCAGCTTCCGATCACTTAAACTGGTTTATATGCAACTTCTGTCCCTAGCCTTAAGCAGGACAGGTCATCCAGTCAGCACTGAGATCCAAGGAAAGACAAAAGGCATAATTGAACAGAAAGGAGAATGAGCTAAGAAACAAAGGAAGCAAGCTAGAGAGAGAATCCAGTTGCAGATCTCTCATAAAAGAATGCTTGAGGTGCAGTATACTGCTCAGGTTACATGGTGTTCATCTGCTACAAAATAGCCTCTCAGTAAAATAGACATTTCCAACAGATACATTTCATATTTAACAGTTTCATTTGATCCTATGTGTACCAATGGATCCCCTCTATAAAATGGTATTTCTGTAAATGATAATATCCCCACTTCCAATTACAATAAAAAATACCATAAAAAAAAAGTATCATGAAGATATCATGTACGTATAAAGCACACTATTCTTTTTTATTTCTTGCCCTGATACATATCATTGCTGTGCCCAGTTAAAACAGCTCCTATGTTCTATACCACTGATGGGCAAAATTATTCCAACACCTACCTCAAAAAAAAAGTGTGCAAGATTTAATTAATATACATAAAGCATAAGTCAGACAGATACGATTTACCTTACCTAATTTTAAAGGTTACATAAACTCCCAATAGAAATAGCTTTAAAAAAAACCCACATTCAAGCTTATCATGAAATAAAAACAACACAAAAACAAGGCTTGTCTTCTGAATTAAAAACCAATACAATTATTTGCAATGTGTTATCACCCATTTTATGCTATACTTTTATACAAAACACACACAAATATATGAAATTATGGTAGATATTCAGTATTTTATTACCATCAACTTATCATGCACATCCTAGAATGAAAGGATTTTTTAAAAAATATTGTTTGAGAGTTTTGTGGCAGAATATGAAAGGGATTAATATAGGGACATCAACAAGCCATGACGTCGCAGTCTACGGCAAAGTGTCAAAATGTCCACCAAAAAACATTTTATTCAGTAAATCCAACACTGAACAAAGTTGTAACCAGTCAGAATGACAAAGTCGAACTACCTGCTTCTACATGCTTAACAGAAGAAAACTGTAACAAAGAAAAAGCAAAAGCGTGGGGGTGGGTTACATTTTACTGCAATTAATACATCCCTGCAATCATTGTTATAAATTTTATACTTGAAATGCATGGGTGATCTCTGCATCCTGGAATAAATGTGCAAAGCAAAAATTGAATTCTGGGCATCTAGTGTTTATAATAAAATTCCACATGTTGCTGAAGTCTGGACATCAAATGTGCAACCAATGTGAAAAGTTAATTCTAGTCTCTTGAGTATTTTGCATAAAAGCATTCATCCACAGGCCATTAGATAAAGTTACTGTAAATAAGTTTTGCCTGTCTTATTTATGAGTGAAAACTAAATCTCTCTTGCACATGCATATACAAAAATATATACTTTCAAAACTCAGCGCACTGAAGCATTCTGCCAGGCCTCAAGAAAAGGTAAATAAAAATGAAAAAACTTCAACTATTAAGCACAACGATGTACCCATTTCATGCTTTTATGACAGGTATCTTTTATATGTTAAGTAACAGCCTAGGGTAAAGGCGAATTCGAGGGAAATTTTTGCCCCTTGCTGTAAACAGAGGAAATGAAAAATTATTTTTTAAACCACGAGATTATTCTATTGCTAAAGACTATATATTGCATTCTAAATGAGAGAAAACATCAAGTCCATTTAATATACTGAAGTTTAGCATTTTTAAGCTATTTTTCTACTAGGAAAAGCTCTTATGGAGCCTGAACTTCTAAGGTAAACACAAGCCAACGTTAATAAAAAGGAAATCAATAATTTGTTAAATTTTAATAATCCTGCAAACCTACAAATAAAACCATCAGCAGCCTGAGTTGAGATGACAGTTAGCTACGTTTCTATGACAACCTGGTAGAATAGTACAAGTCCTGACTTGCAGCAAAGCTAAGATATGAACAGAGTGACATTTACCCCATACAAGAAAAAACTCACAGCTTTCCTTAAAAAAAAAAAAAAAAAAAAAAAAAAAAAAAAAAAAAAAAAAAAAATCAATTTCTCAACTAACATGGATTTTTACTAAGTGTATGGCACTTTTAATTAAAGACAAGTCCTTTAAACCTTCCTAGAGGATTCACAAACATTTGAAAATAAATTTTGTACTACTGTTACTTGAACTGCAGCTTAACATTGAACATTTCTGTTGCATAGAAAACTAACATTTTAGTTTTAAAAAATGCAGAGTTCTGAAATTCTCACCCTATCTTTCACTAAATGTTATTCAAATGAAAACTTAAAAGGAGGTCCAAAGTTCAAATGTTAAAAAAAATATAAAGTTTTACACACCGAGTTTAGGAGCTTTGCAAATCCGATTCAAATCTGGGTTGAAGAAGAGAGGGGAAATAAGGAAAGAAACAGAACAACCAATTTGTTCTGCAGCATAACTAATTACCAATGTGTAGACTACAGGAAGACCAATTTAAACCTCATTTTTCATTTGTTTATCTGCTGTTCCATTCTCCATTTCTTGTGCCGAAAGAGAAAACCACTCGAGATATTTTCCTAGTTACTTGTGAACGTTTCCCACATAGAAAACTGATGCAACTAACCAATCGTATCAAAGCTATAGCTGCTGTCAATACCCAATTCTTTAGGGCAAATGGAAAGATGCTTTTCTTTCCATTCCTCAAAAAACTGTGCGTGGGTAGCTGGTGACCAACTCTACTCAAAAACAAAACAAACAGAAGAGGGCTAAAGATGTGGCACAATGTCTTTAAAGTGCCAATTTAGCTAACAGCTCACTCATCTCTGTTAATACTACAGACCTAACCTACATAGCCTAACTCTCAAGAGATGTTCTTCAAGGGTCAATCCTAGCTTTGTCTACAGGACTACATAGTTAGAACCCCTTGCAAAGAGAAAAACTAAGAAGAGGTCCTTACAGAAACAGTATCAAGAACGAACCTGTAGGCAGTTCAAGTTTTCCCATTAGTGTATATTCATTCCTCCTGCATAAGCTTTACCCACAGGATAGTCTGTCATGGGAACTACATGCTCTACTGGTTGCAGATACCCTAATTATGTTATGGACATTGACAATGAAGTGCCAACCTTCCTGCATGGCTTGTCTTTATAAGTTTCAAAGCCTATGTAGTGTGCTGTAAACAAAGCCTTAGTGGAAATAAACGTAATATTAAAACATTGTTTGTCTTCATTTCTAATGGATTCTAACTAATCCTATGGCCCTATATTTTTAAGCTCAGAACCAGCAAAGCAGATTTTAAGCCTGTGTGAACTTGATGAGCAAGTAATTTTGTTGAAGTGTGTTGACTCACGTGTTCAAAAAATTCTCATGCTAATCTATTCACTCTTACCTGGGCATACCTGGAATGAAGAAGGAAGGGGAAATCTTAACTCTCACCAGCAACTCTCCTTAAACTTTCCTTTAAATACTTCCCAATTTCAAAAAGAACCTGCAGCTTTGCCAAAATGCCACATTTCAAGATATACCCAAAAAGAAAGTTTCTCTCACACAGTATATCTAATTATTTTATGCTTCAGGAACATAAGTAAAGTCTGATACTGTAGTCATTCACTTGGCAACACTTCCAGTTGCTCAGTATTGCCTTCTTTGGAAACGCACAAGCATTTTCCAGGGAGGATGCTACATATTACATTGTAACACCAACTTTTCCTTGCACTTACATAAAGAAAGCATGTAAGCTAGCAATTGTCGATTAGGGTATAATTCACAGCATCCTGGGATGTCCCGAGAGCCCTGGCGGGTGCCACAGGTACAGGGAGGAGGTACGTGAGATAAGTACAGCCACTTCTCTTGAGCACATTCATTGCAACACAGGCTCTGCCGTATCATCTGCTTCTCCTCCTTTGTGGCCCCTTTGCAAGGAGGTAAGCACTATAATAGTTTGTTTTTTTTCAAATGGGGTGCCAGTTAATTCACAGGAATTATGGAGGGCTTCCTCAACTCTAAAAAGCTTGAGAACCACTGACCTAAGGGAACTAGGTAGATTCGGTTGGGCAGCTTTGGACCTTTCAGTAGTGAATCTAAGACCAATAACAGAAATTTGAGCTAGCAAGTTGGTTTATTTGTGCTCTAGTTCTGTCCGCTTTTGTTTAGGAACCATGAAAAACCAAAAAAAGCAAAACCAAAAAAATAACTGACTCCAATTATTCTCTTACTTGTTCTAGGTCTATAAAGATTTAGAGCTTCTTACAGTTATGCACAGTGCATAAAACTTATCCTTTGTGTGCTGGCTCATAGTAGCTTCACTTGTAGCAAGAATTCTTCAAAAGGCAAAAAAAAGATAACAAGACTTCTGTACTTTTGCACAATATCCAGGGAGAATTACTTGCTTCTCTCTATACATGGAAGGACAAAGGTCATCAAAACACATCTAACATAACTCAAGTTATCTAGATAAATCTATGGCTGCCTATACACATACTCGAAAAACTTTACTCTCTTCCACTTCTTTGTAGACTAACATTCATCCTTCTCCCCTCCAAACCACCCCATTGCTGGGACCCCACTATCTTGTCTTCAGACAAGTTTTAGAAAGGGCTGAAGAAGAGTTGGCCCTATGCTGTGCTCAGGGTTTGATGCCTCTGTGTCTCAGGCACAGCCTTCTACTCGTCTTTCAACTTGAGTTATAAAGGGACCATACTCCTTCTAAAACAAGTATTTACAATTTCGAGGGTGCCCAGTGCAGCATTTGAATCTAATTAACTTTTGCAGCTAGATCCCTGACAGGCTGGGGAAAAACAAAAAAGCTACAGCCATTCTGGCTGCAAGAGATAAAATTCCTTCTTGGTTCTGGAAAGGTGATTAGCACTAAGCCCATAGCCAAGTACAGGAGAGCACTAGCCTGATCCTGTGGCTGAGGGAGCTGCTGATCCAGAGGTGGGGGATGGGGACTCCATCTGCAGAACAGAATTTAAACATATGCCTTTCCTCCCCCACAAGGATACAAGGGGCTGAAGGGACATCTGCACCTCTTCTAATAAGCCTCCCAGCATAAGTGATATTATCTCTGCCCTTCTCAGCTAGGGACATCCATTACATATAAACTGGTTTAAGTGATCAGAAACTAGTTTAAACCTGTAACAGAACAGACACTGGGTACATATAAACCAGTTTGAAAACGGCCAAAACTGGTTTGAGATAAACCTCATTGAATGTAGCATCAGACTTAACTGATTTGTCTCAAATCAGTTTATGCAATGTCCGTCTCAGACCCTTTGCTGGTGTAAGTTAAATCATACTCCCCCAGCATCCCAGTATGCTGTCTGGGTTGGGCAGAGCTCTGCTACAGTGAGCGGGGCTGGCTCCTCCCCTCTGTTCTCTAGCCAGAGCAGGGGCAAGTTTTGGTCAGATGCTGGCCTCCCATGGCCCTTGAGGCAAATTCCTCTCTCCATCCCCTCTCCCCTTCCCCACCTCTACTGGAAAACCCTGGGGACTGCAGCTAAGGTTTGCCAGCCCCAGCCAGACCACCATGGCTTGGCTGCAGTCTGGCAGGGATGAAGTTAATTCCTTCCTCTGTCCCCTCTCTCCCCCAGAACCCTTGGGAGTTTGGCTGCAGTCTCTGTGGCTTGCCTGCAGCCACGCAGGGAGGAGATTAATTCCACAGCATATCCCAGAGCAGGGGGATAAAGAGAGGCAAATTAGCCCCCTGTGCACAGATCCAAGCCCTGCACCTGTGAGCCCAGACATAAAACCTGCAGGACCAGACTGGGAGGTGGGAACTGTTGACAAATCAGCACACTTGTTGGAGATGTAGTTAAGGGAAGTTGCAGACAGCTTCACCAAAGAATGTACAGAGCTACATTTACATTATAAAGCAGAATGTGGAAAAGGTGGGAATACCTAAACAAAGCCTTTTTGAATGCCTGGCTGTAAGGAGACACACTGCCCTCAGGATTAGTAAAACTAATTCTTGACATTTTAAGTTAGACTAAGTTGTGCATGCTGTGTTTTACTGAGCTGTATCTTAGCTTAGGCAAAGATTTTTGGTAGTTCCCTGTTGTATGCTTTGCAAATTCCTGTGTTCAATACATGCCTGCTTCAGAGAAAGGACTTTTTCCCCATCCCCATTGCTCAGTCTGGCAGCAACTGCCCCCCACCCCCTAGGCTGGAGGCTGGCATCCCCATGTATTGTGCTAGCCCCAGCTGGTGTCTGACCATGACCCCTCTGCTCCAGCAAGAATGGGTGAGAGTCTTTGCGGGTGTCTCTCTTCCCTCCCCTTTGGCAGTGGCATCCTCTAGCGGCCCCCAGCTTCTGGCTTGAGCCACTGCAGGCATGTGGCTGCATTTCCTGATTTAACAGAGAAAGTCTGTCCAGTTATTAATCAGTGTAAACTGAACAGCTTAGACTAACCTGCAAATAGTGAATCAATTCAGGCTTTTTGAATGTCTGTCCCTAGCCAATAAGAGGGTTGTGGCCATTTTTAGGGCTCACAAACCATTTTTTTCCCCCCTTGTTAACTAGGCAATGCTTCCAACCCTTACTTCTGTGGCACAGTAATTCCCTAACTCAGATCTAGATTTAGATACCCCAAATCAGTATTTCTGAGCACCCATCCATGAAAAGGAGGCCCCCTCAAGTTTGAAAGTGTTAGCCTACATGTCGTGACCAAATTCATGGAGGCAATCAGTGTCTGGATTAAAATTAATCCCCTCCTGTCAATTCCCTAGAGCAGAGGTAACAGCAGCATGGAGCCAGTCCATGAGCCTGATTAGGTGTAGATAATTGCCCCACATACTGCATGCACCCTGAACTGGCCCTGCAAGCAGTGCACAGGGCTGGGGCCAAAACCGATACACATTGTATGCAGCATATTGGTCCAGCCCGAGACCGACATGCAGCACCATGGGCCAGATGATAGGACTACAGAGGCCAGATCCAGCCTGCAGGCCATATCTTTAACACACTGCAGCCCTCAGAGGCACACGTATAGCAGGCACTTGCCACTGGGCATATGGGCTGGCACTGGGTGTGCCGAGGGGCAGGGTGCATCAGTCAGATCCCTTGGATGCTGCAGCACATAGCACAGCAGCCTTCTCAGCAGGAAATGGTGGGTCAGCAAGCTCTGCAAGAAAAGCTGCACCTGTGCAATAAAGCTGACATCCAACTGTTCCACTTGGTCCATCTCCACAAGCAAGGTCATCTGTGTGCTGCTTCTCACTTCTCTTATATGCACTAAGCAAGTCAGCACAGAAAGTGACTCAGTCATCGGCATGCGGCTTTGAGTAAGAAGATGAGGTGAACAGGGCTATAAACTTATCTTCAGTTATTCCACAAATAAAAGAAGGGACCACTCTTATTTTTCCTGGATCCTAAAATCCAGATCTGAAGGGCTATAATAGCCTTCTGCAGCTCAAAAATTATATATCAGTAACAAAATTTCATACCTAGAGACCAACTTAGAGAGGTTTACACTTTCAATATTATCTTCCCAGTGAAAAAAGAAAAGGCTGCAAGTCGTACTCTAAAAAGGAGATGTGGGTGCATCTTAAAACTCACAAAAGAAGGCTCCATTCCTTTTGGTTTTTGACACAGGATTGGTATCTTTATGCCCAGATTTAGGCTACAGCACGACTTGGATAACCTACTAGAACACTCTGTTGGTTAACAAAGACAAGTCTCCAGAGGATAAAGCATGTTGCTACTGTTACCCAGGAAAGTTTCTTTACCCAGAGCAGAGCAATAATCTTTCTTCTGTTAGCTTTTATCCAAAAATTAAGCATCTCTTCTTGAAACATGGTAATTTAGTCCCCAGCAAATTTAAACATATGGTAGCTGACAGATGAACATGTGTAGCTTAAGACAGCGAGCGAGTGATTTTTTGTAAGCTATTGTTTGCCAGTCCTGGAAATAACTGTTAGATTTATACACATCTGTAAACAAGGAGAATAAACTGATCTGTGAACATCGTCAGAAGTGTAGATGAAGCTGAAGGCAAAACAACTGCTCACAGTAACTCTGGACCAATGGGCCTGTTTGGCTGGTCTTATTCCTGGTCTCACGTTGTCAGTGAAAAAGGAAACTACTTTGCTGTGCAAGCTCTAAACTATCAGCTGAACAGCAACACACACCAGGAGATAAAACAACACAAGGAAACAGACAAAGCAGAGTCCACAGATATTCTAAAAGTTGCTTCCTTCTCGAAGACTCTAGATCCATACCGAATAACTCCCTCTCGTACAGGCACAGTAAGACATCTTTATTTCAACAGAAATGGTTGAACTGTGGGTAAAAGGCTACAGGTACTGGCAGGTAGTAGTAGGTACAAGATGGTCAACGTGTACATCGAAAAGAAGGATTTCATAACTCACACATCCAGAGGCATGCTGTTTTTTGCCAAGGAATGGCATAAAGGCAACTCAGCTACTATTCCACCTCATTTGTATGAAGAAAGCAGCAGAAGCAAGAATAGAGCATACACAACCATGGTGGCTACTACATACATTACTATGCTTCTATGCTACTGATTTTGGGAGTAGAACTGAGTTGGCTACAACCATTTCTCACTGAAAAGAAACTGGGAGTAGGGCAGACTATACTCCCAAAGCCTGACCAGTGGCTCCTCTCACAAATCTGTGCCAAACCCCTCAATCCAGCCTGAACACCTGCCAATACCCAGGCCCAAGCATTCTAAACTGGCAGAGACTTGTCCCTGTTTAAAAGAACTGGTTTTATCCTCTATGGAAAGTTGCAAGCAGAGAATTCACTGCACCTTCAGCCAAGAGCTCAATTTCTGGTCAAAGCCCAGATGTTATTCCTGATACAAAACCATTTTGTACCAAGCTGTTATTGACTACATGCAGTTTGGTACAACTTCAAAAACACCAAAACTCATTGTGAATAGGACAATTTCACTATTTACACAGAGTACAATGCTGACCCTAGGGCTGGTCATTGGTCCTGTTTTATACTGAAACGTACTCTTTTTAAACACTTTGTCTTCTGTCCATTTCTAATGGAGGAACAGATCACAAAAAAGTCCTGTTTTTTTACTTCACTGGGGAAATACATGTCAATCATTTATCCTTGCAATTCTATTGGCTGTGCCTAGTAGAAGTAGGGCAGCACACAGCCAGGAGAAGCAGAGTTTCCAGCCAGGGAGGAAGGAGGCCTTTTTGCGGAGACTGTGGTGAATCAGTAGGGGGTGGTCCTGTGTTGAGCCACCCGCCTCACTGCACCCAACCACCTTCCAGGCTTTGAGTGCCCCCCTGGGGGTGCCTCACATCTGGCTGGACCCCTTCCTGCAGCACACCCGCAAGCCTGGGGGTACCACCCAGAGTCTGGATTTACCTTGGCCCTGTGCCCCCTGGGAAGCACAGGCCTAGTAGTCCTTGAGGGGTAACTTGACCCACTGCAAGAACTTGGGGTGCTTCCTTCAGTCTGAAGCACAAAAGGTGGTCTCCCTTAGTCAGCCAAACCAAGGGGACCCCAAGGCGTAATGTAGACCCTCTCCCAGTAAGTCTCCCATGCTAGGTACAGAGAGAGACTTTACTGGTTACAAGGAATAGGTTTGGAATAGGGTACAGGGTAGAGCAACACAAGAGGAATACCTTAGCGCAACCAGGGGCATGGTAGCCATTGATAATGCATTTGAGTTACTACAAGCTATCTATCTAGATAGATCTCAAGTAGCTCACTCACAAGTATCATCCAGAGGCAGGTAGAAATTTCCTCTGGAGGCAAGCAGTTCATTAACCATGAGTTTCAAGAGACAGCGCAAGTTTCAGATGATCCAGCTTCTCTGAGAGTCCTCATCATAGTTTCTGTCCCCTTCCTGGGCCGTCCTTAACTTATATAGACCTTATGACCTCATTTACCTGATCCAATGAAGTCCAGCAACTGTTGGCTGACAGCCAACCAATTCAGAATGCATCACTGGTTGCCAGGTAGACTGGCAGGGTCTCTAGCCCTCTCCCAGGTGTGTGAGGCCAGTCATGTAGGCGGAGGGAGCAGGTTCCCCCCTCCCTCAGGAATATATCCAGCTCAGGTTACAACTCAGGGTTACCTGAAGCCACTGGGCCCAGGGGTGTCTGCCTTGTGCAGTGACCATAGTAACCCAATTGTCAGATTGGTCACACACCTGATAAGAGTTTGGGGAGAAACAGAAATGGCATTCTGCCACAGGGATCATGCCCCTTACTGGCCAAGAAGACTGGTGGCCCCAAACATCACTGCTGATTAGATGAGGTGGGGGCTCCACCTCTCACTACTGATTGGCCAAGGAGGCTGCCCCTCACTAAGGGTGATGTCCTGCATTCTGGGGAAGTGTCAGTGGCCACCCTATATAAAACAGAGAACTGCAAGTAACTGGACTTGACGGTACATGCCATTAGGATCCACTACCTCAGTATGACTGAAGGTGGGTACAACCAAGAGCAGAGAACAAACTGACAACAGCACACACCTAGATCTAGAGAAATAAGAGCTTGTATAATGCCAACAGAGCTACTGCTCTTGTTCCCACTTTGATAACTGGGAGTTTGGCTAATGAATTAAAGAAGAGAATCAAACCAAGACAGCTAAGTGTGACAGTGTCATATAGTCACAGTTTGTGATGCAACAACAACAATATCCTCACATTTACATTGCACTGTATGCTCTTGAAGAAGTCTGAAAATTTGCAGCTTTGGTGCAACATCACATCGCTATTACAGAGCTGCAGTGTAATAACATTATCATATATAAAGCTGCATCACTACCTTGCAGTCCAGTTCCGAGTCAGATACTGCATTTTTCCTGGGGGAAATTCTTGTGTGTCAGGTTCACACAGACAGACGTTCACATGCATTGTCCAGGATTTCAATTTGCATCAAAACAGGAGTGACACAGCCCTTTACATGCACTGTCCTTCCAAGCTCCATTGTTGCTCCTTTGCCAGCAGGTGGTCAGGGAGCACACACAGCTTGATAGGTTTTTCCCTACAATGAACTGCAATTAAGGTAAATGAGATGGAATTAACGTAACACGCACAGGAATGAAAAAAAACCTAGTATGTTTTATACAGCATATTTCACAAGTCCTTGAAACGGAACAATCAGAACTGCCTAAAAAATGAAGGCTGTATTTACAGCCTTTTAGAACTCCTACACGGAACTTTTCCAAATACTAGAGAAAGCAATGCCATGAGATACGACTGCATTAGCTAAAAGCATTGGAGGGAGGGGAGAGGGGGTTTGATGATTTATTTAAAAATAAAGAACAGGGGAGATATCAATATCATGTTTTAAAACTTATAAATTCCTGAGATCTGGCACATTACTGAAGGTTTTTTCTGCATGACCTCTTTAAAAAAAAATCAACTGAACTAAGATTTTTACCCTGAAAATGGCTTTATTTATTTCCTTATGTATTTATAGATGGCAACAGCTTCGGTAGAAAAGAAAGGGGCAAACAGGGATGCTTGAGCTTCTCGTTATCAAAGATTTTCACTTAATATTCATAAAACACGCAGCCTTCATAAAACTTAATCTCTCCTTCTGTCTTATAGTAGCAGAATTTCACATTCATTATAGGAAAATAAAAAAAGCTGGAAGCACCAAACTGAATTACGTGCCTTAAAACAGGATCAAATTAATAATCTATTTGATATAAGAAGGGATGTAAAAATATATCCAGATACTTCCCCCCCAGGAAAAACAAATATACTTTTCATTTCCTTTCAGCATCACAGAATAACCTCTCTCACTATTGAAGCATTCCATCCAAGCAGACAGGTTCCTACACTAGTCTTTTCTTTTCATGGACCTTTTAGCTGGTGGTAGTGATCTGGGTTAGGTAAGAAGCTGTTTTATCATCCATGTAAAATTAAGATTTCAACATTTTTCCTGTTCCATATTAGGAGGAGTTCAAGTCCTTTCTATGAAAACACCATCAACAACAGAACAAGGGGACATCCAGAAGAATCTAGTGTTAGGTCACAGAAGATGAGTTCAAGTCCTTGGTCTAACTCAGCAAGAATTAGTACCTACGTTCTTACAGAATGTTTCAGTTTTGGCAAAAGCCTTTTCTGACCAAAACAAAGGTGGATGATTTCTAGCTATATCTGGTGGCAACATGGAAAGTCCTGAAATCTCCATGCTGTCCATTAAAGCAACTCTAAGGACTTTTAGGAAGGTTCTCCCCATGTATTACAATTTACAATACATGGAAATCAAACAAGCTTTGTGTTCACTCATCCTTCACAGATTCACAGAAGTTTAGGGCTAGAAGGGACCTCATGAGATCATCAGGTCCAGCTCACCCGCTCTGGGACAGAAAGACTGCTGGGGTCATATAATCCCAGCAAGGTGAGCATCCAGTCTCCTTTTGAAGATCTCCAGGGTAAGCGCCTGCACCACCCCCGCTGGGAGTCTACTCCAGAGTCCGGTCTCATGAACTGTGAAGCAGCTTTTCCTTACATCCAGTCTGAAAACTTCTTCTAGAAATTTATGACAGTCGTTTCTGGTTTTCCCCTGGGGCATCTTGGTAAATAGTTGCTCGCCTAGCCCCTGATATATTTGTAAGTTGCCATCAAATCCCCCTGAAGTCTTCTCTTTTCTAAGCTGAATGGTCCTATGTCTGTCAGCCTTTCCTCACAGGGCTTGCTCTTTAGGTCCCTAATCATACAAGTGGCTCTTCTTCAGACTCTCTCAAGCTTCTCCACATCCTTCTTGAAGTGTGGTGCCCAGAACTGGACACAGTATTCCAGCTGTGGCTTCACCAATGCCAAGTACAGCGGGAGAATAACTTTCTTAATTTTGCTTGATGTGCATTGGTTGATGCATGCCAATGTATGGTTTGCTCTGCTAACAGGGGGATAGTTGTGCAAAGTCTTCTCAAGGACCTTGTAAGGTACACCAGAGCTATTAAGTTTCTATATAAGCCTCTAATAGTCACTTCTAAGAGGCAACACAACCTCTGAAGAATCTCACCCACCACATACTATTCTTTCCACTGTTTTAGCAGATCTAACCATGTGTGTTGAAGTGACATCCATAAAGCAAAGAGAACCACCACAGAAATGTCCACAATACTTTTCAAGTATAGTTTGATCATTACCCACAGTTCTTTCTTCATTCCTAGGAAAAGGCTTCTAGACTTTTGTTCTTCTCCAAGTGATAGAGGACCTCCTCTACTGTGAAGGGCAAATAATTCAATTTCACTCTGGTTCTTCCACAAACAGCAAATCCCAAAAGGTTTCTCACATTTGGAAACCAGATTTCAGGCTATTCTCTTGTTCATCCAGTTGAAGTTACATGCTGAAAACCTTGTGGGACCACATCAAATAAGTGTATGGTGGCCACTGCACTGACGCATCCCCAGAATACCAGACATCCACAGCGAGGGGCAAGCCCCTTTGGTCAATCAGTGGTGAAGGGTGGGGCTGCCACCTCCATGGCCAATCAGCAGCGAGACGTGGGGTCACCACCTCCCTTCCTCCCTAGTTGCCTCAGAAACCTCCTCATGGCTGTGCACCTCTAGGCACAGCCAACAGAATCACAAGGACAAATAACTGACATGTATTTCTACTAATGAACTGAAAAACAGGCCTTTTGTTGTCGTTCCTCATTCAGAAATGGACGGGGGACAAAGGGTTTAAGAAGAGGATGGTCTAGTATAAACCAGGACCAATGGTCACCCTAAATAACAGGTAAATTTAGTGAAGGTACATAGGACTGAATGGGCATGGAGACTAAACCATCCTCTTCTGCTGATAGAGATGGTCCCTCAGCAAAAATTTGTGGAACACCAGTTGGACAGTGCAACAAAATATATGGAAGAACTACAGCAGACCTGTCACCACAGATACAAAGATGACACCGTTCTTTCCAGGGCTGACACAGCACTTTCCATAAGAAGCAGCAATTAAAAATATCTGTTGCAAATTCATTAAAAGCCCTCTCATGCTTCTCACCTGCATAAAAGCATTATTTTAGCATTCTCTACCTGGCTGCAAAATGAAGGAGACACTGAGCCCAATCATTCTAAAACTTAAAGGTTTAGAACCTCATCTGTAATTGATGCCACCAAAAAAAAGAAAAAAGCAATCTTCACCATTTTAATGGTGAAAACTGCTGTACCCATGGGTAAGGAAATTAAGTGAGTAACCTCTAACCTAGGGGTTCTCAATCCCCAGGACAGCTGTCGGACTGGAAGTAGCCACAGGCCGACAAACTGCAGCCCCCTAGAGTCAGACAGAGAGGCTCCTCCTGCAGCACCCATGACAGTGCAGGGTTTGGCCCACCCCCATGCCTGGGGGTCGGGAGCTATCCTTACCCGTTTTCTGGCCAGAAATTCCTGCTGCAGTCAGCTACAACTGCTGGGCCGTGGCATAAAAGCTTCGGAAACCCCTGCTCTAACCCACTCCAAATAGACGAATTCTTTATAAGCAAAATTACCAAAATACACTTTTTGGTCGTAGAATTGATAAATACAGATTTGAATGTTAAGATTTCTCACAACAGTTTTGTTTTCTTATGATGCATTTTCTGCAGGGGATTTATTTAATCCCTTGACCTCTTTGGAAAAATGTAGGTATACACTAGAGCAAGGAATTATGATGATATGGCTTCCCGTGAACAAGTATTAAAATGGTTGCTTTCAAAGGATGAAATAATATACAGATGAAAGGAAGGGAAGACAGCATTTTATTCCTATCATGGCAATTCTGAAAAGAACACCAATTTCAGATCGAGTCCTACAAGTCCTGAAGAAATAGATGTAAGCCAAGTCATGAATCAGAAGTCATGTACAGATGGCATACTGCATGTGAGCAATCACTGTAAGTGATGCATAAAAGTTCATGATAGCATTATTTGGTGTAATTCCACCTATTTTATCTCATGGGAAGTTGTGTGCAGACCAAAAAGAACCATTGGAAACTACTGATTCATTTCAGCCTTCAGCTGCATACAATCAACTAAACTCCTGTAGAGAAGCACTGCATTTACAACACAATATATTTCACTTTCTTTCTAATCTCCCAAGCTAATTGCAATTGTAAAAAAAATTCAAAACAACTCATATTTCAACAAAACCAAAATTTCTACTTCCATTTTTCTTTTGCTTAATATTTCAACATGTTTACCTTAACACTACTTAACTGCTAGCTGTTGCCACCTTCTGATCTGCTGTGTATGAGTGCCTTTCAGTGCATTTTTGTGAACAGTGGCTTACAGAGCTACTTTCATCCACTCACTGAAATGTAGAGCTAAAGAGGAAATTAATGATTTTTTTCTTCCCAGCCCTGCTCCTTCCAAGTCAGTGAATTAGTATTTTGGGTAGACCACATCAGAATACTCTGTTGACACCAGTAGCTTTTCAATCACTTTTAATTTACGTAACATTCACAGCATTTTCCATAACATGCTAATAGGAGAGCTGACACTTCTAGTTAATATTAATAGCTCATTAAAAGAACTATCTAATTTTGCACAAAACAGCAGATATTAAAAGAATATAGCTCCAGAACCAGTAACCCATTTTTCTTGGAAGTCAATCCTCTAACGATGTATATTATAATGCAAGTTACTAGTCACTGCAAATTTGTTTTTTAAAATTAATGTATGTAAAGATTCCATTTAAACTTCAATAAATTATTTACATTGCTCATCCAACTGAGTCAAATTGATAAATTATTTGCATGATATTTTTTCTCATTAGCAGATTTTTTTTTTTTTTTTTTATTGCATACCTTCCCCTTCTTCTCTATCCACTGAAAAATCCTAGTTTCACTTTAAGCTACCTCTCTGGCTTGCAAATATGTGAAATAACATAAATTTTCAAACCTGAGTGCAACCATTCTCCCTTCCCCTTTGTTATCAAAGTAATTTGGAGAAAAATGAAAACTTTTGTAGCCCTGGAATCTCTGATCAGGACCTCAGCTGCAAAGTTGAGGCACAACCCAAGTAATATGAACTTAAAATCAAGAACAATGTTAACAGGTCCCTCACGCTAGCATAACCCTAACACTCTCCACACAAAGAGGCATCATTATCAAGCTAATAACTTGGCAGACCATTTATTAATTACCTAGCAAAAACCTAATTAAAAAAGTTTCAGGGAAATCCAGCTCAATTGCAAAAATAACAAGATACAGAAATAGATTCTCTTTCTTAAAGTGAAATTTAAGGAGTGAGAAATTCTGATTCAGGCTATACATAATTTATTCAGACTTTCTTCTCCACAGTTTATGAACAGCCAAGAGTCAGTTTACTTTGTTCTCTATTTTTAAGGCCCCATCAGTTATGACAGCCCTAACATGAAGCTCCAGATGCTACAAAATAACATTAAGCCCACCAGTGCTACTACATTGTACCTAGGATTTTTTTTTCAGTGAAACAAACCTGTTCTATCTTAAAATGCAACATACTTGATCATTATCATGGTGGAGAAAAATGAAGAGAGATGTATTTCATACATGCAATTTAAGAAATAACAGAAGTTAAAAAAAAGTTAGTGCTTCAAGATTGCAGCAAAAATACATTGCAGCAAAAGTAGTTTTTTCTCCTGAGAATTAAATACCATTTTAGATATACTGTTTACTCATCATATCATGGAAAGAATAAATAGTAGCCTGTCTACTTGAGAAGAAAAAGCTCATAATACCCCATATCATATGTGAGGATATGAAATAAGAGGGCAAATTGTAGTGTAGTTAGAAAGAAATCTCTGCTACAAATTGCATGAAGTGTTGACACAAATAACTAGTGCCATCTCCCCAGAAAGTCTCTACGAAGATGTGCTCCCTCTACTAATTTATAACTATGCATTTCAGACATTTTAATTTAAACAGCTGGAAAATATTAATCTTATTTAAAGGGACAGAGGAAAACTGGCCAATTTAGGAAGCAGACACAGTAAGCAAGACAGTCTTTTTTTCTCTTCACAAACAATATAAAAACAAAAAGAACAAACAAACAACACATCCAAGGCCTCACTGCAAATCCCTACCACCAATTCCATACAAACAGTATCAAGATGCCTGTTAAGGAACATGCCACACAGAGCAAACTGTTTGGGTGACAAGTTACGATTAGCAGATTAAGGGCTCAAGGGGCATCAAAAGCTGCGTAAAATGAAGAGTTCCCAGCTTCACAGGATCTTTCCAAAGAGAAATTGAGACAACGGGACAGTAGTGCAAAGCTACAGAAATGCCATACTGGGTTGTGAGCAGCCAGGTTTTGGACCACTGAAGGATCGAAGCACTAACCAAGATCAGAAGGAGCAGCAGAAACCAGAGCCAAGATGGGTCAGGAAGCCAGCAGGTCAGTCCAAGAGCAGGGTCTAGGAACAAACCAAGTATGGGTTGGATGATGCAAGGTGGATAAAAAAACTGGCTGATTCTCTGGGCTCAGAGGGCAGTAATCGATGGTACAATGGCTAGTTGGCAGCTGGTATCAAGTAGAGTGCCCCAGGGGTCAGTCAGTCGTGGGCTCAGTTTTGTTCACTGTGTTCATCAGTAACCTGGAAAATGGGATGGAGTGCACTCTAAGTATATCTGCAGACAACACCAAGCTGGAGGGAGTAGTAGGGCTACTGAAGTGTAGGGCTAGGATTCAAAGAGACCTAGACAAACTGGAAGATTGAACCAAAAGAAATCTCATGAGGTTCAATAAAGACAAGTGCAAAGTCCTGCGCTTAGGATGGAACAATCCCATGCACCAGTGCAGCCTGGGGACTGTGGCTAAGCAACAGGTCTGCAGAAAAGGACCGGGGGGGGGGTCACTGTGGACAAAAACCTGAATATAAGCCAGTATGCCCTTGTTACAAAGAAGGGTTACAGCACACTGGGCTGCATCAGTAGGAGTGCTGCCAGCAGATTGAAGAAAGTGATTTTTCCCCTCTTCAGATGTAGCCTCACCAGTGCTGGAGTACTGTAACCAGTTTTGGGTCCCCCACTAAAGAAATTATGTGAACAAATTGGAGCAAGTCCAGCAGAGGGCAACAAAAATGGTTAGATGGCCGAGGCACATGACTTCTGAAGAGAGGCCAAGGGAACTGGGCTGAGTCTGGAGAAGAGAAGACTGAGGGAGATTTCACAGCAACCTTCAACTTCTTGTCTATTTGTATCTTCCAGAAATGGATGGAGCTAGATTGTTCTCAGTGGTGGCAGATGACAGAACAAGGAGCAATGGTCTCAAGTTACAGTAACTCCCAGTAGAAGGACAGCAAAAGTACTGGAACAGGTTACTCAGAGAGGTTTTTAACATCCAGCTACAAAACCTTTGTCTGAGATGATCTAGTTGGGGATAGTCCTGCTTCGAGCAGGGGGCTCGATTAGATGACCTCATGAGATCCCTTCCAACCCTAACTTTCTATGGTTCTATGATTAATATTATCACAACTGAGCTGAGATTTTTAGCTAGAACTAGAAACAATCTTTGAAACAGAGTAAAACAGGGATGGGCAATTATTTGGGTTAGGAGGGAAATATAAGGAGTTTTGGTGAGATGCTGGGGGAGGAGTGCGTGTGGGGAAGTGTGGGGAGATGCCAATTGATCCAATCCAGCCCACCAGCCACCACTGGAAGCCTGAAGAGGGAGGCTGTGTCCTATGCCACTCCACTCCACCCTGCTGCAACGGGGCCAGGCTGGGCTGGGCAGCATGCAGACTCCCTGACATCCAAAACCCTAGTTAAGAACAGTATGTTCTACTGCACCAGTATCTGGAAGAGGCAGTTTTAACTCATTATAGCTTCCATTTCTGCACTCTCCTAACAATCTAAATCATAGCTATATTTTAACTTAACCCTAGATCAGTGATTCTCAACCAAGATGCTGCAGCACTTTGTGGTGCTGCGAGATCCTTTTAAGGATGCCATGCAAATATTACCACTAGCAGTCTGATCTGTTATGGCCTTTCCAAGTATTTTGTAATAAAAGACTTACTCTGTTATTTGTCCACAGTCAAAAAATAAATGAAAGCTAAGAGCTGGCATTTTCTGATGGGTGCCACGAAGCTAAAAAGATTAAGAACCACTGCTGAAGGTTGTGAAATTAGTATATTATACTATATAATGACCTGACACTGTCAAATGTATCAGTTTCACATCCTAAAATGATTTACTTTGTTAAAATTGTTTGATGGCATTTTTTTCATATGATAGCAGTATCATTAGTAGCAAAACTACTACTTCTTTTGAACTGTTCACCCACAGCTCAAAGCCACCTATGATAGCACAAGCGCAACTTTCCCTTTAAAAGTGCAGCTGCCAAAACAGAAATGAACAAAAGTTGCGTTTTCGCCACATGTTAATAAAGAACTGATGTAATATAATATTTAGCCATGAGGCACCTTTACACAAACTTACCTCAGATTCATCTGTAGATTCTTCCATAGAAACAGGTTCCTGAAAATGACATAAGAGCAAAATGAAAATAAAAAATTAAACGTATACATACATACTGTGAATGTACATATGTACAAATGGTTAAGTACCATTTTTGTCTTGAAAGTTTTTAGAGGCAAAAGATAAACAGAGTTTGGAGTAATTATGACTATTAAAGATGGTAATCCTTTCTCTCTCTCTTGTACCTGCATACCCATTTTGTTTTTAGGGCCTCTAATCTAGCACCACACTGACACTCAGTGGCACCGGTTGGCAATGGTGCTATTATTGGCTTCATTTAAGCAAATGGCAACCAAAAGCACATCCTTCTACCAGCGTGCATCATCTAGGCAAGGCCAGGTACCTGTGAAATTTCTCTGTCTCTCTTGGGCTGTCAAACAATTTCCTGCATCTTGGAACCTGGGACAGAGCTGTATTCTCCAGTTATCCATGAGCCAGACTTTGTGCTCATGGATAGCGTAGCCACTAGTCAGCTATTAAATCCACTGTCTTATTTAAATGAACTAGTTTTAAACTGTTTCCCATAGAATTCCAGCAAGGAGAAAATGTAACAACTTTCCTTCTCTCTCTCCAAGCCCTCTACCTTCAGACTGAATGCTTTATTCAAACCTTCAAAGAAACTGTGCCTTTAAAACACTGTCGTCTGGCAAGACAATGAATCTTACTGTCCTACAAAAAAAATTGAGTCTACTCTTGCTAATCTCTCACCTGTCCACTGGTAAAATCTGCTGATGCAAAGCCTCCTCAAAGAGGTCAGCAAAATGAAGATTTACTTAACGTATTTATAGTTATCAATAGCAATAAAAGGTTACAACTAATATGCTGACAGTGAACGTAAGCATTTTAACAGAAGCACATGATATAAACAAAGAACGAACGTGAGAGAAGAAGGCATTTCAAATCTTATGAAGTAATATTTTGACAATAAGATAAATAGGTGCAACATGTCACATGAAAAGAGAGAGAGAGAGAGAGAGGGGGAGAGAGAGAAAAAGTTACAGACAGCCAAAAGATAAATGGAATGGAAAGAAAATCTAATACTGATCATTACTACTGTCATCTTTAGTTTGCTGGTCACATTTATTTATTTGCTCCCTGTTTATAAAGCGCTCTTATTGTATGTAACCTTTAAGCAAAAGTAAATGCCTTCTCTATACTAGTGGCTGATCATCTTTAGTAACCAGCCAAAACAGTCGGGGGAAGCACAGCATTGCCATTTGCGGCTCCACGCACAGCATTACCATGCTGAACAGCCTCAGCTTCCCCAAGCTTTAAAGACTGAAGCCAGACCCTTCTCCAAGATGCAGCCCTAAAATGAGAAATAGCTGCTTCTTCTCTATTTATGTCATGACCTAGGAAAAGGAAAGACAAGTATGCTAGAAAATGGGGAAGAGCAGAAAGGAGATTTAATACTAGTGTTCTTCCAAGCAGAGGTTTTAATCTTTCTTTTTCTCATGGCTTCGAATCTCCTACAAATGGCATAGAAAGATCAGTTCAGTAAGTACCATTTTGAGAATCCCAATACATTTCTTTGCAAAATATACAGGGGTATTATAGGTTGTAGCCATATTAGTCTAAGGACAAAGACATACAAGGTTCTTTAGGTATATCTGATATCTTTTATTAAACCAACTAAAATAGTTGGAAAAAAGTCTTCTTTACAAGCTTTTGGGTATAAATACCCTTCATCAGGCTGTTCATTCCATCCAGGAAGACCACACACCAACTGTGGATGCTTCCTCAGCCTGATGAAGGGTACCCGAAAGCTTGCGAATTAGATATTTTCCAACTATTTGAGTTAATCTAATAAAAGAAATCAGTTTTACCCAAAGAACTTTGCAAAATATGGCCACTATTAAAAAAAAGTTTACTTGAATTGAATTAAGCCTAAAATTTAGTTACCAGGGGCTTTCCTTAAATTTGAATGGTTTACAGTATAGTTATACAAGCAACCTCTTCTAGGAGATGTGCAGAGGGTTTATTTGTTCACTTGTTTTCATCAGCATAGCTAGAGCCATTGCCCAGATGGAAGAACCAATGCCAGAAGAAGGTTACACGTCACCATAACTGAACCTATATTAATGTTTTTGCTGGCACAATCCAAACAGTAAGAAACGTATTTGTTCCACCCTCATAACACAACTCAAGTGCAATGGAAAATAAAAGGGAGCGTATAGCACCATACCTAGAGTCATAGCCCACCACCGTTATTAGAGTAAGAAGAGCCCCAAGTCCATAGATTCATGGATTAGGGTCAGAAGGGACCTCGGCAGTCATTGAGCCCAACCCCATGCCGTGGGCAGCAAAGAGTGCTGGGGTCAGATGACCCCAGCCAGATGCTTGTTCAGTCTCCTCTTAAAGACCTCCCAGGTAGGGGAGAGCACCACCTCCCTTGGAAGCCTGTTCCAGACTCTGGCAACCTTTACCGTAAAGAAGCTCTTCCTGATGTCTTACTTAAACTGCTCTCTGTCAGTTTGTGGCCATTGTTCCTAGCTACTCCAAAGGATGCTGCGGTAAACAGAGCATCTCCTATCCTCGTTGACCCCTGCCCTCCCCCCCCAGATGAATTTGTAGATGGCCACAAGATCATCATGACCTGTTCTACACAAGCAGATCCCTGTGGACCCACAGAGATTAATTTAAATCTATGTGGACCAACCAGCAGACCATATCCAGCCCCACAGGGGTTAACTGCAGCCTTCCACCTCCTCCCCTGCATTGCTGTTCTGTTGCTACTGGGAGTGAGGGAGTGGTCTCCAGGCTCGACATCCCTCCTCCTGCTTTCCTTCCCTGCCTCTAGGGGACAAAACAGCCTACAGGGCTGAGAGCACCTGTGTCCAGGGACAGGTAGGGGGAAACAGATCAGAAGGCCCCAGAGACCAAAGCTGGACAGCCCTGATTTAAAATAAGTGAGGTTCCATGAAGGCCCAAGGATCCATCTGATGAGAACAGGTTAGAAGATTTGGGCCCAAAAAATCAAGATATATAAAAAAAATCACAAGGTATTTCAGAAGATGACTCATGCTACACCCAGAAAACTTATTACTATCAAAGGTGTATCCACTGTACTTCAACAGATATTTAGATACCACTGAAGGGTGCTGTTAACAACACCTTTTGAAGAAAAGAATACTGCAGTTCATTAAAGGAAATGCCATATAAAAATGAGAAAGGAAAGCTTGGTTAGAAAATGCCCACACGGTAGGAATTTAGTGGCCATCTTAGGCATTTAGAATTGACAGGTATCCTGCTAACTCACTATGCTAGCAAGCTACCTTGAAAAGCATTCTGCCTGATTTCTCCCATTCCCACAGGTAACACTGGAATAGTAACTGCAGTCATGACTACTGCAGGGTTTTCTTGGCTTTTTCTTTAAAAAAAAAAAAAAA
>NW_017728886.1:89211499-89217907 GCF_001723895.1 Crocodylus porosus
GGAAATAAATAAATAAATCAGCAGTGGCATTACTATATACTTCAGTTGGTTGGCAAATGCCATCACTCTATAAGCCTAAAGAGTGGAAAAATGGAACACTGATGAGAAAGCTGGGGGAATTTTTAAAAAAGTGTCTGACTAGCATAATCTCTCACTTGGCAAGCCTGATTCTGCGTCTCGCTAAGTGAAGTATTAGCCCAATAGTTCAGTACTGTAAGAAGGCTCTCTCCTTAGAATAAAGCAGATGTCCTCAGCTATCTTTTGGCCCATAAATTTAGACTTGTAAGGAAGGAGAATCACAAAATCTAAATTCCTTTTTAAAAAGCCCCAAAAATGCATGTACAACTGAGTTTATAGTTTCCTTCAAGGATGGAGAAGTTCAAGCACAAATTACCACATGCTCTGTTCTTGTTCATGAACAGAAAAGGAACAATTCTGGAATCCCACCCATGGAGAAAGTGAAATGCAAATAAAGGTTGATATTTAATCCAACCATTTTAATAAAGCTAAGGCGTTCTACCTTGACTTCTTTTGAAGTCTGCCACAATTAGTGGTGTTTGGCACAGACAGAACAACCCAAAGAGACTGTTTCTATCAGTAAATATGTAGCACTATATCAGCAGCACACAGCTGATACACAACCAATCATGTAAACATTAAGACTAACTTTTCCATGTTCAGGGATTCAACAACAGTAGCAAAAAGAGACTGCTCCCATGATGAATTATATTTTTTCAAAGCAGGAGGAGGGATGTAGAGCCTAGAGACCACTCCTCCCTCACCCCCAGTAGCAACAGAAGAGCAATGAGGGCAAGAAGCCAATTTTCTAAAGTCGTTTAATGCAAAGCTTCTAAAAGCTCCTATAGTTCAACTAAGAAGCTTGCCTAGATCTATTTTATTTTATTCTAAGCGTTCCTAGAACTGCCTTATTCTAATATGAGAAATACCTAATCCCAAATCATGTATCCTAGCAAGATCCCCCCCTTTTTTTGTTGAAAATTGTCATTTGTCACTACTGCATTAAAACAGTCCAGAGTACTCCAATTTTGTCCCTCTATCAGCCCATTCCCTCCACACTCTGCACAAATTCTTTTGTGCAGCCCCGGTATAAATCTCTCTCACCTTCCAAATAATGGTTGCTTTCATAATCAATTCAGATGGACTTTTCTCTCCCTCAAACTCTTTTGTCCTTGATTTTCCTTTGAGATGTGGAGGCATGCAGTCGATTGCTAATATTTGCCTCAAACTCATTAATGGATTTGGTGCCTAGATTTCAAAGGTCCTGACTTAAACCACTGTAGGAAGTGTTTATTTAAAACTGAAGTAACTGGTTATTGAGGCTAGGAGTACTTAAATATATCAATCCCATATACTGCTTGCTGACAGCAGGCCAGAGAAAATGTTCAAAGATTCATAGATGTTTGGGGCTGGAAGGGACCTCACGAGATCATCGGATCCAGGCCCCCTGCACTTGGTTGCGTATGAAATTTCACTGATTTCAAAAGGAGCCTATACAAGTACTGGCATGTTGGATAATCTAGTCCAATATCCCGTCTCTGACGGAGGCCCACCATTATAACAAATAGGCCTGTCTCTGACAGTGGCCAACAAGATCCTTCAGTGTAGACATGCATTATTTTCTGTCTCATATTTGGTCTCAACTTGATCTCCAACAAACAAAATCTCTCTCTCTCAAAAAAAAAAAAAAGTGTCACTTCCGGGAATTCTGGACAGTCTTGTTATCTATAAGAGAGTGTCCAGTCCTCCCTGAATCTTGCCCAGATGTAAAATGGACAGGAAGCTTGCAACTTCAGGTAATAATGATGAAAGTCACTAAAAGATTTGTGATGTCTCCTCTTTCCCTCAAAAATAAATTGCTTTAAAGATATCATTCACAATTAAAAGGAACAGAAACCTAGTATACACTATTGAGTATCCTTGTAGGATTTGGTGGGGGGGGGGGCGGGAGGATGTCAGTAGACCCACTACAGGAGGGACCATCCTACAGGATTCTTTCTATATATACTAGGAATTTCAAGAAAAGGTTCTTCATTCATAGCACAGAAACTAGCTATAAAACACTGTAAGTCACGTAAAAGAAATACCCAACATAATATTTAAAAAACAACCCCAAAGCGGGAGTCAGAAACAATGTTTAATTAAATGTGTAAGAAAAGCTAATTTAATTTCCTAATTAGACATTACCCAAGTTTTTACTTGCACTCAAAGTCAACATTAACAAGCCGAGTACCAAGAAATTCGCTGAAAGGGCATGACAATTGAAAGCATGGGATTTTGATATTTAACATCCCTGACATCATGCATCTGTCAATCTACAGCCTATAAAAAAGTATTAGGTGTAACATCTTTTTATTCTCCTGTGCAATATGAAGTTTCATTTCCAACTGGGAGAAATATTGCAATCTGTGCATTCGCCTTTGCCTGAGGAAGGGTGACTGAGCCCAAAAGCTTGCAAATAAATACAAAAATGTATTTTTTGCAATTATTTACTTGGTGTAATACAAGATATCACTCTGCCAAAAGTTTTGCATAAGCTACGTTGATGCACTAGCAAAAACAAACTGCCCAAAACAGGTGCATTCTGATTCCAGCACAGAACTGCTGCCCAAATTTCACCTCATGTAATTGTTTGGGGCACCAAAAAAAAAAAAAAAAAGGCCTTGGGGTACCACTGAAAAGCTGAATGGAAATATCTGCAAGAGATCAACAGGTTTCCAGCCTCAGCTTGCACTGCTTCCCCAGGCAAAGCACAGATGTAGAGTTGCAACTGACCAGCTTCTACTTTTTTGTTGTTGTCCCTGCGCCCCTGCTTCAGTGATCAAAGCCCCTGTGTCCTAAGAACAACCCCCCTTCCTCTCTCCACTGCTAGGCCTGCTCCCCCACTCCTGCTACCATTGCTCCCACCAATCTGCCCAGCCCCTGTCACTCCTCCCCTCACCCCCTTAACTCAGCCTCATGCTGCTGCTGCCCCCCCAGCCCTGCCCCTCCCCTCTCCCGCTGCATCAGTGGCCAGAAGCATCAGGTTTCCTTCTCCCCATCCCCAGAGCTGCCCCTCAGCATGCAGCAAGCACTGGGCCTCTCACTATTCTGCTCCCAGCCTCACTGCATTGGCCCAGCCTTTACCTTCTCCTCTGCTTCCGCCATGGTGCAGCCGACAAAAGTCATATGAGCATCCCAGGAAGTCCAAGAGCCGCGGGGCAGTCTGGGTAATGTAGTTTTCCCACTGCTGCTGGGCTACAGCCTCTCTACAGCTGTGGCACATTCGCCGGACGATTAAGCAGATTTCCAGGGCAATGGGAGGTTTAGTGCATGGTTTTGTCCCACTCATGGAGAGGTAAATGGAACATGACCCCCTCCAAATGACTCCTGAACATTCACAAAGCAGATTCTCCTATAAGTCATGCCTTTAAAAAGAATGATCAAAGACTCAAATCAATTGGAGCTGTCTGTTTTCTTTGAGCCTATAGGGTGCACTTTGGACAGGGTTTCAGGCTTTTTTTCCCCTCTACCATAGGGTCTAGAATAGTGTAAGAGTGATGTTGTAGCTGTGATGGCCCAGAAATTATGCAAGAGCTAAGGATTTCTTGGGGTGATTTCTTTTCTTGGGCCAATGATGTAGTTGGGATAAAGTTAGACAAGCTTTTGAATGAGGTCTAGAAACATCTCTTTTTTATGAGCTGAGTTCCCTATAGGCAGTGCAGTAGCTAGGACTTCAAGAGAAAATCATCACTTATCATAGACTCTGGAAAAAAAGGATAAGAGTTAGCAATGCTGGAATCTTGCCTTAGTTCAGCTGGCTTGAAAAATTAGTCCAATTGAATGGAAATGTAGTAGCCCCAATAGGAGTTGGTTTGTTCCAGTTCTGCTTCTTGCCTTGCTGTTAAAAAGTCATTACAGCTCTTTGCATTAGTTTGCAAATATTCAAGAGAAAGGATCCTTTATAGTCTTTGCAAAATACTCATCAGCTAGCAGGTAGATCCACTAATCAGAGCTCCTGCAGTCCCTTATTCAATACAAATGTACCAGATTTGTCAACACTGTGACTGTCTGTGAAAATTGTGGAAGAGCAGGGGAATTAGAACAGAAAAACCAACAAAACAACCCATGACTTCTTTCTCATGAGCTGGGGGATCCAGCTTTAAATTATTATTTTTTTCCAGTTTTGCCTTTGACAATGATACTATGTTTGCAGGATCTGAACTGGTATCTATATTTGTTGCAGTAACTGAGGCTTCAAAGTGAAACAATTCCATGAACAAAATACTAGAACCTCCTGTAGTTTAACATTTAGTTGTGGGTTTACTTCTAATGTTTTATGCACCTTAAGTCAAAAGTCATTGAATTACAACCATGTGTTACTGTAGTGTGTTGTTAACCACCCAGCTCCTGTAATTTTAGAGCTACTGTGAAGAAATACAGCAGTAGTTACCATTTTAGTGTTACTATTAGGAACTTTGTATCTTCAATTTCTAATTCATTCTTCACTGGAGAGGCAAACAAAAGAGAAGTGTTAAGTACAGGAAGAGAAAGTCTGTCTTGGAGTTTGACCTCCCCCCCCCTCTTTTTTTTTGAGTGGGATAATACCATGGGGGTATTAATCCCGGGAGCAAACTGATCAGCAATGGAGTTTTGCTGGCAGTTTTGGCTACACAGGCCTTGAGTGGCCACAGGGATATTAATCTCTGGAACAGACTGACAGGGAATGATGGGTCCTGGCCCCCTCTCTGATTTGTAACCATAGTGTTTCAGCAGAGTGGTATAGCTGTGATGAGCTAAAAAGGCTCTTTCACCTTTAGGTCCTTGAATTCTTCAGTACACCTGGCTTCACTATCTAGTTCCTTTAACCTCTCAAACTCCAGCCTTTCGAAACTGCTAGTTAGCAACCAATTGCTTTTATTCTATTTATCCAGGCTGCAGCCATAGGGCTGGGCCCTTTTTGCTGTTTCATAACTATTGTGTTTTAGCTTAGCTGTGTGACTGAACCCCAGCCATATGTTTGTCTGACAGATTTAGGCCAGGGTGAAGCCCGGCATGACTTCAGCCAGGGTGAGATGTGGAACTTCTTGTTGTTGATCCAGGCCTGAGTTCAATATAGACCTGGTTGACTTTTGCTGCCCAGTTCAGGCCCAGCGAGATGGGCCTGGGCCTCCTTTTGTCCCTTTTGTAGTTTATGTCCCAGTCAAGCAGTGCAGTTGGGTACTAATAGCTCAAGACGAAGCCAAGATAGGCCTGACTTTTCCTATGAGTTCTTTTGGAGTTTTCTGCCCAGCAGGACTGGGATTGGGACTAGGAATTTTGGAGTGTGGTATGATGACAAAAGTCACGGTTAACCCCTCAAAGTCACCATGTGGGAGTGGAGTTTGGAGCTTTACCACTTCTTCAGGAGCAACGGAGCCCTTTGCAATAGCAGAAGGACCCACAATCTCAAGTAGCTCCCTGCAGCACAGTGAACCCAAGGAGCAGCTTATAGGACTCTCCTGTGTGGGCCTCCCTCCCCAGCCCACTGCTGAAGGGCGGGTTTAGGGATACAGGCTCCCAGAACTACCTTTGGGGAACTCCAAATCCCAGACTGTGTGGGCATGGGTGAAGCCTCCCTGAGAGGGTGCCACCTATAGAGTTTGTTTTGTATTTAATAGTGTTTAAAATAATATTTAGTGTTCTGGGGCAGGGGATTGTTTTTATTTTTTGTAATAAATTTGGATTTCTGTGTTTAATTGTTTATGAGGAGGTGGGGGTGTCTATGGGATGCCCCAGCAAATTCAGTTTTCCCAGATTTCTGGGTGAGGGCTTGAGCCACTCGTATAATTTATGGGGTATCCAAAATGTGAACCTAGCCCTTCTTGCTGCCAGCCACTAACTCTGTTACGGATGATTGTTACAAAATTCCACTCTGTTGCTGCTCTGGAACTTTTCAGCAACTGTAGACACTAAACTCTAAACTGTAGACGACTACTCTAAAAAAACCAGCCTTAAATCACTCATTAAAGGAGTCTCTCCATTAGCAATATAGATGTAGGATGCACAGTTTTATAATTCTGTTACTGTACAGGACAGGGCAGTAGTACAAAAAAACACTAGTCAGTTGATTATAGTGCACAGTATTAACCCTTTGAAAAAGCAAGCGATTTAGAACAAACAGCAAGAAAAGTGAAAGCATCTCCACCAGTGTTCAGTAATTTACATATAATCAGGATTAAATTTGCAGTCCTCTAATGGTTCTTCATATGTCATTTTATACTGTTAATTCTCTATGTTCTGTGTGCATTGCTGGCATTTTAGTCTTCTTCTCGTCCCGTATTCCTTTTCATAGATTTCATAGATTTCATAGACATTAGGGCTGGAAGGGACCTCGGGAGATCATCGAGTCCAGCCCCCTGCCCAAAGGGC
>NW_017728886.1:89218007-89256267 GCF_001723895.1 Crocodylus porosus
TAGCCAGTACCAGGTCAAGCAGCGCTTTGCCTCTCGTTGGCCCATAGACTTCTTGAGTCAGGTAGAGGTCATCCACACACAAGAGAAAGCTTTGCGCCCGCTCAGATTTAACTGAGTGATCTTCCCACGAGAAAGTTGGGTTGGTACAATACAGATCTTTTTCCACCCCGCCGGATTTCAAGAAATAACTCTGGTTACCTGTTAATTTGCATTCTGTCCTGTATTTCTCTGAAAGACACCCAGTACAGAGTAAAGATTGTCAACGCACCAAATTTAAATTTGCTTCAAGTGGCTGCATGTTCACATAATGCTGCTTTTTAAGACTTCCAAGTAGATATGAAAAATTATGATTTGTTAACACGTTGCCATCATTTCATCAATGCAAAACTTTTTTTCTTATCCTCATATCCAGAGAGCCTTTCCTCTCATGTAGTGTTTAGTACCTGTACCCTGTGAACCTAGGAATACGTTGAAATTAAATAAAATAGAATAAATAAAAGTGGTTGCAAACTAGCAGTTTCAAAAGGCTGGAGTTTGAGAGGTTAAAGGAACTAGATTGTGAAGTCAAGTGTACTGACAAATTAAAGGACCTAAAGGTGAAGGAGCTTTGGAATGACTTCAAGTCAAAGGTACAAAACCTATTGGAAACCTGCCTCCCAAGGAAGGGTTAAGAGCAAATAGGGAAGGACTCTACACCTAAATCAATGCATAATTTCACTGAACCCCTTCAAAAAGAATACTAGCAGTAAATAAAGAGCCTACAAAGAATGGGAAAAGGGTTTGATACGCTACGAAAGCTATATCCTGGCTGTCCTAGAATTTATGGTTACAGAGTCAAACTGAGTTAGTCCTAGCAAAAGAAACTGAAACACATAACAAGACCTATAAGTGAAAGGAAAAGAAATGGGATTGCCATGTAGTGAGGACAGGGTTAAAGATAATCTAGGTGTGGTCCATGCAGTCACTTTTTTAATAGGGACCATGTTGAACCCAGAGACAAAGGCAGAACAGCTCGTATAAATAAGGGTATGGAAAAGGAAATTACCATATCTAAGGTAGAAGCAAAGCTTAGGGAGCTTACTGCATTCAGATCAGAGGGGTCAAATAATCTCCTTCCTAGAGTACTGAAAGAACTGGCACATGCTATTGCAAATCCAGTGGAAACAAATTTTAATGACTATTATATTGCAGGTGACTGGAGAACAGCAAACTTAGTTCTTATATTTATTAATGAGAAAAAAACAGTGACTCGGGTCCATAGGCCCATTAAATAAACCTCAGCAGGTTTTAGGAAAAAAATGGACAGAAAGACTAATTAAAGACATTGAGGTAAATGGAAAATAGGGTGAAACGCAATATGGGTTTACCAATAGTAGATCATGCCAGCTCAACATGATACTTTTCTTTGATAACATGAATAATATTTTAGACAAGAGAAATGCAGGAGATATTATCCATATGGATTTCAATAAACCTGACATAGCTGCACATGGGAAATTATAAATAATTAAGAAGAAAAGGAGAATTGTTACAAGAAATGTAAGGTGGGTAGGAACTCATTATAGACAGACAACTGGCTGTGCTGAAAGAAAACTGTTAGGTTTAGAAGAGGTTAAAAGTGGGGTTCTACAAGGATTTTATCTAAACTGACCATGTTCAATATTTTCACTAAAGACCTGAAGAAAATCTTAGGTACTGCTAATGAACTTTATGGATGCCACAATATGGAGGAGGACTAGAATAGCTTAAAGTAGTAACTGGATGACCTTGAGGACAGGCATGATAGAAACAAGATGAAATTTAATAGGAGAAAATGTAAGGTTATGAATTTAGTAAAAGTATTTTATGTTTAGAACCAATTCGTATGAAGAAGACGTGAGAATTTAGTCAGTCACAGGATGACTATAAGCCATCACTATGATGTGGTCATAAAAAATGCAAATGAGATTCTAGAATGTGTCAGGCAAAATATTTCCCATAGAGATGTCACCACCCAAGGCATTGTTGAGGCCACATCTGGAATACTCCGTAAGGTTCTAGTTACCCCTATTCAAGAAAGATTAATTCAAATTGGAATAGGTGTAGAGAAGGACTGCTACAAAGATCTGGGTGACAGACAGCCTATCTTATGAAAGGAGACTAAGGAGGCTACCACTTATTTTGCACTCCTAGATATGCCGCAAGGAAGGATGCCCTGTCCACCTATCCTGATCTCTTCACACCAATCCTAGAACTCAAGCAAGAAAGCTGCTCTGAGGGTATCCCCTACTGTGCTCTCAAGCACACCAGAGACAGAGATATTAAGAGTGGCTGCAGGGTGGGGGAGGGGGGGCATCAGGGCAACATCACAATGACATTTCCAGCATTGGTCCACTCAGAGCAGAGCAGATAGGCAGGGTGTGCTTTTCAGTGACACCCTGAAGGAGTGCAGAAATGGGAGAGAGGTGCCCTAAAAGACCTATCTTTGTTTATCCTAAGAAAATGCAGGTTTAGAGTGGGGATATGGTTGCCATCTATAACCATCAGGGGAAAATGGTGCATGAAATGGTCAACAGAAGGGACAATGTTGTATTAAAACTAAAGGATTACACTGTTAGAAGAACAAGTCTGTATAAATTACCATGGATGTAAGCTGAAAATCAGAAGGTTCCTGACCACCAGAAGAGTGAGGCTTTGGGAGGACCCTCCCATAGAAGGAAGCAGAAAAAGAAACCAAAATGATGGAGATAGAAAAATGTCTGAAAGGGAGTGTGACTCAGTTGTCTAGACTTGATGACTCTTAAAGTCACATTTTCTATTGAAATCAATGGCAAGACTTCCATTGACTTACATAAAGCCAGGATTTAATTCATAGCATGCTAATGTATGAGCTCTTTTTTATTGTTGAAGGTGCCTGTACAGGGAAAGGAAGCCTGTGTAGTTTTGGAAAAGAGAAAGGTACTTTTAGACTGAGATATTTTGGGGCTAGATTTAAACTAGACCAACTATTAAATGCCTAAAGGTTGTAATGGAAAAAATGGCAGACGTGGAAAAGTTTTGCTACTGTGGCACATAAAAGGTATGTTTGTTAGTGTAACAGGATCGGGCCTCCCAGGTGCAGCCATGATGTACCCTGGTGGCCGTGCAGCATCTTCCCTACCCTGGTTCTTCAAGTACCCGCTGTTCCTCTCGCCTGCCATACCTTTGTTAGAATAATTTGATAATGAAACATGAGGTTGCCCCCAGGTCCCAGACCGAGCCCTTATCTATTATCAGTCAGTGGATTCCCTCCCACACCCAGCCAACCCCCATCGTGCTCTCAAGCTCTAGGTGGGTCCTCCTGGCCCATCCATGCTCTAGTGCAGCAGCTGCCTTATGGGCTATTCATGGCTCCTTCTGCTTCTACAGTCAGGCCCATGCCTCTCAGATATTACCAATTCTCATTCCATGGGGCACTTTGCCCCAATACACCATTAGGTCTCCCCAGGCTTCTACACCCTTGTTAGGGTCTTGGTCTTCCTAGCTTCCATGTCCTTTATCTAGCTGGGCCTCTAGCCTAGGCCCACTGTACTGGACCTGGTTTCTGGGCTCCAGCCTGTGTCTCACTCCTCTTGGGCTCAAATCCCTGGCCCTGGTTCCTGCCTTTCTCAGGCTTTGGGCCCATGGCCCTCATTTTGCCCCTCTTGGGCACTAGCCCTAGTCTTCCCAGCTTTAGCCTACCTCAATCACCTTTCCTGGCTTAGGCTTTAATGCTTCTGCCTTCTACCTGACTGTGTTTTGAGTCCTGGCCCTGATAGAGCGCCAAATATTCTCATGCCCCCCGGGCACCACTGTGGTTTGTGCCTCTGTGCCTGGCAGGCTCAAGCCTTCATCTGCCCTCTTACATCCTCCATGGCTCCACATTGCCCCTCATAACCACTACCAGTCTGTCAATTTAAAATTTCAACAGAAAGCACAAGCAAACTGGCTGTAACTAAAACTAACCCCAACATTGAGTCATACCACCCTATAAGCTATAAGACCTTTATTTGAAGTTCCCATGGAAGGGACTGGCAGGTCTGATGCCAGCCAGTCCCTTTCAAGCAGCCATCTTGCTCAGGAGCATTTCTCCCTGTTGCCTGCAGGAGCCGCCTGACCAACAGTGTCAGGCACTGGCTTTTTGTGCCTTACAAGCCCTGCCTCTTCCTGTCAGGTGATTTTCCAGCCACCCACAGGGGTTTCCATTCTGTGACTGATGACCAGTCTACTTTCATGCCAGCTTATCACTGCTACTCTCTTAGCAGTGTCTTTGCTGCTCCAGACCATCCTATTGCTGGGCAGCTAGCTCTGCAATAGGTGCTTATCACCTTTAGATCCCTGGCTGCCTATTCCCCTGCAGCCAGCCCATACTCAGCAGAGTTCCTCTCACTGGGATGGATCTCCCCACTTCTGCTACTTTCTTAAAGTAACAACGAGCTCTCTGGCTCCCTGTTACAAACAAAGCAGTCAAGGAACAGCTGTTCTTGTTTTCACCACACAAGAAAAGTAGTAGAAGCAATGCAATTTACTTACAATGTGCTGCTTTCTTATTTCTGGCAGAAAAGCACAAAACTAATTTTTGCTTGTTTAGACTTAAGGTATAAATTCAATCTGCCATGATTACAGGCCTTTATTGTGTCAGGAAAATTTAATATTTTTGCTTCTGATTCTTCCCCCTGGGAGGTGCTGAGAACCCTCAGCTTCTAATGACATTGGTGGTATTCAAAACCTTTCAGCACTTTCCAGGAGGTACTCTGCACCTTGTGGATTCATGCCTTTGTAGATCATGTTTCATTCTCAATCAGCGGGTGGAAACAAAATACTTAAACATACCTAGCAAAGCTGAAAACATAGTATCATCTGGGGGAATGAATGTTGTACCCAGTTAAAAGTTGTAGGAAAAAACAGTGTTGTTCAGGGTCCCTCAGAGGCACTGGAGGTTTCGAGTCCATCAGTTAGACAAATAAGGGACATTTGGCATCTGGGTTCAGATTCTGTGTACCTCAAACTGTAGGAACAGGATTTAAGTTTATGCACATCTGAAGAATCTGAGTAATGCTCTGGCACCACTTCCTCAAACAATTTCAACATGGTTAAGAGAATGACCACTCTTCACTAAACACTCAAATAATAGTACCACAGAGTTCTTACATCTTATACTAACCACTATAATGGCACCACAGTGTTCTTGCATCTTATACTAACCACTATATCACAGAGTTTCCAGCCATATGCAGTTCTTCAGCTAAGAGAGTGCTAGTCCCCAGCTGCACTGCTTATCAGGAATGGAAGTACAGATCTAGAGCTCAGGCCTTCCAGAATTCAAGAGTCTGGATCTGAATTTTGATTTATCATATTATATGGACAAGCAAGGCTGTCCCGGGGGGGAGGGGGCAGAGGCAATTCGGGGCGACTGCCCTGGGCCCCAGGCTTTGGGGGGCCCCATGGTTGATGCTGCACAGACTCTGCTGCAGCCACCACCACACCGCCGCTGCCAAGCACCACTGGCTCTGTCACCGCCACCACCGCTGAGTGGTGCTGGCTCCATCTGCTCACCACCCCGCTTCCCACCAGGCCCTGCACACCCCTAGGGATGGCTCTGTGGACAGTCATTGTCATTTGTATCTTAAGCCACATTCAAATTCCAAACATCACAAGAATGCAAATTGCTGGTTTTTTGTCCTCCTCATGTTTTTAGTTTGGAACATGGTAAGTAGTGAGTATCCATACCACTTCATAGTTACTGCTGTGTCTCAAGCTCCAAGAGCTCTTTGCCTCTTTCAAGTAGGACTGATTCATACAAAGCAAATTCCAGTTGGGTAATCTTCCTCCACTCCCAATACCACTTATGCTAGTAAGAAAGCATGGCTCAGTTTATGTGTTAATAGCATTTAAAAACACTAACCTAATAAAATATAGCTAATAGTGTCATCACAAGAAGAGAAGTTCAAAAGCTTTCCTCCTTTTTAAGTGTGGGTTTTAGAAAGAAACTTGCAAAGTCCTTTCTTTATCAATTACCATCAAAGAATTATTTTGTGTGCCTATTTTCCATTTGTGCCATAGGTTCTATGAATTTAACCTTGAGCTCATTCAAGAATTCTGTACTTTATAATGTTTCTATTTCACGTTAGTATTATCTTGTTTTGAAATATTAACTACTCACTTTGCTCTTCTGTTACTTTTATCTCTGCTTAGATCGTTTTTAAATGCATGTCATACAATTTTTCTTCAAATTACAATTTGAAACGAGGTTGATAATCCTTTCAATGGCACAGTAGAAATATCACATACACATGTGTCTTTATTAACTTGGAACTGGATTGTGATACCTTTACCTTGGTTTGCCAGCACCTTACTCCACAATTGCTCTCGTCAACTTTAACGGGAGCATTTCTGGCGTAAATTATTTTTTAGTGCGAGTGAGATTGTCAGCTAGACCGTATCTTGAAAGGACTTGCATAAGTGCTTAACCTTGTGGGTGGCAAACAGCTTAGTTTTCAGGCAGCAGGATTACTCATGTGCAAATTGCTTAGCCAGTATAAAAACCTTTACAAGATCCTTGTATAATATCTTACATAGGCATTGTCTGGTAATCACATAGGCTAGGAACAGATGTTATATTTGTTGTGCCTGTGTTTGTCCTGAAACAAAAGTATCACAGGAATGGTGTGTACACACATTACCCTTCTAATCAGGGTTGAGAGAGTGGCTGAATGCAGTGCTGCTTTTCTGTCATCCATTCAATGACAGTGGACAGGCATATTTTGCAATATCCTGTTATTACCTCTTATTTGGGAAATCTTTTTAGGATTTATCCCAGGACAACAGACATGAGCCTCTGTATGGGTAAAATCAGACATTGCATTTGAGTCTGTTCTGATCAATTCAAGTCAAAACCTGGGAGAGCATAGTCCTTTACTCAACCAGCTTATGTTTGAAATGAATGGCAGTTAACCTGAACTAGCAGTAAGTGTCCTGGGGAAAAAATGTTGTCTCGGATACTTCCAGGTACTTAGAGTGAGAAAATAGGCCTGTATGTCTGTAGCATCCCAAGATAAAAGGTTTTGTCCCATGAGAAATCTCACATCAGTTTTTACCCTGCAATTACACTTTGTCCTGAGAGAGAATGGTTTATCCCCGGATTAATTCCACATCTGTTTGCAGTCATAGTGCTACGTGATCCAATGGCATTCTCACTGGAAAACTTAACAATTTCATTCAGAATTTATGTTTTAGGGTAGTAGTGCTCAACTTCCTGGTACCAGGGGCCAGTTGAGTGGTGTTGGGTTGGTCCATGAGCTGGATTGTGCACTGCTCTGATCCAGCCACGCATTGCCCTGATCAGGCTGCCTGCCTTTGGTTCAGCCATGTGCCAGACTGATAACACCCCACCCCAGTCCAGTCATCCACTAGCCCAGTCACTCATGCGTGCCACCCTGATCCAGCTGCATGCTGCTCCAATCTGACTACACACTGACCCAAGTGCACATCACCCTGATCCATTTGTATGCTGATCCAATTGTGCACCAGCCTCATCCAGACTCACACTGGTCCAGTCTGGCATGCAAGGCCATGTTCTCTGGCTTGCTGGTCTCCCCACAGGTCTGGGGAGAGGTAATTGATACTGCTACCATTCCCCTGCTGCCAAATTTCCAGACCCTTGGGGAACCACACAGGCTAGATAACAGCTCCACAGACCAGATTTGACCCATGGGTAAGGGGCTGAGGACCCCTGTTCTAGGGTAACATTTTTAAAAGGATGTAAGTGACTTAGGAGTCTTGACTTTCACATTAGGCACCTTTGAAATATTTATCTTGTCAGTATTACATATGTCTGCATGTGTACCTGTGTGTGAGTGTGTGTGTACATCAGTATATGAATGGTATACAAATTCTTTCTTAACTAGATCTAAAAGTAAATTTTGTATCATTTGTCTTATCAAAAATACAATGTAAAATGAGAACTCTTATTATCTACATCTCCTGCTATTACATGGTGCTTAATTAAATTTAATGATCAGCACTTCTCACAAAAATGAAAAGCATGGCTAATAGCATGACTTTTATTACACTTTAAGCCAGCTCATTTGCATTCTTTGTAGCTGAAATGGTTTCCCGCAATACATTCTAAATTGTCTTAAGATATTCCCATAATTTTTATTTCTTACTTTCTGATTTTTTAATTTTCTTAATTTTTTTTCCTGTGAGGAAGAGGACTAGTACCCTATGCTGCGAAAAACATACAATGGAAAAGCATGAGGGTTGTAAACAGTACAACTCCTGTATAATAACCTATTTATTAAAGATGAACATGCACTAACTGGAAAAGGGACACAGAGACCTCTAATAATTAAAAATATTATGGGCTGGGAAACAGGGAGCAAATCTGAGACTTAGAGGTAATTATATTGTGGCATAATTTCACAGATTCATAAATTAGTAGATTATAAAACCAAAGGGTACTTTGTGATCACTTACTCTGACTTCCTGCAGGCCACTGGAAGTTTCCTGAATTAATTTCTGTTTGACTCAAAGTGTAGCTTATAGAGAATAAAATCTAAAATTTTCTCATTTCAAATTTGATTATTTCAGCCATTTAATTATGTTATACCTTTGCTTTCAAAGAGCCCTTTCTTATCAAGGTTATGTTTCTTGTGTAGCTGCTTAAAAACATTTGCGATCAAGTCATCTGTTAACGTCTTGGATGATAAATTAAATGGAGGTGCTTGTGTCTTTCCTTTCATGGAACCTAAGTTCTCTAAGCCTTTAATCATTCTCAAGTCTCTTCACTGAACCTCTCAAATGCTTAGTAAATGTCTTCAATTGTAGATACCAGAACTAGACAGTTGTCCAGCAGTTGCTCCCCACTGCTAAATGCAAAGGTAGTATTACCTCTTTATTCATGCCCAGTATTCCTTTTCTATGTGTCCAGTGATTGAATTAGGTCTATGGGTCAAAGTGTCACAGGTTTTGCTAATTATCTGCCTTAATCCCCAAGTAAGTCAGTGTTTTCCAGAGAAGAGTCCACCCCCATATATATACAACTTGCATTTTTGTGCCTATGTTGACTTCATATTTAGCCATGCTATAATGCATCATGTTTTGTCAGTAATTTTTTTCTCTTCCATTAAAATGCAGCAACTGAATAAAAAGTCACCATTTACCATAACATGTTGAGACCTACAATTGAGGCAGCTGTTAATCCATTTAATGTGTGCCATGTTGAATTTCTGTTGTTCTAGTTCTTCAATCAAAAGTCTTACAGAAATCTGTTACATCAATATCAATATCATTACCATTACCAGTTAAACTTGTAAACCCATTGTAACAGGGACTCTTAACTCCCTGTTATGAGGGAAGGGCTCATTAACCCTAAGGACAGACACAAGGTGGGGATGACTCACTAGAGGGATGATGCCACCCAGAGAGAGAGAGAGATAAAGAGAGGGGAAGAGCTGGAAGTGTGTTTCTGGAGAGGGATCCAGAAGCACAGTAGCCCAGATGGCGGGAGAGTAAGAGTCAGGACATTGGGGGCTACACAGCAAGCCAGCCAAGGAGAGAGGGGAAGGTTGGACTTAAAGCCTCAGCACTTGGCTGTTGGCTTTTTGGGCGTGCTTATCTCAGAATCGGTGGAGGGGGGAGGTTTTAATTAAGGAGCATCAGCTTGCAATTTTATTTTCTGGTTGAACTACAGTGGGGGACTGGGTCATGGCTAGAAGGGGTGCCAGGGAGGCATGTTGGACTTTGAGCTCCAAAAGGGGCAGGGTTATTAGGACTAAGTGGAGCAACAGACATGGGGTCCCACCAGCACTCAGTCCAGAAGCTGAGGTGACAGAGAGCCAGGGCTGAAAAAGATCTGCCAGTTTAAGAGGCCAAGGTTAGGAAGGGCCAAGCTGACCAAGAACTCAGAGGACTGAGTGTATTATTAGGAGTGGATCAGGGGCACCGTGGTAATAAAGACTGGTAACACCTGTGATGCATGGACATGGCTATAAGGGGAGACCTTAGACAGCTGGTGCTTAGGCACCCTAAGAAGAACTGGTCAGCTAGGTAGATCTCCCTGAGTTTTGGACAGCCTCCCATCCCTTTTTTCAAGGAACAGTAAGGCATGGCAGGTAAGTGGGAGGAAGCACTCAGGGGAGAGGAAGCAGGGGAGTGCACCATCTCAGTGCTCGGCCCCGGACCTGTTGCACCCATACACAAAATATATTAACTTAGTTTGGCAAGATCTATTTTCCGTAAAATCATGTTGATTAGTATTAATTATTTTCACTTGCTTTAATTCTTTATTAAGCATGCCCCATATCAGCCATCCAATTATTTTACCTGAGAAGCCTATCACTATAAATACCTTGGTCCTTCTGTTTACCCTTTAAAAATATTGGCATAACATTAAATTTCTTTCACTCCTCTAGAACTACTCCATTGTTTCAATGCTTAGTGAAAATTAGTATTACTAATCCAGTGAGCTCCTCGGCTAGATCTTTTACAACTCTTGGGTGCAAGTTTCCAGACTTGCTGATTTTTAAGTGTCTAACTGTAGTGGCTAATTTTTAGTTCTGTGATCAATTCATCTTTATCAGTCAACATCCTCTTGAGTTCTTGTCATCATAGAAAGTATTTCCTTCTCCTTATTATCACATGATATGAATGTATCTCCCTGCCTTTTTCTCAAACACAGAACAGTTATTTGTTGAACACTTCTGTCTTTTTGGCATTATTCTGAATGATTTTACCCTTACTGCTTTTGCTTTCTTTTGTTCTTAAAGTTGCCTTTTTAATTGCTGAAAATCGCCTTTTCTTTTTATACCTTTTCTTCCATACCTTCTTTTTTATCATCACTAATAACTTCTCTTTTTTCCCCATTTCTTTTTATATTATTCAAATAAATAACAGTTTTACTTCCCTTTTTTAACACTGGGTTCTCAACTTCATTTCATTAGTTTTGCTAATGAACACTTTCTCAGTTACACATTTCTGACATGATTCCCAATTATAATTTTCAGTTCAAAATCTTTCTACAAGCTGATTTAGTTTATAATAGTTTCCAGCTTTATGCAGTTCACCTTTTTTAAAGCACCGCCTATATTTATTACTGGTTTTGTATCTATACATTACAGGCACACATTTATATCTAAATATACATATCCCTGCACATAATTAGATTGTGTGTATACACACGTGTGTACGCCTGCACAGCTTCCCCCCAACCCATACACACACCAACTGACTTATTCTATTCATATGTAACAATTTAACCAAGTCATGGTCACCAGCATCTAAACAGCTACTGAGCTGTAGTTCAGTAATCAGCTCATCTTTCACAGTTAAGATAAGGTCTAGTATAAAATTCTCTCTTGATGGATACAAAAATTTTAAGACAACGTCATTTCATTTTAGAAATTCAAATAGTGATTTCATAGTAGTAGCATGTAACTCCAGGTTATGTAACTAAAATCCCTTTCAGTAATAAGGCTTTTATTTTCCTTGCATATGATAGGTGCTTAGGGTGTCAGTCATGTTGATCTCTAATGTGATTTGGTAGTTTATAGCAGATGCCTTGACTTGTCCTTTTTTCCGTTAGATTATTGATCCCTAAGCATTTGAAAACATTTGCTTCCCCGTTATCAATGTCTCAGAAACAGGTAGCACTGTGTTGACAGAATGATGCTTCCTCTTGCCTTTCACCCACTTGATTCTTTTTATTTTCTTTCAGCACATCTACCAGCTTGCAGTTTATAGAGAAAAAAATCTCTTCTGGCTGCAGGCAAGAATGAAAACATGGCGCATATATTGAAGGTCATGACCATTGTTCCATTGCTGACCATCGCAGTAATGAATGTAGAACTGTGCCTAAATACAAAGCTTGGCACATTCCACTTCAGGCTCCCTCCAAAACTCCCCTGTTTGCTACTCAAGAATTTTTCAAGCAAATTAATTGATTTATAATATGCTAAGCCTCTGTTGTTCATCTCCTTTCCTTGCTAACAGGGGGTAATTAACCTCTCAGAGACTTCAAATGCCAGGGCTTATCAAAGACCCAAAGAGCACAGCGACATGGGCTGAAATTGCTGCTGTTAATTCCTGAAAATTAAATATCTGTGACACAGGGACTCTGACACAGGCAAATAGCAGAATCACAACAGGTGTATGGTGTAATGGAAGTGAAGAGACTTCAAAGGGGTCCTAGGTCCTTCTTTAGCTGAAATTATACATTTCTCATTTAGTCCTCTTGCATAGAAGAAAGAGAAGGAAAAAGACACACTTTTACCACCTCATTCTGCTCCAGTGGTGATCTTGAGCAGGAAGACTCTGGAGGTTTCCCCCTCCCTTTTGGGATTGCAGAATCATAAAGATTACTAACAGAGCATTTGTCCTCTCTGGAGATAGGCAAGTCTGGTCTGCTTTCTCCTCTGTACTAAAGAGATTATTTTTTATGGGGAACCTCATTTTTCAACTGAATTCTTGAAGCAAACTCAAAATGAATGGTATTGGAAATGATTATCAAGAAAATCGCTGTTGTTGATCTTTCACACTTCAGCATTTGAATAATGCTCTGAAGCACTCATTCTTTTATTTCATATTATTTCTTAGGTATTGTATTTGCAGATAATGAAACAGTATCAGTGAAACAGTTCTGAGGCAAACAGTTCTGCAGGCATACTGGAGCCAACTCCTGATACATTCAGGGAGCATCTACACATGCCAATTCATGGTGCTTTAGCCCAATTTAAGGCACATTAAGGGCACACATCTATACATGAACACCCTTAATGCTCCTTAAAAATGGCAAAAGCAGGTATCAAATTTAGGCATGAACAGCTGAAGCGCATTAACAAGTGTAGACACATTAAGGTGCATTAATGCTGTGTATGGACTGACTTGGGACTAAAGTTAGTTAGACCTAACTTTAGTCCCAAGTCAGTCCGCACACACAGTGGTAATGCACTTCAACATGTATACATGTAGATATGAGCCTAAATCGCCTTAATGTGTGTTAACCTAATGCGCATTAAATTTAGGTGCACCTAAATGCATGTGTAGACACGCCCTCAGTGTCATAGAATCATAGAAAAATAGGATTGGAAGGGACCTCAGGAGGTCATCTAGTCCAACCTCCTGCTCAAAGCAGGATCACCCCCACTCAGTCATGGCTTTATGTAGCTGAATCTTAAAAACCTCTAAGGATGGAGAGTCCACAGTCTCTCTGGGTGACCTGTTCCATTGCCTTACTACCCTCCTAGTGACAAAGTTATTCCTAATATTTAACCTAAAGTTTTCTTGCTGCAACTTGAAACCACTGCTTCTTGTTCTGTCATCTGCACCACTGAGAACAGTCTAGCTACAGCCTCTTTGGAACCACCCGTGAGAGTTGCTATTAAATTCCCTCATCAGTCTTGCCTTCTCCTCCTCAGTGTAGAGTGTTCAGATTTAGACGTTTGGTCCAAGCCTTTTTCCAGAGACCCAGACCCTGTGGCTAAGTACAAATGTGCAAAAAGTCTAAACTAGAATCAGTCAAACTTACATGGATTTCTGTAAGCAGCATTGGTCAATTTGGGAAAGAACAGAACATATGTCTGTTGTGGAAGGGCAACATGAAGGCTGCCTGCAGTGGCTGAAGCCAGCAGGTTGGGGACACTGCTGCATACCTTCCAGCAGGCTCCCTGGGGTGTCAGAGACTGCCAAGTGCAGCCAAATAGTCAAGCCATCCTTGATTGGCTGCCAGGCACAGATGAGTACCCTCCCCACCCTTCCCTGTCATCATCAGCCACAGGCATCTGCCAACTGCAGGCAGGCAGAGGAGGCAACTATGTTCACCTATTCTCTTGCAGCCCTTTCATGCTTCCTTGGGCTGTGCCCATTTGTAGGGGCATGGGGGTCCCTGGGTGTGCTCCTGCACACCCACCCAGGGACCCCTATGCCCCTGTGAGTAAGAACAGCCCCAGGGAACACAACTGGGCTAGAGGCCATGGCCAAGCATACTTCCCCACTGTTGCTGCATCATCAGCCACCGTGCTGACTCGGGTTGGTGGGAGCCTGGGGGCGGGTTCATCCAGGTGCTTATCCAGAACAGCCAAATGTGGGGCGAGTGCTAGCATGCCTCCCTGTGAGGGAGAGGGTTGTGGAGATCACAAAGGAGCTTGGGATGCTGGAGGACTGAGACCTAATTTGACTCAATAGGGGACTGGTACAGAAGTTGGATGCTCTGGTCTAACCTAAATCAATTAAGTCTGAGTGCACATTGATCCAAGTCTATCTTAGACTGGGCTCTGCCATTTTTAAACCAGTCTATGTATGCCAAACTCCTGTACTATTACAGGTTTAGACTGGTTTCAAAGCACTTATACTGATAAAAGTGTTATGTCTGTACCTGGTCTGTGATCATAGGTAAATCACATGCAGCCAAATTTTCAGAAATGACCATTGATTTGTGGAGATCTTGATTTTTGGGTACTTTCTCAAAAATAAATAAGTGGGGGCACCTAAAATACATTTCATTCATGAAAACACTACCCCTGTTCTGTCAGTGCTCAAGTTTTTCTATCTTATCAATGAGGGTGATAATGCTTACATACTTTCATAAATGCATTAAGATGTGTAGACTGAAATCACTGTATTAGGGTTAAGTGTTAATGTTTTGGCAGCTCTTCAGTAAATATGATTTTCTGCTTCGCTGTCACAGAATAAGATGAACAAAGTGCCTATTTATAATCTTAACCAACACTACAGGGACAAGTTAGAAAATCAGCTGGATCAAAACTCCTAAAATAGGAGTCTAAGGTCTGGTTTCTGAATCCATATTTAAATGCGGCTTATGTCTGGATTTAAGTACCAGTTCTGTATCAATATTTAAGGCCTTGACAAGCAGTTTAGTGAAGCTGCTAGATGTTCACCACTTTTGAAAATCAACTTTCTTAAGGAACATTTATATGGATGCAGGACCCTCAAGTTTGGCTCTTTTTTTATTTTTGTTATTGTTTTGTTTTTTAAACCCTTGCCCCTAATTTTCAAGAGTCAAGACTATATTTTCATTCAGTCAGTCTTATCACAGACACTGTGGGAATCTCTCTTGTATTGGTAAATAGTTAGCACAACAGTTCTGATTATTACTAGAGGAAATTTCACCTTCCATTCTTGTGGCAGGGCGCTGTTGGTGCCTGCCAGTTTAAAGGCAGTCAGGCAGCTATCAAGTGTCTGCTGGTGGCAGCCACTTTGGGAACCAGGTAGAAAGAGGCTGTAGTTTGCTGCTCCCAGGGCAGGCAGAAACATCGCTTAGCTGAGCTGCAGCAGAAACAACCCAGGAGGTAAGGGCAAGAGCTGATGGGGATGGCTAGGAAGCTCTTGGTCCTGGGCATGACCTAAAACTGCACCCTGCCAGGTGTGGGTGGTCTGGTGGGCTCCCACTGGCATGGAAGCCCCCTGGAAATACTAGGCCCATTATAACCCTGGTGAAAAGCGGGTTGAGGCTCCTTCATAACCCCAGCTCCCACATCCCTGGTGGGTGAGATCAAGCAAGGGGGCCCAGGTTGGTGAAGGGATCTGTGGCAGCGCCCAGACTCTGCAGTGGAGGCCTGAGGCTGCATATAGAAGCCAGCGTGAAGCTCCAAGGGTGGGGCCCTGAGCCTTGGGGAGCTATTAAGGAAGCTGCTGGGGCCAAGGGAAGGCTTGGCCCCGATCTGAGACAAGGGGCTGGAGCCCTGAGAGTGTATGTGTGGGCTTGCAGCCCAGTGTGTGGGCATGTTGCTTTGTGAGTGTATGTATAGAGTAAACCAAGTGTGAGGGTGCTGGGACCAGGAGCTCCTGTGGGGAGTGAGAGTCCCGGTGAGACTCTGGATCTCAGGTCCCAGTGCTAGCTAGCTGAAAGGAACACCTGCAAGGCTAGGGCTGCAGTATAGGGGAGGAGCAGAACCACAGATAGCAGCCCCTGGCATCGGGGTGGAAAAATGGGCAGCCTCCTGCCGGTGTAATATCTTAATCATTTTCCAACAAGGCATGGCAAGTGCGAGAGGCAGGCAGTTGGCCCAGAAACAGGTGGGTGGGCCAACTACTGACCAGCCCTGGGAAGGCCCACTTGTTACAATTCTCTAATATGTATACCATCTATGTACCATTTGTTGGCCTTGTAATTTCCTCTAGATTACAACTATATTGTTTAAAAGTTACCTTGGACTCACAATATGGAACTCAGTGATGTACTATCAATGCTACCTATATTTTCTACAGCTGCTTTTTGCTTGTGCAGTTAATTACAGAATCTGATTCTGAATGATCAGAAAAAATGTAATGATAAGTTTGCTGACATAGCATGGTGACTGACAGATTTATGCAACATATGCTTTTAGAGGCAATCAAATAGTAGAAAAATCTTACCCAGAATCTTACCAGGATATATTTACTGCAGAATCAACATTCCATCTATGTACTGATCATATCTTATGTGGTCCTATTATTCTTGTAGAGGTTTAAGAGAAGCCGAGGTATAGGGAAGCCATTAGTAATCTAATAGGATGCAGACTGCCTACTCCCTCCTTTCTGTTTATTCTGAATTTCACCTGAGATAACTTTTTCTTTCCAGTTTTTGCTAATAATGTCAACTGAAAGGGTCAGATTCTGAAATGTTTACTAGTAAAATTCCCATTGGTTCAGTTTTGCAAAGCTACTGGAGGAATAGATTCCAAAATAGTGAAATTTTCAGAAAAATCCAAGAAGTATAACACTTCTGTATGTTGTTAGTGAGACTGACCATGGGAATATGAAGACTCTGTTATACTATGTAGATGTTCCTCATTTGGTCCATCCCCAAGACGTATTCAATCTCTTTTCTTGTGCCACATCATTTTGAAGGTCACTGGTTGTGCTTGTGCTTGGAAGACCTCTTTGTCTGGGTCATTATTTTATTTTAACCTTTTCACTCATTCCAAAAAGAAAAGTTCCAGACTACATGTTTAAGAAATAAAAAGCATGAAGTCTGAAAAGACTATAAGGTGTAATTTTCAGAAACATTTGGCATTTGCCCATCAGTAGTCCTAAGAAGCCAGCAGGAGCAGAGCTAAACCAGCTGAGCATTTCTGAAAATTCACCCATAGTTCTTCAAACAGTTAGTGTAAGAAATACCAATATAAGAAATTATTTCCTTTAAATAACAAAAATTTAATTTTGCTTTGATTGTTTTATCTGTCTTGGTGTTAGGGTAACTTATTATATTTAATGCTTTGAAGTTGCACTTGCTTATAGAGTGGTGAATTATAGTATTGTTTATATGTAGCTTTATTTAATCATCGCTTAAGTTTTGTATAGCCTTATTTACTTTTTATTTTTTTTATTAGCTGGTCTTTGGGTTGTTTTTGTAGAGTTCGTAGTGCTCATTATATTATATCTCTTCTTTTTTTATCACTGTGAGTTCTTTTAATATAACATAGCAATGGCCTTGTTACCAGCTCAAATTAACTGAATTTGGCACTAACCTGCTGAATCAGAGAGATGAAAGGACTGAATATGTTAATGAATGGTGATAAGGGAGACCAGCTGACAGTGCCCAAAGTAAGACACCAGAAACAGGCCAAATTAAAAGGTGTGCTTGTGATGGGTCTGTTGAACAAGGGAATGTTTTGACAGGATACAAGATGGACAGTATGCTGACTTCAGAGAAGCCAATCCAAAAGCAAAAAACCACTGAAGGAGTAAAGTTGAAACGCATAAAAGGGGGCAGCAAGAAAGTTAGTCGTCATCATAAATCCAGCCTTCAACACCTGTTTGGACTGTCCCAGCCCACGATGTTCCCTTTGATTGGCCATCTTTTCTGTTGAAGTAACATTTGGGTTTGGGTGAGATTATTGTACTTAATGTTTTTCTCTCTCTGAATATAGAAACTGCTAAGATATTACTTGTTGCACTAATAAAGTCAGATTTTGATTTTCGAACACTGAGTTGTCTGTGTTCTTATTTCACGTTCCATTTAAAGGTTAATAGTGCTTTAATGATCCCGTAGCACTATCTGGGAGACAGTGGCGCTAACAGTAGACCCTAGGGATCAGATCATCTCTTGATCCTTTTTTCTTCTGTTCCTTTTCTTCACAAGTATTTTTTCTAATAATACTTTCTTCTTACCTTTGCTGGTTTATTCTGCTACTGCAGGCTTTTAATGGTGTTACTGTTAAATAGATCATAGGAAAATATCTTTGTATTGTATTTTACAATGAGAAACACTTGATTTCTTCATTCAATGTACACTTAACCTCATGGAAAAGTAGCTTAGCTTTCCACTTACCTAAATAGTGTGTGTACAGGTTCTTATTTTTTCATAGAGAAAATGATTGATGAGGTTATCAAAGTCCCTACCTCAGGAAGCACCGTATGCTTTCAACTCATAATGTTGTGGGTAGAGACATGGATCACATTACACTAATATTTGAGGCAAATATTCAACTTTACCATATTTTTATACCACTTAAGAGCTACCCTTTTATGTAGTCCTGTTTAACTGCAATCCAGAGAATATAAGGAAGTGGAGGCCTAAGGAAACAAAGGAAAAAGGAGAAAGAAAACACAGGACAGATTGACTAATTTAGGCATGCTTAATAACACCCTTACCAAGTAAGAACAGATAGGTATTATTGCTCTCATGTTAAAGACCAGTAATAAAATCCTGACTCTGCTGAAGTTAAAATCTGTTTGTCCATTGGCTTCAATTAGGTCCAGTTTTAATGCAAGGGGTGTGTCCAGACATGCGTAGATGTTTGGTTCCACCAGGACAACTAGCAGCGGTGCACCCTGTGGCCGGCTGGCACCAGCCGCACTGAGAGCTGTCAGTGGATGGGGGGAAGGACAGGGGTGGAGCATACCTCTTGCTGCTCTGTGCTCCCTGGGAGGGCTACGGGCTGGGAAGCTGTGTCAGGATCTTCCCAAGGGAGCATGCCTCCAGGTCTGGTGTGAGATGATAGCAGACTGCCACTGCAGGCTGGGGCTGGCAGTGGTACCAGGTTGATTCTTCCTGGTGCTCGGCGGGGAGGAGCGTGCCAAGTGCTGAGAACAGCCCTTTGCCCCTGGACATGGATGCAGGATGGCAGCAGGCTGCCACTGTAGGCTGAGGCCGGTGGCAGCACTAGGCTGTTCCTGGTGCTTGGTGGGGGGGCATGCCAAATGCCAAGAAGAGGCAGCCTGGTGCTGCCACCAGCCCCAGCCTGTGGCAGCAGCCTTCTGTCATCCCATGCACAGATCTGGGGCACATGCCTCTGGGAAGAGCCTGACACAGCCCTCTAGCCCACAGCCCTCCTGGGGGGCATGGAGCAGCAAGTGGCATGTCCTGCCCCCTGCCTGCACCCACTGACAGTTCCTGTTGCAGCTGGTCTGGCTGCACCCAGGGCTGCTGTAGCAGGGGCTAGGGTGAGAGTGGACAAGCTGCACTGTGTCCCATGGTGCCCAGGGCTCTGCTTGCTGCCACTCCCCCTACCCCTGCTGCAGCGACCTGGGAGCAATCGAAACCAGCTGCCTGTACCATGGCACGGTGCAGCCCAGGATCTCAGGCGGAGCCCAGGTGCAGAGGGACAGGCAGAGCACAGTGAAGCCCTGGGAATGGCACGCCTCCCCACACCCCTTCCATAGTCCCAGCCTCACTCCCCCCCTCCCTCACTGCCTGGAAACGTATCCCTATCTGTTAGGGTTGTCTGGAGCTGATTTGGTGGCCGAACCTCTGAATCTGAATTGGCTGAATTGAATCGGGGCAGTGATTCGAATCACCAAATCAAATCACTGTCTCTCCGAATTGGCTGAATCCGAATTGGCTGAATCCAAATCGAATACTTGCTGCTTCGCACAGGCCTACAGTTAGCCGCTTTAAAAGTGCTCTGCAGCCATGCGCTTGTGTCATGGCATGGCTGTAAGCACTTTCAGGGGCCTGATCACATGACAAACATAACTTCTGTCTGTGCCCTGTCTTTAAACCCATGTTGCCCCACCAGATTAATATAAATGGGTCTTAGCAGAAATGAGAATCAGGCCCCGCATGGTCATGAATTCCAATATCTATGAGTCTCTCTTTCCTTTTACCAAAAGCAGTCATCTCTGAGCTTTGTGTTTTCTGTAGCTCTAATCATAGCCTAGCTTTAAAAAAAAATCCTCATAAAAACAGTTGCTTCTTTCATTACATCTCTAGCCACATGTATCAATCCTTTCCTCTTCCTCATACAAATAGCATTTCCTTCCTCTCTTTCCCCCTCCTCTTTCATCCCCTCAGGATTTGACCCTGGACCACATAGCTGAAGTCTGACAGTTCACCCCAGGACAATCCTTGATTATGAAGCAATGTCAGAGTCAAAATCCAGGTCCCTGGTGTGTAGGGTAGTGCCTTTAAGTGGCGCCTGAGGTAATATACAGACTATTTAAGTACTTCCTCTTACCTCCCTCCACCCCCGAGTGAAATACCTTTTCAGTGAAATACATTTTCCATGAGTTTCATTTTGATCTGGAAAACATATCAAATGCAGGTAATATATGTGTAGATTTAAGCAAATTAAAATATAAGTCTATCCATGTTTTGATATGCAAAAGCTTCTGCCTTAAAAAATGCTGTACCACCTTCCAGTCCCTACCACAGAAGCAAAACTAATGAAATGTAAACACTCGTGTTGAAGTCAGTGGCCCTTATTAAGGAAGTGATTCACATCCAAAGATTTTAAAAAATATGAGTATTTCAGAGAAAGAAGGCTATCCAGCTTTTAGAGGGATACACATCATTCCTGAAGCATATGGTTATGGTATAAAAATGTTAACGAGGTGATTGTTCTGTACAATAGATGTGGGTAAATGCAGATGCCATGTGGCAATAACAGGAGGATGTACCTAAAAAAGAGAGTGTTTGCTTTGCAATAAATCGTTCTCATTCTTTTCATTCTCTAGACAAAAGGAAGGTATTTTGCAGATAATAAGGCCTTTAAGAGCTCATAGGTCAGATATTGAGGGGGCTGTAATCATTGCATGCCAAGTGTTTAGAGCAGTGGTGGGATGCCATTCCTCACCCTCTCCATATCAACATGAACCTGTGCACCTTCTTTAATAAGACAGGCTATCTGATCATCATTATGTAGATGTTAATACCATACTGAAGAGCAGCCTCTGTGTCACCAGTGCCTAAAAGGCTATCAGTGATGCCTTTTGAGGTAGACACAGACTATAAGCAAATTCTTCTACCTAAAATGTTTCCTGTAAGTCAGAAAAGCACCTGATGCCCCTGGCAAACATCAGCCTCATGAATGGAAATGCACTTACCTCAGTTACGCAGAGGGAGAAACTGATGTATGGGTCCATTTATATGACTCGCTCAAATTCACACAGGAGACCTGTGACACATCCACAAGCAACCCCAGGTCTCCTGAATCCTAGCCCTGAGCTTCAGCTACTAGGCCTTCCTTCCTCTCTCAGTATCCTGTCTCCAGTATTGTCTTTTTCAGTTAGGCAAATATTGATATCATTCCTCTGCTTGAAAGAGCTTATTAATTAATGGGCTTGGTTCATCCAGTGAGGGCACTCATATATATTTATAACATATATATTTGGTATATGTTAAATAGAAGCTATTAAAAATGGTTCTCTGAGACAGTGCCAGCTTTTTTCTTTAAATATTTAACATCAAGCAGACATTTAAGCCTCCAACACTGAGATAGATGCTACATGTTAGAAGGAACAGGATTGAAGCACTGAGGGATTTTGTTACTTGGTTTCTGAGCATTTTGTTCTTACTATAATTACCTATTTAGACTGCAGTAGTGACCATAGTGTGTTAGGTGCTTTCCAAACACAGAGGACAAGGCACAGTCTTTGCCTGGGAAAAAAAACAACTCCCTTTCTAAATCAACATATTATCTAATTTGAATTCTTTCCAATACCTTGAAGTAGCTGGGATTAGTAAGAGATGGGAAGGATCAAAGGGGAGATAGGAAAAGATGTAAGCAAGCCTCTGTAATGGGAGCTGAAGGCGGCAGACAGAGCAGGCTGGGATACAGGAGATTTGCTAATATACATAACATTAGCCCTGAGAAATCAGTGTTCCTCTTATAAGTACATTCGGTGTTTGTGACATTCCTCAGTTTATTGTGCTCTTCTGAAGATTGGTCAGACAAGAGCCAAAATTACTTGAGCATATGTAACAGACCTAGCTTTTATCATCTAACATGATCTCTGCGAGGCAAGTTTGTTGAGTAGGTAGCTTATTGAAGACAAGAAAGCTGGCTTCTATTGTCTCCTCTGTGATAGCAGAGAATATGTGATATATAATATCAGAAAAAACACCTAGACTTTTTGTGCCTCAGTTTCCTCATCTGTGAAATGAGTGATAATGCATTCCTGCCTTTGTGAAGCATTTTGTTAGTTTTAGCAGATTAAAAGTGCTACACACTTGAAGGCTGACTTTTCAAGTCAGTGGAAGGCCCCTGGTTCTGCTGCCTTTTTTTGCCTCTGCCTTACTCTGCCAGTCACCCTGTTGACTGCAATGAAGAACTAAAGAATAACCCACTACCCAATATAAGCATGGTAAATATGCTATTCCTAAATTACCATTATTTTTGATTGTTGATAAGATTGCCAATTCAGTTTGAATTCACAAAATAGCAATACAATATATGGGTGCCTATTCAGTTGGATTATTTGTAATGTTTTACTAGATCAAGGTTAAAACTTTTAAGATGGGGAAGGGGAAAAACAGCATGTTTCCTTAACACCAAAGAATGAACTCTGACAGAAACAAGCTATTTTTTTTTTGTATCTTTCGTCTCTGAAGATAGATGAAAAAGATCAGGAGTAACAACATCTCATTAGAAGTAAATACAGTCTGTGGCAATCCATACTAAATTCATCAGCTTGTATCCTCTAAGAAAATATTAAACACCAAAGTGTATGTAGTTACATCATTTAAAATTTCTTTAAAAGTTAGTGTTTAATTTTTTCCAGTATAATAAATGAAGTGACACTGACTTTCCTACAGAATTCTAAAACCTTTCATTGTGATATATAAGGTGAGAGAGGATTATAAAATGAATGACAGTTCTGCTCATTATTCAACAAACATCACAACAAATGAAATGTGTATCTGTGTGTTTTTCTGGAGATTCAACAGCTTCTTTTTGCTAAAAGACATATTTTTGATTAAGATAATATTTTTTTCCTAATCAATATTTTTTAACCTCTGGGTTATTACTTCCTCAAAGGCTCTTTTTTTTTTGCTCTTAAATTGGTCTGTGTAGTTTATGAAAAATCTGCAGAACAGACGTATGCTATTGTTTACATTAAGTCTCTCTCATGTTATTTACTGGAATAGGTCAATGCTTATCTTCAGCACTCTTCAGGTCAGCTCTTGAAATGGGTATTTACATGTACTTGAGAAAGGAAATAATTAACCATTGACCAAATAAAATTAGTACCATTAAGCTTAAATGGTTAAAGCAAGAGAATGGGAACTGGAAATGAACAATATACTTCTGCCTGCATTATAGATTTCATGTAGCTTCCTGTGCAAGCCAGCTCCTCTGTTCCTTAATTTTCTGTTCTGTAAAATGGGGCTAATGTTAACACATCTATTTTTATTTAAAAAATAGATTGTCTATGAATGATATTTATCATTTCTAAGTATTTCTTATGTTAAACTTCACTCATCATGGAAAATAATTTGACCACCCTGTTTTCTCACCTTCCTTCTCTTTTTAGATTGGTAGATTGCTATTCTAAATCTAAATGATTATTTAGATAGAAGTACCACATTGGCTCTCAGTAACTCTCTAAAACTCTTTCCGCCATCTCTTCTAAGCCAAATTTTGGACTGTACTACAAACGATCTTCAAGGAAGCAAAACTCCCAGTGACATAAATAGAAATTTCCCTTCCTCAACAATGATGGGACTTGACTGTATACAGTTCTTTCTGGAGCACAACCCCCTCCATTAAATATTGGCTTCCCAGTCCTGAATGTATCCCCTTTAACCAGCTTGGAACTGTACGTCAAAATAGAGCCTTTGATATTTTATTATTTCTTGTGCTGTGGCCAACACAAAATGATGAACACTGTGTTTGAAATTGCTGATGCTGTTGAAAAGCCATACTACAAAATATCTCTTGCTATCTTTTGTACTTGATTACCAAGCTAAAAGCAAGACTTTATAATAAATGGCAAATCATGATCACTTCTTTTGGTATGTCTGTCACCAGTCTTGTTCAGAGAATCTTGAACTTTTCCAGTGTTGAAGAACATAATTCTAGCAAACTTGCAGTATATTAGTTTTCTCTTGTTTGTTAACCAGAATTCACCATAGAGCCCTCTCCTTTCTTAACATATTTTCTTTCTCTCATACAAAAATATTAAATGTGCTCTCCTGTCAAACATTATGAGTATTAACATATTATTGCCATGTGCCCCTAACCCAACCCCAAGGACCCATGAAAATGCCAATGGAAGTCTGGTTCTGATGTCATGCTATTTTCCATTTCTCTATGTTATTACCTTGGGCTCATCACCATTAAACTGGGGTCACTTCCTAAAATGACTTGTAATCAGTTTATGAGAGATCAGAATTAGGATCTGTTCAGTTAATAGAAATTAGTTAATAGAAATTAATAGAAAGCTTGATAAATGAATAATGAGATTATATGGCTTGGTAGCCTCTACTAAGAGGGGCTTGACCCAGTGACTGAGTCTTGGTAGGGCTCAACCTACATTCTTTGTTTGTTTAAAAATACTTTGTTATCATTGTGGAACTTTTCTAAATGTATGGTTTAGATTTTCTATAAATTTAAGACTTCCCTTGTTGGACAAATAATGTAAGAAACAGGAGAGACAGGTTTCTAATTGTGAGATCTGACCAAACTTGAGTACAAAGGCATCTTGTACTGAAGAGATCCAGATGTGGCATTTAAATGCAAATCCAAACATTCCCATTGCTTAGCGTGTTCAGACCTGGAATTTTGGTTCAGAAAGATCTGGATTAGAATTTGTCTCTGATTTCAAAGGAGCATTTTCCCAAAGTATGGGGACAGCTTGTATGCAAGCTTTTGGCATAGGGTCATCTCCAAGAGCATGTCCAATTAATTGGAGAGACTCCTATAATTTCTGGTGGAAATTATAGGAGTCTCTCCAATTAATTGGACATGCTCTTGGATGATAGCATCATGCTCTTGGATGATAGCATCATGCTCAACCACACATATAATGCAAGTGACTGTGCACTGCTTCTTAAGGGTGCTTGATTGTTTCAAGCTTGAACAAATGACTAAGGAGGGGGAAAGTTTCCTCAAAGTTCATTTGAGAGAAAAAAGTGAATTCTTTCCTATTCACCCCTTGGTAAATGTGTTACCATGGGCAAATATGGAGTGGGTCCTCTTCCAAATTCTTTGTTTTTCAGATACAGCTAAATTCTGACCTGGTGCAACAGAGTTCCAATGAGAAGTAAAATATGTGAGGGGACATAAGTTGACCAACTCTGCTAGTAATGCTTTCAACCTTCTCACGAAAAGCTATAAGTAGCTGTACCTTCAAACTCCCAAGATGTCCTTTTGCTTCTAACTTACATATTATGCCATAAGGCAGGATGATTGCTTTGAAGTGCCATTGGAGCTACATAAGATTAGTGGTTTAGAAGAAGCTGTCTTTGATCCTGTAATTAAAAGGAATCTTAATCATTTTATTTTCTGTCTTTTTTCTTCACACATCCTATTTACGTATTCAGTGGAGTTTGCCTAATATTTAATATTAACAATGAGTAACAAATACAGCAGTTACCTGTTATTCGGAAGTTTTCTTCAAAGCAGAAACACCATTCTGCAGTTTGGAAATACCTGAGACACAAGCTTAACAAGTTTAGCATCTATGTATTCTTCTACATTCTTTTCTCCATGCAAAACAAAGTAACTTCCAAGGTCAAGTTCAACTGCAGGAAATCTCCAGCTGAGAGAGGTATATGAGATAACTGATAGAGGCACATGCTGGAGAATGATAAGCTGTGATGAGCAAGCATTCACCTGCAGATTTTTCCTCTGAAGCACTAATATAGGACCACAGGAAGCTCCTGTTGATGTTTTGGCTTCACAGGAAGTGTACTATAGGTCTGTGTCTTGGAGGTTCATTAAAAGAGACTGAACAGTGCAGATCCATATGAAAAAGCTGAATAGCTAAGAGCCACTGGCACCTCACAGGGCTTGACTCCAAAAGAAAACATTCCTGGGATTTGTCTGCACTTGGGTATTTACTGAAAAAAAAATCCATAATACAGGTTTCCCCCACTTGATGCGAGTTCTGTATGTGTAAAGTTGCTTTTATGCAATGACCATTTGTTTACCAACAGTTGGTTATATGCAAGGTAAATTCACCCTTATGCGATCGGTGAGGTGGAAGCCTGCAGTCAGCTGCTTTGTGGGAATGACGCGCACAAAAATATAGTCTCCTGTATAGATCTGTGCTCTTTGCTCATTATCTGCAGCCTGTATTTCTGTAGTTGCCCTCCCCATTATGGCTTCTAAGTGTCCCACTAGCTTATCTCTTACCCCTCTCTGCTATTGGTAAGTACCAAAATTGGCTTGTAAAAGTGGTAGAAATGGGTCTGGGGGTCAGTACAGTTGAGGTCTCAGAACATATCCCTATTTGTTACATTGCAAAGTGGGTTCCCTTTATGTAAATTTGAGTTATGCTCCGTTTTCCAGGAATACGTACAGTATAAAGCAAGGGAAACCTGTAGTTATTTCAGTGGAAGCTATATTTGAACATCCCTTTTTTCAAGTGTAACAATGTAACTGGGCATCCAGTGTGGATGCCACACACAGGGTAGCAATTAGGGCTGCGTGAAATTTCGCCAGCTGTTTCATTCTGATGGTGTTTTGACTCATTTTGAGCTTGAAACAGTGAAATTGAAATGAAACGAAGGGCTTTGAAACAACCTTGAAACAAAATGAGGGCAGTCAAAACGTTTCGAAAGTTTTGAAACATTTTGAGTTTTGAAGCTGAAGCTGGGCTTGCCTCCAGGGAAACAGAAAGTAAGGAGAGGGAGGGGGAAGAGTGGGGAAGGACTACTCTGACACTGACTGTGTAGCCGGCCAGTGACTGTGATCCTTCCCTGAGGTCCCTTCCAATCCCAGTTCTCTGGGGGAGGGATGGAAAAACAGCATAAAAGGCAGCATTGTTTGAACTAGCTTGCCTTCTGCCTTGATGCCAGTTACTGAGCTATCTTTCAGAAGCTCAGGAACATTAGACAGCAAAGACTACTACTCCCATTGATTTGATTTCCTACTTGCTAGCCTAGCAAGTGAGATTCTGCAATACCTTTTGCATTCTTTCTAGACCCTTTTATTTTATTATTATATTCATTGATGAATTCTTTATTGGATTATACTGTAGAATGTATATGGGAAGGCACATATGGATTTATATATTTTTATAAAGACAAGACACTATGAAACACACCATGAAATGTGCTAGAAAGGCAGCTGGCAAGCCTCCAGGGAGGGGTGGAATAGGAAGTAGAGGGAGAGGTGTAAGTTCCCCCGCCGCCCAAACTGAGAGACAGCCTCTTTGCTAGAACAAGCAGGCATGAGGCTTTCACTAGTACAGGCAGCAAAAAGAGGAGTGCAGTGCCAGTGCCACTGCGTGTGCCTGGGTCTGCATCCCCTCCAATAGCACCAGCCATAACCACTCCCACTGCCACCATGACAACAAGCAGCAGCAGCAGCACCAGCATGACAGTCTCCTCCACTCCCATTTCACTTCCCATGCTGAGGCTTCCAGTGCCAGAGGAAGAGCTGGTGCTGCAACCAGATCTGAATGCACTAGCAAGGGAAATTCTAGGGAAGGAGGGGGAATCATCTGAGTTTGTGCTCCATACCTCTCAAGTTTCCCCTAGAGCCAAGTCTTCTTCCCCAGAAAGCACTTCAGAGAAGGCTGAGATAGAGGGTGTGGAGGCAAGAGTCTCAGCTGAGTCTGCTCCTCCTGTTGCTGTGCCTCTGCCTGGTGAGGGGGAAATTGCAGCATCTATACATGCACCCACACCCCAGAAGCAAGTGGGTAGTGTGGTCTGGGATCATTTTGAGCTGGGAGATGATCCCACATACGCTATCTGCCTGCACTGCTGAGCCAAAACCAGCAGGGGCAAGGGAACAAAAGAGCACCATGGGGATGCTGATGCATCTCCACAGGCACCACCCTCTTCCCTTTGCTTCTCCTCAGCCTGGCACCAGTGGGATCATGCCCAAAGGGAGGTCTCTCTCTCACTCCAAAGCCCCCGTCCCCACAAAGCAGAGGCAGGCCACCTTGGAACAGTGGGGGAAAGACGGTCAGAAAGCAGGTCATGTTGCAAAGGCAAGCAAGATCACCCAGAGCATTGGAGAGATGCTTCTTGTGGAGGGCCAACTCTTCTCCATAGTTGAGTGGCCAAGGTTCAAGTGGCTCATGGCATTCATGGCCCCATCATACCTGCATGTACCACCTTCGGCAGGACAGCGGTGCCATCCCTGTATGAGGCATGCAGCGGGTCCTTGAGGGAGGAAATGCACAAGGTAGGCCTGCAAGTGGCCTTACATTTCACTTCGGGAGTGTGGAGCAGCTGGGGTGGAGATCATGCCTACCTCTCCTTCACAGGGTACTGGTGCAACCAGTTAGGCCGTTGGTGGGCTCTCCTTCAAGCCAAGGTGATGGATGAGTCCCACGTAGCAACAGATATCATGGGGGGCCATGAACCACTTGGTGCAGGGGTGGCTTATTGGGCACAGCGAGCTCACCCATGGGCTCATAGTCATCGACAATGGGGCCAATATGGTCAAGGTGGTCCATGATACCAACTTTGTTGGCATCCACTGTGTGGCACACAAGTTCCACCTCATTGTCAGGGACATCTTGGAGGGAGACAGGGCTGCCGGTGATGTTGCCAGCACCACCAGGCAGCTTATTTCCAAATGCAGGAAGGTGGCAGGCTACTTCCATCGGAACATCAAGGGGAGCCAGATGCTGCAGAACAAACAAGCAGAGCTGAACCTCCTGCAGCACAAAATCATGCAGGATGTGGAGACTTGGTAGAACTCCGCATCCCTGATGCTCGAGAAGCTGGTGGAGCAACAAAAGGCCATCCATGAGATGGCCTTGCTCAGGGAGATTGGGTTCAGTGGACCCCTTAACAAAGCTGAGTGGATACCATCTCCCAGATCTGGTGAGGCGGCTGAAAGAGGGCATCAGGAAATGGCTTGATCTCCTGTGGTCCAGTACAGTCCATGTGCTGGCTGCCATGTGTGACCCGAGGGTGAAGGGCAGCGTATGCAGCAACCAAAGCCTGAATCAATGGACAGATGTGCTGGGGAGAAGAGTGAGGGAGGCAGAATTGCAGAGGCGTGGGGACTTGGAAGAGGGGGATCCATTGTCCCATGCTAGCATGCCATTCTCCAGCCAGTCTCCTCCTCCACCACAGGCACAGCAAATGTGAGCCAAGAGCATGGCTTACATGGTGGGGTCCAGAGGCACCAGACCCCACCATCAGACAGGTAGTGCTCAGGTCTTGGTGGCTGCCTATCTCACTGAGGATGTGGAGCTGCTGCTGTGTGACTCCTTGGCCTACTGGGCAAGTCACACCCAGATGTGGCTGGATCTGGCCACAGTTGCCTGGGAACACCTGTCCTATTCACTGACCAGCGTTCTGAGCGAGAGGGTGTTCAGCATTGTTGAGGATGTAGTGACACCTCACTGCACCTGCTTGGATCCTGGTTTAGTGGAGCAGCTGGTGTTCCCCAAGGTGAACCTCCCACTGCTGGGGTTCCCCAAGCTCTAGGTGCAGATGGAGTGAATGCCACCCTCCTCACTCCTTCTGCACCTATTTCCTTTTTTAATTTTTTAAAAACCATTTAATGCCCCGCTCTCAGAGCTGGAGGGGGCACTCACTGCATTACCAGTCAGCAGGGGAAGAATATGTCCCTGCTGAGCTTCTGTGCCAGGCTGAACTTGGAGGTATGGCCTGCAGCAATAGGGAAGGAGGAGGCATGACCACTAAAACTGCTCTCTACCAGGGTCAGGAGGCCTGGTGGGACTGCTGGCAGTGTGGCAGCCCCAGGGAATGCCATGACTGAAGATCCCCTTGGTGAAAGGCGGGTAGGAGGTGCCATAATCTCCAGCTACTACATGTACACACACAGTCCTGGCTGGGGAAAGCCCAGAACTGTTGCGTCTTTGAGGCTTGCTGGTTGCAGTGGAGTTGTGAGGCTCCAGGTGAGCTCAGCTTAGCTGCCCGGGATGCCAGCTTTGGGTTGAAAAACACTTCATCAGGCTGAGGAAGCACCTGCAGTTGGCACGTGTGTGTGCTGTTCCTGGATGGAAGGAATAGTAAAGAAGTCAGAGGCTGGCATGCATACAGGCAACAAAGTCAGTCAGTGAAAATGGAAATGGAGGTGTCAGGGGGTAAGGGACAGGCTGGGGTTGGCGGGGAAGGGGGATGTAGCAGCTCAGGTAAAAGTGGAGTGGTACCTGGGGAATCAGATATCCAGCAGGTTGTAGTGTGTCAGAATTCCACTGTCTATATTGAGACCATAAGTTTCTGTACCTAGGAGGCTGATGAAGTGCAGTTCATAGGCTCGTCTGTGAAAAATGGCTTGTAAATTCCCTTTGAGGATTAGGCCCGAAAGATTGGAGACAGGTGGTGTTCCCTTGTTGTCTTTGATAGATTTCTGGTGTGCGCTCATTCTGGTGTGTAGTTGTTGCTTGGTGTCTCCACTTAGTGCTCTGATGGAGATATGTTTTGTACTGTGATGATATCTCCATACTGGAGATATTGGTGGCAGGCTTTGTGCGTCTTGGCATGGCATGGCCTGGATCCATTCAGTGTGGTTTGGGGTGTAGGAAGTTGGCTTCTGGTGATAAGGTTAGCGAGGTTCAGTGCTTGTTTGAATTTACAAGCCACTTTTGAATTTACAAACCAGCCTGCTGTCATTCTGTGTGCAGATCCAGGGGCCCACATCCCCTAGGAAGAGTCCAGCACAGCCCCACAGCCCTCCCAGGGGGCGTGGGCCCCCGGGTATGTGTGCAGGATGACAGCATGCTGCCACTGCCAGCAACTGATACAAGTTTTGCTTTGAACAGTTTGAGGTGCAGTTTCACAGAAACCCTTGCACCTATCTCCTTGAACCTTGGCAGGCTTAATGCCCTCAGAAAGGACTACCATCCCGGCTGTTTTCATCCAAATCTGCCAAAAATGACGAAGTTATAGGCAGTTTCATGCTTCCCAATTATAGCCTATGGGCGAAATGGCGAAACAGCGGTGAAACAGCAAAATGATTTTGATTAAATGAAACAGAACAGTGCTTTCAAAATGAAATGCTGTCCCATCGAAATGGCGAAACAAAAGTCGAAACGAAATGGTGCTGTTTCACACAGCCCTAGTAGCAGTGAGTTTCAGTTGCTGCTGCCACCTCAATCATAATCACACAGCTGCAGCAAAAGCCATATTTTTCTGCTCCCCACCCTTGTTGGTGCCTAGGGAGGTTGTCTCTGTCACCTCACCGTAGTTACGTCACTGTCACAAGCCCAAGTCTTTTTTGAGAACGTTGCTCCTGGGCATGGTTTTATTAACTCAAACCCAAGATTTAACAAAATCAAAGTAGTTCCCAGAGGCTTTTCTCTGTCTCTCACTGCTGAAAGACAAACCTTCCCATAATACCCCTGGTACAGGACTTACTGCAGAACACATCTACCTCCTGAAGCTCTTTTACAGCTGTGCTCTTGACTCCATTCTCCCAACCCATCCATCTAGGTCTACAATAGCTTGATTCCATTCCCACCAGGGTCTGATAACTAAATTGAGTACCTTTCTCTGATGTAGCTTAATTGACTTAGAGATTCTTTTTATAGCATGAAAACTGAAAAGCTCTTGTTGCAGTCTTGCGCTTCTGGTGACAGAATAGTCACTACTATTAGAATAGTCACTACTGCTCTGCTTGCCTTCGCAATTTCTCCTGTTCACTCAAGTAAATTATCTTCTTCCTTGAGCAAGACAGACAAGATTTGGACCTTTCTCTATGTCTGATCTTCACCCATGCACAAATAAAGAGACTTCTACCCACTTCCCTGGGCTTTGGATCAGGTCTTATGTTACTAATGAATAAGGCTGTATGAGTCAGTTAAGTTGAAATGTATAGTTTCTTGTATTTTTAGCCAAAATCTGAAAACAATCAACATTTAAATATTAAATTGCATGCAAATCTCTACCATTCTGGGACCACAGGTAATTTTGTTCTTTAAATGAGGTAAACTTCAAAAATTAAAAACAGTGTTTTTAACTTCTCCTTTTTATAATAACCATTTAAGCCCTGAAGTACAGTGTGAATATATTTTAAAATTACATACCTGCTTTATTCATTTATTTTAATTTTTTTTAGCTTATTGGCCCTTTGATAATTTAGATGGGGAAGGATCAGCTGTTCAGCATTATTAGCTATCAGAGGTTCTCACTAGAGTGAAGTAACAGTAGAACACATATTAATTATGAAAATAGGCAGTTGCTACTGGCAGCTGAATAGAAAACAAGCATAACAATATTCATTTCTACAGAGCCTTGTATTTAAGGATCACTTTACAGTTAAAAAGGGCATTTTCCCTTTCAGTCACAGTGCAGATACTCTACCCTAGTGGCAGTGTAGCTAAAGGAGCCTGAATGCTTCTCAGAGCACCAGGGGGAACAAAAGAGCTATCATTTGGTTCTCTACATTTGTTCTCCCCTGCATCAAGCAAGCTCTGTTGGATGCTGTCAGTAGTGGGACCGTGATGCCATTGGTGGATGAAAGCAATTTAAACTAGAAGATGAGCTCTTTCTACATTGGTCAAGAAGTTAGCAGTGTTGTGGGCAGAGCGCCCAAGAGCAGGGGAAAGTCTTGAGCGCCAAAGAGCAGTAAGGGAGGGGTGGGGGGGGATGCTGAATGAACCCCTCACGCTGGCTGCTGCTACCGCAGTGTAGGCTCCCTGGGGCTGCCCTTGTTACACAACTGGGGGGGGGAAGCACCACTCTCCCAAGGTTTTAGAAGGGTATGGTAGATGGGTTATTCCTCTGTCTTACCCCAGCACTGGGTGCCATATAGTTCATTTCCTGATTTCAGGCACCCTTCAGCTTCCTAAGTAAAAGGCTATCTCCATGATGGGACAGGATGGGTCATGTCAGGAAGGCAATTTGTGCCCTTACCTCTTGATGCCATAGGAATGACACCTTTTGTGAGGTTAATTAGTAGTAGTAGTAGTAGTTCCAATTCTCAGATGGGAAAACAGAGCAATGTAGATATTCTGGCTAATAGTTTCCAAAGTGTCCACTGATTTTTTATGCCTGTAGTTTAGATGCCCAATTTGAAACACCTTAGGCTGGCCTATCAGAAAATGCTGACTACCCAACTCATCTCTTGACTTGGGATGTCTATTTTTTTTCACGTAGATAGCGAGGCACTCAGAGTCAGTAGTCATTTGGAAATTACTGACTTGAGAGTGCATGTAGGAAGGCACCTTTGGTGCCTGCAACTTCAAGAGGCTTGAGCAGGCTGTGGAGGAGCCAGCAGGTGTGGTGAGGCCTAAAGAGGTAGTCACATGACTGCAAGAGGGCTCTTGAATTGGAGGAAGGTCTGGGCAGCCTCAGTATAAAAATAGACCTCAGAGCTGAGCTGGCAGCTGCTGCAGGGATCCAGAGATACAACATTGCCCAGCTGGAATTGCTGCTCCCAGAACACCTGGAGGTTCAGGGTAGGAACTATGGGGATGGAGGAAGTTCCTGGTCCTGGGGCATGACCTGAAACTACACCCTGCTGGGGACGATAGTGTGGTGGGGCTGCCTGTGGCAGGACAGTCTCCAAGAAATGCCACACCTGTGCCTCCCTAGTGAAAGATGAGGATGGGGTGCCATATAGCTTCAACTCCCACCACCTGGTGGGTTACTCCATAGAGGGGACAGGCATGTCATCAGACACCTGAGGCCCAAGGGGCATAAGGCCTAGTAGCCTACTGCTTTCTCACACATCCCCTCACTGGGGCTATGTAGAGTAGGGTCCATGTGGGGGGCCTGAACGACTGCATAGATCGGTCGAAGTAGATTGATCAAGTGAGCCTGGTGAGGGTGACAGAGCAGGCCCAGGAGGGGGCTGGAGGAACTGTGTGGTACAGTGTTTGGAGGGGTTTGGAGGGTCCTAGAGGGCCACTGCCAAGAGGGAGAAGGGCTCAGGGAGCTTTGTAGCCCAGAATGAGGGCAGAAATTACATGGTTTGAGGAGGAGGGATCCAGGTTAGGGTCTGAACATCTGTAGGGCACATAGTGGGGCTGGAGCCATATAGTGATGCTATTTCCAAAGCATGGGACATGGTGTATGTCTAGTATGGAGCCGTGTATTACGTCCTTGGCATTAGGGCATTAAATGGGCAGCCTCCCACCTAGGAACATCTTTTTATTCCAGCAAAGTTATGGCATACTTGGCAGATGGACAGACTGCCCTAGACAGGTGACCAAGCCAAAGATTGGACTAGCCCCATGACAGCCTCCTGTGACAGTTCATCTGGAAATAGACATCAAATTTCTAGACTTGCAGTCCTGTGTTTTAACTACTAGCATGAAAGGCCACAAACGGGGAATGTTTTTTCTCAAATGCTTCTACAGAAGACATTTAGGAGGAAGCTTTATCACTTGCCCAAACATGCCAAATTTTACTGAGAAGACTCTAAACATGTTGTATATTCTAAACAATTGTCTAAGCAGAAGTATCAAAGCCAAAATTTTGCTTTTGAAAATGAAAAGCAGCAAAATGTCACAGCTGTGTTGAGAGAAAAAAACATAGGCAATCACTAGAAATTAAGACTCTCTTAGTACTGCAAAATGGCTATTGCCCATAGGACAGAAAGGGTCATGATTCTTCTTTTAAAATGGCAATGCAACAACTTCCTAGCAGTTTGCAATTTGACTTCAGACATCCTTTTTATAGTCCTCTTATCCTCAAAACACAGTTTACTCTGTACTAAATGCAGAAACTGATTCAATGCAGATAATGCTTTTTTTATAACCTTTAACCAAATGCTAAAGTTTGGAAAGCCTGGAATAATTCTGAATCTTGGTGTTATCCTGTTATAGATATGAGGAGCAGAAATCTGAGACCTGCCAGTCTGTGTTTATAGTGAGGAAAAAATATTTAAATTTTTACCCTGCCATGCTTTGCTTAACAAAAATAATTACTCTATCTTGCAGGAATGGCAGCCCGTTTCCTTAAAAATCCAGGGGAAAAAAAAAACCCTCAGAGCAAGTCAATAATATATATATAAATTGAATGAATGAATGAATAAAAAAAACTCTGCATACAACAGAGTCCAGCAACTGCAATTCAGGCTGATGGGAGTAATCTTTACTCATGCAGGTAAGAAGGATGAAGTCCTAATATTTGAGAGTCGGATCTTATTTTTCACTTCAGTTATTTCTGTTTTTTGAATTTTTTCCAGCTAGTTTTCTGACAACCTTGTGTCACTTGGTAATAGGGGTAAGGACAGCAAAATGTCCTTTTAATGGTCTTTGAAGCAGTGATTCTCAACCCAAGGTGCCATGAGACAGTACCCCAGAGTGACTTGAGATCCTGCCAAGGGTGCCAAAGGATAACATACAACATTAGCACTGTCAGATGTACAAACATGATTCACAAGATAAACCCAGAGATTTCAAATAGGAAATCACAGTGTTAAAAACTTTCTGATCTGTTATGGTCTTTCTGAGTTCTTTGCAAAAGAAGAATTGTTCTATTATTTTTCTGTAGTAAAAAAATGAGAAAACTGTGTCCTAGAGTATACAGGTCCTTTGACATGCTGCATGAAGTCTACTAGGGACCTTACTATTTCTATTGATACTTAGATATGAGAGCGGCGTGCAGCAGTATGGAACTAGATCGTTTTAATGTCCTGATTTAGTTTCAAGTCAACTTTGTTAATGAAATCCCTCCACAATTATTGGCTTTACTCCTGAACATTTTTAAGTCCTGTGGGTCAAACTTCAAGACACATATGAAAGCCAATGGTAGCTCTGACTTCAGATGTCTCAAACAGGAATTAAAACAAACACATGTAGCTTTATTTAAAACATTTGAGGGAAAAATCACAGACTAGTCAGTACATTCAATTTATATATAAATGTAATAAATTTTTTTTTTTTCCTCTTCATCAGGTGTGGGTCATCAACTTTAACAGCATGAGGATGACCTATCAAATATATTGCTGGTCATTTTAAAATGATACAAATTTTTGCATAGTACCTTCAAAGCAGATGAACGATGTCTCTTCGAAAATATTATACAACTTAAATGAAAAAACAATGAACATCAATATTTTTGTGAACTCTAGCTGGGTTCACTACATCTAAAGCTAAATTCCAAGCTGGTGTGTTAGAAAGCCAATCATTAGTTGCCCGTCATTCAGCTGACTAGTGTGTAGCAATGATGTCAACATTGATTACAGAGTGTACTGTAGAAACAACAAACTTCTTTTTTTTTTTTCTAACCCCCCCCCCGAACAAATATAACAAAACATTACAATTTTTGAATAAGCAGTTCCATTTTTCTCTTTAAAATTTGATTATCTATATATTTGTTTCTTGATCAGTTATAAAGTGGGTGGTAAATAAGGAAGGCTAAGAAAATAAAGAGGATTATATGGGCCATTCTAATAAACTAGACTTAATTTTAACGAGACTCTCAGAAAGTGCTCAGCACTTCCTATGGCTAAGCCCTATGAGAACAAAACATTTTCTGTATCAGTTGGCAGAAGTATGTTCCAGTATTTTCGCCACTGTGTGAAATATAATATACTCTATTACTAAATCTGAAATACAAACAGTATTGTTAATCCCAATGTTCAAAATCATGAGTCAAGTCAGCATAGCTTACAAAAAAAAAATATATCACCTAAATTTTCATGTTAGATGAAGGGAATCTAGCTCAGTTTCAAAAAATATTGATGGGGAACATTGATTTTTTTGTTTTTTAAATTTAAATTGTGTATAATTTTCAAAAATACTAATAGCTTCTGTTTTATAAGTCCTTAAGGTACACTTACAACCTGTTTTCAAGCTTTTCTTTTCAGATGCCACAGCTAGGAATCTTAATCTTTCAAATGATATGAGATTCTTATGTAATAAGATAGACCCCAGGAGTTGGCTTTTTTTGGAAAACATGAAGTATTGAGAGATAGTAGATGGGTCATCGCTCCTAGAGCACTATTGCATTGAAATTTTTCACTAAATATTGTCCAGGAAAGTGCCTCCCAACACTCCAGAAGTATTGTTCACACATCAACCAACATAAATATGTTATGCAGTGCTATACACATTATTTTAGTAAGTACAACTTGTGTTTTACTGTTTGATTAATTGAAATTAATTACTGACTTAATCATTGAATGTTAAACCAGGGTGCCCTTGGGTTTCATCAGATCCTTTGAAGGGTGTGAGGAGACAAACAGATAAGGGAACAAGTGTTCAAGATGCCCAACTCAAGTTAGGCAGCTTGCTTGGAACCACCTAAACCTGAGATGGATTCTTCCATATGCAGGAGTTTGCTGGGGAGCTAGGGGGTGAATAAGTTGGGGTGGAGGGACTGATTGGATCAGGGGGCTGTTGGGTCTGCAGGAGGTCGTGGGGCTGGCAAATCCATGGTAAGGGACTGCCACCCATGGCCATGGCCAGCCACCCCCCTCCCCCGCCAGATCCCAGAGGGGCAGGTGGGTCTGTTGGGGGTGGCTGGCAGTTCCTGAGGGGCTGACAAGTTTGCAGGGGATAGTCAGGGGGAGTTAAAACAGCACAGTGCCAAGGCATTCCTTAGGTTGGTTTAACCCATTTTTGATCATTTTAACCCAAACTGATCTAAAGTTAGCTCACTTTCTGGACTTTGGTTAGGTTGATTTAAATGTAATGCTTGTATGTATCCAAGCTAAGCAGAGGCTCAGTTTATCCCTGAATGGCTGATCCACAACCCCCACTGCTTTGCTGCTCTGTAAGGAAGTAAGAATTGTAATATATACATTAGGTTTTGTTCTTTTTTTTTTTTTTAATCCTGCACTACACATTTTAAAAAGTATGGAGGGTGCCTTGAATCCAAAAGGGTTGAGAATCACTGGCTTAAATTAAGCAAGGGCCTTAAGGCCAGAATCCAAGTTTCAGTTGGAGCAGAAGGAGCAGCACTGGGGAGCCAAGACTTTATGGTCCATTTGTGACTATTGCCCGCATGCATCTACCCACTGCTGTAACTTGTATCGCTGGTGTATAGTACATA
>NW_017728886.1:89256505-89299526 GCF_001723895.1 Crocodylus porosus
TCACAAACAGGCAGAGAGTTGGGTTGTGCCTGCAATAAATCCCAAGGGACTCCCTCTGCATTTTTTTACATACTGCCCCCTTAGGGGGACTGGCGTGCCAGACACAAGGGCAAAAGCAAATGGCAGTATACGGACCCTAATAGCCCCTCATTGTTCACAGAAGACTGGGAAGTAGGGCTGTGCAAAGCTTCAGTCTCTGATTTGATTCAGTGGCCAAATCTCCAAATCTGAATTGAATCAGAGGACTCTTTAGTATCTCCAAATTGAATTGGAATTGGAACCCTCCAAATTGATTCAGAAAGATTCAGTGATTTGGACAGAAACAGCTTTAAATGTTTCTTTCCAGGGGCAATGCCTAGGGGGTGCATGTGTACCCCCTGCTTGTGGCAGTGCACCCCCTGCAAAAAGGCACCGCTGACACTGTTGGTGGCACCTGTGGGCAGTTGCTGCTCACCACCCCACTGCCGATCCACAGTCTCCCCTGGCTGCCACTGCCGCTCCTGGCAGCGCCTGTGGGTGGTCACCACTCCTACCCCCCCAACTCACTGCCACCAGGCTCCTGTCACCACTGCTGCACTCCTGCCACTGCTAGTGCAGCTGTGTCCCCCCAGCCACTGGGGGCATGTGCTGTTCATGGTTTTTTCTACATGCCTCTAGGTAGCAGGTAGCTCATGAATGCTGTGATGCTGGGGCACACGGAGTGTCCCACAGAAGCACAGAGGGCTCCCCAGTGCACTCAGCAGCAGACCCTGAAGTGGACCAGAAGCACTTCTGACCCACTTCCAGGTCTGCCAGGGAGCAAGCAGGGGCCCTCTCCACACTCTCCTGGTTTGGTGGCTAGTGCCTCTTGGGTCTAGGGAAGGCACCCGGTGTTCCCCTGTGGCTGATTGCTGAGTCAGGGAGGTACAGGAGGGACCCCCCAGTGCACTCCCTGGCAGACCAGAATCAATTCATTGAATCACTGTGTCACGGAGTGGGACGCAGGGGTGGCCGTGATCCTGCTAGCGCCCCCTGCCATGTCAACTAAGGTGATCCAGCACCCTCTTATTCTCACCTGCCACGTCTTTGATGGTAATTGGTTCAATTAGGGAGGCTGCCTTTATCTCCTAAGACACAGTGTAAGTTGAACTGCCCCTGCTCTGTATGGGGTACCTCAGTACCCCCCCACCTTGAGGGCTTATGCGTGCCTCCAAACCTCCCCTTTAGCACGCCCCAAGCCTCGCAGCTGTACCAGACATTCTCTGGTCATATATTCGCCCCTCCTGGGCTCCTATTCCCCTCTTGCCCTCTCCTGGGCCTACTCACCCCACCTGGGCTTCTGTACTGCTCTGTCAAGCTCTTATTGATCTGGCCCCTACCTGGACGTCAGCCCCTCTCCGGGCTTATACCGCATGCCCGCCCTTCTCCGGGGCTTCGTGCTGGTTGGGGACTAATTGCTCACTCAGGAGCCTCTTGTTCTGCTTGGCCCTCACTGGAGCCTGTGTTGCACTGCTCACGCTTCCCTCGCCCTCTCTGGGGCCTATGCCGTGCTGTTCGCGCTACCCTCACCCTCTCTGGGGCTCCTGCCCTCTTGGGGGCCTGTGCTGCACTTCCCGTGGTCAGGGCTCAGGTGGCCATAGCCGTGCCTGGCCCCCTGACCCTCCTTTGGGGTCTTGCACCCTATTCGGGCTTTACTCCTGTTACTGCCCCGCTGGGCTGGGGTCAGGATACCCCACTAGCTCCAGGGCTCTTCGCTGCCCCTTTTTGGCTCCAGGGCTGGGCCAGCGTGCCCCCAAACAAAGCTGCGCCCTCACCCTCGCCCTCTCTGGGGCCTGTACTGCGCTGCTCATGCTACCCTCGCCCTCTCTGGGGCTCCTGCCCTCTCTGGGGCCTGTGCTGTGCTTCCTGCGCTTCTCGCCCTTACTTGGGCTTCTCAAAGTTGGGCTCAGGCAGCCCTTTCCCCGCCTGGCCCCAGACCCACCTTCTGGGGCCTAGGCCGTGCACCTCTCGCGCCCGTTGCCCCCTCTGGGGCCTAGGCCGCGCCTGGCCCCTTGACCCTTTCCTGGGTTGTTTGCCCCACTGGGCAAAACACCGCCCTCACGGGCTGGGGTCCAGAACCCTGCACACCACGCCTCTCCGGCGCTCACTCACCATGCTGACTCCGGCACTAACCACTGTGCCCTTACTGGGCACCAGGAACTCCCCAGATGATTGGGGAGCTCCTGTGAGGCCTCCTCACACCCCTGCAGCCTCACCTGGTCCTCCAGTATATTGGTAACCAAACCCAAAGCCAAATGGCTGTAACATAAACACAATAAGCCTCCAGGCTTGTAACTCCACTCAACAAATTATATGCCAGCCAGCTATAACCGATCATAAGCCCCCAAGCTTATAATACCAACTCGGCTCTATGCTGGCTCTCTCTCCTACTTCCGTCAGAGTTCTCTTTACCCCTGCATCATTGCAGCTGGTCAGAGTGGTCAAACTGCAACCATCAACCCAAGCTGCTGCCGCTGCCACCGCCGCTGCTGCTGCTGCCGCCACTGCCTAGAGAGAACTGTTAGCTAGGTTCTGGCCACGGCTGTTTATAAAGGCCTGGCCCTGCCCTCTCCTAGCCAGCTGACCAACATTAGTTGCCCTAGCAACCCTCACCTGAGCTGCCCTGGTGATTGGCAGCTCTCTTTATTACTATTGCTAGTAGCAAGCACCCTAGTGCTGTGCTACACACTGTCTCTGATTCGGGTCGAATCCAAATCTGAATCGATTAGGGCTTGTTTCACACACCCCTACTGGGAAGCCACTAAGTCAATGTCACTTCTTAATCAAGACTGGAAACATAGCTATCTTGGTGGAGTCTAAGGCCCCAGAAGAACATGAAGTGGCAAATGCTATCAAGTCACAATAGGAGCATTATACAAAAGTTTTGTTTTCTCAGGCTTATAGCACCACTGATTGGAGGGTTTAAATGTTAGAAGAACTAATGGAAGCTAAATGATAATAGGATGACTGTCATTCTCATTTACATTAAAGTTTACATTTTTCAGCCAATATAAACTGGCGTTTACTTAGGCCTAGGTTAAGTTTGTTCTCATTTTAAGGTTAGATTTTACTGCCAAACTCATGTACCTGAGAATCAAGTCCAATTTCATTATTTGCAATGATAAACATAGATTTAAGGTTTCTTAGAAAATCTAAAATGTGCAAACTTTATTTATTTTTTTGTATTTTGCCTGTAGAATGGGGATGTGGAATTATGCTGCTTGATAGAATCAGTGCTCATCTCATATTAGCCTGCTGTATTCAGAAGGCATAAATGGCTATGCATGCCTGTATAATAGGATTGGATTAAGCCCTCACTAAAATTTGAATGCATTTGAACAATTTAGAGCCAATTTGAACACACTTGATGCATTTGAACAAGATAATAGTATTAGCAGAGTATTTATCTTAGAGTTATTTTTATTGCTAATAGGAACATTTTTCAACCAGTGATGGAAAAAAAAGAAAAACTAGATGGTGATCAGAGCTGTGTCTATAATCTTTACCAAAATCTACTTGCTATGTACCTGTACAACCATTTCCTGCCTGGAATGAAATTGATAAAGTATATTGTAGGACTCTCTATTTGATTACCAAATCTCATTCACGGAGTTAGGTCACAAACCTCCAATGGACAGATGTGTGAGTTTTTCAATCAAATCTGACAGAAATTAATTTGAGGCTAACATTTTCCTTTGAGATGTTTTCTGTGTATGTTTATGTACAAAATACTAGCCATATCCTTCTGGCACCTCATAAAGAGACCTCTGATTTTAAAAGAATAGCTTCTCCCTTGCTGAATAGTAATAAGATTTGATTTTATATGGGACAACGTCTTTGAAACTTTGAGCATCCCACCAGAGAAAACACCTTCATGTAAACAGGATAAACCTGTGACATTATTTTTCTAATCTGAAGTCATTTATCTTGTGACTGCATTCTGCTTCAGACATTTTATTTTATTTCTATATCTTCAGATGGTTAACAGTATACAGTTGCTATTATTTTGTTTGATATATCTATAGTAGGTACCTAGTGAACTAAGGCAGAACAGGGATAAAAATCATACAGTAAAGTATGTAAGGCTCCTGGAGGAGGTGAGGATATGTCCAGCAGAATTGCGTTTAAATGTATCCACTAGTCCAAAAGCCTTGTAAGGGTAAGCCAGAGGTGATCTGCAGTGGCTGTGGCCTCTGGCCATTATGTTGCCAGGTGGGGTCTTGTTTCACCCAGAAAATGCATTCTCATGCTTTTATGCCAAGAAATAAATTCTGCCCTTTAATAAATAGGAGGGATTCGGCAGACCAATAGACAAGTAGCATACTTTATTGAAAGGATAAACATTTATTTGGCTTGATCATACTTTTTTTGTTCTGTTAGGGAATTTATTCACTTCGGTGTTTGGTTTGGCAGAGGGGATTGCGGGGACAGTGTTGTGCTTTTTTCATTCATATATATATAATGACTGCCTGTGAATACAAGGATTTGCAATACAAGGCCAAAAAGCTCCCCAGGGCCAGGTACAGACAATATACTTTTACCAGTAAAAGTGACTGGAAACTGGCCTATACCTATAACAGAACCAAAGTTTGGTGCACAGACTGGTTTAAAAATGGCAGAACCCAGTCTAAGATTTGTGCCCCCTGCCCCCACCCAAACAAAGGGTGAAAGTGTGTTTTGCTCACTACTGATCTAACCTACATTGCTTATAGAAAACTACATAACTTAAATTGAATCCACCTTGGGCTTTTTGAATGTCTGTACCGAGCCTACAAGTTTAAAGCAAATGAATATACAGTTCTCCCTGAAGACAATGAGTCTTTCCATTGACTTATGTGGCAGCTGAATCAAGATGTTGTCTGGCTACATGAAACTTCATGCGTATGTTAGTTAACCTTCACATCCAAATGTGATTAGATTATTCAAGGCCATCATGGGCAATTATGAGCATCAAAAGAGAATTCTGGATCCTATGACTAATGGTTGGATGACACAGTATCATATATAAGTTTTAACTTGTAACACTGATCATTTAATATAAAAATGTCATCGGTCTCAGTAATTAAAAATCAGTAATTTAATAGTATTTATGTAAAAGAAAATTTACATTTCCTTTACATTCCCCTCTCCTCCCCATCTAACAACTGCCATGGGGCAAGCAGCAGCATAGGACCAGATGAGGGGGCAGGCAAAAGGGGAGTCAAATGGCCTGACCCCTGCCACTTGTTGTCTATCCCCCTCATTTGCCCTGCCCACCCAGTGCCTGCATATCCCATGTCTGCACAGTGCCTGTACTTTGGTTGCCTGTCTGCCCACCCTGGTGTCTGGGTCTCACTGCCACTTGCCCTTCCTCACAGTGCCTGCACCTCAGGAACCATCCCCCTTCACTATGTGCCCCCCTCCTGCCTGCCCCCTTGCTGTTTCCCCCTACTGCCTAGCCCTAATAGAACTCCCTTGCTACCTACCCGCCCTGTACCCTTCCTGCCTCCAGCCAGGTGCAAAGGGCAAGGAGCAGGGCACATGGAGCATATGCAGCCTTTGGCTTCAATCTGGCCATGCAGCAGGTGTTGCAGCAGTGACATCTTCTGCCCCAGCCCAGCCCCAGCACTGTTGCTGTCATTGTGTGTCCAGGCTGGGGCTGGAGGCAGCATGTGGTCCATGCTTCCTTCCCTCAGCCAGAGTGCGGCTCCAACTGGAGGCAGAGCTTCAAGGGGAATATAAACAGCAGCTGAAAGCAACGGGAGGGGGAGATAGTAGAGACTGCAGAGGCAGGTGGTTGGTGGGGGGTGGGGCACAGCAGTTGCAGCACCCTAGGCTTGGAATCAAAGTTGGATCCACAGCCGATGGTTTTACTCCCTGCCACTCTATCACACACACACTTGTTCTCAAAATCTAAGATGAGGGGCTTTTATTCCCTGCCCCATCCCATGTTGAATGTGGAAAACACACATCTTCAGTTCAAGTAAATACTGTATTTGCTTTCACTTTTTGACAGTGGTCTCTCTATTGAAGACTTTTTCCTATTTACCTACTGGGTCCATACTGTTCCTGATAGTTGGTAAACAGGGAAGTGTTCCACGGTAATCAGAAAATCCATGTTGAATGCTTCCTCGTTGCTTTCCGTTGTGCCACTATCTGAGTTTGATCTCTTCATGGCTGCTGGCATCTCTTCATCTGATACAGCCTATCTCCCATGATAGGCTCATTAGCATCTATGTCAAGAGAATGTGTAAAGTCTTCCTCATTCAGAAGTGATGGATGCAAACAAGCAGGGAACAGAAGCCACAAGCAATTTGTAGCATCTCACTGCCACATTAATACCTCTAATTGTAATTGACAGGGTAATTAAAACCTAAAGATATCCTAACAAAGCAGCTTGGTTAACTGTGATTGTCCAATGAAACCAGTACATCACACATTCTATACAATAAGATTAAACTGATTCTTCACGGTTTTTTTTACTAATGCAACTATCCCAAAGATCCACACCCTGACAAGTTTGCTGGGATTGTATCAAGTTATTTTAACAGTTATTTTTCATTTCATTTCATATAGAAGTTTAAAATATATAGTGTTCCCAATCTGGAAGCAGAGGAAGTTGCCTGTTGACAATGGATCCCAGAGGTCTCCCATTTAGAGACCTCACCAGTCCACCTCCTTCACTCCTTGGGTCATCTGGTGTTTAAGCCTCTCCTCCTAGTGGCTATCAGTCACATTATTAACATGGTTTCAGATCCTGGTTTTCTTCTCCAGTCTCCTTGCTGCCTTCCTTCCTGCTCCATGTTTCTGTGTCCCCATCCTAACACTTGTCTCCTCCTCTTTTCCACCTCAGAGGCAGCTGAGAGGAACAATTTCAAGGGAGGTACACTATTACCGTGGCCCGGAGATGCTCAGTTATTCTGTGAGGATGGTGCATGTCTAGTCCAGCTGCAAGAAGAGCAGTGAAGGAATGGAGCATGCTTAATGCAGATAAAATCTTGAAAGTATTTAACTGTCAGGCTCAACCAAGTCTCTATCGAGCATTTGAGAAATTAAATTCTTGTCCAGATTTAGACAGGTTTTCATGAGGGTGGTAAAAGGCTCATACATGTCACCAGGAAAACTCCTTGCTCAAATATCATCATTGCTTCAGATCATAGGGATGCCAGAGATTCTTGACACCTGGTTGCACATCTTTTAACATCAGCAAAACAGTGGGGGGGTTTTATTCTTTTAGCTATCTTTTCCCTAAGCTCATTCTCAGGAATGGCTGAGCTTCTTTCGCTGAAACTTTAAGAAAAAAAAATATATCACCCTGAGGAAGGCCCCCAAGCATAGAAAATTTCAACCTGAATAATTAAAACTTGACAAAATAGAAAACAGTATAAGGCAGGGTCTTATAATGGAACACACTGGACAACTTTCAGTATAGCACTTGCTACCTTCTTTACCTCTCGTTATCATTCAGCATGTGCAGAGGCAGATAACAACTGGTTAACCCGCTGATAGGTGGTACCAAACTAGAAACAATTAGCAGTATTATGTGACATATCAGATATTTCAGTATGTTTATATGTTTGTAAACTGATACCTGTTCACATCTGATGTTGCACAGTACACAGTACTACACATTTGAGGGGGCCAAAGGACCACTTGCCGTGACATATTATAATGTAAAATTCGTAGTTGCCTTCTTGTATCTGCCGTGTCGTCTTCTATGCTTGGAGAAACATTCAAACTGCAAACATATGAGGAATTTGGGGACAGTTTTACAAAGTTGTACAGGCACCTAACTCCTATTTAGTGATTTCAGTGAAAGTTAAGTTTCTAAATAGTTTTGTGGAACTGAGCCTTGGTGAATGCAGATACGTATTGTGACTGTACACATTTTGTTACTGATAATGCCTACGTTTCTGCTCAGTGATGAACTACAGAACCATACTATTATTTTGCATGAGGAACAGATATGTGACAGGATATATGCAGAGCTCTAGTTAATAGAAACAAGTATGGCATTGCATACAGACTTAAAGCAGGTACACGATGAAATCACAACTTCACCTGCTTTCAGGAAGAATGGAGAAGCTTGCCTGTGGCTAATAGTTATTCTGTTTTCATTGTCAACAGCATTCTAAACCCCTCCCAGGTTCTTGCATAAACACAGGATAGGAACTGTTCATACAAGATTATTTGACTTGTAACATGATGTGAGAATTCCAGTAATCACGATATGAAATATAGGAAGTAATTGTTGCTCATTCAGGGTGCATGTGCACATGACTAGCTTACCTCAAGGTAAAAGAAGAGAGAGTCATCTACTGTAACTTAGTAATTCTCAACTAGGGTACTGTAGCACCCTGGGGTGCCTTGACATCTTTTCAAGGATGCCACAGAGTGCCATGTAATGTTAGCACTGTTAGGTGTCTAAATACGATTTACAAGATAACCCCGAGATTTCACATAGGAATCCAGAGTGTTAAACACATTCAATCCTGTTGTAGTCTTTCTGAGATCTTTGCAACAGAAGAATTGCTTTATTATTTTTCTGTAATTAAGAGAGTGAAAACTAAGAGTTGGTATTTTCTTAGGGGTGCCTTGGTTCTCAACCTTTTTAGACTCACTGGTCTAACTACCCAGTCTATTCATACCCATGGATGAAGTAACATACTGAAGGACATTGCCTTTTGTTTACCTCACTTGTTTGTGAGCTCATGACCTCATAGGTTGGCTTTTCTCTTTGAATTCTGCTGTTCAGTCAAGTACTATCATTCACAGAATATAAATAGTTTTTTTCTGTCGCTGCCTGTATTATTTCCAGTAAATAAATGGCTAAAAAAGGCTGTTGTCTCAGGCAGTGCAAGAAGGCAGATAAGACACCAGGAATGTGGTTTAGTGTAGGCCACTACTTTATTAAATATCACAACTGGGAACCCTCTTGCAATGACTCATCCAGTCTAGGCCATCCTTTCTTTGTAATCTATGCCACCTGGTGGAAGGCTTATATCATTCCTTTCATTTCACCTGGCAAAGGGCTGACATTTTCTGTTCATCCCATAAATCTGATTCCAGCAATATGATGAGGACTATGTCGCCCACTAAGTACTTGTAGCAAGTAAATCCCCAGGTACCTGTTCCCTGGCTGCTCATAATGGGCAGCTTTCCCCTCCCTGGGGCTCTACCTGCTGCTCCTTCACTCTTAAGGTAACAGGAGCCTCTGGCTCCCTGTTGTAGTGCCATATTCCCATTCCCTCCCTTCTTAGGAAGTGCCTTTTTCTTAGGGTTACCATATGGTACCATTTCTTAGGGTTTTCTGGACATGGCTTATTTCTGGATCTTCCAATCTCCATTGGAGTTGTTTTTTAAAATATGATCAAATGTCTAGGATTTTGGTCAGCTCAGCTTGGAAGTTTTTCCTGGCTTGCCCTAGCAAGGAGCTGGCATGCAGCTTGTTAATCCACTTTCTGTCAAACTAAGTTTTAATCTAACTATTCCCATGCCCTGCTGAGAAGAAGGCAAAAAAAATCCCACCTTCTCCACACCATCTAGCAGTGGAAAAATTCATTCTGAGTCCCAAGAAGTGGCTAGTGTGATGCCCACAGCATTGTGATGCCCCCAAACTCCATCCTTCTCTAATCCCAAGGAGAAGGTAGGATTTTCTGTCCATTCAGAGTAGCAGTCTGGGCAGAGGTTGATTTTATAAACCCTCCTCTTGGTTGTGCATGAACCAATAGACTTTCACTGGATTAAAAAAATCCTTTTTCAAAGTCCATAAGGAAGCTGATTGTCCATGAAGAAGTATATCTGATTGCTATACTTAAAGTGCCTAAAAATGTCCTTTCCACTGCTGAACCAGACAAAACCTTCAGACCTCTGAGATTTGGAGGGAGATAGGGAAGCTAGGTGAGGTGTAGTACATTTCCAGTTTATTCAGAGGCATCTACAAGCCAGAATAAGGCACAGAGACTTGCACACAGAAAACCTCTTAAAAATCCCAACTACCTGCAAAAATGCTATGTCTTAGATGGACATGGAGTGTGAAGGATCCATTTCTTCTTGAGAATCTAAAACATCTCCCTAAAATTAAGTATAAATAAGAGCAGAATGTTGCCCAGAGGAAAAATCTACTTCTAGCTACATCTACTGACACACATCCATGAAAATCAAAAGGCAAAGGCCATAAAGGTTCTGCTGCCCAAGCTGCACAGAGATCCACTGAAAATTTAGCATGTTTATCTTCAAGTAGTGCAGATCTGGGTCTTATGTGTTTAACCTATTAACGCTGGTGAGTAAAGGTCTAGCATTCTCATACCAGTACAGCTTGTTCTGACAATGTTGTGCTTCCATTGCTGCAAAAAGAGGAAAAATAGTCCCCCTAGTGCACTGTTGCTGTAAGAAGCATGAGGATATCTGTTTTGATTCTCCAAGGAAAACTGCTGTGAGAAGTTCTGATTTAGTATTTCAAATGAGGCTTAAAGGGACACAGTGACAACTAGACAACCTGCCAATTTGTTTATCAAAGGACCTGTCATTCCCATTTCAAGGCAGGACAAAAGAAACTAATAAATATTAACCAGAAAAAGTTTATTTGTATCTAAAGTATTGTAATCTTTTAAGAAATAATATGCAGCACACCAACTTCTGTAGCATTCTAACTCTTCTTTTCTACCAACATATATATTTACTTGGAAGAAAGAATAGAATTTATTAAATTATCGCTATGTAAGCGTTTTCATGAGCAAGTGTCACAATGTCAAAGAGGTGAGCTCGGATGCCATTTTCCATCGGGCTCTCAAAAGCAGCATTTCTGGTCCTTCTGTATTTTTTTTCAGCTTTCAAATTTTTTATTTCACTTGATGAAGAGTGTGGCAAAGAATTCATCATCAGGTGAAAGGAAAGAAACTTTGAAAAAAGGAAAATGAAGCTAATTAGAATTGGTACTAATCTATACTGGTTGGGATGCCACTTGTCTGATTTTCACGGACCTGTTGTGCATCTCCTGGGTGTATCATGCATATAGAATTCATAGTGTGACATCCTGTTGGCCAAATTTTTTTTTTAATTTCATAGGGTAAAGCTTACAAAGTTACCAGTCACTTGGGTTTTACAATTAACAGCAGACTTTTGTTTGCTGCTTCTTGTTAATGCACAAGGTGTTATCCCTGTGTGAGTCATTAATATTATGGATTCATTATTTTTTTATAGTGCAGTAGAATCCATCAGGATCAGGGCCTTGATTGTGCCAGACATTATACAAACACTTAAGAAGGCTGTTCATTATCCTTTATTGCAATTCATTGTCATCACATCCTAAGTCAAGACCAGTAATTCTCCCAGTTATGCCCATGAAAATCCATTGAAATTAACTATGGTGACAAGATAGAAAAACAATATATCCGCTATGTAAATCCTACAACAGGTCACAATGCACCATCACAGCATTGCAGTGTTTGTTGGTTTTGCCCTTGAAGAAAAATTTTTGAAGATGACAACACTACATCTTTCCTGGTCTGCCAGAACACCCTCTTATGCTCTGATCTCCCCCTAGGATCTGCACTCAAGCATGCGCAACTTTTTTTCCTCAGTGTTTTCTTTCTTATTTTGAACATTGATCATACATTTTTATCTTCTTTTGAAGGAGAAAAGAGTTGTGAGGAAGGTGGAAACCTAGTCCTCAAACAATAAGGAGAGAGACCACACACCATCAACCAGCATCTGATCTTAGGGTGTCCTGGGGAGACCCTGAAGGGTGCCTAGAGAAGCTATTGGGGTGATAGTGATGGAGTCACTGACACAGACCCTTCGATACACAGGACAGAATAATTGTGCACAAGCTGGAGATACCTGCAGATGCAAGCAGATTTGACTGAGGGACTGAGATGCAAACAAAAAAAAGTGGGAAATGACATTTCTCCCCCACTGTCCCTCTCTTGGGCAGTGCCTGGGGCTTGTGTCCCTCTCATCCACACATTGTTATGCTACGGCTGAAGGAAAGTACCTCTTGTATTGAATAGTTAAGGGCAAATGGTAGAGTGGCAAAAAGGGAACCCCTAGCTATTAGGGCTAATAGTACTATCAGAGATTCAGTTGTATTCAGAGACACTGGGAGAGTGTATACTCATCCTCACTGGTGTTTATAAGCCAACTGGGCAATGCATTTCACAATGTAACATAAAAGTTCCTCTTTTCAGGAATGTGCATGCTGGTGTGTGCTTGTGTCATGTCTGTGAGGGAGAGTCTGCATTTTACCACCTTTGGGTGGGTACCCACACGCAGGAGCGTGTGCTTGTAGAGGCACAAATAGTAGCAACACAAATCTGTCAGCCCCAGCAGTATTATTTGGTGTCCTGGTGCAGCAGGGGCACAGCTCCAAATCACAGAACCTGCCCGGCAGCCACAGCATTGCTCTGCATGGCCATACCTCTGGGATTTCCTGGTAGCAAATTTTGCCACCTTGCTGCAAATTGCAGGGCTGTGAACATGTTCATTTTCCCCAAATATGGTTTATGGTGCCACAAACCATCCCCACCCCCAGCACGTGGGGACCCACCCTTTGTATGTAAGGTGGTATGTCAATGGTTTGGGTGTATACTGAGGGATATGTTGTGAAAAGATGTCTAGACCAGTGTCTATGGTAATAAAATCCCTATAGAAGTAAGCATGGCATTTGTCTGCTTAAAAGAACTAAGGAAATTTTAAATGAGTCCACACTTTTCCGCTGCAGGAAGGCTCATCCCAAAAAGAAACCATAAAACATCTTTAACTTTCCTTTTAGATTCCTATAATTGCCTGTAGCAAAGTTGCTATTCTGGAGACAGCTTGGGCATACCCTTCAACCTCTTTTCCCATGCATCAGCTGTTGTTTGTTTTGCTTATGCTTATCATATTGATGGTGATTATGCCCTTTACAACAATATCTGTTTTTTCATAGCATCTTCTTGAAGAATGAAGCAGCAACATATTCTCAGCTGACTAAAATGCAACCTGGGGTATTAGTTTGATGTGTTTTCTTCCACGGGTAAAGGGAAGATAAGATTTCAGCACAAATGGCGCATTTTAATTATGTTTATAAATTAAATGCAGAGCAGATGTTGAAGTACCATTTCAAATGCTCCTTAACAATCCCAAGGGAAAAGAGTTCTAGTGTTAATACTGCACATCATTTTTACAATGCTTGATTTGAACAACTTTTTAGACTTACATTTTTTGCTGCCCTGGGTACATTTTTGAATCTCTACGGGTGTCAAAATGTGAATTTTTTCTCATTTCCATTATGGTTTGTTTTATGTATTCAGCAAAACCATTTCCCTTAAGTTTTTGCTTAGTAATTTTAAAATAATTGGATTGTGGGAACTCAAAGAATGCATTGTTAAATCAACATATCTTTCCCCTTTTCCTTCTCTACCATAAACTCTCACCCACTCCATGAAGTTCTATGTCTTCTTGACTTTGGATCTTAATATATTGTTACGAAAAATAATTAGTAAATTCAGTAAAAAGCAACAGTGGAAAATGTGACATTTGTGACCTTCTTGAATTTCTTTATTCCATGCAATCTTATATGAGTTTCATGCAAAAAGACGTTTTCCTTGTAAATTTCTAAGTATTTCAAGGGCATTAATAATATTAGCAGTGCTTAGGTAAATTGTCAATACCTTTTTTAAAAAAAGAATTATTTAAAAATCTAGTAAGAAAACTGTTTTAAATGGAAGAAGTCTAATATAAGTGTCCTTGAAATAGTAAGTTCTGTTCCTGTTTTTTTACTGTGTTCTACTCTGACAATAATTCTAAATTAGCTCATTTTTAATAGCAGTGTAACGAGTTTTTTGGAATGAGGAGGAAAAGATAGCTTGATATTTATAATTATGTTGAATAGTAATGCTGCAAAAATGGTAGGAGCTGTTAGTCTAATATCTTTATTGATCCTCAAAGGGTTAAAGTGCTAGTGGGTTACATTAATGTCACCCTTCAGCAATCACTGGCCAATAATACATCGGCAATCAATGCTCTAACGTGTTGTTCATGACACTCAGTTTTTGGAGACAAGTGCATGATATATTTTGACAAGAAGAAAAAATAGTCTTGGAAATTCTTGCAAATCTTAACTCAGAGGGGAAGATGTATGAAACAAACTGCTTCCATTAGAAAAAATGGTAATGTTTGCCATCATAAGTAACAACATTTTATGTCAGTTCAGTGGAGCAATGAATGAACCAAAACTCTGCTAACCTTCAAAATGGAAAGGATTCTGTGAGGAGGATTTACATAGTCTGAATATTTTATATTTTGAGTGCTCATCACAGCTCACACAAAATAATATTTAAATATATTTTTCCAATCGGCGGGTGTTTGACTCCTGATGGTGTAATTCAGTGAGGAACATTTTAGCTTTTAGCTTAGGTACCACTTTCTCCTCTTTTATCTTTTTTTTTTTCATTTTCTTTTTATTGGTTTCTCATTATTTGTACACATATGTAAGAAGCACAGCAGGACAGCTCTCTTTGACAAAAAAGAAAGTTAAAGAAGAAAAATCAGGAAATCAAACAGCTAACAGCCAACAGATAACTATGAGAGAAGAAATAAAAGAGAGAGCAGCTGAGAGAGAGCGCAAAGGGTTAAAGTTCTGACCACTGTATGCATATATAAAATTATATCACCTTATCTGGAAAGTTTAGGCGTAAAAGAAAGCATCAGTTTAAAATACCTTTAGGTTTATTAAATCTTTAGGCTAAAGATTACAGCAAGTGTTTTTTGTCTTTGGTGAGTAGCTGTTTGTCTCACTTTATTTACTTGGTATTGGGTATTTGTCAATGTCATTTCATATCTGCAGAAAATTCATACGTTATATGGAAGTATGTATGTGTGCGAGTGTGCTGAAGGTCACATGACTGTTTCATCCTATTTGGTGGAGCAGCTTGACTTTTTTTCCTTTGCTTTTGGTGATGGTTGTGAGTGCAGAAGTTGATTGACAGATGCATGCCAGAAACCCCCATTCTCCTTTTCAAAGACTACATATGATGGATTGCGATCTTTCAGCTCAGCAGGACACAGGGACCATGCAAGCTGTAATTGGTCAGGTATGGAGTCAGCCATTTCTCAACTCCCCTTTTATTTTTTTTCACAAGGGTCTAACCATATGATTCACATAATTCATATTTACAGTACCATCTTTCTATCTGTATCTTCAGCTACCAGCAAGTGTAGTAGTGAAAGTGAGAGAGGCAAAAGACTACATTAATCTGACCATGGAATCACTAGTTAAACCTAAAATGCCATGCTTTTCTATAATAATCCCAGTTTATAATTTAGTCTAAGATTTGACAAAAATCTGTTGATTAATTTACCTGTGTATTTTGTCTAAATACACCACAGTGGAAGAAGTGAAGAGTGAAAGTGTTATGTTTACTAGGGAGTTGCTTTATATTCCTAATGTTCATTATTTCTAATATTGACTGTATTCTTATACTACAGACTGTGGATTTTTTTTCTTTTTTTTAATTTTTTTTCTTTTTTTCTTTTTTTGCTTTTACTTCTAACCCAGATAATGTGTGATTGAGCTTGGTAAATGTAGTAGTCTTTGCTGCTGCAGAGGGGCAGCCTGCAAATTAAACACTGCCACAATCTGAAAGGTCCAGGTGGTCTGCTCGTGCTTCCTAATGCAATCCAGCACAACAGCTTTAATAAACAGCTCTATTTAGTTCTCCCTCCCTGTATCCAGGGAAGTGAACTGGTCTGGGGCTGCTGTGATGAAATGCCAGAAGAATATCTCTCAGAGGCCTCACAAGCTGATTTTTAGAGCTTTTCCGTTTTGTCGTCTTTGTCTTCCAAATGGGTCAGTGAGTCCTTCTCTTTCTGTTTTGTGATTTCTGATAAGTCTGTAGTTTTATGTCTGCCTTAAATGTTGTGTTTTGAGCATAACCAGAAGAGAGAAGAGTCATTGTCTTTTCATTTGCCTTCAAATAATAACCTAAAGTGGTGAAAGAAATTACAGTGTCCTGCTGCATAGGGAGGGCTGTTTTCCTGAGTGCAATAGGAGTGGAGAAAGGGTAGCTGATTTTTTTTTTTTCCTAACAAAATTTTAAGTACTCAACACTTTCTCATTAACCGTTGACTTGTAAATCAGTCTCTGGTAAAGGATATTTATGAACTCTCAAAAGTTTTTTTTTTTTTTGCATATGTTTCTAGTGTAGTGGACACATGCTGCTAAAGTGATGACAGTATATTTGTGTCTCTTATATGTTGATGCAGTGGTAGAAAAATACACATCCTACATACTATTTTCAACAACATTATGGCAAAGCAGAAGTCTCTCAAAGCACATGGTTTATTAATATGATCATATACACTAATGCATTTTTAGGTAGAAATTGATAGATATGTAATACCACGTTTACTACAGACTTGTAGTGCTTTAAATATTTTAAAAACAGAAGACACATTTTTTATTAAAAATCCCTCAAACATTAAGATTAACAACTTCCTATTAGACAACTACTTTATACTGACAAATATGTGCCACTTTGTAAAACTGCATGCAAAAATATATTTCAGAGTATTAATTACCTTTCTGTGAAAACTTGTTCACTGTTAAGTAGATACATTCAATAGTAGAAAAGCAAATATGATGGTAAGCATTTACATATGTATAGCTGACAAAAATGTATCTTGAAGGTTTGAAAAATCTCAGAGGTTTTGATATCTGTAACATACTTTTAATGTAACTTTTTACATGGCACATATGAAAATGTAAGTCAGCTTTTTTACATATACTTATGAGCTTTAAGTGATTTTTTTACAACGGAATGGATATGGACAATGTTGTGTGTAACATTTCATGTTCATCAATTAAAAAAAAGTTAGGTGAATGTCTGAAAAATATTTATATTGTATTGTAGTTCATTTCCCAAAAATCAATAACAAGGGCATGCACTTCAAAGAAAAAATACATTTAGCAATTTAGGCAGCTGGGTTGTTTGCTTTTTATGTTAGATTTAAAACATATTATTACCATATAACTTAATGTGTAAGTCAGATATATATTCTGAACATCTTTCAGCTATATGTGTGGGTGTGTATGTGTGCACATAGTGTACATGTGTACATACGTATCTATTTTTATGTGTAGGTGCTCAAACACACAGTCTTCTAATGTAAATTAACTGAAACAACTAAATCATTTCCTTTCTTTTTATCAATATGTACATGATAATACTTAAACAAATTAGAATACTTTACTGTTTCATTTAAAACAGTTGACACTGTTTTTTTGGTTATTAAATGAAAACTGTTATTTAAAATTTGGAAGGCACATAGCAATCACTATATGTTGCTTATATTGATGAACTCAGAAAATTATTTATCTGTGGTTGTAAAACAAGATAAGAGAAATAACTTTCAGGAAACATATCCTCCATTCCATAAAATCTTTCAAAAATGAAATGTACATCTGTTATTGCATATATAAATCTTTACATATTCTATACATGCTAATGTTTAAAATACAAGACTCATTTGGTGAAACCACAGCACTGGCAAAAAGTTGTTTAAGAGTTTTTCTTAACTTTCCAGTCGCAAACATTAAAGAAATGTTTACCATTAAATCTTCATTTTAGGACAGGATTTTTCTTTGCCTATGGAGAAATGCTATTTTGGCTGATCTTGCCAAAATCTGAAATGGTCTCTTATTTACTAGTTATGGGCTGAAAATGTACATAATTAAGAATCTAAACTATATGTACACCACTGTACAAATGCACACTACAAGTTATTTATAGTTCAGGCATAAGTCTGTGAATGGCTTAAGCATGCTAGTTTAAAGGCATTCTCACTCAGCTCAAAGTATTTTTCATTATTACAGGCATTCCCCACTTTGTTTTCATTTTTTTTATCTTGATTTCATCTGTCTCCAAGCACCACTGTCCACAGTGGTTCCCACTGGTGATGGCATTGGTAGACATAGTGCTACAATATTAACCATTAGCTAGCAGCTGGGTGTACTGGATCTAAGGTGCGGAATTGCTTGTATACCTTCCCTCTGGATTTTTCCTCCCCCAAGCAAGCAATTAAGGAGGCAAGTATTCTGAAGAACAACCTCCTTGCCTAGCATGTCAAGATCTAGAAGCTCATTGCTCATTGTGATTTTGATTCGTAACTGGAACGTTTGGAATCAAACCCTGATCCTTGACAGCAGTAGTCTGTAGCAACCTTCCTTACATGTGAACCATGATAACAGTTATTATCTTTTTACATTTATTTTCCTTCTCTCCTTTTACATGAACAATTAAGAAGATTTGGAACCTGGCTGCCCCTTCATCCTGAAGCCACCCAAACTAGCCAGTTACTATCTGTGTGTATTATTCAAATTATACTAAATTTTCCCACCTACTGTCGTCACTAAATATTAACTGCACCTTTCTTTCTTTCCTTCTTCCTTTTTCTTTTTTTTTTTTTTTTGCAGACCTGAGCTTGTGAGTGACAGGTTAGTTCATCAGCATTACAGCCCTCCTGTTTTTGTCTCATCTCATGCAGACAGGTCACTGTGTCCAATCACCCTTCTGGCTCTGCTATCCCCAGGGGAACCAAGGCCAGCCTGCCATCTTGATCCACAGGCCTGAGGGCCCAGGCTGGCTGCACATTTCTGTGTTCTCTGGTTTTCTTGCAAATATAGTAGAAAAGAGGCATATTAAATTAGATGGCAATAAAAACAGATGAAGTAAATTAGGTAAAAATCTTCAAATAGGCAGGAGCTTGTAAATATTATTAGTATGTTTGGGTTCCTTTTCTAAGTATTAACCGTGTTTATTTTATATATTTAAATAGCATCCTCCATATGATCTTATAATCTAACAAAAGCTATTTATGCAAGGGTAAACACATGCTCTTTTTCCATTGAGAGTTCTGCTCAGAAGACCAATTTATGAGATTGATATGTTGCTGTAGCATAGCTGGGTTTCCTCTTCAGTTTCTTGAGCCGTTTATTTTTCTTTTTCATTTTTTAATTACTTAAGAGCAAGTAGAATAGATATCTTGGAGGAGTCACTCATGTCTTTGACTCACTAGTCACTTTTTAAAACCTCAATCAGAAAAGTAAAATGAGTGAGTTTGGTTTTATTTTGTAATGCAGATTAATTTATTTGCAGCAGGATAATTTTTAATCAATGAAGACGAGACGTATAATTTTTTTCTGGAAAGTGTATCAAACAATTCCTCAGGTAATAATGTAGAGAACATTTTTATCTTAAACGCGCAGTCTATAAGGAACATATAAAATGTACTCTTATAATAATGCACAAAATGTCTATTTAAAAGTACATATTAAGTAATCCCTTTTGTATATATGTTGGGCCAAATCTTAATCTCTCTTGCAAGATTAGTCCCATTGTGACATACACGACTACTTGCATGAGTAAGGTCAATAGGATTTCTCCTTCATCTACTTATTGAACAACCACCACTGACATAATTGCCCTATGTAACTACCAACAGTTGTGCTCTGTAGTCAGAGAAAGTGAGAGTTATGGACAGGTACACATTGAACATTGTTTCAATACTGGTGGAGCAATGTAAACAAAAAGAATCATGTCTAAAAACTTCAAAACCATTTTTTTAATATTTATGAACATGCTGGTACTCTGATAATGAAGCATTCCATCTCCACAGAAAGACGCTCTTTTATATGCTCTCTAGTATAGTGTATCCTTAAGAATTATTATTGTAAGGAGATGCAGGAATGTGGCTGTAATATTTTACAATATAAATATTTGTTGTAGGGGAGTTTGGATCTAGTTAATTTAATATATGTAAATTCTTTGGTCCTAGTCCTGGATTCCTGCAAAAGAATGCATTGATCTGCTGACTTTTCCTTTTAAAGTATAAAATATGGATTTTTATCATTTTCTTTCAAATACTTGTATATTTTCCTGCTTTTGCACCAAAATCAGTTTTTAATTGATATTAGCCCTCCAAAAATGTTTTTAATATTTTTTTTCTTAGTGGATTTTTCTTTTCCCTGGCTTTTTATCCCATGCTACTCTGAAGGCAATAATGAAGTCAAATGTTTAAAAAGCAGTGATCTGAAGTCTAGGTATATTCACCATTGTTTTAACTCTAAAAGAACAATAATGCATAAGATATGACCTTTAAATTGCTGGGCTTGCTACACTCCTTCAGTGGTGTAGATGTTTATCTTCCTGCAGTGCATTTACATTCAAGTACCTTTGCTGTGGCTCCTAGATTCTAGTCTGATAAACTAAATACCAATCTGGGCCACTTTCCTATGTACAGTACATGGAAGTGACTGTGCTGAGCCTCTTATCTTTCACTGACCTGTAGCTGTAACAAGACTTTTATTTTCCTCCTCTGATCTGGACTAAAACTCAAATTGAAGAAAATAAAAGGACAATTGAAGACAAATGTGTATAGCATTTCCAACACAAGATGAGAGTAGGGTAAAATATCCTTGTGTTGGTGAATAACTTCTCTTTGTGGCACGTGCTTGCAAAGCTTCCCATTGCACTGTAATTGTAACAGCTGCTGTGCTGACCTGTCAGGAAGCAGGCTCTCAGAGTGAGAGGCCTTCGTTCTGCTTGCTTTTAATTTTAAATCTCATTTAAGTTATTAGGACTTACACACATGTTTAAAATATAAGTGCATGCTTAAGCACTCTGCTGAATTGGGACGGAAGGCTTTACTTGTGTGAGTAATCCTGACTCCTTATACCACCCTGGGCTCCAGGAGACTACCCACATGAATAGCAGCTTGCAGGATCAGGATCAGGTTGCTTATTGAGTAACTGCCATTGCTAATAAATACAGGGGTGTCTGATTTAAATGTCAGTTAAACAGTTGCAATACAGACTGTTGTATAATTAGAGCTGACAATTAGGATTAAAGAGAGTAATTTAAGGCTTGGGAACATTTTTATTTTTCAAGGATGTCAGGGCTACAGGTAAATGGACTATAGCTGCAGGCTTTTTGTTTTATCGCTGGCTTTGAAACCTCTGTGATATGTAGGACTTTCTTCAAAAGAGAGAGATTAGTTGTTGATATTTGTTACTGATTCTCTGTTGACTGGTAGTGCCGTTCTATAGGAGAGTTTTATGTAACTGTTAGATCAAAAGAAAATTTTGAAGATCAAGAGAATGTTCTAAATTCGTAACTATTTGGAAAGTGGCAATGAGAGAAGGAGGCGTGGAGCCAGAGAAGCTTTTTGTTGAGGTATCCTTTGTAACCAAGGGTGTAAATTTAACATTCACATGTATTTACAAATAAAGACTGAAATAATAACTGTGGCTGATGCCGCTAATAAAGAGGCTTTCACAGTTCACATATGGGGCACAGTTTTTTGGCAATTAGGTCTGGGTTCTGCAAGAATTTCTGAACTTATTTTATTCATATGAATCCACTGACTCCAATACAACTCATCATGCACTTAAAAGTGAAGCCTATGAGTGTTTTCAGGGCTGAGATCTTAAAGCTTGATATTGATACTCTTACTTATGTAAGTAGCCTGTACTTACAGGAATAGTCCTAGTGCTGTCCTGCAATTTTTTTTGTTCATGTGAAAAAGGGTTTACCAAGCTAGACCTGTCAGGATCACTGAGAGTTTTAATTTCATTTTCCACTCTTAAACAAATCTCAGAGCTACAGCAAGGTTAGTAAGTAATATGGCTCAAACTTGCATGAGGTTGTGTGATTATCCCTGTGGACATTGCTTAGACTGCTTCCTAAGTATGGACTATCTCATCTGAGTAGCCCATTTGCAGAACTGAGATCTGAGTGAGGACTAGCTTGAAAACAGACAAGGGCATTCCAAAGAGAAGCAGGTCCTTAAGCAAAAGGGGGTAAAAACGTTAAAAACAACCTACGCTATTTCAGCTGCTGCTTCCATCAAGTAATTTTTGTTTTATAAGTTTCGAACATTTTCAGGGATCTCATCTTCTCTGTGTTCAGAAGATACAATCCAGCTGTGTAATGGCACTTCCATAAAGGAAAAATAATAAGGGGACAAAGTAAAAGACAAAAGTGCTTTTTAGTTACCCCCTGCTATGAAAACGAGAATTTAAAGGAAGAGAAAATAACAGGACATGAACCTTTTACAAGCAGATTAATGAACCTGGTGCTAATACTAAATAAAACGACTGCGGATTAGATATACTGTTGTAGATAATTATTGATATATCAAGATTATTATTTATTTTACTAAACTGTTTACTCCTCTGACTGCTCTCCCACATTTTGGGCCAAGCTTCAAAGCTCCAGTACTTTTACTTGTGTTCTGTTCATATTGAAGCAAATAGGAATTTTATTAGACTACATAATCAAAACAAGAACTTGCGGATTTATCCCTTGCATGGAAAATATAGTATTGAAAAAAACACCACATCAACTACAATTAAAGCAATAATAATTTATTAGGTCATTATTTCAAACTGTCTAAAAAATTCCATTATCTACAGTGAGAACCATGTCACCTTTAAGTACTCTTTACCATCCTATGATGGAAGTGCTTCGGAACTAATTTTTTTGCATATACTATATAGGGGATTTCATCTAAATACTCACTGAAACTTGCATTAAAAAGTTATTAAAGATGTAATTTTTATTAAAATCAAATCATATCAATACTACCTTTCAACAGGTAAATAGGAACAAAAATACAGTAGTGCCTTTCATGCAATTGTTGCTATTGTGCCAAACCCTGGGAAGTGATGAACCTCCCCAAATTCCCATTGCTTCCATTGATTCTGGTACGAATTGTGCATCTTGAGCTGAATATTTCAGTTCCTTTTGACATCAACAGTAAAATATCAGACGGGGATGCTTCATCTCATTGTATGGCTTGATTAGACAGTTAGCACATGCTAAAGAAAGAAAAACACAAACTTTCTTGAAAAATTTAAATTGTTTAAGGGAAACCTTCTCTAACAAAGGAATGGCCAGGCTTGGCATAACCTGTTCTATGCAACACAGCAATTAAAAGATTCCCTACCTGTTCAATATCAGGTCTGTGTATACAGAGCAGGCTCCACCTTCTTTGAGTAGATCAGTGATTCACAGCCATGAGGTTGTGGCATTTTGGGGTACAGCCAGATCTTTTGAAGCGTGCCACTAGTTGGGAGGAAATAAGTGAGGTATGATGAGACAAGCAGATAAGTGCAGGCTCAGGTTTGTTCCTGCCTGGCGTGTTCCCCACCTCTACTTTCTGGCCCTTCTGCGAGGAGGTAAGCACTGTCACATACATATTAATTTTGCAATCAGGTGCCACTCCATTCACACAAGTTATGGAGGGGTGCCTCACATGTAATGAGGGCTGGCTTGCATCAAATGAAGGATGCCTCCAAACCAAAAATGTAGAGAACTACTGGGATGGATGATGAAAAGTAGAAATATTACCTGCAAACAAGACTCCTTCAGTCTTTTGGAGTAAAGGCTGAACATTGCAGGAAATGTAAAAACAGTTTCTAATGTGGATTAATAAAGTAGAGCACATCAAACTCATTTCACTTATGCCATTCATAAAGATTTATCATTATAGTCAGGGCAAACTGAGGTCTCAGAGCTGAAACAGTTTTATCCATTTTTAAAAAAAAAACCCCACAAACAGAATGTTCCAGCTTGGTTCTTATATCCTAAGGGATCCAATATTGAATTCAGAATCAGGAAACTTAATCTTGCAGCCAGATTTGACAAGATGCTGCCTGAACAGTAGGCAGAAGTGATGGTTTGTGGGATATAATGCCCATGGTCAGATATTGAAGGGGAGGAGTGGGGGGAGATGGGGTTTCCACAAGTTTTGATGCCGTATTTATCCACCCACCAAAATAGACCAGAATTTGCTCATAAATCAATGAGAAGTGTGCACAGGTTTCAAACCATGACGAAGGTATACCTAAGTGCTGTTTAAAACAAGGATATGAGGGTAGCAGCTACTCTGTACAGTAAATTATCACATCCCTTGGTGTTGCTAATTTACACAGTAATCCTAAAAACAGGTCTCAAATGAATGGTCCCATTGCAGTGGGGCTGCTTATTTAAGTAAAGCTACATATGTGCTTAAATGTATATGAGGCTAAGTCTGGTGACAACTGGCTTCAGTGGATTTTGCACATGTACAATCAAGGGCCTAAACTGGCCTTCAGACTGTAAGCAACTTTGTATTTTTCAGTTTTGTGAGAGAAGTTATGTGTGTGTGTGTGTGTGTAAAAACACAGATATTATATGTGAAATATAAAATACTTTATTTTTAGAACATCCAAAATAAGAAAAAAAAAATCTGTACTGTGAATGCCCAAATAAAAAAAAATACAAGATCAATATTTGTTATCTGTAAATGTTGTTCTCAGTATATTATTAAACCCATGCTGCATTTTTAGAAAATGGAAAATTGAAGATTGCTACTGAATTAGAGAATCAGTGTTGCTTTATTATAAACTTTAACTGCACATATAAGCCCTGCAGACATTCAAAAAAGCTTTGGGTTTTTACTGTTCAAGTCCTGATACAGTGCCCATCACTATATTTTTTTGATCTTGAAGATTACCTTTTTTGATCTAGTGTTTTGTAAATCCTTAAATCACCATTTATTTATTTAAAAGTTTGTATCCAGTATTGGACTGGATTATGAAGCACCCTTTGACTCTTTCATGATGGATACTGAAGAAACACATGCTGTTGTAGTTGCACGTAGTTACAGTAGCATATCCTTCTGTCTGTGAAACTGCACAATATTTTATTGAATTAAGAAGTGTATAGAGGAGTAGTGATTTTATCTGGCCCATGTGCTGAGAAAAGAAATTGTGTGGTGGTTGTATGCCATGATGTCACTTCAGAAACCATGGGAACTTCATCAGGAGTAGGTAGGTGGATTGTAAATCTGGTGTATATTAAAGACAGTTTCCTTCTTCCCTAGCACAGAAAAAAAATAACTCAGAAAGATGATTAAAAAACACACATCTGCAAAAGACTCTAAGTGTCTGGTCCTGATCTCTGATTAGATTGTCAAGTGCTCCAGAGTCTGCAATAGCTTCCAGTAACTTTCTGCAGTAACCAGCACTTACAATGCAAAGTGCTGGTTTGGACCTATGAGGTCCTAAGTACCTAAGGAACAACTTTCTCCCTTATGCCCCATCCTGAAAGTGCCATCAATGCATCAAATTCTCTTGACAAAAATGTATGGAGAGTTGTTCTTTGCAGTTGCTCCTCAGCTCTGAGACTCCTTTCCCTTTGAGACATTCCAGAGGCCAAGCTTGGTAATCTTGCAGAAGCACTGTAAGAGCTTCCTATTTGGGCACACAGTTAGCAAGTAAGACTAAGCTGGGAAATTGTTTGTGGGGTTATGGGTTTTTTATTTTGTTTGATCTTCTATTTGATTTCATAAGTTTTGTTCTCTTATTTTGTTCTTTTGTTCATTCTTCTCTTTTATAAGTGATTATGTTCTCTTACTGTAAGCCACTCTGAGCCTTTGTTGGGAAGGGCAGCATATAAATCCAAGAAATGAATAAATAAAATATTGCCACTGCTGTTGAGATCAGCACCAGCCTGTAAGCTCATGTGGTAAAATGCTGCCGTCCTTACGTGGGCAAACTTTCAAGTAAAGCTCATTGTTTTGACTAATTAAAGACTGTGAGATATAACCAACAAATAAAGTGACAAACAGAACAAAGATTAAAAGCACCACTGCTTTATGCACTTCTAAAGCATATAAATAAATTACACTTTGTGAACTGAGTATTAAGAAGTCCCCTTGATAGTGTCAGAATAGTAGAAAACAGACTTTGTCCGAGTCTGTTTTATACTATTTTACTATGTATAAATATGCCTAGATCTGAAAGCATTCAGAAATTACACAAAAGTGGTGATAAGACATGTACCAACAAACAAATGTTCACCAGCTGACCAATTAAAGTAACAAACAATAAGTCAGAAGGGCCAAGTCTTACATGCTTTATGCCTATCAGTATCTCTACTGGCATCAATAACACCATTCACAATTGCATAAACACGCGGAAAACTACAATATTCAGTAAGAAAACAGCAAACCAAAATGAAATAAAGGCTATGGGTAGACTAAATGGGCACGTGTGCACTTTAAAGCAGGTTAAATGCTTCTGCACCACTTTAATGGTGTTGGTATTTGCACGCGTCAGCAGCATATTGTGCAGTAGTTCCGGCTCCTGTAGCAAATTCAGTGGTGTAATTCACTCTAAGGAGTTTTAATTTGATGCCCTACAGCTGCAGAGCAAAGCACCGGGCTCTGTGCAGCTCAAGGGCTCTGCAGGAAGCCCAGGCAGGCAGCCTGGCAGCAGCCCAGGAAGGCAGACTGCCGAAGTAAAAAAAAAAAAAAGCATCCAGTCTGATCTTTTTCTTTTTCCCTTGGAGCCTGCCTGCCTGCCTAAGCTGTGCAGGGGCCTGGTGCTTCCCTCTGCAGCTGCAGTGCCCCCCGGGACTGCCCAAGCCAGATGCCTGCGGGTGGGTACTGCTGGGGGGGAGGGGCTGCTGTTGCCAAAGAAGGAAACACCAGCCCCTCTGCAGCCCAGGGACCGCTCCACCTGCCAGCAGCTCGTCCTCCTCTCCCTGCCACCAGGGAGGCAGATAAATTTGGGTGTATGCACAACACGGGGCTTTAAAGGGCCCTAAACTGAAGTGGTGTTTTTAAAAACCCACCATGTCAATTTAGGGCCCCAGCTTCATCTATACATGCCCAAAGGTGGCTTTCTCAACCAATCCAATGTATTATGTTTTTTAAATGAGTCTTCTGTTGAGCTACTCACTTGACAGAACTAAAAAGCTTAATATATTTCTTTTTCCTTTTTTTACCCCATGGGCTCAGTGTGTTTTCTAGAACATATGACAATTGTCTGTGTTTCCAGTGCATCATTTAGTTACTAAACCTGGATCAGTAAAAAAACAAATTAGGTGAAATTTATGAGAACTGATGCTGGTTAAATTCCGTCTTTCTGTACTTCATATTGTCAGGACAATTCTTCAACAAAAACAAAAATGGGTCAAACAAGAGGGGAGGTGAATCAACATTAATGACAATAACTTAAGTTAATAAGAAACTTTTAAATTCAGATAAATTGGAGAATTATTTCAGAAACTATGATTTTTTGTCGGGTTGGGGGTTGTCCTACAAGCCCTCTTTGAGACTCACACTGCTTATTCTTCATCCCTCAAAACTAGGGATGTACTAATCCATGATTTCACAATTTTCACATAAACCACAAAAAAGGAGGCAGTCCCTACAATTTTGTGCAGAACGGCTGGAAACTTACTAAAGGAAAGGAAAAATTTACTAAAAATAAAATGCTGGCTTTCCAATGGGAATGCAGCCCAGCCTTGCAGCCTGTTGGGTGTGGGGAGGGAAGTTGCTAGCCAACACAAAGGGGAGCGTTCAGGATGGTGGCCACCCCTTCCTGCCTCTGCTGCTGTTTGGCCACAAGAACTGCCTTTTGTTCAGCCTCGCCCCTCTCCATCAATCCGCAGTGAGGGGCAGGGCTGCATGAAGGGTAGCCCTCTCAGCCAGTCGGTAGCAAGGGGCGGGGCCGCCAGGCCCCCTCGGCCAATCAGTGGTAGAGTGGGAACTTAATGAAAAAGACTGCAAAAATAGTGCTGGGCACTGCAAGCAGTCTGCAATTTTTACTTCTTCTCCATGTGCATTAAGTAGACTTTTTACTCATAACTCCTTTTCAACAGACATAGTTCTGTCTAAAACTATCCAGGACTGCTGCTTGTCTGAGGTGTAAGGGTTTGTACAGAGTGCGATAGGGCACTTTTTCTCTGGGTCTTTGAGTACACTGCCTTCAGGGCTCATATTCTTTGAAAGTCCAAGTGAAAATTATAGGCTAGCTAGTAGCTCCTTTTATTAATAAGGTTTCCCATTATAAGACCTTGCTTTTGGTTGCTTATAATTTTTTTCTCTTTATAACGTGAGATTTTCCATGTCAGTTGTTTCTCTCAAGCTAAATTAGTTTTTGGAAATTGTCAGTGAATATGGTTCAGCAATTTCCAAAAATGAAACTAGGAAAAAAATATGGCTTTGTTTTAAAAATCCCAGTGACCTTATTTTTGAGAAGTTCTAATATTCCATGCTTTGGGAAATATGCATGAAATATGGATTGTAGGAGAACTTTGTATCTGGGATGCATTTTTTCTATCTCAGTGACAATCTACCCAAGCTTGACCAAGATATAAGCCTTTGAACTGTTGTTAGTATTTACACTTTCCATTTATCGTTTGGACAGACAGACAGACAAATTATACCAAGTTAAAAAGGGAGGGAACTTATCTTGCACCAGCTGTTTTGCCAGGCTGGATTTCTTTTATATTTGCTGCTGTGAGTCACACTGAGTTTAGGTCTAGAGATCTCAAATGAAAGTAGAGAGTGTAAGGGTTTGGCTGGGACACAGGCATCTTGGCTTACAGGTGGGCCATTAGGAGTGAGTAGGGGGTCAGCATGGCAGGAGTGCAGGTTACCAGAGTGCTGGGCTGGGTTTAGGTCAGAGGGCTGAGGACATGGGAACCAAGTTCCAGGAGGACCAAGAGACAAAATCCAAGAGGTGCAATACAAGAAGGGAGCTGAGATCAGAAACCAGGGGTCTGAGAGCCAGTGCCTAGTTCCAGGGGAAATTTGAGGTCAAAATCAGGAAGAACCAAGCCCGAGTCAGGAGCTAAGGGAAACAGAAGGAGCAGTGAATGCAAGACTTGCTAGAACAGACAGAGGCTATGTCAAAGTGTGCCTGCAGCCTGAGGTTGCAGGTTTTCTTAAAATAGGTGAGCAGCACTTTCAGCAACAAATCCAGTTCCTTTCTTTCACAGAAAACTTGGGCAATTTCATTATAGAGAAATCAAGGGCAGGTGTTATGGCTCAACTGCTTGGCCCAGTTGGGATGCCTGTTTAGGAAGCTCTGACAGAGAGCATGTACCTCCTGTGCTCTGAGTGCTCCTTCCCTATGGGGCCCTTGCGGGAGACTCTTTTCAGCATGAATTAGGGTATGGAGACTGGTAGGGAAGGGAAAGGGTACATTAGGAACTGGGCTAGGGAAGACTTTGGTTGTCTGGGCAAGGAGACCAGAATAGGAAAAGGAGTCAAAAAAGAACACTGAGATTGGACAAGAGGCACCAGGAGGAGACAAGTACTGGGTGACTATGAGGATAGGGAATACGGGTATGCGAGGAGGTGTCAGTTGGAGGCGAGAGTGGGAGAGAAAGACAGATCTGAGGAGAAGCTGGAGAAACAGATCTGGATGCAGAGGAAATTGCTGGGATCGGGTGCTGGGGACAAGAAGGGGAGTCTGGAGGCGCGAGAGTCGGATTATGACAGGGAGACTATGACAGGGGAATGGGGCAAGGTGTGGGAAAAAGGGTCTGTGTAGGAAGGACAGTCTGTATCTACTAGATAACATCCCTCCTAAGCCTAGAGTGGAAGCTCGTCCTCCATGCTCAGCAAGTTTGTGAAACCTACTTGGAAAATGTCCCATCCCTCCCTAATGCCCTCACATATAGAATGACAACCAACTGAAGACAAGTTACTTCATTTCCTTAAGTGGTAAAAGTCCATATGTGGATCTAAAGGTTTCAGCCCTGCTGATGAATAATGTGGATGTTAATGGCACATGATGTGATTGCTATTTTTTCAGTGTATTAAAACCTAAGAAAGCACACATGCAAACTAGGGGGGAAAATCATATTTCGAGTGTTTTTGTAAAATAAAATTGATGAATTTTTAAAGATGAAATTTAAAATTTGGCAGGAAAACTACATTTAACCCAACTCCAGTGCTTACTCAATCCTTCACCAGGGAAACTTTCATCAACTTCAGGAGGAACTTGGCCTGAGGACTGAGGATCAGATTTGTAAAGGTATTTAGGCACCCACGTTACACTGATTTTAATGACTTTGAAGCAGCTAGAGTCCCTTACGTTTAGAGCCAAGTGCATGATTCTTCACTGTCTTAAGCCTTCACATGGCTACTGATACCTTTGCCATATGAAAGAATTTCAGAACTAGATGTTTCATTTTTCCTCATAAAATGTCTAGTACTTATTGTTCAATGAGCACTGCTCCTTTCCTGTAAAATAAAAAGCTACAGGTAATTTAGAGAAACAAACATTGAATTATTATTTTCTTCTGATTTTAACAGATATAATTGCTGCTTTCAGCGGCTTTTGGCTGCTTTTATTCTTAACAATTTCTACTTTTGGGGAGGGAGAAGATAATTTTCTGAGAACTTACTTAGCTCCCTCTAGCATTATTCACAATTGCAGCTGTAATCTATCCATAATGTAGTACAAATGTTACACATTACAGAAGGAGAACTAGGAACAGACTGCTAGTACACACTGCCTGTTTATGCAGGAGAGAGTTCTTTGTGCAGAGGGAAGGGGATAGTTGTGAAAAAGGGCATGTAGAAAAGCAAGTATGAGGAGAGGCAGGACATTGATGTGTAAAGGGAAAAAGAATGAATGATCAGGAAGAGAACGGGAAATGGGGATTAGGGTATTTTTAGAATCAGAAAATTAAATGGTTACTTTTTTTACAAAATATTCTTTATCGTCTTATTACAGCATCAGAGGAATGGGTTAGAATCAGGGGAATTAGGCATATTAGAGAAGAAAGGCATAAGGCATATTAGGCATAATCACTTATAAAAGAGAAGAAAGCTATGATAAGGGTAGACACATGGCAGTAGTGTAATGTGGGGTAGCTGCATGGAGCACATGCTCTGGGTGCCATCTAAGGGGAGAGGGACCTCATTTTCCCATTCCCTGCTTGTCTTGCACTTCCCAGCTGCACATTGTGGAAGCATGGGTGAGGTTTTCTGGGAACTGCAGTTTTATAGAGCAGCAGTGGAGTTCACTGTTGTTGAAGGGGAGAATTAACTCCACCTGCCATGAAAATTAGCAATTTTTTGCTTTCCCAACATAGGTTTCATCTGCAAAAAAACAGGATGAAAGATTCCCCACAGCAGCAGCAAACTCCATTGGCACTCTAAAGAACTACAGTTTCCAGAACACCCTGCATTCCATGACACATATTGTTGTACCTCTGTTTGCTACTGCTTCTGCACACTGCTTAGTGGGAGAAAGGTGAGAGAGCTTCCCCAGTTGTAGTATTTGTATGTTATGCCTCTAACAAATGGTATAGTAAAAGTATATATATATTATGTCCCCTCCATCCATCCTTATCTATTTAGTATTTATTATTTAGTATTTATTTAAAATATAAACTTAAGGACCTGTCTTAGAAAGTGTCTGCCAAGCACCATTGTGGATGGTATAATACCTAATAAAGATGCAGGTGTAAGACTAGGATTGGCCCCCAAACTCTATTAATTCTTTATAAAAACTTCCATAATTTATAACCAGTGTAAAATATTAATCTGTTAAATTCATCTATTCTTCATTAATTGAAGGTTGTTTGATGTAAGTCATTGAGTATTGAGTCATTGAGCATTATTTTGAGTATTCACTGTATTGGGGGTCATGTGAGGCATGGGTCTCAGGTTGGAGAGATGAAATATTTATTTTGCCATGCATTTGAGCATCCATGAAAAACGGAAGATTGAGAAGAAGGAAAATAAACTGTGTATGATAATGCTGTGCATCAATATCAACCACCATCATATCCAAAACCAAAGTTAGAAAATAGGTCAAATCCCATACTATTGGGAGAAAAAGGCAAAACTCTTATCAAATTTAATGGGACCATAAATTAGCCTATCTTCATTAATCAGGTGCCTGAAACATTAAACACTTGGTGCATTTGTGGCAGTGCACTTGCAGTGCCTGCCACTTTAAGGGCTGAGTCAAGCAGCCAGTGTGTGCTTGATTGCTACAGCCATTTTAAAGCACTGGCTGCCTATATAAACACAGTACTTTGCTGCTGGCAGCTAGGCAGAAACATCACCTGGCTGAAAGGCTGTATGAAACATCTTGGCAGTAAAGGCAGGAGCTTATGGGGATGGTTTAGAGACTCCTGGTCCTGGGCACGACCTAAAACTGCACCCTGCCAGGGATGGGTGGCCTGGTGGAGCTCCTGGCAGTGAGGGACTCCCCAGGAAATGCCAGGCCAGTTACCACCCCAGTGAAAGGTGGGTTGGGATGCCTTAATAACCCCAGGTTCCACAACCAGGTGGGTAAGCCATAGCAGGGCCGAGAAGGTGGACCCATGAGGGAGTGGGCTAGATGCTCAAGAAGCCTGACTTGAGGCACCCTCGAATGGCCAATGCTGGAGCCAGGACCAGAGAGTTAAAAGGGCCAGGGGCTTACCATGAGAATGCTAAGAGCTGAGGGCCTGGGCTTCCGACTGGCCTTGGAGATGAGACCAGGGCCTGTGTAGCCAAAGGTCCTGGGAGGAGGGGCATGCCCAAGAGGGGGAAGAGTACAGGGAGCAAGGTAGCTCAGAATGAAGGCGGAATAGGCCGCCTGATTGGAAGGATCCAGGTGGAGTCCAGACTGGAGGATTATGGGGCCCAGTTTGGGGCCAGTGATGTTAAGAACTGTGATACCATCTTCAAGGCATGGGCTGTGGTGTAGGAGAGGTCAGAGCTGCAGATAGCGCCTCCTGGCATTGGGGCAGTAATGGGCAGCTTCCCACATTATACCAGCAGTTTATGAAAACAACAAAGTCGTGGCAGACGAGACTGGGTGGACTGCCCCATGGAGACAGGTGGGCAGACCAGCATGGGACCTGACCCCGAGCTTGCCCCCTGTCACAGTGTTCAACAGCAATGAGGCTATTTTCAATTGACTGTTTCTTCCTCAATAACTGTTGGACTTCTTTAAAGCCCAGAACATGCAGTGATATTCATGTGGGTCTACACATCTAGAGCTCATTGCGTCTCTCTGGTTGGGAACTACATGATTAGCATGTTAGATGATTAATTGTAATAGTCTAATGCCACAGCTAACAGAGAGAAATTAAAATTGTAATTCTCAAAGCATATATAGTGTAATATTCACCGGACCTCTTGAGATTTTTTTGAAATACAGAATTCTCACAAATTCTCCATGTTAGTTAATTATGATGCAGATTGCCCTTAACAGACCTGAAGTGCAAAATGATCAAAATCTCTCTGCAATATTCTCAGAGGAGGAATTGGGAGGAGAGGATTAAGCAGGATTATAGCACCAGGTGAGCTTTAATTTTGTAGCTAAGATGCTCTGTGATAGAGGTGTTCCTAGTGTGATTTAAGATAATAAAGACTAGAAGATGCATGAAAAAATTTCCATGAGAATAAAGTTATGGCTGTGACATTTGAAGAAAAATAAATAAATTTGATTCTGGAGTAGCAACAGGTTGCTTATCTGTGCAAGAATAAGGATAATTATGGTCTGTGCCCCAAATATGAGACTAGTGTCTATTATTTCTAGAATAGTGTACTTTCTTTCTGACCAGTTTCCTAAATCATGCTTACAAAATACAGGCCAGATATATATGTATATGGTAGCTCTACAGTCTATAGACTGTTCAACAAGGAACTTTTTTGTTTTAATTTTGTTTTGTTTTCTTCTTGCTTTTGTAATGTCTATATTTTCCATCTTAAATACAGATGAAACATCAAAATACTAGGAATAAATTATATACTTTTTTTTTAAAAGGATGCTGACAATGCTGTATCAAAGTATATTAAGAGGTAATTTCCATTTTTTGTATTACACCCTTTTTCTCAAAGGTATCATTAAGCCTCTAAAATAAGAAAAGAGATGATAAAGGTTGGCATTTACAAAAATATTCAACATTGGCCTGATATTTTCCCATTTAACTTAATTATAAAATGCACATTGGCTTCAACAGCACCAAACTTAGTCAAATACTGAGTGCCTTTGACAATCCCATTGTTAGTTTACTGGAACAGGTAGTTTAGATCCCAGTACTGCCAGTACATTTGGATTTTGAAGAGATGATATTTCCAGATCTATTAATTTAACCATCTACAATAACTGATTTTTTTTTTTATTTAAGGCTTTTAGATCCCATCCTGGGATCTTCTCAATAAATATACAAGCATTTATACAAGATTATTCATCTGTTTGATAAGTTTGTGCATTCCAAATGTAATGCAGCAGACATGTAATGCAGCCTTAAATGTCTCTACACTAATGCTCATAGTATGGGGAACAAGCAGGAGGAACTTGCCCTCCTGCTAGCTAACACAAACCCAGACATAGTGGGGCTCACTGAAACCTGGTGGGATTCAGCCCATGATTGGGTGGTAAACATCAAGGGCTAGAGACTGTTCAGGAGGGATAGAATGGGGAGGAAAGGTCGGGGTGTGGCGCTGTATGTCAAAGAGCAATTCACGTCCTCAACAAACAGCACAGGGTCAGAAGAGGGGCAGACTGAAGTGCTCTGGGTTAGAATACAAGGGGGTTGGGGGGAAAGAGACTTAATGATGGGTGTCTACTACAGACCACCCAACCAGGGGGAAGAGCTGAACCAGGAATTCTCAGGTCAGCTTGCGGAGGCAGTTAGGGCAAGGGACGTGGTCATCATGGGTGACCTAAAGTACCCGGACATCTGCTGGGAGGAGCAGTCAGCCATATCTGACCACTCACGTAGGTTCCTAGCCAAGATACATGACCTCCCCACATAACCCTGGAGGTGCACAGTCCCACCAGGTGAAATGCCTTGCTGGACCTGATCCTGGCCACAGGCAATGACCTAGTGAGAGGACTGTTGGTTCTTGGCCAGCTGGGCAATAGCGATCATCGCCTACTGAAATTCACCATCCAGCACAGGGTGTCAAAGACCTGCAGCAATGCAGCAGCCCTTGACTTCAGGAGGGCCAATATCAATGAGTTTAGGAGATTAGTCGGGAAGGCACTGAGGTCTTGGAAGGTGGGGGAGTTGGAAGTCCAAGATGAGTGGTTGTTCCTTAAGGAGACAATCCTCCAGGCCCAAAGGGTGACAGTCCCAACACGAGTCAAAGTGGGAAAGAGTGCTCAAAAGCCCCCATGGCTCACCAAAGGTATTCAGGAACATCTGAAAGCTAAAAAGGAGGTGTACACCTAATGGAAAGGAGGGGGCCATCACCAAGGAGGATTATACCTCCATTGCTCGAGACTGTAGGGGGGCTGTTAGGAAGGCTAAGGCGGAGACAGAACTAGGACTAGCGACCAGGATCAAAGATAACAAGAAGTCCTTTGTTAAATACATAGGGAGTAAAAAGTATGTACCGGGTAACATGGCGCCCCTGCAGAACATGCTAGGAAATCTGGTGGTTGCACCAGATTATAAAGCTGACCTCTTTAACAAATTCTTTGCCTCCGTTTTTCTGAGCAGGGGCTGGGAATCCCCCCCCCACCAGGATTCCAGATAGACTCAAGAGAGTCATACCCAGGTCTAGGGTCATAGAGGACCTAGTTGGGGAACTTCTGGTGGGGCTGGATGTGTTCAAATCAGCAGGTCCAGATGATGTCCACCCCAGGGTGCTGAGGGAATTGGCAGAGGTCACTGAGGGACCCCTGGAATGGCTTTATGAACACTCGTGTTCTGGCCAGGTGCCAGAGGACTGGAAAAGGGCCAATGTGGTTCCCATTTTCAAGGAGGGGAGGAAGGAGGACCCAGGAAACTATAAGCCTGTTCATCTTACCTCGGTCCTTGGGAAGCTCTTTGAGAAAATTATCCAGGAGTACAACTGTGAGGGACCAGCAGGGGAGGTTAGACTTAGGGGCAACCAACATGGGTTCATTAGGGGAAGGTCATAGTTCATAGTTTCACAGTAGCTAGGGTTAAGAGGGACCTGAACAGATCATCTAGCCTGACCCCCTGCCACAGGCAGGAATGAATGCTGGGTTCACAAGACCCCAGACAGGTGATCATCCAACCTCCTCTTGAATTTGCCCAAGGTAGGGGCAAAGACCACTTCCCTGGAAAGTTGATTCCAGATTTTGGCCACCCTAACTGTAAAATATTGCCTTCTGATCTCTAACCTAACCTATTCTCCATCAGCTTATTACCATTAATAACCTGGTTGCCTTCTATGACTAGGTCATAAAAGCCTTAGGTGCAGGTGTCATGGTAGACAGAGTTTTTCTGGACTTTAGGAAGGCCTTTGACACTGTCTCTCATGCCATTCTCATTAAAAAATTAGGTGATTGTGGCATCAATGCCTACACAGTCAGATGGGTCACAAATTGGCTAGAGGGCTGCACCCAGAGGGTAGTGGCAGACGGGTCATTTTTGACCCACGGACCAAGCTCTGGGGCATTTTTCTCATTCTACGCTTATTTGCATAATTTTGTTGGGGGGCGGGTGGAAGGCCATGCAGATAACAGGAATCTGCTGTAATAATACAAACCTATGGTGCTGTCAAGATGAAAACTACGGTAGCCATATATAACAAGAGTTCTGAACAATGGGTGAAATCCTGGCCTTATGGAACTAAATAGTAATTTTGCCATTTACACCAATGGTACCTCAAATTCATCAGAAGAATTTACACCAGGTACTGGGTGACATATATGGGACTCTTCACTTGACCTGATCCTATGGTTCTTAATGCAGGTTTGAGGTCATGCAGGAGGGACTGTAGATCTTCAAAAAGCTAAATATTAATTAATCCCAACTGGGGGATACCATGGGGGATAGGGCATGGTTAGTCAGATAACTATGCCTATCCCTAAAGCATGCACCTTCTCTCTTCTCCCTTTTTACTTCTTTTTGTTAATAACTCCTATGTTTTACAGTAACTATTCTATGTTAGCTGAGACAAGAATGTCCGCTGAAGACCTGCTGATTATTACAACTGGGACCATCATATAAATTAAATATCTCTTTTTTTTATATTTATGTTTTCTTAAAATAATTATATGTTAGAATCCAGTGACATTTAAAAGTTACTATTAGAGCAAATACTGGAAACTGATGCACTGTGAGTGCAAAGTACATCTACATAGTAATGTTTTTCTACCTTCACCAGAGCATCTTAGAACCAAGTCAATGGCAATGCCCATATGTTTAAAGCTAAATGTGAGTTTTGCTGGATTACTGCCTAAACTCTGAATAGGCAAATTAAGTCGGCATAGCATGCTCCATAGTGGACTTCATACAGCATTCTTCCCTTTGTCCTTCCCAGGCTCTAGGTACATAATTTCCCTTATCAGCTTGAGCACACACTTTGTTGGGATCAATGTTTAGCCATCCAAACATTTGAATTTTGATTAACATAAATATAAAATCACATTGCAATAAACACGTCATGCATTAATTTCAATAGAGCTTTTAAGAGATTTACATGTGTTTACTCTAGCTGGTTCTGTTATATCAGCCGCACAAATGAAAAGACATTCCATGTACTCATCTGAGAGCCTGTCTGCATATAAGCCTCCAGACAGAAAGACATGCAAACTTCAAAATACTTACAATCCCTAACCAAATACAACAGAGCACAACTATCAGTCAACTGAGCCATATTCCCTCAAGACAAAAAGAACTCATAACCCTCAGGGTTTTTTTCTTTTTTTTTCTTCTTTTGAATCAAGGTAAGATACCTTATAATATTGTTCTTTTTTTAAGTTTGCCAGAGTCATATGATAAAAAGTTTGTTTTTGCATATTTGAAGAACATGCATCCCTATTCTTAAGGTCAGCTGTACATAGCATTAGCTGATAAGCGACTAACTGATAATTTTAGAATTAAGTTTTTGAGCCTCCGTTTTGAAAACTTTTTTTTTAAAAAACTGCTGTAGGTTTGTGGCACCTGGAAAGATCCACTACAAAATTGACTACACCTTACCTCCTGTACTACTCAAAAGGGAGATTGGGTTGCAACAGTTGTTCAATGAACAATAAATGCCCTTGAGAGTTGCTTATATAAATATGAATAAATAAATAACATGAACATCTTAAGAGTATGCAGTTTTCTGTTGCACTGACACATTTTATAAATATTTAATTAGATAATTTGCCCCAAACTTGTAATCATGCCAAGAAATTGTTTATTTTTATGCATTTATTATCTGCTGTAGGATTGTTTTTGTTATGCCAGCAGATGCCTGTAGAAAAGTTTGTCTTAAAAGTTCTCCCTAAAATTCTTGAGGACAAAAGTCTATTATTATAAGATGTCAGCCAATAGTTGCCATATTGGGGTTTAACTAGCACCAATAAACAAACATGCCATATTTCTTAAGACTGTTGAACTTTAGAAAAAAAAAAAGTCTGGAGCCTGTTTTTGGGCTAGAAAATTCTGTGCCATTTTTTTTTTTCCATATGGGAAAGATTATTATTCGTTTATATTTTAAAAGAGTACATCTCATTCTTGAAACCTGCTACGAAACTTAAGTTCCCCAAGCCTCCTAAGTACAATGTGTTCAGTGTTATACGTATTAAATAATATGTCCTCTAAAAAGAAATGGGCATTGTTGCCCTGAAAACTTGCTTTCTGCAAGCAGGCCTGATGGCAAATAAGTGATACTAAGGCCCCTGGCGCATGTTATGTTTAACCCGTTAATCACATCTTAAATTGTTACCCAGCCACACATTAATGCAGTCAATGAGTGATAAAATGAGGAATACGCTGCAAAGCTATTCCATAAAAAATGTGTTATAATATTATTTTATTTTATTATAATTATAATTTTGTGGCTAGTTTCTATCATGCCATTAATTGAATGTGTGGCCAGGCTTGGGATCCCAGCCATGGGGTATATGTAGCATGCCCCTGCCTCTGGGAGCCCAGACCAGTTGGGCGCTCCCAGCCAGAGGCCCCAGCTGGTAGTCCTAACCAGCTGATGGGGCTCCCAGCTGTAGGAGAGCATAGTGTACCCCCACAGCTGGGAGCCCAGATCAGTTGAGGGATCCCAGTTGCATCCATGAATTCGAGATCTTCATTATATCCTGGTGTTTTAGGAAGTATAGCTACACTGACAGAAAGCATAAAGGAGGATTAGAGGTTTGGACCAAAATCTCCAGAAGTGAGTAGTGATTTGGGGTATCTTCATATTTTGGTGCCCAATCTGAGACACCTTGAACTAGCGTCATTTTGGAAATAGTGAGTGTCATACCTCCAGATACCATACCTCCACCATCCCTTTTTTTTAAATCTTGAAAACTGAAAATTTCAAAAATTATTAGCCAGCGGAGGACTCCAAAATTAAACACTTCTCTCTCTGAAATCTTTACCCTCGAGTAGGAAACAAAGAGTCAATGTCCAAGATTTTACCTATAGAAATAGAAAACAATAGCAAATATAGTAGAGTAGATCTAAATGACTTGTTAGAATTCAAAAAAACCCTTTCTTTTTTGGAATAAAGACCACTGAAATAAATATTGCATTAAATACACACAGTACTTTTCCCAGCAAGTTTGTTTGTTACATTTTTATCAGTCACTAGTAGTGGCTTCTATTATTTATTTTACTTTACTTTCTTTTAGACAAAGCTGCAGTGAGAAAATGAAGGTGTTGATTTTCGGAAGCTGGGTTTGCTAGGGTGTGTAATGTTGCTTTTCCTGAGTGTATTTGTTATTACTGTATCATTTCAGGTAAAGGTGGTGAATGGCCTTAAATGTTTTCAGTAGTGGTTTGTAAGTCTGATAAATCTCTTCACAAGAGTATAATGAAGTAAAAATTAAAGTTTTCATTTTATAATGTTCTTCAAGTTTTCAAAGACAGCCCTTCTCCATTGTGGAGTTATTATAGGAGTTTCATAATTTCACCCTGGCTTACTTATAGTTGTATTGATTTTGTGTAATGGCAAACAGTCTTTGGACTCCAGCCACAATTTGGTAGGAAACAGCGGAACTATCCCTTGAAATCTGTATTATTAATCTTTGAGGGTGAAATTAACTTCTGAGCCGAGAGACCTGTGCACCATTTAAATCCCGCTTAAGCCTCATTTCAAGGGCTTAAAGTGGGACTGAAGTTGTACACGGGCTGGTGTCGATACTTCGCACAGGATTGAATTTCACTCTATATGCTTCAATGGACAAGATGTTTTGTGCCTGGTGTCTGAAAGTTCTGTGTGACAAGAGTCCTATATTAAGGATGTACATAATTATTTTCAAGATTACAATGTCATTACATATTTTCATTGTGTTATTTTATGTATTAGTCTCATATGAAGTGATATCAACGATCTTTAAATGATAGCCCCCCCAAAATCCAGCTTCTGAGAAGTCTAGCTTGATTCTGTCATCTACATGCTGCATTATGGTTTTAAAAATAGTGGTAGTTGCACAAAAGCCCCGAACATTTCAGTGTAATTTAAGGGAGAAAAAGCTCTGACATGTGAAACTTGCTGCTTTCTTTGAGAAGGGATTAATTGAAACCTCAAGTGTCAGTTTGACACAATTTTCAAACATATTGCCTGATCATGAACAATACTGTCAAGTGACAGACTAGTCTGTAGGGAAATCCCTCCCCAAAAGAAAAGCCCTCAAAACCATGGGCTGAACAAATATTTGTGTTTGTTTTCTGTTTCATGTCAGAAGCATCTTGAAATGTGGGTGGCAATTTTACAACAGGCCTCTCACAGCCAAATTATATTTTGAAAATATAAGACAAAAAGAAGAGCAAATTTGGGGTGATTTCTTGTTCTGTGTGTTTTGTAAATTGGAATAATTCTTGTTCAGTAAGTAGTGTGTCAGTTCAATTTCATAATTAATTTAAATACAAGGGAGTGGGGTAAATTCTAAGACCCTATACAGGAATACAGGGCTTTTTGGTTGAGGCCCCCCTACCTTCTGTTGCTAAAACCCTGGATTAAAGAATCAGGGTAATCACTGTTGAGATGTGATGGCAGGTGGACAGCATTTGCTCTAACTAGGCTGTGAAGTGGGTGAGAGCAGGCTTAGAGCCAGATCTGTGGAAGGACTTGAGGCTGAGATATGTGTCATGCTATGTTTTTGTGAAAGCCAAAATCTTGGAGCTTCCTGAAGCCAACGGAGCAGCTACATGAAGTACTTCAGGTATTGTATTTACCGAAATCAAAGACTTTTAATTTAAGGTGACCCCCCAATAATTAGATTCCAGGCATGGAAATTTATATAGGGATCGAAGCCTCGGGGAAGCAGTGGCTGAGCTGGGCAGGTGAGAGTGGAGGCAGTGGTTGTAGCTCTGATCTCAGGCTTGGGGTCAAGGACAAAGTCAGAGCTGGAGCTGCAGCCCCCCTCCCAACTTGCACTAAAATCTAGGATGAGGGGCTCACCTCTCAAGGTTGAATAGGGTAAAAACCCATCTTGGATTCAAGTAAATGCATTAGAGATTGTGAGGAGCTGGCGTAGACAGCCAATCCGTGCCCAAACTCCTTCTGCCATAATCCTTACCATATAGAAATATAGACATACCAAACAGAAAGGAATCCTGGCATTTTCTGCAAGCACGTCGTTCTGCCTGCTTCCGCATTCCAGCCCGTTCCCTTACTCTGTCTTTTTTGTCTAGTTGGAAAGTAAGCGCCTCAGGGAAGGGACCAACTCCTAGGTCTGGACAGTCCCTACCCCAGTGGAGTTCCATTTTCCGTTGGCCTGTCAGCAGTATGTGATAAAAATGATAAATAATAGCACAGATATGAATGAGTTTGGAAAATAAAACAGGGTCTGTGTACTTTGTTGAGGATGAGGAAGGGGCTCTTGTTTGTTCACACATGATAATTGTCGTCATAGTTGCTGTAATGTTAGGTAAAAGAAGTAACCTACCCCAAGTACAGCTGTATCACATTGGGTGGCTAATTAGGGTTGTGCCCAGAGTTTTACATGGCTTGGAAAACTCTAAGTAAAACCTAAGGAATTCAAAAAGTCAAGGCAGTTCATTCACACCCTTCCCATCTGCTGCATTCAGTGAGCTTCCTTTTTTGTGCCCTTGTGACAAGGCATTTAGGAAAATTAGCAGATGCATTAAACACTGCCAGGCCATGCTATGAGAGCTTCTGCTATGGCTTTGAACGTGTGACCTCTGTGTTAGCAACTGTGTACCTGAGCACCCATGCCTCTCCAGCCCTTATTCAGTGAGATGAAACCTTAGAGCACGTTATGGAGTGTTATGCTGATGGCGGTATTGGCAGCACTGATGAGCTTGGGGTCACTTAAAGGGCCTCGTGTTTCTACTGTAGCCACATTTTCATTTGAACATAATTGCTCAATCTACTTCCGTTTTCACAGTAGTTTTAATCTCATTTCCTTTCTTAAAACTCTTTTCAGCTGCTTGCAGACGTTTAAAAAAAAAAAAAAGACAAAAAACAGCGCTTTACTTTAAACTCCACACGCTCCCATGCTGAGCCCAGTGCATGCCCAGAAGAGACAGCACATTAGTTGGACCTGGCTTGCCCAACATCTGTACAGATTGGGTGCTTTAGCTGGGCTTTTTTTGGTGCTTTATCTAATTTAATCAGCTATTAGATAAAAATGCCAAAAAGCCTTGCTGAAGTGCCTGATCTATAAAGACCCTGTGGAACCAAGTTGAACTATTGCATTGCTTCTTCTGTAAAATTCCTTTTTTTCTTTAACATCTGCAAGCAGCTATCTTCATGTGCAGTGTGCTTGCCATAGTTACCTTCCACCCTTGAAATAGTGGCTTTGGTACACTATCGGGGAATTACAGGCAGGCTGGCAAGAAACTGGCTTTCTGGTCAAGAATATCAAAGTTTGTAGCTGGAGTCAGTATTGTCTAACTTCAGTTGCAACTGCTAGAGTTTGACATCCACTCAAATGGAAACCATTTTAAGACATTATGAGATGGATTGTGGGCCTTGTTTTTCACCTCTTTTCATCCTGCCTCATCCTTTACACATTTGCCAAATGGATATAAAATGCAGCTTTTTGGAATTGGTAGCATTTCTACACTGGTTTGCTAAAACATAAATGACTTCACAAGTTGCAAAATAGTAGAGAATCAGGCCCACCACCATTTCTTATGTCTCTAATGTTTGAAACGGTATAGTTGGAGAAGCACTGAGGTCCCGGAGGGGAGGGGAGCCAGGTGTCCAAGGAGAGTGGTCGCTCCTTAAAGAGACGATCCTCCAAGCCCAAAGGAAGGTAATCCCAACGAGGATCAAAGGGAGCAGGAGAGCACACAAGCCTCCATGGCTCACC
>NW_017728886.1:89300501-89320533 GCF_001723895.1 Crocodylus porosus
TGGGGTCATTTGACCCCAGTATTCTTTCCTGCCATGGCAGGGGGTTGGACTAGATGATCTGCTTAGGTCCCTTCCTACCCTAGAAACTATGAAACTATGATTTTTATCTATAGTACTTGAAACTATGTAGACACTAAGTGAAGAAATCTCTGTAGTGTGAACCTTGGGGTTAATTCTGTTATTATTATGGACCATCATAGGAACAGTGAAGCTGAGGAATTCTTCCCTTACTGAGGAGACTTATTGGGCATGAAACTACAGTATCTAAAAGAAGATAAATGCTGGTTCTATACAGCCCTGAAAAAATAGCATGAAGCCTCTCTATTTTGTTTTATCTCATTAAAATATCTATATAAACCATTGAGATGCATGCCATCTTGCTTCAGCCATAGCTCATTAAGGTCCAAAACTCTCGTGTTGAGAGTTTTCCTGTATATTTAACTTAGGAGCAACTAAGTATAGCCTAAAATGGCTTTCTTTTTCCCTAGGACTTTTCCCTCTACAAGAACTGTTTTGCACTCTGTTGCTTCTCTTACCAGTAAGACGCACCAGCTCTCTTGCTGAGTGGAAGCCAATAAGATCCATCTAGGTCTGGGATCGGCAAAATGCACCCCAGGGGCCAGATGCAGCCCACCAGGCCATTCTATCTGGCCCACGGGGCCGTTAAAAAATTTAGAAAATTAATATTTATCTTCCCCTGGCTGCCTGTCATGTGGCCCTTGATGGCTTGACAAAACTCAGTAAGTGGTCCTCTGCCCGAAATAACTGCCCACCCCGATCTAGGTAAATCAGCGCTAAAATAAAGCCACAGCCTAATCAAGTGCCATATCCCAATCAAATGCCATTCAAGGTTCTAAAATCTGACTTCCTGGTCTAATAAGTCTGACAAATACTGGAGCAGATTTACATTTTTAGGGTTCCTGTAGGGCTCCTTTAATTAATTTATTAAATACTACTTAGTACAGTGAATATTGATAAAAGCCTTACAACTGTAGTCTAATTTAAAGCATTCAATGTAATGATAGATTAATCCAAATAATAGGTGACAGAAAGGCTTTCTGGCATTATGTGTTTGAGCTAAGGGAGGGTGAGGTGTAAATTGGCATTCCCTGTTGATCTGCAGGGTAGATGGAAGCACAGTTGCCTACAGACCCTCATGTCCAACCTGTTCATCTTAATGTTTAAAAAAGAAGTCTAAAGATCTATTTCATTCTGAACTTTCTGCAAAAATACTAATTGGTCTAAATTATGCAAGAAAAGCTGTTCCTAGATTAACAGTCAAAACAAATAGAACAAAACAGCTGCCTGACAGCAGATTTTCTTCCTTGCCTGCAAATTAAATACCTGATTAACAATATATTCTTAAAATACATTGTAGTGTGTGCGCAGACAGCACCCAGCACTGCCTATCCTCCACCTTTCCTGATTTTTGTGGTCTGATGATTTTTCATCTTTGTCTGAGAGATGAGATTCAAGGTGAGAGAGAGAGAGAGAGAGAGAGAGTACAAATCCTGTAAGGTAATTCTGTCACTCACCTCATCTTCATAATCTTTCCTTAGCTTCCTCTGCCTTCTAGCCCTTGTATTGATCGTGTCACAGGCTACAGTAGACCAAGGCAGGGGGCTGAAAACCTTTCCGAACAGCAGTTGCCAGTCTGCCTGTTGCAGCTTGAAGAAGAAAAGCATGCTGTGAAAACAATCAGTGCATTTGCTTTAGATCTAAGTGATTCCAACTAGGTCGATGCTTCATGCTGATGTGTTGAAAACATTTAAAAAATTTCTCAGAGTTTGATTTCAACTGAAACATTTCAGCGTGTGTCTGACTCTCTGAAGTTGTTATTTCTCACTAATGTAGCAGACAACTGTTTTCTACCATCGCGCAAATCAGTAGGGAAACTAGGCCTTTTGTCTAGATGGGCCTTATTTTCAATGTTTTTGAGGGAGGGGAAATTATTTGCCAGGTACACTTTTATAAGCTGATGCTATTCCAAATTGACCCTAGTGTTGTAGCATTTTATTTTGTGAGGAGAAAAAGTGGTAATCACACTTTTACTGGGTGCGAATGAGAGTGTAGCTTCACTCTGTTGCTTTTCCCCTGGCCTCCCACCCCCATCCCACGTATGAATTTTTATTCCTTGGCAGATTTGACCCAACATAAACACATTTTCCTCAAAGCACGTGATGTCTCTTTGTATATGTTTACCTTCATATTTACTTTCTCTAAGAACTTGAGTTAAAGAAGCCAATGAAGCATTATCAAAAAGAATTATCCTCAGCCAAATTAATAGCTATTCATTTTCCAAGAGTGGCAGGACTCCAGGACAACACTTTACTACGCCAAAACTTCTACAATTGTTTTTTCAACTCCATGAAAAAAATTCTTAAAGAAATAGAATCGGCTGCAGATTTCGATCTTGCATTCATTGCTCACCTTAAACACTCACTGGCATCTCTAGGAGTTTTCAAGGTGCTGCTGAAGGAACAGAACTCTGAGTTAGTCCACAGTTTAGTTGCAGCTTTCATTAAAACAATGCAATGAAATGAATAATAACTATATATATATAAAATAGCAACGCTAATACCATTATAATTTTTGCTGCAAGCATAGAACAAGATTATCTATTCCATCGGTTTGCACACAATTAAAACAGAATATAGCATATAATGACATACAGTATATAAAGAAATAAGTGGACAATAAAGGAAAATAGGGGCATGCTATTCAATTTTTCTCTTCTTCTTTGTGCAAGTAATGCAAATATGCCTAGCACAGCCTCTGAATTGTTACAGAGAAGCCAGATTGTTTTTTCTCCATTAGTCCAGTATTGAAAATTTCCCATTAATGGAAAGGGGAGCATTTTCCTCTTATTTCTTCAAAGAACAGACAAGACGACAAATAGTGATTTAAATCATCTGCCTTGTCCAAATATGGGGTCCAACACCACCTGCCCATGACAACTGCAGATCTCATTAAAGTGAATCTCAGTCTAGTAATGGCTTCTCATTGTTTGTAGTTTTGCACTGCAGACAGGTAGGTTTCTAGGCCAAAGGAATGCTGTATTAATCTTAAAAAAGGGGATGTATGAGAGCCTCACTGCCAGCATATCTGTCTGTATGCATTTACTTTTTAAATTTACGTCTTGGTTTAAATAAAGGGGATATGTTGGATTGGTGGCTTTCAGTACATTTCATTGGCCATTTGTTCTGTGGAGAATATAGTTGTTATTTAACCATCCAAACAAGGATTTATTTGGAAAAGGAAGGGCTTCTAGAATCAATTTCTTAGGGTATCTGTTAGGTGAAAAAGGTCTAATGTTCAGCCAGTAGTTTAGAGTTTTTAACTGAGCTAAGGTGCTCCCATTTATCAGCCTGGTGTCAGAGTGCATGAGCCCCCCATCATAGAATTGGGTAGAGATCAAAACTGTCCCAAAAAATAATTAGAATTCTTTTCTGTTTCTGAAGGGACCATGCAGTCAGCAACCCAGCTTTCTGCTCCATACAAGAATATGGACTCTACCTTAGAGCTATAGACTTTTAACACTGCCAGAACCATTCTTCTGCATATCTCCTTGTAAAAAACTAAAAGTCCACCCAAGGCTTGTTGTCCTCTAGTGTTCACAATTTCAGCATGCTTATTCCAGCTCAGATTTTTGCCAAAATAGATTCCAGGGTATTTAAAGGAGGATACCACCCGTATTTTCATGTAAAAACTAAACTCATTTCCTCCTTGCATTCCCAAAAAACAATACCTTGGATTTGGCTATGTTGATTTCCAAGCTATTTGAGGAACAGTGCTTCTGAAAAGCATCTGATTACCCTTGGATGTCTATTTTGGATTGTAGGCAGACAATGTGACATTTATTATTGTGTTATCTGCATAAAGCAAGACGGGGTAGGGTAATTCAGTATCATGGATATATGGAATTAATACCCTGTTAAAATCTGTTTTAGATCACTCAAAACTAAATTAAAAAGTAGTGGAGTAATAAAACATCCTTTGTTTAATCCATGTTTTAGCTGGCAAACTGTTGAACAGGCCACAGCCAATTCCATAACACATCCTAGATGCTAATTTGAATAGTAAGTAACAAAGAATTGAAAGAGAGCTTTATTGCCAGTTTTTTTAATATAATTTTAATCTGTCTATGGAGTCAAAAAATCCCTTTAGGTACATTAAGGTTACATATAAATTATTTTGTCCCTTTTACATATTTAGATGCTAGTACAACACTAACCATGGCCCATGCAGGAGCAGCCTTCCCTGAAATCAGCCTGTTTTTTCTCCCAGAAGCTTATTTTCAGAACTCCAAGTCTGAAAATGAAAAAATAAATGTCTCCAAAATATTTTGGCAAGAATGCACATAAGATAAAAAAGGGGTATATGATGCAGGATATCTCTTACCACCATTTTTAAAATTGGGACTCTTATATTTTCATGCCAATGCTTTGGATAAACCTAACAGTTCTGGCCTGCAGAGCTGTGTCATCTAATCTGCCCCATGAGGCATATGGCCTGCAGACTGGCCATGTGCCATTTATCTGCCCCACAGGGCCAAAAGTTTGAGCACCACTCATATATATGACCTTAGGTAAGATTCAGAGTTGAGATAATGATAGATCTAGCACAGTCATTTTTAGACTTGCATCCTCTGAGGCACCTACTAAATCATCTTTAACTTTAGAGCAGTCCTCTTCAAACCATAGTTTGTGCGACTGACACCGCCTATTCTCAACAAAGGCTGTGTTCTGTGAGTGCGTATTCCAACTGTTGGACAACAGCTTTGCATTGATTAATTGCTTCTTGGCTTTCTTGTACTTTGAGAATGTGAGAATAGTAGCCTGAGAAGGTATCATTGAATAGAATAACACCTTTCTTTCATCACTAATTAGTCCATTGAATTATATTTTTATTGAATACCTCTACATTGGGGGCTAGCTGTATAGGTCTTTGGGAAGGCTCCCCATAAGATTCTAATAGAATTTTTAGAGAGAAAGGGAAGAGGTCACTTTCCACAAATGGTAACATTTCAGATGATTTATACTGATACCATGTATATGGTTCTGTTAATATATCATGTATCACATGGTCTCTTTTAGTTGTAACAAATGTGAATGCCCCAGGTACTTCTTTATCAGTTTGTCCATTAAGCAATTCCAAAAATTCTGCAACGGAGGCCAGGAGACATTTCCCTTTTTCATTTAGTTTCTTATCGCATAGAGTTCTTGGGGGTTTCCCCATCTTTGATTTATGACATCATCATTATTGTGGTGTTGGTGCCACCAGTTCTAGGATTAAAATCACCTGCTATTATTTCTAATTCTGGAAATTAATTTTGGATCATCTCAAGAGCATGATATAACAATTTCTATTTCAAGATTGCATTGGATCTTGATGAGAATGGTGGGAAATAAACATTAATGACAATCAGGGGAATCCACTGTGAAATTTAATGAGTTAGTTTTTATTTATTTGGCAGTCTCCATGGGAGCAGATCAATAAGACTCCACTGGTGATCTTGCAACATCACACCTCATTCCTGACTCCTATCAATTCTCCTTCTAACTCCATTATTCTTCTTGGTACCTTTTGTTTTCTTTGAGACATCCTTTCAGGGTGTGGGTTGCAGGGTGGAATGGGGATGAGCGGTTGCATGCTTGCTTGCTTATTTTTGTTCATTTCTTAAAAACAGAATAATGTCCCCAGCCTGGAGAGAACTGAAATCACCCAGGTGTTGTTTCCATCTTTGCTACTTGCTGTCATACCACACAAAGAACATTCTTATGGTGTTTCAGCAGGAAATAGCAAACAAATACTTGTCCTAAGGTATTTTATTGAGATTCAGGATGCCAGAAGACAGGGATGTTCTGAAAACTAGATTTCCTTTTCTGTTCTTCAAAGAAAATGTGAAAGCAAAACGAAACAAAAAAGCTGTACTTGTATCTGAAGAGGAATTTCCATTTCCCTGAAATACTACTTTCCAAATGCAAAATTAATTTACTGCCTATAGTTGCATATAGTGTTAATGGGTTTCATACTTTAGCACATATTTTACCAAAAAGTGCATAGTTGACAAAGTTGTCATTTAAGCTGCTTTTGTTTGTAACTTTGTTAGCCCAAAACATTAAAAGCAGCACAGTCAATGTAAGTCAAGAAGAGGGAAAATAATAATTCTGAAGTGTCAACTTACTGGCATCATTTCATTCATTTTAAAAAAGAACTCCGTGGGTGTACTGTAAAAGTGCTGGTTACACTTTAAATGTACCATCAAGAGCCCTGTTTGTAAAGAATTTATGTACTTAATTTATGTACTTAGGTTGTCAGGTTACTTTGTTCCTGGATTTTTCCCCAGAGCAGTGGGCAGAGTCTAAAGAAGGAAAAACTATAGGATTATCATAAGAAGCTTATACTGACTCATAAGTGAAGGTTAGCTAACTGAGAATTTTCTGCAGTGATCTAGTATAGCTGTTGGGCAAAGAAAGAAAGATATTTTCCCAAAGAGGGACAAAATCCTGTAGGCTTTCCCATAGGAGTTGTTTTACTGAAGTCTACAAGACCACACATGGGAGTTAGGTTTTTTAAAATCAGTCCCATAATGGCCAAAAGACCAACTCTCTCCTTTTAATGTGGATCCTGATTCTAAGAGGCTTCCCTAACATCATAATTGATGAATAGAAGTGAAGATGTTCAGAGTAGTGATAAGTTGAGGTCACCACAAGGTATGCCTCAGTCCATTGAATGTTCTGACATTATTCCTTGGCCCTGTCAGTTGGCCCCATTACACTATCCTCTGGGGAAACAAATGAACTTGCAAGGTGTTGCTGAATACCTACTGCAATGTCAGTAGGAGCTAATCTGAGGGTACATCTCACTAGATAGGAATCAAAATTTGCGGCAGAGGTGATATCTTTTATTAGACCACTAGATATTTGCAAAAAACACCTCTTTGTTTGCAAGCTTTTGGGCACTGGCACCCTTTATCAGGCATAGGAGACTGCAAAGATTGTAAAATTTCTCCTAGGTAGAAATGAAAATTCATATTTCACAGGAGAGCTGGAGGTATGGTAAAGTATCTTGTTTGGAACGGTTCATTTTTTTGTAGATTAGTCTCAGATAAAATTTGGGAAAGTCTTTTTACCTCAAAGTTGCTTGGTGGTAAGCAAGATGTAGAATCGTATTTCCTTCTGGATATTTCTACCTAGGAGAACTTTTACAATCTTTGCAATCTCCTATGCCTGATGAAGGGTGCCTCTGCCCAAAAGCTTGCAAATAAAGACTTTTTTTTGCAAATATCTAGTTGGTCTAATAACAGATATCACCTCTGCCATGACTTTTGATTCCTTTTGCCTCTAAACGAATATGGCTACAACCTAGATACCTCTCACTAGATAAAGCTCTTCAAAAATAGCATAGAAAATTAAGACAAAAGTCTCTTCTAAAGCATTCTCGGTCCTCCACAGCAAATTAACCAACTACTAAATGAAATCAGAGCAGCAGGCAGTAACTGCAGCTGAGAACTACATTTACAAACCCCTTCTTCCCACGCACAGCTGATGTTTATGGGGAAGCTGATGCCTGAACCAGACAGGCTATTGCACTTTACAGCCAGGGCTGTGGGACAAGATATTCTTTGCCACCTAATTCTAGAAGGCATGGTACCAGAAACCTGTTACATATGGTAGTTTCTTGGCCTGATCCAAAGTTCAGCGAGACAGGGAGGAGAATTTTTTCTATTGACTTAATGGGCTTTGGATCATGAGCACCTATGTATTAGTCTGTGTGTTTCAGTTAAATTTTTATCTAAGGCTAACGATGACTTTGTTTAGCACATTAGCTATTAGAATACTAGCCTGATTTGGTCTTCCATGATTGCACCCTTTTTCCTGTAAAGCCTTTGAAGTCCTTTTAATCTAACTCTTCTGCTTGCCAGAAGCTGTAACAAGCTGCATTTGAAAATCATTGCCTTAAAATTCTTGAGCTACCAAGTCACTTGTTGAACTTCACCACTACTTTTTTGTTTCATTTCTTAAGTAGTGCCTACCTATAATTCAGTAGCAATCATTATTGGAAATGCTCATATGACAATGCACCAGCCTGAGAATTTTATTTTGAATCTGGAGATTTGCACAGAGTTTTGTCTGAGATCTCTTCAGATTTCCTGGTAGGAAGTCTTCCAGCTTCTTCAAAAGAACTCTGTTCAGTATGAGCCCAGATCTAACTATGAGGCTGATTCAACTCTCAAGAAAGTCAATGGATTGATTACATTAATTGAATGAGAGTTGGATGATTCCCATGTTCAGAGTAGCATGTAAAGCCACTCTTGTGCAGCTGATTTCTCCTCAATATCAATGTGAGATTAAAGTGGCATAGTTACACAGAAGTAAAGGAGAAGAAAAGCAATGTTGGAGAAGGTGAAGTTCTTTTGAACTGCAACCAAACATAGTCTCTGATGGCTTTCATGCTTTCCTAGTTCTTGTGCACAGCAATGATAGTTTCAGATAAGTCAGACATATTGCACAAAAAAGTGAGAGGATGGCTCCCCAGATCTAGCTGGCTTTGGTGCACTCAGTTTCCTTCTATTTCTCATTAAGTTTTTAAACACTGTGCTTTGTTACCTTTACTACTATAAATAAAATATATCATTTCAACAAGAAAAAAGAAACATCTTGTCTATATCTATCAAATGACTTCCTGTTCCCTGTACCTGTGGAATTGCCTCCTTCTCAGGTTTCATTGCTTCAGGCAATCATGTACCCTAGAGGTCTTCAAGAGAAGACAGGACAGTCACCTGGCTGGAGTCACCTGACCCCAGATGTCTTTCCTGCTTATGCAGGGGGTTGGACCCAATGATCCTTCAGGGTCCCTTCCAGACCTATGATTCTTTTGTATACTAAGGGCAGACTAGTAAGGCTTGCACCCTGCAAATCTCCATATAGGCTCAACTCCAGTAGTGTCCAGCTAAATTTTGCGGCTACACCTCATGCAGACCCTAATTCTAATTCCTATCTCCTGAGACCATGAGAAGCAATTAGAGGAGAGCATGAAGGAAGACTCTTAATTTTTTTTCCCCATAAAAAAAAATTGAGGAAAGCTCTGAATGTACCTGATATTTCACAGTTTCTGGCCCCCGATCCCTCAGGCTGCTGCTCCCATTCTAGGAGGCACATTGGGATCTTTCAGAAACTGGTAGAAATTATGTGAAGTCCCCAACCCATTCCAAGTTTTCATGGGGGCCAGCTATGAAGTGGCTGAAGAGTAGTTTCCTACTCTAATCACTCTGGCCTAACTGTCCTTAGAAGAATCCTGCTTTTTCAGGGTCACAAGACCACATTTTCCTTTCCCTATGTTTTCACCCTTCCTTCTTACACAACCTACCAAGCTTCGGGATTTCAGCTAAAAAAAATACACATTTCTGTTTGTGGAAAAAAAGTTGGTATAAATGGAGAAAATAATTTTCTTTATCCTTTAATCCTTTATTCTTTTGCTTATTAAAAGTTTATTTACTTCCTGCAGTTGGCCATTTCGAGCCTCTGCTTCTGTGCTGTGTCAAGGCTTGCTTAAGCTTGAAGGTTTTTTAGGCTCAACCAAGCATTGACAGTACTATAACAAAAGCTAATGCTTGAGTCTGCCAGTTTGATAGATTAAGGAAACTTATTGAAATCTTTCCCCCCCCCACCCCTCCTTAAACTACTAAAAGATGCTGAGGGCCACTTTCTGTTCTCGTTCTTTGTGTGACACTCTCATTGACATTAATGGGAGTCCTGTGTATGGAATTAGAGTAGAACATGGCTCTTAACATTTAAAAGACTTGTCAACTTTATGCATGGAGTAATCTGGAGGTGTGTCATCATGCTGCCTGCCCTTGCAAGGCCATTCTTTGCCTACATCTTCAAAGAAATCCCTTGCAATAGTTGCATTGCTATTGGCACCATGATTTTTAAAACTGAACATGTTTTTGAAAATCTAAGTGTTCCCCTTTTATGTCCTCTACCTAATTCTGCATCTTACTGTTCCTAGTCAATAAATTAAATTAGGCTGTTTCACTGTGGTTTATAGTCAGTCTTGCTTTCTCTTTCTCCTGCTGTTGTATTTGGATTCACAATACTTTAGGGCCCATCTTTTTGGGGCCCGATTAATTTATTTGAGTATGTTTAATTCAATCTACTAGAATTCTTGCTTTTTAAAAAATTGTGGGACATAATTTATTTTCTCAATTTAATGTTGCCATCACTAAGTCATGCACAAATTGAATAAGAGGTAACTGTTTAAAATATACCTTAGTTTATGATACTACAAAGAATCTAGTCACAAATAAGAAGACTGAGTGCTTTTCTTTTGCATTTAAAAGATACATTCAGCTTACATCATTGAAAGTTGGGCCCCAAGTCTGCAAGTGCATCTGTGGGGCAACCCGTAAATCATGAGTGGCTTTTGTGGGGTACAGGCTCTGCTAATGCAAAAGCAGTGACAGGTTCAGGGTCTTCCTCGGTGACCAAGGGGTGAATGGTTCATTTATTTATTCAGAACAGACTCTTTCTCTTTTCTTAAAATCTGGCTTAGAGACAGTGTTCTAGAGTGGCTTTTGAAACTCTTCATTTTCTGGCTTGTGAAGATTATGTATACCAAGGAAATTGATGTACACAATGCTCTTGATCATCTACAGATTGAGATCTCCTGACCACGTGAAGCAAAAACACTTCCATGTTTTTCTGACAACATTAGCCTTTTGGTGTTGGTTCTAATTATAGCAGAATAGTACAAAAATTAATGGGACATATATATGTCACATCTCTCTTTGACTAATTACAGTAAAAAATCCCATATGAACTGAAAAAGGCAGAGAGTTTCTCCCCTTCCTCCCCACCCAGCATGGGATGCATGTAAATATGTATTTCATTAACTTCAATTGGTTTTGTAAAATGCTCAAGCTCTCAAAAAATGAAGCTACATTTATTTATGTCCTTTAGGCTAGGGCAGACATTACACATAAACCAGTTGAAGTGATCATGAGAGTCCAGTGATCAAGAGTCCAGAGAAGAGCCACGCACATGAAGAGGTCAGGAAAGCAGACCTTATGACAACAGGCCGAGAGCCATGGGGCTCTTTAGCCTGGAAAAGCGCAGGCTCAGGGGTGATCTAATGGCCACCTATGAGTTTATCAGGGGTGACCACCAGGATCTGGGGGAACGTTTGTACACCAGAGCGCCCCAAGGGATGACGAGGTCGAACGGTCATAAACTACTGCGAGACCGTTTCAGGCTGGACATAAGGAAGAATTTCTTTGCTGTCCGAGCCCCCAGGGTCTGGAACAGTCTGCCAGCGGAGGTGGTTCAAGCACCTACTCTGACACTTTCAAGAGCAAAATGGATGCTTATCTTCCTGGGATCCTATGACCCCAGCTGACCTCCTGCCCTTTGGGCAGGGGGGGCTGGACTCGATGATCTTCCAAGGTCCCTTCCAGTACTAATGTCTGTGAAATCTATGAAGTCAGAAACTGGTTTAAACCTGTAACAAAACAGAAGTTCAGTACACATAAACCAGTTTCAAAATGGCTGAAACTGGTTTAAGATAAATCAGGTTGAATGTAGTATCAGACTTAATTGATCTGGGTCAAACTGGTTTATGAAACTTCTGTCCCAGGCCCTCAGCTGTGCTGTGCTGTGCTGTCTGCTCCAGAGAGCAGGGTTGGCCCTGCCCCTTTGCTTCCAACTGGAGCAGTGAGGGCTGGCTGACAAGCGGTCTGGGGTGGGAAACCTGGCTGGGGATGCAGCTGGGTCTGCCTGGTGGGGGGCAGCCCCTGCCAGTCTTTTCCCTCATGGAGTGGAGGGGGCAGGGGCATTGGCTGGCAGGCTCAGGCAGAGGGGAGGGAGGGGAGTTTGTGCCTCCTCAAGTGGGGAGCCTGGAGGCACTGTCCCCTCACCCAGGCAGACCCAGGCTGGTGTCTCATGCAGGCCACAGTGGGGGGTTTAAAAGGGCCCTCTCTTGGCCTCAGCATGCTAGCCCCAGCATGCTAGCCCCCTAGCCCTCTTGCACGCTGTAGGGAGGGGGAAAAGCCTTGGCACTTTGGTCCCTTCCCTTTAGCAGTGGCTGGCAGGCATGCTCTAGCGCGCCCTGGATTTTGGCCTGAGCCACTGCAGGCATGTGTCTGCATTTCCTGAATCAAAACTGAACGTCTGCTCACTTGCGTCTCAGTTTAATCTCTGGAGTTTAGACTAACCCGCTAAGACTGAATAGATGTAGCCTCAGGCTTTCTGACTGTCTGTACTTAGCCCTAATGTCTGTATTTAGAACTTTAAGAGCCTTCTCTTGCCTGTCCTCATTCCATGACTGTGAGTTTCCTGCAGTACATTTAACTGCAATACCATACACGGTGGGCATGTATGTCCACGTGTATTTAAGTGTGGTTAAATTTAACGTGCATTAATCTAATGCATTTTTTGGTAGGTGTCTACATGTGGTGGGACTTCGGACTAGTCCCAAGTCACTCCAGCCCTGCCATGTGCCTCTTTGGCCAGCAGGAGGAGCACCAGCCTCCAGACACATGCCTGACAGCACTTAGCAGCCATACTGAAGGCAGATCCAGTTGCCAGCACTTGGCAGCCATCTTGAAAGCACACCCTCCACACTGTGACCTCTGGGCTGACACTTCCTGTGTCAGAGAAGCAGTGTGGCAGAGATGCAGGCAGCACGTGCCTGCTCTGTTCCTGCTACAGCTGTGCTTCCCAGCCCTGGCTGCCCCAGATCCTGGCCTTGGCACCCAGGGACAGGGTCCCCTGCTCCTCAAGGCTACCACAGCTGTCTTGCTCACTTGCCACCGTTCTGCATGCCTGCCATCCAGTGCCGCCCAACTCCTTCACCTGATCTGGCTGCCTGCTGGATGATTGGTACATGGACTTCCAGAGCTCCTACTACCATGCAGCTGCTCCCACCAGGCCCAGTGACCATGGGTTCCAGGATTCCACCACTGGGACCATCATGGCCCTCCTGTCCCACCAGTTCCACCACTTCTGGGCCCGCCACACCAGCCAGGACTGGTGGCAGCACATTGTGCTGCAGGAACGGGATGATGACCAGTGTGTCAACACACTTTGTAGGCAGTTAGCAGGCCACTTTTCCAGGCCTGCTGCACCAGCTGTGGTCCCACCCGGAGCACCGGGACATGCAGAAGAATCCAGCCGTCCCCTCTAACACCTCCTGCCCACTCTCCAGCACCACTCTAGGACACACACGTTTGTAATGAAAACCTTTATTATCCTCACAACCCTCATCCCCCCACCACTTCTCCCCTCAACCAACAAAGCCCTCTCCACCCTCCACCCCAAACACACAGAGCCCCTCAACTACCATCGCCACCAGCCAACAATAAAAACCCCTCCTCCCAAACTGAAAGCTATATACATCAGTCAGTCTTTCTCTGAGTCCTGGAGTGGGTGGCTGTGTGGTGGGGTGCCCAGGGCATAGAGCCCAGTGGCAGGTGGCCATGGACAGTTCCCTTGCAGGGCCAGGGGCCACGGCAGATGGCAGGGGCTCCTGCAGGAGGGAGGTGGTGGAGGCCTTCCTCCGAGGCCCAGGAGGGGGCCTGCTATGGGGCGGCAGGTAGGACCCAGGGGCCCTGCAGGGTTAGTTCCAGGGGTCTGGTGTGGGGGGACTTGGATATGGGCTCTAGTGACTGGCCCTGGCTGGGAAGTTGCTGCTGGAGATGCTCCACACAGCACTGCTGTAGGGCCTATAGCTGGGCCCAGAGGTCCCACTGCTCCTGGTCCCATGCCTCCTCCCAAGTGGTCTCCCAAGTGATGTCTTCCTTCCACCAGGCTGACTCCTACACTTCCTATACCTACTGATATGCCTGCTCCTGTTCCACCCAGTTCTCCACCACCACTACCAGCCACTAGAGCAGGAGGGTCCAGTCTGTGGTGTGCCGCTGGTGCAGCCAATGCATCCAGTCAGCTCCAGCAGCAGGTGGTGGTTCATAGATTTCATAGACGTTAGGGCTGGAAGGAACCTCGAAGATCATCAAGTCCAGCCCCATGCCCCGGGGGCAGGAAATTAGCTAGAGTCAAAGGATCCCAGCAAAATAAGCATCCAAGCATTTCTTGTATGAGTACAGAGTAGGTGCCTGTACCACTTCTGGAGGGAATCTATTCCAGGTCTTGGGGGCTTGGACCGTAAAGAAATTTTTTCTTATGTCCAGCCTAAAACAGTCTTGTAGAAGTTTATGACCATTGCTCCTTGTTTTTCCTTGTGGTGCTCTGGTGAACAGACATTCGCCCAGATCCTGATGTACACCTTCTATATAGTTATAAGCAGCTACCAGGTCCCCCTGAGCCTGCGCTTTTCCAGACTGAAGAGTTCCATGGTTCTCAGCCCCTCTTCATCAGGCCTATTCTCTTGGCCTCTGATCATGTACGTGGCTCTCCTCTGGACTCTCTCAAGCTTCTCTTGAAGCTTCATACTTCTTGAATTGCAAAGCCCAGAACTGGATGCAGTACTCCAGCTGTGGCCTCACCAAGGCTGAGTACAGTGGGAGGATGACATCCTGAGACTTACTTGAGAAGCTTCTATAGATGCAAGCCAGGGTTTTGTTTGCTTTACCAGCTGTGACATCACATTGGTGGCTCATGTTCATCTTGTGGTCAGTAATAACCCCCAAGTCTCTTTCAGCAGTGGTGCTAAAAAGCATAGCACTGCCAAACCTATAAGTATGCTGTAGGTTTTTTTCCCTAAGTTGGAGTACCTTACATGATGACCCTGATGTTGTACTCCCACAGGGCTCTGCAGCTTCTCCCCCATGTCCAGATGTTATCCCTGCAGAGGCAAAAGACAGAATCCTTTTGTGCAAGTTTGCAACATTGCAGTTAAGACGCTCTGCACCAGGTGCCCTGTGCTGCCCAGTCTCAGATTGGAAGCTGGTCATGTGTAGGTGCCCAGGGACCATGGTAAGCTGTCCGGGCAGGGCTGGGCCCAAGCAGCTGCTGGCTGAGCCCCTGGTCCTGCTTGCTCCCCTGTGGTGAGTGGGATATTGGGTGCTGCCTGCAAACAGCCTGCTTCCCTTGCCTGCTTCCCAGGGTGGGCCAGCCCAGCATCCTGGCTGCACCTGCTATAGCAGCTCCAGACCCTGGGGGAATCTCAGGGTTGGGCAAGGGACACAGAAGGCTACAGCCCTTGGAACCACTCACCTGTGGCCAAAGAGCAACTCTGGCTAGGGAACAGGATGGGCAGAGGCTGCCTGGGTCCTGTCTGAGGGTGGTGGTGCACATAGGGCATGGTGGGCTCATGCCAACAGCACTGGATCCTTCAGGCTTCCAAGGCACAAAATGGCTGGAGGCTTTTATAACCTGCATCTGGGGCTGCCAGAGAGCAGCCCAGCCCCAGAGAAAGAGAGGCAACCAACCAGGAGCCCTGGCCTGGGCTTTGGCTGCCCCCTAGTGACTGGGCAGACTCAGCACCAAAGTCCCTGCATTAATGCGCATTAATGTGTCTACCCATATGTTAATGCGCTTTAACTAATTGTGCCTAAATTTGATACTTGCTTTATGCAGGTATCAAATTTGGGTGGGATTAGCCTAAATTTGCCATGTTAAGGTGTGTTAAGGGTACACGTGTAGACATGCACCCTTAATGTGCCTTAAATTGGGTAATGCACATTAAGTGCTCACATGGAGACATGCCCAGTACCTTGAAGCTCTTTTCTTACCTGCTCAAGAACTACCACTACTCAGTTTCTGAGACTGAAATGTGAAGTTTCATTTCAGCATTTCACCTCTGTCTCGCCAAGTCTACATCACTTTTTGTTCCTCTGCCAGTTCTTGCATTGCTCTATTTTCTCCCTTTTATCTCCACCATCTTCACTTTCTATTTCCTATCTAGACCATGCCCCTGCTTCTGGCTGAGCCTAAGCAGTAGAAAAGCCTGAAGGTATGAGGCATGAGGTAACTGTATGTTACACTACATGTTTTTCATATGCTTAGAGAATTTTGCCTTTTATCTACCTCTCTCCTTTGCTTTCCTTCAAACGAAAAAACAAACTACAATACACTTTTCCTGTGCAAAACCAACCTCCTCCTTCCCCCCCTCTCCTCCCAAACAAACCCTTATCATTTGGAATCACTAGACCATGCCACTTTTGAAACAAAAAACACCAAAAAAATAGAATTTTTCTCTAAGTGCAGCACAGTTACATTTTCAAAACACCATAACATTAACATTAAAACCACTTTTATGATATTTACCAAATTCTTCAAAAAACCTATAATCTGGGATAAAATATGACATGAAAATTTCTGTTAGATCAGTGTCTTTTTTAAATAGTTTGGAGTGAATTTTTAAAATTCAAAGTGAACATCAGCCTTAAATACAGAGTATTAATCCATACAGGATGCATCTACATGTGCAATTACTGCAAAGCAATAAACTCTGGAGCAGTTTAAGCTGGAGCGTGTACATGTGCACCTGGGACAGAAGCAATTTGATCCGGAGCAGATCAGGCTCCCAGCTGGCTGGACTAACTGAACATGATTTACCCTGGTCACTGTCTACATGTGTGTTTTAATGCAGTTAATTTATCCCCAACAGTACTATTATATAGTAGAGTTAATTAGTTTACTGTACCCTAATACCAGTGCACTTGTAGATGGTGATGTTTTACTGTGGAGCTAAGTAAACTAATTTGCAGTAAAGCGCATGTGTAGGTGCACCCAGTAATACTAATGCCATATTGTGGAGTGTCTTTGATACAAATAAATAATAAGATTGTGGAAGACAAAAATGTTTCTTTCTGAAATGTTTTATTAGGTTTAGAGTGTTCTTGTAGCTGTGATTGCCCAGAAAATATGAGAAGCAAGATTTTTTTTCTGGCGACATCTTTTATTTAACCATCTGTGGAGTTGGGAGAAATGTTAGACAAACTTTTGGGCAAGTGCCCATCCTTAGGTTTTATAGACACACAAGTGTCTACAAAGGCTATTGACCATGCACTTATGTGCAGGTAGTTATAGACCAAGTAAAAAGTGAAATAGATGAACATAATTATGTAAAAAAGACAGTTCAAAAGGGAAGAGGGCTATTACTACTTGTAGAGAATAGAGAAGTTAACAGAGGGGGCATGTAAACTGTGATGAGCCACAAAACCATTGTCTTTGTTAAGTTCTTGGTTTTCAGTGCACTGGATAAGGTATATCATATCGTTTGGATACCATACGTGCCTATCACAAAACATGATATACCTCATCCAGTCTACCAGATGACCTCATGGAAACTACATGGATGAAACTAAATAACCAGGTTGAACTCTCACAAAAAAAGAAAGAACAGAAACACCCAATCACCCATGGGAGAACAGCTTTTACAGTACAATCACTCTTATCTCAGACCTCATAGCCCTAATTATCAAGCAAACCTACATAATGTCTTCAAAAGGCAGGCCTGGGACCAAAAAATCATTGCTTTCCTGAACAATAAAAACCAGGGACTTCTGTGATAATACAGTGTTTTTTATGGCTTATTACAATTTACATGCTTCCTATATTAACCTTCTGTGCTCTCCAGATAATAATGACTCTTCCCTTTTAAATGGCCTTATTATTTGTTGTAATTACATTTATCTATTTCAAATGTTTTTACTTGACCTGTTACTGCTTCTGATAACTTCTGTTTGCTCCATGGGTTTACTGCCTTCTTCCTTTTTTTAATTGACCATTTTCATTTGCATAATGAAATTAAACAAAAAATTATTGTTGTACCTGGTATTTAACTTGGACTGTATCTGCTTTATTTCACACAAAAGGTCATTTTGTGTCCAAAAGCTTGTCTGACACCTTTCCCAACTATATGGTTGATCCAAAAACAAAAAAAAATTATTACCAAACAAATGTTGCTTTCTCATATCAAACGTAGCATTCATGTAATGTTCGGGTAGCTCAGTTCAGTTCATATGCCTACTTGCCATAATTTAATTTAATTTGATATGGGGTAATGAGGCAAATAATGAGACTAAAGCACAATTTAAAACAAAATGATAAAAAGCTGGGCAATGCATGTATTACGTTTCCTACATAAATATTAACTCAGCACACAGAAATGTTAACTTGCACAACTGGCATATTTTGTGGTGTATATTCTATGACATAAATAGACAAAAGTATGCTCCTTGGCTGTGATGCCCTTCTCTTTGATTTTAGTGGGTGTTGCCAGTAGTCAGAGCTCCTCTAGGTGACTGGCCAAAGCTTTCTCTCACTGAAAACAAATAATGAGAATTTTGCATTTGACTTCAGTGGAATAGAAGTGGGAACACTGGGCCTCAAATCAGCTACTGTATGTTGAACTACACAGAAGGTGAAATTCTATTTTCTATTGTGCACATAAATGACATATTTCTAGCCTAAGTAGTGTTTATGTGCAGATAGTGATTCTAATTTTTCTTCAGTATTACTGTGAGTATGAACAGTAAGCTACACATGGCCAGGCAGGTTCATGGCAATGTATGCATACCTATTCTGGACTCCTACCTGTGTCTAAGTCCTGAAACTGTAGTCAGCCAGATGTCAGTGACTAGCAGGTGCTGGACTCGGAGGAGCGGGAGGGCTGTCCCATATTTTAGCCCCAGTAGCTGAGTGGCTAGGCCCCCATTGCCCAGAGGCTGTTTTATCCTGCACTTCCCAGTTGTATGTTCTAACCACCATGCCACAGATCAGACATTATCCAGTCTTCCTTTTTCAGCTCATGTTTTGGCAGCCAAGATAGAAATATGTAGGAACTGCTGTACAGATACATAAAGGGAAATAGGATTCCACCCACAGGGCTTGATAATGGTAGGTACAAATTATCCTCTAGTACTCAGACTTTGAAAGAGGCACTCAGTACCTCCAAGAATCAGGCCCACATATAGCAGACATCAGTCCTGTATAGTTTTCCTGAACATAAATGGTGACTGAGTAGACAGAAGTCAGAAGAGTGTGGTCATTGTTATGTACCTTGAATGGGATTTTACAAATGCTTGACATGTGCAATTTCTCTTCTGGAATCCAGATTTACCTGCATTGCTTTCTACCACAGAGAAACACCATAGAAGTTCCTTGATCCAGCCAGAGGTGTCATGTGGCTTTTGACAAGGTAATTGTCAGGTCCGCAAATTGGCAGGTAAAATGTACACTAAACCTGAGCTAAACATGTGTATATTTTAAACTAGTGCTTTATATGAAAAACTAAAGCAATATAACTGGTGCTCAGTTTCTTTTCTGACCCATGTATCACTAGTCCAACAGGAATGCACTCATTTTAGGTCAGCAAAAGTACAGCTTAATGAGCTGTTGTACTTATAAAGGAATCTTTATCAAATTCCAGACACAAAAGAGTGTTTATTTTGGCATCTCCATTCTTATTCCTGTTGAAATGGAAAATAAAATCCATTTTTGCTGAGATAAACTATGCTACCTAAACTCAAAAAGAAAATCTACCAGTACAATACAACACAGAAATACAGTTTACACTGCAAAGAGGTCTGAATACCTGCCAGCTCCTTCTCACCAAGAATATTGGGATCTGATGAAGCTAGGTTTATCACTGGTTTGCACTGATCTCTGTAAGCTGAAACCACTGAGCTTCACACTGCCCTAGGTTAGTCAATCACACCCTTAACATTTAACATGTATCAGTGTTACCATTTTGGAAGGAAAGAGTCATCATTGTATGCCACAAGAATGTGCTACTAGGCAGGCTATTCTTGTGTATAGAAAGAAATGATGTGGCTTATAGTTTAGAATTGCAGCTCAGATATGCAGTGAAGATCACTCTACTCATGGGAACTTAACACAATAGGTCACCACCCTAAGGAGGACAGGTTTCTTAAAACAGAAGTAGATGACAAAAAAGCCATTGCTTGGGTTCCTATTATCAGAAGTAAAAAAGTATAAGACAGGTCCCTTTCCCTGATAGCTTCTGTATCATAGTTTAATGACACTATGGAGAGGACATTATTGTTAACCTGTAATGGTATAAATAAAAGATCCTGGTATAAAAACATGCAACATCCCCCCCCCCC
>NW_017728886.1:89320633-89408106 GCF_001723895.1 Crocodylus porosus
CCCCAACACACACACACTCCCCTGGAGACATTATCATATTCCATTCTGAGAACATCTAAAAACTGTTTAGGTACTTTGAGATGGACAAAGTTTTATATAACATTTTATCTATTCTATGTATGGGCAAAATGATGCCTCATTGATAGAAGTAGAGTTGCAGTACAGCTAATGTTGACCCTGCACTCTAAATTCTTAGTGTTGTTTTAACTTGTATCTGTGGGAGTTGAACTTAGTCCTGCTATGTCTCAGGAGGAAGGACATGTTCTCTTTAGTGTGTCGCTGGGCAAGTCAGTTAAGCCAAAATTGGCTGAATTAGGCATCCAGCTTTGAAAAAAGTTGGCTTTTACCTCTTTACCTAACTTCATTATATGTCAAATAGGAACCTTTTCCATCCCCTACCAGATCTCATAAACATGTTGCAAAATTTTATTCCCTGTAGTGTGTAAAGGCTTTAAGATACTCTAATGAAAGATACAAATCTGAGGACAGAGATCAGGAAACACCTGAGGATATTCTACTATTGTCCTTTTATTGGAATGGGATTCTTTCCTTTGTCTCTCTAGAGGCTAAAAGAAAGTATGTTTATTTTTCCCCCCTCCCAGAAGAAAAATGGGAGCCTGTGAGTTGAGCTTGTCAGATTTTGTGTACTGTTGCTGTTACATACTGCTTCCCTGTGTTCCTCCCCCTCACCACAGCCTATCTTTGCTAGGACCTATCCATTCCAGCTTCATGCATCACGGTTGCAGGTTTGGAGTGTGACATGGATGTGACAAAGAACAAACAAAAACCCTGGGGGTAAACAAAAAACAACCTGCCTGTCCAAAAAACTGCAACCACAACAAATCCTCATCATCTGATGGTGTTTAGGTGGTAAAGGGAAGCACAGAACCCATTCAAGTGGTGGGGCAGCTAAAGCTCTCTTTTAGGTCTGATCCTGGAAAAATAAACCCCACAATTGTTTCCCCAAATTATTGGATACCCTGTTTGTATATAAACATAAAGGAAGGGTTAAATAAATTCTACAGGGAGAATTGTTGAATCAATGAACTAAGAAAGGTCCACTGTTCTGCAGTTCAGTAGATAATTTGGATTATTTCTGTGGGGACTATAGAAAGGTGTACTTAAATGTTCATTCTGGTTTTAAGGATATTAGTGGTTTTAGTAGTATTTCTTATTTAAGAACAGGATGGGGCTCATTAAAATTAAAACCCCCCACTAGTCATGGGAAATGGTTTAATCAAATCAAACACCGAGACTAGGTAAAGACAGTCAAAAAGCCTGATGTTGAATTGATTTAGTCTTTGCAGGTTAGTCTAAACTGCACAGATTAAATTGAAACAGAAGTGAACAGACATTTACCTTTGATTCAGGAAATGCAGCCACATACCTGCTGTGACTCAAGCCAGGAGCCAGGGGATGCTAGAGAATGGCTTTCTGGCTATGTGTTCACTTCCTCTTCTTGCTGCCCCTGAGGTCTCTGGGATTTGCAGTCCAGAATTACAGCAGCAGGACTCTGCAGGGTTGCTCACTTCCTCTTCCTGCTTCCAGGTGCCTCTGGGATTTGCATAGTTGCAGCCAGCAGTATGTTTGAGCAGGGGAAGGGGTGTTTAGCCCACCTCCCTGCTCCCACCCCACCAGGGTGTGGTCCTTCTCCCTGTAGACTGGGCCGTATCCCCAGCTGGGCTTGCACCTCCAGTCAACCCTCACTGCTCCAGCTAGGGAACAGACGGGCAGGGTTAGCCCTGCTCTCCGAAGCAGACAGCACAACCTGGCCCAGGGCTGGAAAGCGTGCCGGGGGACTCTGATTTAACTTGAACCAGGAAAGGGTCTGGGACAGAAGTTGCATAAACTGTTTGACTCAAATCAGTTAAGTGATATGACATTCAACCAGGTTTATCTTAAACGAGTTTCAGCCATTTTGAAACTGGTTTAAGTGCAATGAGCTTCTGTTCTGTTGCAGGTTTAAACCAGCTTAAGCCAGTTTACATGTAACTTCTGTCCCTAGCCAGAAGGATTTTTAGACAATTATAGGAAGGGTCTCTTCTCCATGCCTTCCATTCAGATTTCATTTCCTACTTTGTTCTAAGGTTTTCAGTCTTTCTCTCAAGCTTCATTATGCAGTAGTCTGTTCCAAACTCTCTTATAAAGACCCTGTGTAAGTCTTGCTCCTTTTCCAGTCTCTTTTTATGGAAGATAGGCATTTTGAGTCTCACTATACTGAATAAGACCAGTTTTCTATAGGCCTCTTCAACAAAGGGAAAAAGTAGCCCTTACTCCTTTTTGAGTCTCACTATACTGAGTAAAGAGCCATGCCTTTTCTCAGCCTGCATTACTGAAAGATTGATTGATCATTTTAGTTCCCAAAATGCCTCTGTTCTGGGCAGAAACCAGTAGTACAAAAAAAAAAACAAAAACGCGGGGTGGGGGGCTGGCTTACCAGGCCAGCTTACCCTTTTGCATGCTAGAACTAGCCAGGTATCTGAAACTGGAATGAAGTTTTTCTGTGCACCCACTGTTTTTATTATCACTAATGTGGAATTCACAGTACAGATGTTTCTGCCCAGAGTCTCATAGGTTTCACAAAGAAATTATCCAGAAAGTGTTACAGAACTGCAGTGGCAATGAGTATGGTCCACTTTCTGATTGACTGTACATTTGGACTGTTTGCTGTAGGCCTTATCTTCAAGACATTTTCATATTGATGCTACTTGCATAAATCAGACACTTAAACACAGTGCTGCTATCAAATTTGAAAGTGCAAATGCCAATCCAATGTGCCACTTCAGGAATTGCCTTATCAAATGTCGGTAAACCAGAATTATGGATGCTATATGAATTATAAGTAATTCACATAATTACACATAGCATAGTAAATATGTACATATAGAAGCAGAGTACAGGATACATGTAGTGTAAGTACAGAAAGAGAGTGATATAGTAACAAACATATATGTGTGCATGGGTGTAATGACATTTCCTTGTATCACATCTATCAGGTTACAAGCAGCTAATAATTTTCTTTTTCTACTCACAGCCAAGCTTTATAATGGCATATACCCATAAATCAACATCAACATGGAACATTGCTTAGCAAATATAAATGTATGTGCATTGCAGAATGATCTGAGATTACAAAAATATATCAGAAGTCAAAAGTAGCTGGTAGAGAAATGCTATGTCTTTAGTTTATTGAGATTGTTTGGAGGATCCTAATGTACTGTCACTGAAAGAATAATTTTTCCTTTACAATCTACTTAGCAAAGATTTATCGATCCTTTTCCCCTTCATAGAGAATTACTGATCCATTTTAGAAAATCAGATTTTCACACCTTTCATGAGAATGTGCACAGCGCAGTTCCCTTGGGATTGCCAAGGAAGTTGACTTTGACATGAAATCCCTAGGTACTGGCGCACAACAGCCTATAGTCTCATCACTGATTTGTTGCACAGGGTGGTAAAATACTTTTATACATTTATAGAGAAATGATTGCACTGCAAGGACTTATTTTTCCATGCTAGTGGATGTATTCAGGGTCCTGTTATTTGTGTAAACAGCATTTTTCAGGGGGTTTTTTCTTCTCAGCTGTGATGTTATGAACAGTAAGGTAAGATAAAAGTTGTTGAAATTCATGTTGCAAAGCAGTAGGGTACTGTAGAATGTTTCAGTGTGTGTGTAAATAACTTTCTTCGAGATGTGTCTACTCTCTGTCCTCATTATTGTTGTATCCTAGGTAGCTAAGCATTAGGCATGTTATATTGAAGTATGCATCATAATGAAGGTGATTTATTATAATTAAAACGGCATGGAGAGCAGCTTTTATTAGACATATTGTTTCACAGGAGAGCTTAATAAAGAGCATTATTATTAGTTATAGATCTGTGTGAAGGATGTTGTTTACTGAGAGTTATGTGAGTATTAGTCAAAGTCTGAAGTTGCTCATTTGAGCTGTCCACTGTAGGGGGAAAAAAAGCATTCAGTGCAGCAAAGGGAAAGAATTTTAAGATTGGTGGGGAGAGAGAGAGACAGAGACAGAGAAAAGGAAATGCCGAGTGCATGAAGTGTTCTCTGCAGGAGCAGTTCTAGAATACTTTATTACATATCTACGGAGACAATGGCATGGACTGTAAGTAGCTCCTGTCTCTCAATATAATAATGCACATAAAGTCGGGGTCAGATTGGGTTCGCTCTGGGCTTTGATGCTGCAGAAGGTCACTAGGGGAATCGATGGACAAATATGAGACCTGAGTTTCATGCAATCAATGAGATTTTTCTATTTAAAGTGGACACTGCTGGGCGTGAGTCTCAGAGCTTCAAACATGGTTTTGCTCAGCTTTAACAGATTGAGAGAAAGATGCATTGTAAATGTACTGTTTGTTTCAATAACTGTGCTGGTATAATGGATGCATAACCAAACAGGTTAGTCTTGCAAACTCTATTGTGAAGTTGTATGAGCTGCAAAATAAACAGACAAATTAGCAGCTTCTTTGAATGTTAATAGACTGAGTTTTTCTCTACCTCTGCTGTAGTATACTTACCTGAGCTTTTAGACAACACTTTAAAAACATCAGATTCACATAATTATTTGATTTAAAAATAACGCTCTGTCTTCAGATATTATATAAAATATACTTTCTGCTGTTAATGACTTGATACCACATGCTCCATGTAAACATTAATTTAGTTTCCTTTAGAAGATTCAGATTTCCACAGACTGTTAAATGGTTGTATATCTTTGAATATGATGCTGCATTCTTTTAAGAGGCTGTTTATATTTTTAGGACAGAATTTTTTTTTTTTTAATAATTTTTGTCCTTTAAAGTTTTCATGCAGCAGGAAGATTATTTTCTTTATTGTATAAAATTATCTCTCCAGAATGAAGGAAGCAATCAAGAAGGATGTGATCAGTGAGTGTGACATAGTGGTAATAAACAGGCAGTAGTAACAAGTAACTGACTGATGGAAGGGATTTAGATATGTTAGTTAATACCCAAGAAATTAAAGAATGCCATGGTCTAGTTTCGAATCACTAGTGTAAGAGTTGTTCTGGATTTACACCAATGTAACATTCAAATTCTCATCTCTCTTTTGAAGCAGATCATCTAACAGATTGTACTTTTTGAATTACAGAACGACTTAAATCTAGAGTTAACACAAACTATGTATTTATATTTTTATTTAAAAAAACGATGACCCCAAGTCCCTTTTCCATAATTAAACGATATGATATAAAGGACTACACATTCCACATTAATGCCTACATGACTGTCCACCAGGTAAAATAGGGAAAATAACCCAGTAACCTATATCACTCGGCTCTACTTGTAAAAATGCAATTTTTAGATTATATAAAAAAATTCTAATGACTGAGTACAGGTACAAAACAACCCTCAAATAAACATACAAGCAAAGGCCTTGACAGTCTTTTCTAGTCAAACAAACATTTTAAAATTAATTGATTGAATATTTGTGTATGGGTGCAATTATTACAAATCACAGGTTCTATAAAGTACAGGTCCAAATTTGTTTGGCAAAACTGGAAAAATGCCCCAAAGAAGACTAACTACAGAAGTACATGCATGCAAGAGTACAACTTAAGCGTCTGCTTCAACATAATTTCTGTGAGCAGGGTCATTTACAATTCAAGCAGAATGTATGCTCACCTGAAATGATTTGTTTGTATTTTCATCTATGCCCTGAGTAGGAACACTTCAGTTTATATTATTCTCATTACAAACCAAACCAAACCAGAAAAAAATCAAGCTCCAGACTTTTTTTTTTTTACAGTCTTTAGTGTTGTTATCTTGACGTTACTAAGAGAACAACACTATTTTAAACCCCCTTCCGCTAAAATATTATTTATATAAAAGTCACTGATTGAGCTCATTTATTTTATAAATATACTGGGCATGAAAATTCATTGCAGTAACTACTGCCAAATAGGTTCTGGCTAAGCAATCAGGAACAGAGAGTAAGCAATCATGTGTGGATTACATAAAATGCTCAGAAACAATAGAAAAACGAACCAGTATTTACCCCAAATAAAACCCACGACATATAAAAAAATGGTATTTAAAAAATAAATCTAACTTCCAAAGTACTTTTCACTCAGTAGGCCTATTTAGTGATACGTTGGATGACACATTTTTCTTTTCTTCTCTTCTTCCCTCCCTAAAATTAAAATTGGAATAGAATATGGTGTGAGTGGATACAGCTCCTTTTGAAGAAAACAGGAAATGATTCCAGTACACAACAAGTTTGATTTTAGTGGTTGGAGTATGACTTTCCTTAGACCAGATCTGACCTCAGCTGAAGTCAATGGAAATTGTATCAGGTCCTCTTATTCTGTTTTTACATATCACAGCTGGAGGCCTTCTAAGTGGCTTATAAGGCTTAACAAGCAACTCCTTCGGGACTCCCACAGGAGATGTTCTACATCTTGCAAGATCAGACCTAAGGATGGATCAAATCTTTAGGTTCTGACTCATGAAAAACTTAGTTTAAGATGTATGCTGAGAAAAGTCTGAAGCCTAAATAGGTAGCTGCAAGCCCCTTAACTGAAGCAGCAGAGCATGTCTATAGAAAAGGGTCCTGAATAAGGATTTGAGCACTACTGCTTGTGAGCATCACTCATATGAACCTTACAGAGAGGTGGATTCTGAGTCCCCTGTTGAAGCATGTTGTATGTTTTTCTGTAGTTTTTTGAGGAGTACTTTCAGAAATATATGTGGTAAGGGGTGATATTGCCCAGCAGAAGTATAAAAATAAAATGACAGTCTGTTCAAATGAGCGTTTTCATATGTTGCTATAAATATTGAAAGGAATGCATATGGATTAGGCTTACAACTGTCATTAGCATGTCATGTAACTTATGCTAATTAATAGACCAGCCCGAAAAGTTATTTCGTTTCTTGCTTTGTTGTTGTTGTTGTTATTGTTCCATTTTGAGATCTTGGAAAAAAAATTGGACACATAAATTAGAGCTTCCCACAGGCATTTTTAACTTGTACAACCAGCACTTATTCAGCAGATCACCTTAGGTCTCGCTGATCTTAGCAGCATTACAAGGGTCATATTTTCACACAGATGAACCATTCGTGAGCAATTCCTCCAATATGTTTGACACAAACATTCTTTTCTTTGATATTGGAGATACAAGCTTTCTATTTTTGTCCTATTTTTTTTTTCCAACAGACATATTTATTGAGGCTATTGCAAAGAAAATCCCACTTTCCATTTATATTTGCTTTCTTGTTTCTTCATTTTGCAGACTCTCAGGTTAATAAAGAGGTGCAGGATCATATTACGCGTGAGCTTGTGATTATGTATTTAAAATGTGCATGTATGATAATATATAAAATGACTGACTATGTATGTACCCACACACAGAGGTAGAGGAAAAGGTGTGTGTGTGTGTGTGTGTATACATATACATTTACATATATATACATACATACACACACACACACATATATATTCAGTAGACTTCTCCATGATTCTACACTGCTGCAGATCAACAAGTTGTATTTATTGATGTGTTATACCAACCGGTCTAGTTCTAGAGAAGATTTTGATTGATTATCCTCATTCAGAGTGAGCTCCTTCCCCATTTCTCCAGAGTGTTCAATGGCACTCTTACACCAGCAGCAGACAAGATGGAAGCAAAAGATTTCTTTTATTTTCTTTTTTTTGACTGTACAGAGCATAACTGTGAGTAGCTTATGGATAATTTTTTTAAATGTCCATTTCTTCTTCCCATCTGAGCCACTTCTGAGGGATGTCTGCCTTTAGCTCAAGGTGTAGCCAGTAAATCCCTAAAGGAGAACGTCTGTCACCTGTTAGTAGCTACGCTGATATCTTCTTTCAAATCGCCATATTACAGAATGAAGCAACTGCAAAGTAATATGCTGGGTAGAGTAGGAATGCCTTTGGTAACAAAACATTTATGCAAAAATCCTATTACATGGTAAAACTCATGCTGCTCCTTTACTGTGTTTCTACAGAAGAATCCTCTTTGCTTATTGGAGGTTGTTGGAGAGATTAGTTTTTAAGTTACAAAGCCATTTAATGTCAAAGTCAAGAGAGTTATAACAAGGATTGTTGCAGTTACAAATACCAAGGATTTAAGGCATGAAAAATGCTCTATTAAGAGATACTCAGCTTCACAGTTCATTTGGTCTTTAATGTATAATTATAAGATACCATACTGCACATGCCAAAAACAATGTTAAATAGTCATCCCAGTTCCTTCCAAGTTTCAATCTAGAGCACTGAAATCCTCTTACCTTTACCCAATTTACATAGAATTGTAGGCAGCAAGCTATCACAAACCACCCACCCCTAATGGCACCAGATCCAAGCACAGAACCTTCTTCAAGTCCATTTGCAGGTCAGGCACCAATAACTTGCTTCTTCAGCAGCCAAATCAGGGAGGCTTTATCCTCCCCAATGGTGTACTATAGTCAAATCATATGTAAAATGTCTTATTCTTCACCATATTTCTTTCTGTCTATTGTTTGACTATGAGGGAAAAATAGACACATTATCCCATAGTTTTTCCTTCCTAGTGTTGGCTAAAATTCCGCTCCTCAAGGCCCAAAAGGAGACAGCAGTCGCACAGAAATTTACTACTGAATTTCCTGTTAGCCTTTCTAAAGTAAGTTGGAGTTGCCATCTTCTTGACTGCATTTCCACCTTTACTCCTCCCTCCCTGTACAAAGAGACCATAAATGTCTGAGTACCTTCAAAATTTCATTAAAAATTCTACCGACCCTTCAGAATATTCCTATGCTTTTAAAGGTGAAAATAACTTTCCTGTGTAATGTTTTATAAAGGACATATAAAACAGGACTGATAAGAGACCTCTGGTTGCAATTCTGATATTTAACTACATATTTTCTACAGTAGTTGCAGCTATGGTTTCTCAGCACTTTCTGTAATAAATCCGTTGTTGCAGTAGCACAAACAGCATTATTCAATATTCCATATGCAATTGCAGAGCTGGAACTAGCATTTTGGTTCTATGCCTTAATGAAACAAGGTCTTTACCATATGGCCTAAAGTTCGGGTGTCAAACTCAACATGCCCTGTGGACCAGATGAGTGGAATGAAACTGGGCCATGAGCCAGATGAATGGCACAGGGCTGGCCCCAAGGACTAGATCAGGGCCACAGACCCTCCACCACCCTATATACTGGTTCCAGCACCTGTAGTACCTGTTCTGGCCAGTCTGAGACACATGCCACCCTGCTTCAGCTGATTTGGAGTGGGCGCTATGTGCAGCACAGGTTCTGGACCAGCTGGAGCAGAGACCATGTGTTGCTCAGTTCTCAACCAGCTGTAACAGGCACTACATCTGACATGCGGGGGACCATGGACCTTCCCCCACAGCCAGTACATGCTGGATTCAGCTCCTGCTCTAGCAGGTTCAGGACCATGCCACATGCAATGCTCACTCAGGGGCCTACGCTGCACACAGCATGCAGCTGCAGCAGATGTTACATGCAGCTTACATCTCAGAGTGGCCAGAGTGGGTCCTTCATGTGGCTCACATCCCAGACTGGCCAGAGCACGTGCTGCAGGTTTTGAGTCTGGCATGTAAAGAGTTGAACTAGCCCTGCATGTGTATCACATATCCCAGGCTCTGCATGTGGGACCAGTCTGGAGTGCATTTAGCCTGGTATGCGAGTCATAGACCTGATGTTGAATGATGTGGGTCTGTGGGCTGGATCTGGCCTGCAGGCCATATCTTTGATACCCCAGGCTTAAAGAAAATTCTAAGTTTTCTCCCTCTTATTTAAAGACTATTGTGTTCTCCCTACAATGCAACCAACATCTAAACGGCAAAATATGCTCACTGTGGACAAGCTGGGAGGTCCCTATGTCTTTCCTTTATGAAGCATATATGCAGTAGACTTGTCCAGCTCCCAGCCACAACCACACTAAGGTTTGCCTTTATTCTGTATCTTTATAAATGTAGCATAAGAAATGAAGCCCTGAGGCAGGACTTCATGCACAGATAGTTTTCCATAGACTCTACTTAAGCTTTCTCTCAAGATGGATTGTTCTCAGGGCTTTTTACTGCAAGACTGTCGTTTCCTTTAGCTCCATCACCTCAGATATCCATTCAGTCTTTCTTTTTTTCCAGCTTGTATTTAATGACACCCACCTGGTCTTAGTGCTATGGTGAGATGGCAGAATACATCTACACTTCCACAACAGTACATGATGCACCTGCAAATGTCTCTCACATGCACACTATAGCAATTAAAACAGTGCTTAAAATAGCACTTGTTAATAAGTTTATATGTGCATAACCTGATTTCTAATAGTAGAGCTTGTGCTTTAGTTTTTAAGCATTGTAACTATGTTTAGGGTTTGAAAGGTTGGTAACAAACTTGCTTGGGCTAACAGGAACCAAAAGGACAGTAATTATCAGTGGAAAATTTCAAGTAACAGTATTTTTTTCATCATATTTTGTTAAAAACAGGTTTAGCAATTTTCTTTTAATTTAGTGTAAATTCCTTCTTGGTCTTCAGAGTATATCTGGCATATTTCACCCAGATCATTTTTCACTTGCCAAAGAAATGGGATTTGAGAAATTGGACCAAATTTGATAGAAGAGCTATGATTATTTATCTGTGATGTGGTTGTGAAGTAAGGGTTCCTTACTCAACATACAGACTTCGTGTATGTGTTCAGATTGATATGAACTTTTAACCAACCGATGCGTTACTACTGTTTGTTCCCCATGGCCAATACAGTTCTTAGAAAATGAAATCACCAGCATATGTAACCTAAAGTGTCATTTGCTGGGGAAATGTTTGCAACCACAGTCTTCAAATGATGACCCAAATTTCACATGCAAAAGGATTTAGAACAGGTCATAACTGAGGTCATAATGTGTTATTGGTGCTAATTATTGTTATTTGAGGCACAAGGAAATTCAGTTTGATTTTTGGAGCTACCACAAATGCTGACCTTTCCCCCTGTGAACTGAGAAAAATGAGTATAACTAGTTTTTGAGAGAAACTAGGTGTAGAAAATTAAATTTTCATATTTAAAATATATTTTCTATAAAGAACTGTACAATGCAATCTTTATTCAGATAGCAGAGCTAAAATCTTTCCATGCAGTACCGTACAGATTTAGATGACCCAAACAATAGTTCTTCCCCTGATTGTCTTTTTCTAGGTATGTTCTAGTCCTAGGTATGTTTTTCCCTTCCACCTTTGATATTATTTATCCTCTACTTTTCATTGCTTATTTTAATCTTTCTTTTCCTAGTGGCCCTTCTAGAGAAGAACAATTTATCTTCTCTGTTAGGCCCTGATGCTGCATATTCTGTTTGTGTAAGTAGTCACATTGACTTATTCCATTTGACTTACTTGAGTAAGATTAAGTGTATGAATGCTTCCACAATCGGGGCTTTATGGTTTATAACTTTCATTTCATGAAAACATAAATAGTTACTTGTTTTCTTCATAGAACTGCTCAGTCAATTTATTTACTTCTTTGTGGGGGGCTGAGGGGGCGTGTGTGCTAAGGCAAGCAGTTAACAGCCCAGAGCTTGCAAGTTTGAGACCATAGCAGAAGTGCTCATGGTGTGGCCATGTCAGATTCCAACAAATCTGTGAATTCTGCTAAATACCTTGCCACAAGGATGAAAGACGGAGTAATTTTTGTTGATTTTCCATGAATTGCTCCCAATTTTTCGAGAATCAGTTTTGAGACATGAGGTTCTAAAACATGTATGCTACAGGTATGCCAGTAGGCATGGGCTCTGCTGTATAGACAAGTGTGACAGGATATCTCTGTGAACTCAGATTAAAATATCTGTTTTTTTTACTCTATTACTTTTACTATCTAGGTTGCCTAATCTCAATTTTAGGTCTTACCTGACTGTACAGTTACTTTCTGATTTTGTGTCTCTTCTTTCCTACTATCTTTGCTTTCTGTATTATTCCCCTAAGTCCTATTAAAAGTGGTCTTTAGGGCTGCTTGTACACACCATGTGGGTTTAATTCAGTTTAGTTCTCCCTAATTAAAATGGTGGGGGTTTTAAAAACACCACTTCAATTTAGGCAGAATTCAACCAAACCAAGTCCCCATGGCGGGTACACAAGTGTAGGGTCCCAATCCTTACCTGCCTCTTTGGTGGGGGGAGGGGGGGTGAGCTGCCAGTGGGCCGACCAGCCCCTGAGCTGTGCAGGGCCCCCCAGGCAGCCCTGAGGGGCACCACAGCTGCAGAGGGAAACACCAGGCCCCCACACAGCTCAGGCAAGCAGGCTCTCAGGAGGAAAAAAAAGATCAGGCTCGCTAATCTTTTTTTTCCTTAAGTGGAGCCTGGCTGCACATGCTGCTACTGGGTCCCACAGCCTCTGAGCTGTGCGGGGCCCACCAACCCCCAAGCACGTCGGCTTCCAGTGCCCTGTGCACTGTTGCACTTTGTTAAGTAGCAAACTAAAACACCTTGGAGGTGTTTTATCTTGCTTCATACCAAAATCATTTAAAGTGGAATACGCTGCCGAATGTGCAAACAGCAAAGCCATTAAAGTGGTGCAAAAGGGCATTTATGTCACTTTAAAGGCCAATTTTGTGATGTGTACAAAGGTCCTAGGTGACTTAGGCACTTTTGAAAATGGGGATCCTAAAGTAAATTTTCATGCTTTTGAAAGTTAGATGTGACTTCCAAAGTGAACTGTGTGTGTTTGAAAATGCTAGCTGAGATGTATTAGCTGTTTTTTTATAGAATAATTTTCATTTCAATTTCCCACTCCCTACCTCCCATCTGCCTTTATCTTTCTGCATTGAACTAAATGACAGAAACAATTGAGGCTAGTTTAGGAGCCTGGACCATGCATCAGGAGATGACTGTGTTGAATGACTGAGCAAAGCAATTTAAGCCATTTTCCTCAGTTTCCCCCATATTACATAAAGATAATGGTGCTTATTTTAGTATTAACATGTTTTAGATGTTTTCAGATAAAATGATATATTTGGCACTATCTAAAGACCATAAAAGCTGTGTTAACCAGCATTTTACTAACCAGAATACTCTATTAAGTGGAATTTCCAGTATCCCCCAATACAAATCCTGACTTTAGCAACCAGACACTTTGCTGAGTCTATCCAGCATGCACATCAAGTATTTCTGTTGTTTACATTAATTAGTGGCACTGCTGATAAAGGAGCTGCCAGGAGCCCTTCTAGTTGACAACCACATAGGTGGAGGGAGAAAAAAAATTGGGGGAGGCTGAGCATGTGAGTGCATGCATGCACGTGCGTGCCCCCCTGGGCAGGTAAGTCTGTGGAAGAAGGGATGGGGGGAGGGTAAAGGGATCTGCACAGAGCAGGACGGGCTGCCACTGCAGGCTGGGGCCGGGGCAGCGCTGGGCTCTTCCCAGCGCGGTGGCCACACTGTGCTCCCTGTCTTCCTTGATAGGTGTAACTCTCAGATAAACAGAATTTTTAGATAACTGGCACCCCCTTACGCCACTCATGCTTGGATAACAGAGTTTTTACTATAAATACATTTAATTGGATTGCCATGCTTTGTTCATGGAAGAAAACGTAGCAAACTTTGCTTCCCCAAATTCTACAACACTTGTGGTGTGACAAAGCAGGCTCCTAGTTACATTTGGCATGTCCCAAGCACCTAATTCCAGGCCACTGGGAAGACAAAAAAACCATGAAAAATATTGAAAGCTGAGAAGTAGACAGCTTTATATTAAGGCACTGAACTGAATCTCTGGGTTCAATTCCTGGTTTGTCTGGTCTTTTTTTGGATTTCGAGGCCTGTTTCTTTTTATGTATATGTGTACATGTTCAGAACCATGGGACCTTAATAGCTTTTGGAGCTGCTATGCACTATAGTAATACAGATAAATAATAAATTTTCATTGCAGGTCTCCTTACTTATAAATTAACAGACTAATGAGAAAGTCCCGTGTATTTTGCTATTCATTGGAACTTGGAATTTATTTCCTGGATGGCAGAACTGTGGTCTGGGATCTAAATTTTAAAAAGGTGAATTTTTTCCTCTTTAGTGTTACAAAGAAACCTTTAAAAAATTAAACCAGTACATTTTATTTCTGTTTGAGTCAATTAACTACTTGAAATAATAGCTGTTGGGAACTCCCCATTCATCTCAATGGTGTATTGACACTAAAACCTGATGATAATTATTTAAACAGTGCTTGTTCACAGCCAGTTTAGGTTTTTTACTGATTTGGACTGACTCCTCGTGTTAACTATTCTCCTGTCTAGTTGTTCCAAGGGCATTTAAGTCACTTTAAAGGCCAATTTTGTGATGTGTACAAAGGTCCTAGGTGACTTTGTGTTAACTATTCTCCTGTCTAGTTGTACCAAGATATATTTTTAAATTATCTCTTCGTTTCTATAATCCTTCTACCTCAGCATCATCTAGCTTTGGCTTCCTGCCTCTCATGTTCCTTCCTTCAAATGTCAAGGCTTTTGGATTTCCAGTGTTTTAGGATCATACCCTTATCTATACATAATTCATTTGTCTTGCTGTGAAAAAAAGTGAAACAAGGTTAAAATGGTGTATATGCTAACGTAATAATTCCACATCCCTTAGAATAGTGTGTTGAGTATTTCACGTGACAGACACATATCCCCATAATCTAGCGTATTGCAACTGATTGCTGATCTGTACTAAATGTTTAGTCTACCATTATTCAGTCCATTCTGAAATTGTGGTGCCTAGGTGGAAAGATGGTGTATATGACAGATTTGGTGCCACAGAGGAGACATTGGCAATGTTTTTTACTAGTAATTCTGTGTGGAAGCAGGTAAGTATAATACTTACTGTGTACGTTATATTGGAAGGAAGCAAATATTGTTTGTGATAGCAATTTGTGGCATTATCTTGCTCCCTATAAATATGCCCCAGTTGTGAGAGCAAAAACTGCAACACTTTTACGGAAAGAGAAGAGCTTTTTTCCAAAACTATTGTGGTTGCTATTGCAGTAACAGGATATCAAACAGGCAAAATTGTATGTGTTGTCAATGGCTACAATATAATTTTATTGACTTACAATGTTTAAAGTGAAGACATGATGGTAAGTTATATAAGGTGTCACATTGAAATAATTGCCCACCAACTTGATTTTATGGCAAAAAAGGAGCATTTTAGTATCAATACAATTCCTGGCATAGTCTAGTCTGTATTTACATGCTGTAATCTCAGGGTTGTGATTAAATGCTCAAATACAATGCAATGAGAGGCACATAAATACCTTGACAAATATATAGAAAGGGCATGAAGGGAGAGGGCAACGGGGTCAATGTGTTAGGTTAACTTTTCTTTCCAAATTTTAATTTTTTCTAAAAGGTATGCAAACAGATTCAGTCTGTATATATTCATCCTAGATCTACCATATTCTGCTCATTGCATACTTAGGCTTCTATAAAGTACTTGTCCTCTTCAGCATAAATTCAGTGGTTTCTAAGATGCTTGTTCTCCTCAATGTAGTGTATTGTTTGAGTACTTTGTCATAAACAAAGATAGGCCTGCTAGTTTGGAACCAGGCATAGCTCATCTCCCTAAGTGATGGATATGAATTCAGGGAAATCATCGGATGGGAGCATGTGACTTGAGCAGATCTGCTGGGAGCTATATAAAGCATAGCCTGAGGGTACTAGAGAAAGTTCAGGGGAGACTGAAAGACATGGAAAGGTTATACAATATTGTCTCCATAGGAAGTTTAAGACATGGAAAGGTTATACAATGTTGTCTACATAGGAAGTTTAAGAAAGAGGACCTGAATAGTGCATGCTTGCAAGGAATGGGAGCTAGCTAGGAAGTTATAACTATATAGAGTGATCCTGCTGGAAGAAAGCCTCAGGAGGCTGAGGAATAAGAACATTTCCCTAAGAGTTATGATTTGGTAAGGAAACATAGGGGAAAGATGTATTGTTTTGAGCTTACTATTATCAAACCAGACCCCTGAAAAAGAAGAGGGTTATTAAGAAACCTGCAGATCCCATTGGAATGGGATCTGCAGTGTGAAGTCTGATTAACTGGGGAAGGAGAAGTAGCAGCAGGTCCCAAGCCAAACTGAGTAAACCATGCTGTACTCCCTTTGCACACTGTTGTAGTCTCCTTCCTGGCTTTGTCTGGTGGCCCGTAATCCCAGTCTCCACACCAGTCTTTTCAGAGCTAAATAAAAATCCCTGTCCTGTGGATTCCTGAAGGTTCAGATGGCTGCTTTATTTATTCATCTCTTCCTGTGGTGTGAATGTATCTCCCTGATTCTTTTGGTGGTCTCCTAAGTGGGAAAGTGTAGAGGGCTGCCATATAGATTCTCTTGTTGGTATAGGGGTATTAGTGTGCTTTTGGGTGCTTCCCAAGCAACTGCAGAGGTGTTGGATCCTGTTGCAACTTGGGCTAGGGACAGAAGTTACACTTAAACCAGTATCAGACTTAACTGATTTTGGTCAAACAAGTTTATGGAACTTCTGTCCCAGACCCCTTCCTGGTTTAAGTTAACTCACAGTCCCCCAGCATCCCAGAATGTTTTGCAGCCCTGGACTAGGCTGAGCTGTGCTGTCTGCTCCAGGGGAGCAGTGTTGGCCCCTCGCCCCTTCCTCCCGAGCTGGAGAAGGGAGTAGGGGTGGGAAACCCCACTCCATGGTAGCCTGAAGAGAAGGAGTGGTTTAATTCCCCCCTCTGTCCCTTCACCCACCGGCATGAGACCCTAGCCAGGGTCCGCCTAGCTGCTCATGCCCAGCCCTCCCCTCACCCCCAGGTTGCTGCTCTAGTGGCAGGAGTGGGGGATGGGATGTAGTGCTGCAGCTTCTTGGATTTTTCTTTCGCTGTCTTTAACAGCTGTTCCCTTTGTTGTATCTCTTTAGTTTAAGTTTGGCATGTCAATAGTAACTCTTCCAGAGCTATTTGTTTCTTCATCTTTTTATTCATCAAGGGTTTAGGCCCAGAGATGATCTAAGAGGACCACTGGTCACGAAATTGTCAAATGCATCTGGTCCACAGAATATATCCTTACTCCAAAAACCTGGAGCTGTTTTTCTTATCACCCACTTTTCTAGTTCTGATAACTCTTTTCTCACCAAGCCTGCCATATCCCGTCAACCCAAAAAGGGGGAAGGCTCCTGAATTCCAGCTTAATCTGTGTTCCCTCCCGTGCAAAACCAGTTTGGCAAGTTTAAGTGGCTGAGTCTCCAAACTCCTAGAACAGACTTCACAATCTTTAACAGCTCTAAATTCAAGCAGCCTCCTATTTTTAAGTCTAGTGTTCAACAAAATTTCCAAGTGTGCACAATAAAGTCTCTTAGTCCAAGTGAATTCAGTAGTGCTCACCCAGGGAAGGGGAAAGCTCGAGCGCTACTGCAGTGAGCAGGGGTGAAGGGGCTGGGGATGCCTGGCAAGGGCTACTGCTCCCCTCTCCCTCAAGCCACACCCCATCTGGGGGCCAGGGAGGCCAGAGTGGGGGTTTAAACCCCTCCACAACCATACTCAGCCTGCTCCCCCAACTCCGCAAGCTCAGCTTCCCACTAGTCTGCCAGACACTGCCAAAGGGAAGGGAGGAGTCACTCTAGCACCACCTGGCTTGTAGCCACTGCAGGCCTGTGCCTGCATTTCTGGAATCAAAAGTGAATGTCTGTTCACTTGCTTCTTGGTTCAATCTGCGCAGGTTAAGCAAACCTGCAAAGATTAAATTGATTCAGGTTTGGGCTTTTTGAATATCTGCACTTAGCCTTGGTGGTGAATGACAATCCACCCCACACTGGCTTTTCTTTGAGAGTAGGGGAATGGAGCAGAAGACCTATCAATCAGTAAGTTAATGGATGGAAGGGCCTATTTTGTATTATGAAGATAAGAATGAATAATATGTATAGTTTGTTTAACTGCTCAACACAGTTGAGGCAAAGATAAAGCTGCCCAAGCAGTGGATTAAAATAAAGAAAATGAGGGAAATGTAGACTAAATATAACCCCCTCCCCCCCAAACCCCCCCCCCAAAAGGAAAACAAAACAAAACTAAAACTTCCCTAACAGTAAAATCTTAAAAATTGAGGTTCATTGTTTTGGACATTTAAAACCAACGGAAGAATGAACCAAAAAACATACAGGAAAAAAAGAATATTTCATGGGCCCTGCTAATCATATTGTAGGTTTTTCCTCTCCAAAAAACAAAACAATGCCTTCTGTATCATTATGTATCAATTTGCAGATGGGTGAAATGGAATAGAGGGTGAGTGACTTGAACAAAATTGTGCAACACTTCACTAGCAGAGACCAAGGTCATAATGGTCTGGATGGTTGCTTTTCTGCTCTAACCATTAGATACTTCTAGGCAATACTTCTTCCCTTGGAAATAAAAGGGTATGCTCTATTAAAAGCAGAAGCTCATCTACACTACTCAAATGCTGTATTGTGGACGCTTGTTAAAGGACACAAAAAAGATATATTCACTGGGAATTACAAACTTTATGTGCACCTAATAGTTTTGTGTATTGACATGTAATGATGGATACAAGTGCAAATATGGTGCCAGAGGACTGGAAAAGGGTCAATGTGGTCCCCATTTTCAAAAAGGGGAGGAAGGGGGCCCAGGAAACTATAGGCCAGTCAGCCTTACCCCAGTCCTGGGGAAGCTTTTTGAGAGAGTTATCCTGGTGCATGTCCATGACGGGCCAGCAGGGGAGATTATGCTTAGGGGCAACCAACACAGGTTCATTAGAGGTAGGTCAGGTCAGACCAACCTGGTGGCCTTCTATGACCAGGTCACAAAATCCGTAGATGCAGGTGTCACAGTGGACGTAGTCTTTCTGGACTTTAGGAAGGCCTTCAACACTGTCTCTCACCCCATTCTCATTAAAAAACTAGGGGACTGTGGTGTCAACACCTACACAGTCAAATGGGTCACTAGTTGTCTGGAGAGCCGCACCCAGAAAGTGGTGGTGGACAGGTCATTTTCAACCTGGAGGGATGTGGGCAGTGGGGTCCCCCAGGGCTCGGTCCTCAGGCCCACACTGTTCAACATCTTCATCAGTAACTTGGATGAGGGGGTAAAAAGTACCCTGTTCATATTCGCAGATGACACTAAGATGTGGGGAGAAGTGGGCATGCTAGAAGGGAAAAATAGGCTGCAATTGGACCTAGACAGGTTACAGGGGTGGGCGGATGAGATCAGGATGGGTTTCAACACTGACAAGTGCAGGGTACTGCACCTGGGGAGGAAGAACCAGCACCATACCTACAGGCTGGGGAACTCCCTTCTCATCAGTGCAGAGGCCAAAAAGGATCTTGGAGTCATTAATGCCAAAATGAACATAGGCCAATAGTGTGGGGAAGCAGTCAGGAAGGCCAACCATAACTTGTCATGCATCCACAGATGCATCTCAAGCAGGTCCAAAGAGGTGATACTCCCCCTCTATGCGGGACTGGTTAGGTCACAGTTGGAGTACTGTGTCCAGTTCTGGGTGTCGCACTTCAGGAGGGATGTGGACAGCATCGAGAGGATCCAGAGGAAGGCCACTCGCATGATCAGGGGGCAGCAGGGCAGGCCCTAGAAGGAGAGGTTCAGGCCCTACGAGAAGAGGTTAAGGGACCTGAACCTGTTCAGCCTCCACGAGAGAAGGCTGAGGGGGGATCTAGTGGCCTGTTACAAACTAGTCAGGGGGGACCAGCAGGCAGGGGGTCCCTGTTTCTCCGAGCACTGCCAGGAGTGACCAGGAATAACGGTCACAAGCTGGCAGAGGGTAGGTTTAGGCTAGATATCAGGAGGAGCTACTTCACTGTCAGGGCGGCTAGGATCTGGAACCAACTTCCAAGCAAAGTGGTGCTGGCTCCTACCCTGGGGGTCTTTACATTAGGCTGGATGAACACCTTGCCAGGGTCATTTGACCCCATTAGTTTTTCCTGCCATGGCAGGGGGTCGGACTTGATGATCTGCTCAGGTCCCTTCTGACCCTACTAACTATGAAACTATGCAACTATATTCTGAAGTAAAAGGGACATATATTTTACTGACCTTTATTTTTGTGTCATTTCTGAAGTTAATAAAGGTATTTCTGTATACTTTTGGGTAAGCTAATGTTTCCCAAACACTCATGGATTTTGTGCGTATTTTGTATGGTCTTTCACATTTGGGAGGAAAGGGGAGAGAGAAGGGGAAGCTGAGCCATGCTTTTAAGGCTATTTTTCTGTGAGAAGAAAGATTTATTTATGACTATTATTAATATTTATTCATTTAATAATTAATAGTTTGAAGGCCATATGTATTTATTAGAAATGGATTTAAAAGCCTGATATACAAGTCTTTGGAGTAAGTTGCATTTTTTTTAAACTTTATGAAATTTCAGATATGCATATTATTAAAACCAGCCTAATTCAGGACTGCACCATGCAAGTCAATGGAAGTTTTGTTTTTTATTTTCAATAGCAGCAAAATTATGCCCTTAGCCAAGACATTTGATCTTCCTGCACAACTGAGTCTGATTCTGTTCCCATTGAAATAGATGTCAAAATCCCAATCAGCTTCATTGGAATGGGGTCTGAGCCCATTTTGTTTAAAAGATGTTTATAAATACAAGTGACAGTCAGTAGTACAATCTTTAAAAAGTATTTTTTATTGTTCAAGGAGAAGGGAATTAAAGGCATTTTCCACTTTATATCGTCAAAAGAAAGTGGTGCTTGTTTTTTATCAAGCTTGCAAAGACAGGAGTGTTCACTGGTTTGAAAATAACAGAAACAAGTAACAAAAACACAACTGGAAATACATATTTTCACTTTAGGCAGAATTTACATTGTCTTTTTCTTTAAAATATTATCTGTTTAGTAGGAATGCCCTGAAAGAGCATTATGAAAATAGTGACCAATATTTGCAATTACAGCTATTTTATTTGAGAACAGTAGAAAATAGCATTTTCTCCATAGGGAAATAATAGTATATTTGAAAAATGATTCATTCATTATGCTATTGATAATCTCATCACTGTAATTGGCCCTAAAAATTATTTCTCTGTGTGTGCATGTGCATGCACACTATTTCACTCTTGTAAAGCATTACACAGAAAAGCTACTTGTCATATTGCTTAGTATTAACATGTTCCTGTAAGCCTACTAATGCCGTATTGTTGCTTTATGTGATATTTGATATAACACACTATGACACAAGAAGCAAGACATTTTGGAAATGTGCAGATATACCTGCAGTTTTTGATGGATGAGCACCCATTGAAAATAGCACAACACAAAGTGGGCCTAGACCTCTTAAATGAAAGCAGGCACTCTCAGATGTTTTTGGCAAAGAAGTAAGCTGCATGATGGGTGAAGCAATATACAGTTTTAGTAAACATTCAATTAGGAATTAATATCCTGATATATAACCACAGTAATGTGTGTGTGTGTGTGTGTGTGTGTGTGTGTGTGTGTGTGTGTGTGTGTGTGTAAAATGTAAAAAGAAAGATGTGGAACCCAGCTGTTGATAAAGACCTGGTATCTAGAAAGGTAACCCCAAAGATCCACTACAATGATTAAAAAAAATTGCACTCATTTATCAATGGGAAAGGCTTAGAAAATACAAAAAGAACAGCATTATTGATCTGCAGTTTTTGTGGCATTATTAAGTGTGTTTAGCAGTTCTAACAGCAGGTTTTGCTGTCAGACATGAGACCCAGCATAGGAGAAAACATTTGGCGCTCTGGCTCCTAGGTGAGAGAATATAAACTCCAGTGAACTGGTGCCTTTAGTGATGGGTGGATATAGGATTTTGAAAGGGGGAGTGCAGACTGCATGATGCATCATCACACATAACACAACACACATGTTAAAAGAAACTGCAAGTTTTCACTTATAAGCCAGGCACAACCTAGGTTGTTCAGTTTAAAATTGGAGCAAAAACAAATACAAATTTATTGGAATGTGCATTAATTTGCTCTTTTTAAAAGGGGTCTGAGATAGGAGCTACATTATCATGAACAGGAAACAGTATTGTTGCAGAAGAAAGGACAACTTGATTAATGGAATATCAGACCATTAACAATAAGAGAGGGTCATTAATATTTGTGGAATGAAGAGTTTAGAAAGAATCAGGGAGATTATGATAAACCATGAAGTCAGTTGATTTACCACTGCCTGAATGGAAATACTGCTGTCACTGCCAGGAGGTTGGTTTTAAACCAGGAACCAAATGGGGGGAGGTGCAAGTGTACCACTGCACTCCTCTTGGATCAGCCCCTGCCTTCTGTCTTTGAAGGAAATGTAAGTGCATCTGGTTTCAGGTGAAGTTTTCAACCTTCCATTTCTACAAGAGAAATTATTTTGTAATAATTCACTGTTGTGAGGCTGAGTGCAAAGAAAAGGAGACATGGTAAGCTTGTACTTTTTCCTATCTGAGAAGGCAGTAGTTGGGACAGCCTTATAAGAGAAAGGCCTTTCTGTATGTCCCTTGTGACTTAAGCATTTTGTATTAGTGTAGTGAACTGCACAGGCTGAGATGCACTAAAAAACACCAGCATCTAAGAGTAGGCAACTTCTTTAACCACAAAAAGAAAGCATTAAAGGATGGGGGATCTGTACTGTTTGGATAGTTTTGATGTTTGGATTAGTTTCCAATGTCCTCCAAAATTGTTCTGGGATAATTAAGCTTCTTCACACATTAAGGACAGAGAAGCCAGCTGTAAAATTTAAATTCAAGTCTACACATACCATTATTTTTTTAATTTGGTGTTTTTAATGACCTCTTTCCATTAAAAGACTGGGATCTGGGTTCATGTGAAAAACCCAGCTTTAAAAACTTTTTGGATTGCAGGCGTAAATAAGTCCATCATTCTTTGAAGAAGCAGTTCGCAGGTCTAGGATGGAATTTTTGGTCAAAATAGAAAACCTCATGCCCTCTCCCAATCCTAGCTGCAGCACTGTGGTTAGGCTGCCTAGCCCTGGGTTCAGTTCCTCACTGGCTAGAAGCTAAGCTCATGCCACAGCTGTGGGGAGGGGAGGAGGGTTAGGAAGAAGCAGTGGCAAAGCGGGAGCAGCTTCTAGCTACCTGGCCCAGGTGCAGCTTCTCACTATTCAGCCTATTCTCACTATTCAGGCATGAGCAGAGGCAAAGGCCTCTGGTTCTGCAAGCCAGATCCAGTGGTTCTGCTAGCTAAATCTGCCCCCTGGGCTATATGTTCCTGGGATAGAGGAATTACTTGGATTTCAGGGGCAAGACAGCTTTAAGAAAAACTCTGGGGTAGTGACATGAAGTGTGTATTAGGGCAAGTGATTCCTACATGCTGTGAAACCCAGGGTGGAGCTAGATAGGGTCTGCTCTGCAGAGTAGGAAAGTTGAGAATTCACTTGCATGAGCTTTTCCACTTGCTTTAGAGCTGGGACAGAATGGCATTCTGCGGCAAGTTAACTTTTCTCCTAATAGCTTTCTCTTTTGTGGAGTCAGCATCCATGGTGTTTCACAGCAAGCCACAGCTGCTTTTGGGGGGTGGGGGGCAGCAGGAAGGTTAATAAGTCTGAGTTGTTTCATATTATATTTTGAAGAAGAACTTATTTATTACGCTTCTGTTGTATTCAGGTACTCATTCTGCACCAGTGGTATCTGAGTGCGTTCCAGAGAAATGTGACTAGCATCTGTTGTGTGATTTTCTTTCACCCGTGCTCTCATCAGGGGGGGAAATTATGTGAGAATTGTTCATTTTAAAAAGATGTATGTCTGCTGTGCTTTTTATTATTGAAAGCAAGGTCGAAGTAGTGTGCCTTGAACTTTAAACAGCATGTAAAGGGACACTGCCAAGTCAAATTTAATTCAGAAAGTAAGTTTTGTTTAAAAATAAAGATTTTATGAAACCTACAGAACATATTAATGTTTCCATGATTTTTTTTTTAAATTCCAATAGAAACAGCAGTTTTAGCCTAAAAAATGCTGCCATGCAGTCTTGGCATCCAGTATTTTCAGCATTTTAACTCTTGAAGGATCTAAACCTGTTTTTTTCTTACTAGAAAGCAATTCTAAGCAATAGTAAACCAGACTTATTTATCTCTGACTGAGGGTGAGAATGTAATCTAAGCATCTAATAGTATGAATAATACAAATTAAATTAGGACTTCAAAATTAAATTCAGTTTTAAAAATAATTAGATATTTTTAGTAACATGGGTACCAGCAGGAATTATTTTATAAAAATCTCACTTTTAACCAGACTATATCCCTTTAACTACAGCTAGGATGTTAGATGTAACATCTGCATCATCTCCAGAAACATGTCCAGTGTAGTATTAGAAAATGAACACTTTAGGGAAATGGCTAATGGAGAAACAAGACAGAGAAGGAAATTTCCATTGGAAAGGAGGCAAGGTTAGTTCAATAAAACTAAAATGGGGATAGTTTGAAAGGTAAGATTCATTATCAGGAGTGTCGGAGACATCAGCTTTTTGCTAAAGGCACTGTAAAAGTAAAGAGTGGTTGACAGTAGCAGGAGTTTTAGTGAGATCAGATGTGGGTGAATAGAGAAAGATGCGGTCACAAGCATGAAGGATGGACATTAACCAAATATCAATAGTCTTGTTCATTTTACTTACAGAAACACCAAATAAAAAGAGGGCAAGCTGGTTGTTCAGGAAGAAGTAAGAGAAGACCATTCTCTCCAGAGCTTTGCTGAAGAAAGGAAGGATAGACAGCAGGTAGCAACTTGTTGAAGGGTATAGAGGCCAATAAGGTTCTCATGGAATGGGATTCATATTTTTAGTTTTGGATGCTTTGGGGAAAGAATGTCAGATAAATATGGTGGTGGTTGCTGGTGGTATCAGATAAAAAAAACAAAACAAAACACCTAGGAGAGTGGGCACTCACACCTTGAAAGATGTCCAGTAGTAAGAGGTGCTTTTATTTCCAAAAGCAATTAGTTTTATGTTGTTCTTGGTAAAGGAAGGTGGTACTAGGTCACAAGTGAATTAGGGAAACCAGGATAGTACATTTCATTAAGTTACATCAAGTACCAGTAAAATGAATCCTTTCCTTACACAACATTCACCCTGGATAAATACCTTGTCGACTATATCATCCCATGCTTGACACAGATTTATCCAGGGATATGAACTTTAGCTATCCTGTAAAATATAATTTAAATGTACAACATAAAAACATTTCAAATAAGATAAAATAGTGTAATTAAAGCATAATATTTATATTATGCATAAACATAAAAGTTTTATTTGTTGTTTTCCATGCATGTCATTGTACATTATATTTAGTATTTTATCTTTATTTCTTAGCAATTACCATATTAAAAAGTTGAAAAACACACCAGCATATTTATTTAGTAACCTATAAAATATTTAAGTAGGTATCATCCAAAAACATTTTCATTAACTAGAATTTTAGTAATTGGTCCCAGTGAAGTCATTAGTCACTGCCATTTGCTAAGGGTGCTGACAAGGGTGCAGCTCCCTGGTCTAACTCATGGCGCTTTACAGAAAGCAACATGAGTTAGACCAACACTTCCAACCCAACGCTGTTGGATCAGAAGAGTGGAGGATCGAGCTTCACTTTGGAGCCAATCCAGCAAGAGATGATGTGTGTCTGCCGCCTCTTCTTCTTGCCCTGCTCCTCTCCCAGTTCCAGTGCTGTCTCAAGATTGGAGGGGGAGAAGGCATGGGAGGGAAGTCCATTTTGGGATTTTCAGAGCTTGTGCTGGATCGGGGGAGTAGGGGGATTGGAGTCCCCTAACATGGAGGGTGGGGCTTCAATCCATCCACCCCACCCTTCAGCACAGACTGGGCAAAACCCAAATGGATCTCTCTCCCTCCCCTTCCCCTCTGAAGACAGCACCAGGGACAGAGCTGAGCTGCTTCAGCCCAGCCCTGCTCCCTGTGCACGCTAACAGCAGTTAATGAAGGCACTCTGCTTTGGAGCGCTTTCATCTGAACCCTCATGTAATGAGGGTTCACCTGTCACACTATTGGGCACTTTTTAAAGAGCTCTACAGCCATGTACTTCTATCAGTGCATGGCTGTAGAGCTCTTTCAGTCACCAGTCATGTGACAAAGCATCATTTCTGTCAACACCCTAAGGTTACTAAGTCTTTATCAAGTTGTCTGCTCTGTCGCATCAGTTAGGGATGAGGGGTTGTTTTGTTTTTTGTTTGTTTTTGTTAAATTGGTACAGTTGGGTTATACAGTTATCAAACTTTAAACTTCCTTATACTGAGGTAGCTTATTCCTCCTATACACATGCATATTTGTAGGAACATAGTGCTTTCGCTACTTGAACTAAACTGGCATGCTTAACAGAATTGACACTTTCATTAGCCTGAAGCTAAATGGATTTCCTGGAAAATGTCACAATGAAACAACTTGTGTTTGCTTTGCATCAAACTCATAGCAACAACAGGATCACAGAAGATAGTGTTTCCAGTTATGAATACTCTTTCATGAGTTGTTTCTCACTAAAAACATCCAGGCTTACATTATACCAGTTCATTTCTTAGCAGCAAGCTCATTAAAAAACAACATAGTTTTCTTGCAAATTATTTATTAAATGTACATTCTTTGGTGTTGCCTTTAAAACTTCTGAAGCAAACAGAGACTTAACAAGCAAGGGTAAAATAGTCTTCTTTTAGTAAATGATGTGACATACTTTAAAGGAATCCCACTCTGAAAATTATAAAGAAACATGGTTTAAAAAGTATTTCTTAAAATATACACATTTAAGATAAAATATCAAGGGCAAAATAATTAACCACAAAGAATAAACTCAGAGTAACAGCCTTAACACTTCACTTGTTCTGTTGTTGTACCACCATCACTGGGAGCAGAATTTGGACCAAATGGTGAGATTCATCCCTGATCCTGGTAAAGCTGAATATACTGTCTACATTATGACTTTAAGTTGTTCATAGTCCCATTTTCAGCTGTATGCCTCAGGCAAGTTTTACACAAAGACCATCTAATATTTTCCTTTAGGAGTTGTCCTTGCTAACTAGCTTTGCTTAGTAGCTGCACTTTTACCATGGAAGTGTAGGGCATAGCTTTAAAATAATAGAGGTATCCCTCAATTAGATCCCTCTACAAAGTTACACAAAGTACAGCTTCTAATTGAAATTTTTGGCTTCTAAAGAAATGCATATGAACTTGCATTCCTTTTGCGATTTGTATGTACAGAGGCAAAGTATTTTAATAATAAACAAAGTTTAACAACATATGCAAGAATCAGCTCTTCAGAGCAGCAGTGGTGTGGCACTTAATGCTAGCAGCTATAGAGGAGGAAAGCAGCAGGGGGAACTGTTGAGTCTACAAAACTGGCAGCAGAAACCCACAGAATCAGGCAAGTCACAGGGAATACAACAAGGATGTGCCAGTTGAAGAGGGATTGATCAGGAACAGTTTACACGTCCACAGGGAATAAATCCAGGATTTGTTTTTAGCTACAGAATAAAAAGTGGGACATATACTGAACTATGGCATTGTGATTCCATGGTTTTCCAATGGAATTTAGTCCTTGTGGTAAAAGTATGTTGTGGTAGAATTATTACCTTTTTAATTCACTACTCTCTGTTCCTGATTACACGCATTTTTTACTGAGCTCTTCAAGTTACTTTTTTGTTTACTGAGATCTTCAGGCATTCCCAGGGTATTCCATTTTCCAAAGTTGCCATACCAAATTTTCCATTCTGGTGTGGCAACCAAAAACTTTGTCATGAGTGACATGCTCAGCAAGTTATTGTATTTGGATGTACAGCAAAATATAGAATCCTAGGACTATGGTACAATAGGGCTGGAAGGGACCTTCAGAGGTCATCTGGTATAACCCATTGTTTGATGCAGGATCACACACTCCTATCCAAACCATCCTATACAAATCCATTGTCTAAGCTGTTAGCAAAACTACCCAGTCAACTCTGACACAACCACAACGCATAATACCCTCACCTGTCACACGTAAAGCAGGGAGGCAACAGCAACCAATGTTCTGCTGTTGCAATGGTTGTTAAAATACACTCAAGAGGTCCAAGGAAGAGGGCCATGCCCCACACTGCAGAGGAGGGCAAGAATCGTCACAGTCTGTACTAATCTGACCATGGGTTAAAATTCCTTCCTGCCGTGAAATATGGCAGTCAGTCCCACCCTGAGTGGAGGGATCAGACCTTCTAGTCTGAAACCTCTGGGTTTAAAGTCCCAGCAGGAGCACACTACAGTCAAAATTGCCAGCCTTGGCTGCAGCCAACACCCAATATTTCTGAGGAGGGCAACCCTTCCCCTCCCCCCCACCTGATGCATGTAGCTGCAGAAAAGGAAAATAAGTCCTTCCTGGCCCCATGTGGCAAACAGCAAAACCCAGAAGCATGGGAAGTACCTATAAGAGAGTATAGACAGAGTACTCTTATATAATCCTATAACCTCCAGAAAAAGGACAGTGGATGTTGCACCCAAAGACACGTAGGAAAAAATTCTGCTTTGTGACTAGGAAGGTTTCTGAACCAGTCTGAATGCATTGTATAGTGGAACAAAATGCTGACATCTAGTATGCTGGTCCAGCATTCCCTCCATTATCAGGGGCTTTTGCTGTGCTCTACTGCATGGGAAAATGGTTAGTTACAGGCTTCTTGCAGATCGGAGGAAGAGTGGATTGGTGCATCTATAACTGTGTCAATCAGATGGCTCTTCCTCCATTGGAAAGGGTGTACAGGAGCTGTACAGGCTATTCCAACCCTAAGGCTTTAGGGAAAGCAACTTGGGTATTTTGCTCTACCTCAAGCGTGTGTGGAGTTTTGCAGCATGTGTCCATTTCTTGTGCACAGAAATTGGGATTTGCCTCTGTTGCACTAAAATATTTTTAACCTTGTAAAAAGGTAACATTATAATGATATTTAATTACCTGGAAAAGTGTTATTAAACAGGCAGAGTTATATTTGAAGCAGTCAACTTGTAGTTCTGGCAGCAACTTGATATAGTAGTATTTTGTTTTAAAGCAGGTGGTGGAAAGAGACAAGCCCTCCACCTGAATCCACCATCACCACTGCATCCTCTGTTAACTTAGATATTGTAGGCTAAAATTCTAGGGACTCTGTGAGAAGATCTCCCAGCCATGCAATTCCCTGCACGCTTAAAGAAAAGGTTTTGATTTATGCATCTGGGCGTGGAAGGCCATTTTGGAAGTTTCACTAGCGGTTGTTGTTGAGGCTGGAGTTAAGGCCACTCATTCCCTTTTGCACAACACTGACTCTTGTTTTAACATTGACTATTAGAATTCTGGATGTTATCGTTTTGTGAATAAATGCCTATTTTTGACACCTGTTTATGGTGCAGGGATATCCTGTGGTGATGCATTAAAAAGGCTGTATAATAATTGTATATATTATTGCATAATAATTCCTTTTATAAGCTCTGAATTTACCACTTTTCAATTTCATTCCAATTCCCTTTGTTCTTGTAAGATGAGACAGGGTGAATCTACTTTTTCTCTACTGTTCATTATTTTGTATACTTTGATCATATCCCTGCTTATTCATTTTCCTCAAGTAAACATTCCCAATCTTTTAAATCTCTCTCATCATTCTCACAGTCGTGTCTGAACCCCTTTTTGATGTACCTTTTTGAACTGGAGTTACCACAACCACAATATGTTGACTGCACGTGGTGAAATCCTGGCCTTACTGAAGACAGTGGGAGTTCTTTGACTTCAGTAGGGACTGCTTTCACCATGTGGCATAATGTTTCTCCATATTATTCTCCAACCTATTCCTTATAAACTCAACTTGGAAATTGGGCAGTTTAGAATTTAATCTAGAAAACCACTGGCTCAGCACTCTCCCTTAAATTGCTGGTAATCCTCAGATTAGCAGTGTGGCTTCATGGGCAGAATTAATTTGCTCCCAAATCATTCTGATGATAACAAGGGTCAGATTTTTCCTGGTTTCCATTTGTTTAGTCCCACTGTTGCTATTAGGTTTGAACAGATAAAATAGAAGGTAGAATATTGCACAAGACTTTAAGACAATGTATCTAAATTCACAGGTGACCTTTTACTGAAAAATCAACTAAGAAATTCCTTATGTAGTAGATGAAAACCAAAATTGCAGCTATTAAAATTATCAGTATGCAGTGTACGATAAGGATTGCATATGGGAGATTTTATAAAATTAATTAAAAAAAACTGTACTTCTAGGTTTCCTCCCCAAAACCATCTAAAAAGGGTTCAGATTCCTGCCAGCTAATAAATGCAGTAAATGAAATGTTAATAAGTCACCAGCAATTTAGCCTGACAATAACATGGATTGACCACATTGATTACATTGATTATATTTCATATATTTACAATATGTAGACACAAGCCCAATTTATTTTCTGAAGAGTTCAAGGTAGGTATCATTGGTTTAAAAAAAAAACAATGGAGTAATGTTTGTGGTTGCTATCTGCAATAATCTAATGCTGACAGAGAGCAGTATTTTATTTAGTAATTAACAGTGTAAAGGGGAGAGAAGCTGTCATGTTGGTTCTTAAGCTGGGGAATGTGATGAAAGATGATATCTGCGATCTCATCCTTTCCACTTGTTTAGGATTGTCAGGATGAGAAATGTCAGCATTATGAAAGCTCAGCTCTGCTCTTGATATGATAAAACCCTTCAAAAGCCAGTCTTTCTCTCCCTCTCCCCCCCCCCCTTTCTTCCTCTCCCTGCACTTGCTTTTTTATTTATCCTGTTTTGTTAGATGGCAGAAATATAATTCTTTTCTTTCTTCCTATTATAAGCCACCATTTTTGTTTTATTATATGTTTCACAACCCCTAATGCCCCACTGAAAATTACCTTGTTAAATGACAGTGTTTCAAAGCCATGAATCCTTTCCACCATTCCCTCAGAGGTTTGAAACAGTCAACAGACTGTAAAGAATAAATAATAAAAAAGTATTGATTATTTTGATGACTGTGAGATTCAATTAAGTATTAATTTTGCCCTCCAGTGGACCTATCAAGGTATTCAAAAGGGAGGATTCGGCTCAGCTAAATGCGTGCTGAGTGCTTCAGCCTTAAATAGGGAGAAAATGTGTTTACCTACAGTATTTGAAGAGGAGTGCATTGATGCACAGAGTCCAATATTTAAGTGCTGTGCAAATTAAGCCCTGGTGACAGTGACATTGTTTTCAGCGATATGAGTATTGACTAAAGAAGTGCATTTGATGACAGCTTAAACTATTTGTATTGATTAACATTTTCATAGATTATCATGTGTCATATCAAATTCACTTTTCAGACATGAATACATTAAAAAACCCATAGGCAAACATCGACCAATGTGATGATGGGACAGAGGGAACATGCTAACCAACCTACTTGCACGCTGGTCACCTGTTCTCCGCATAAGAACCATTTAGGCATGAACTTTGCAATAAATAGCTGCCAGATAGCACAACAAGGTCACTTGTTTCATTTCTTTATTTTTGTTTTTGATGCTGGTTTCCAAGCTGTAATGATATTATGCATCTTAGTTTGCAAACGGAATAACAGAGTGTACTTGGAAATCATGCCTGACCCCAAAATGCCCTCTGAATGAGCTGAAGATAAAACAGATCCAAATCATCAGGAAACAATTTTAAAATAAATGTAGCATTATTGGGAATACTGTGTTCCCAAATACAAGAATAATTGCAAACCTGGTGTGTAAGTATTTTCACTAATTTTTATCTTTAAAAGATTGGTTTCTATATATTTTCCTCTTTAAAAAAAAAAAAGGGAAAGGGAAATGTTTGTGGACTTTTGGAGCATCCCAAAAGCAAGAATAGTTAGAATAAATATGTGTCTTTATTGAATGTGTATGATGAAATGACTATTTGTTGCTCTGTATTTTCCCTAAACCACTTGAATCCTAAGCCAGGTTTTGTGTGTGTGTGTGTGTGTGATTTGGTTAATGTTATACAGCGTAGGATGCTTCTTTAAATCATTATGGAGCATTCGCAGGGGGTTACTCTTCTGTGGTGTCGGAGCATACTTGCAGCAGTTTAGTTTTTTTTTTTCCCTTACCACGTTAAGGAAAAAGTGAGGTGTAAAAACATACACACGAAAAGCACATCCCACAATTAAAGCTGTGTTGGTTATGTTGCTTTCATAGAAGTTTTTCTCCAAAGCATCCTGAATCTCTCACATGCTAGTTGAGCTTTAATAGGGTGGGGAGTAATGGAAAACTCATTGGATCTGTAATAGCTCTTCACTTGACTGCAGCCAGCAATAACAGCAGGAGCAGCCAGAGATAAGAGAGAGTGTGTGTGTGAGAGAGAGAGAGAGGGAGTGGGAGAGAGTATACGCACACCAAAGCTGCCACTTTTTTTTTTCCCTCACTCTTTTTTCCCCCCATCCTAGGATCCAATGATAGCTGGACAAGTCAGTAAGCCCTTGCTGTCACTGCGGAGTGAAATGAATGCAGAGTTGAAAAGTGAGGACAAGGCAGCTACTTCAGACAACGAGCTGAATGAGCCCCTGCTTGCGCCTGTGGAATCAAATGACAGCGAGGACACTCCCAGCAAGCTCTTCGGTAAGTCTGTCTAGGTATTTCATTTCACTGCTACCATGTTGTCCGGAAGAGCAATCTCCCTCTTTTTGTTCACTCAATTTTCTTGTAAGCACCAGGGAGTCACTTGGAGTCTGCAGGCATACAGCCATATGCTCTGATTTCGACTGGGTACCAGAATACCCAGAGTGTCACCTCCTGAAAACTTTGGTCAACAATGAACTTATTTTATGCGCATTGGCAGACAGCGTCTATTTTCTTTCATTGAACTGTCTCTGATTTAAATATAGAAGAGAGAGCTTCCTTTGTTGAAACACCTTACTAACAACATCTATTGCCTAAACATCAGCTCCAGTTGTTCACAGTCCCTTCAGAGGGAAAAGTAAACTGAAGAGTTACCATTTCTTGGAGTAAAGAGAAAGCTAGGAGAAGAGAACTGGAAAATAGCTAGAGAAAACACTCTGTGCTGAGTAAACAAGCACTGCCAGGGCGATTGCCTACAGGTGTATTTTTTTTTACAATTTATATTAGGAATTAATTTTTTCTGCTGAAGCATACAGGGTGGGGGGAGGGAGAAAATACACTTTTTTTTTTTTCTTTTTTACACTGTAACTATGCCAAATGAAAATGTTACCTTTCAGGGATATTTGTTTCATAACCAAAACAAGAGCAGTAAGAGTGGCACTCCAGCATAGACATCTGTCATTCAAAGGGATGACACCCTGTAAGCCAACTCAAGCAACTGTGATCTCTAATCAGAAAAGGGAGCCGAGTTGTTGAGGCGCGTGCTTGAGTGATAGATGTTGATAGATGTCTGTGCTGGAGCAGCACTATATGGTATATAGTGACATTTTGGTTGTACAGCAATTTCTCCTGAAAGAGTTCCTTTTAATTATTTCCATTTGTGACTTTATGAAACCTTGGAGGGAATGGAGCTCATCCTTATTTTACACAGTCTTATAGCTGGAACTTTAAGGGCACAAGATCTTGTTTAAAGAGAATGCAGCTTTAGGAGAGAGACAGAGAGAAATCACATTTTCTGAGATTCAAGTTTTAATTTGGTAACCTATAAAGAATCTGTAACACTGTTAACATGCCTGAACCCCAGCTAGAGGAAACAACTGCTAAATGATTCTTGCAAAAAATAGATGTAATTTTCTTTAAAAGGGATACCTTTTACATATTATACAGAATGTTTTATTAAGTAACTTCAGCAGAGAAAGGAAATAAAAAAGCTAAGACTTAATTCCTAGAATACTTCAATGTCCATTGTAAAATATCACATCCATTTTTTTTAGGAATCCTATAATAATCTTGGTTTCCATGGAAAATAGGATTTCCGTTAGCTATTCAAATGTTTGAATTGTGATGTCTAAAATTCAAAGGGCTAATATTTGTGTGTGGAAGTATGAATATCTTAACAAATATTCATGTACTGTATTTGATCAGATATTTAGGGAGCAAGGCATTAACGTTAAACATAGCCAGGTCTGGCAGCATTACAAACACATTTAACTAGAGAGTATCAAAATGTCTGTATATTCTGGTTTTAGTTAGTTTTAGATCTGGCAACTTTTATAACAAAGGGTAAGATGTTCCTGAGTCATTGTCATTTTGAATGTTTTAATACCATTGTAGACTGCCAGGATACTTTTTATTACAGTTATTGTGTAGGATAAAAAATAATATACTGTAATTTTTTTTTTTTACTTTGGAATGGAAATAGAATTTAGCTCAGCTACACAAATTAATGAAGAAAAATAAATAAAAGTACTATGCATAACTATATTTGTGAGTTTAGATTGTTTGCTAAACTGTTTTAATACTGCTATCAAGTTGCTGCCAAAGCAAACCAAAGTAGGTGAAAACAGTTTAGCTACCTTAGTATAACATATTTAGTATTTATCTATGTTTTGTTTTATTTTATTTATGATAGATGGTAAAGGCCTTTTAAGCAATAACCTGTGCCAGTTTATTTCTGTAACTGGGAACATGTAAGAAAAGACAGTGAGAGATTGTTTTGCTACATGCAAAAATAAAACTTGGTGAATTTATATAAAATATAGGCATTTTCTATTTATTGAGCCAATGCAACACTTCTAATTTAATAAGCAATTCAGTAAGTAATTGACACCTCAAATGCAGTTCTTTTTAGTACTTTATAGTAGTCTCTCTGTTTAGAAATGTGAATGGCATGTTAGGAATGTGTTATTTGGGCCTTACTTTCCTGTCTCTTAAATTGTAGTGTCAGTGCACTGTGCATAAATCGATGCAGAAATTAACATTTCTCATATCACTTTGTTTCATACAATATGAAATAAGAATTCTGTGTTTCCTGTCTCTTGTTTGATATACCCTATATGCAAATTGCTAGCTATGTTCAGCAGAGAAAGGGAGGAGCATTTTAACAAACTAAGGGGAGGAGACTGGTGTGTAGATGAAAGTTAAAGAGATTGCTTTTTTCAAATTTGGGGGGGGGGAAATGGTCTTTACAAGTTGGAATGACCAGCATTTGAGCACCCCACTTAGCAACATTTCACAGGTTGTGTTGTCATACAGATGCACTGGGTATTTTTACAGTACTTTGCAGTGGGCAAAATAACCCTTTTCCTCAGGTGCAGGCCTTTACATTCTACTTAATTTTCTTTTAAGAGACATGTTTGTTGAAGTGACCTGTGTCCTTCACAAATGTTGCATAAATTCTACCCCTCGTTTTCTACAATGTGCCAGTGTATACTGATGGACTAAAAGGTATGAAATGCTTATGGCCTATACACACTGCACACCTTCGTCACTGTAGTATCCTTACATAAAGTATGCTGTAGGAACAACAGCTATGCATATATTGCAGTGATAAATACTAGTAAAATGTTTCTTTTCTCCAATCACAACTCTAGTTTCACATGACAGTGATGCAGTATAAAGCTTAACTAGGTTGTTTTTGATTTGGGAAGGTGCACAGCAAATTTCCGGCCTATCTCCCAATTGTATGCTCTGCTGCTAGTAGGAGAGATGAAGGCTGAAGCTTCTCAGCCAGCGGGAGTGTCACCTGGTGCAATGATATCTTGCCCACAAGTCTTGAATAATTTCATCCTGGAACTTGGATTCTAGGTCCTTAGCGAATGTAAATGCTCATTTACACCAGGTGGGAAAGTGCCCCTCTGTTTTTTTGGCAAAGTGGTCTTTTAAAGTAGTCACCATTGTACACATGATTAGCACTATTGCTACTTTTTGTTCGAAAAATAAAATGTCTTTTAATCTTTGTGTGTGAACTGCACCTTGTGCACTTAGTTGCTTATGAACCTTTGACCTCTGTAAGGAATATTTGCTAGTAAAGTGCTCAAATCCTGCTAAATATCAGTGGGAAAAGAAACAGAATGTAAAATTTCAGGAAAAGGACTGTTGTTAGTCTGTCAAAGGCAAGGTTTTGCTCAACCTGGAGAGTTAGAAAAGCTACGAAACATTTATGAAAGAGAAACTGAGATTTAATTAAGTAACACAGTAGTTTTGTGTGATATTGACTGTTGCATTATTTATCTTTACAGAACTTATCTCTTATTTCAGACATGATTTAATTATGCTAAGAGTCAGAAGAGTAGAAATTGGAGTAAAGCATTGGATTGGTTGGCAGTGGTACTCTCAGATTAACTAGTTTTATGTTACACTACTGTGCTTCAAATTAATTCTACAGCCTTTACTAAAGAAAGCTCCCACTGATGAAAATGAGAGCTCTGCCTAAGACTGAATAAACACTGCAGGATTGGATTCTAAGTTAATTACTCTTACAAAGTTTTTTATTCACTATCTTGATATGTTCTCCAAATTTGTTTAAAGTTTCCTTTTAATAGCAGCCTGATGAAAGGAAAGTGTGTTTAATGATTTATATTAGGACTATAAACTTTTGGTCATTGATACAGAGACGTTGCGTATATTTTATTTAAAATCTGTACTACGTAAATCCCATATTAGGGCCCAATTCAAGTTCCACTAAAGTCTTTGGCAAAATGGCTGTTAGCTGTCATAGAATTGGATTATTAATTTCTGTGTAACTGTAATGGTCATGGTGCTATACCCAAGATACCTGTGCAAATTAAGATCACTCTACTCTGCTATTAAAAAAAAGGTACTGATAGGGCATGAGCCTACATTTCTACACGTACCAAACTGAAAAGTTAGTTTGTGGTAAGGTGCAAAACTCAGCCTGTAGAGTATAATTATTTAGTGTCAGGGTTTCTTAATTTTATGGTAGTTAGGGATTAAAAGATAACTTTTCATCTACAGGTAGCAGGGTGGGTGTGTGCATTTGTGTGTGTATGTGCACATGTATATACAAATATGTGTGCATGTGTGTGTATGTATGTGCACACATGTATACAAATACATGTGTGTATGAAAGAGATTTGCCATCTAAAATACTGAAATTTGATTTTAGTATTTTGCCTGCCTTTGTAGTATCCTTATGCAAAATTTAGAATTTTATCCATTTTTCCTTGTAAGTGTGAATCTCTGTGAAACAGTATGTGTATGAACCAAGGCATAGATCAGTAATATTTGTAGAAAAATGTTTGCCTTCTTGGCACCCTTTTTGAAGTAAATGCTCATTATCTGGTTTTAATTTTTTAATTGTCATCCAAGTTGTCTTGACTAGAATTTACAGTCCAAGAATTACTTTAGATTCAAAAGGACTCTCTGGTCTTTCCCCTCTTGAGACAATAGTCTCTGTAGGTTAGAACACATGTCATTGTCAGGTGGCTTTGAGGACACCGACATTCTAGCCATTAACACTGTGGTTAACTGGGGATAAATGTAAGCCTTCAACCTAATACCACCCTTTGCATCAGTATATTAAGGGTTCTCTGCAGTGTTTTAGCTGGAGTTTCTATTTTTAGAAGGGAGTTGAAACATGATTATACAGTATATCTGCATACAGAGCCTTGGCCTACAAGGTCTCTGCCCAGAAGAAATGTTTTTTTAACAAGTTGCAGAGAGGTCCATTGGATAGCTTTAATGTTTTTTAATGCGCAAAAAAGTATTGTGTGTGTGCAAGTCTTTTTAACTTGTAGTTCAGATTATAGGCCAGATCCTTTTAGTATTAAAAGCATAGCTTTATTTTAAGCTCAGTTTTTAAATCACTTTAACCAGCTTATATAGTTTTCTCTCCCATATTATGACTAGCATTCAGCCTGCCTGTAGTAATTTCTGTAGTGTCAATCGATGTGTTTTGTAAAAAGATATTAGGTCAAAAATATTCATACAGTCAGTAAGGTTCATGGGCTCAATCCTATCAGCACTTGAGCACGTGATCACTTCTGCTAAATGTGAATAGTCCCATGGAGATCATTAATAGGATCCTTACATGAGAACACATGGCACAAATATTTTCCAGGATTGGGCATACTTTCTAAGTACTAATTTATATGCACTCTTGATTACTGTTTTTTTTAAATGTGTTGAATGTTTATTTAACTGTTAGAGTAAATGATCTTTAAAGATGTTGGATAAGTGCAAAGTTAAAAAGGCGATTCTAAGTTTTATATATTGCCTTGATTTGTGGTGAAGTTTCCAGTGCTGTCATTGAAGGTTGCACATATGAATAAAGAGAATATTGCCCACTAAAACTTAAAGAAGTCATTACAGCTATTCAACTCAAAGGTAGAGACAATGAGGAGATTGAAAATCCATCTTTAACTCATCCTTGCCGCTGTGACTAGGTATTGCAGGCAGCCCAAGAAGTAAACGTGCAAACAGCTGTATCTAATTAAAACATACAAAAGCAGGCTAGGACAAGATAGGGCTAGATTCTGTTCCCATTAGCTTAAACAGACACAAGACTGGACTCATGACTAATAAGTAAATCATTCTTCATTGTTAATTCCCTTATTTTCACTTGATACCGATCAGTCTGTTCATAATTTTGGGGTACGTTAGTTCATTGCAGTACCTTAATCTTTTTATTAACAAAAACACTTTTTTAAACATCACTGTTGAGAGCTAAAGCCTGAGTAACGCCATTTTAAAAAGAAAAATGGTTTTTATCTTTGTTCATAATTATCTTCTTGCTAAATTTCTGTGAACCAGGTTTGTATGTGTAATCTGTACTTCTTGTCTGAGGTTTGCATGCTGTTTACCAAAACAGCATAATAGTTCCTGGGGAAGAGTATTCATATACTTTAACCAATAGATTTCCGTTTCCCTGATTTTGTATCAACAGATATTTAATCTTTAATTACTTTACTTCCTCCCTCAGACACCTTCCCCCCACCATACCTTTAGAGCTTTGGAAAGAAATTTAATACCAAACAAATATATTTCTTTTTAAAAACCTACATAAGTGCCTTGCTATTTCAAAGAGAACTTGCTTGTGTACTAGACAGTAAACAGGTAATTTGTGAAAGAACTGGTACTCCCTTTGATTGAGATCCTTGCTGGTTTATGTTTTGAGATAAATAATACATCAGACATTCACACAGATGTTAAAAAGGAAGCAGACGTGAAAAAGAAAAGGCAAAAGAATTTGATGTTTCCATTGGACTTCTTCTGATTAGACCCAGTCCTCCATGGGAATGTGCAGTGTAGGCAGAGGAGGAGTCACAGCTGCCCAAATATGCACATGGCACCACTTAACACTTCCCTTGATTTTCCTATGCTAACCAAAAAGCTAGCAAAGTGCTTATACCAAACTGGCACCCTGTCAGGGGGCAACCTGTGTAAAGTTTCCTGCTGTCAGGTTAATAAATTTTTTAAAAATATCCAAAGGCAGAGCTAGCTGTAGGAAGCTCATAGTAACAGTTGCCATTCTCCTGTGGATCATTTTTTCTCTTTAATATCCTATGTAGCACTGGATTTTTCTTGTTGTGTTGTCTACCTAGGTTTTGTTCTTTCCTGACACTTGTGGGCTCTTTGTTTTAATTTTTTTCTTTACTAAGCTCGTTCTTCTGTTCTGCACATACTATGTGTCTCTTCTTTCTTGGCAGAGTCAAAGAATTGGGAATATCAGTTTTTCATGATATAGGAAAGTGAAACATTCAGTACATTCAAGTTCATGAATTATCATTTTATTTTCCTATATTAACTTTCTTTCACCAGCTCCAAAACTGATTCCTAAAGAGATCAGTTACTTAGATGACACAATTACATTCACACATCAACTACATCACAAAATTAACAAGTGATCAAAAAGAAAATAAGCATAGATCCCAAATTATTTAATTTGCTACCAATCTGCAGGTTTCAGAAAGGTTGTAACAAAACATCTAGTGAAGAATTAGTTATATTTATTAACGTAGATTCATGTTTTCTCTCTTCCACTGTATAAAATAAAACTCAGTAACAATACAGATCTGTCTTTGTTTCATAATGACATCTCTTGCTCTATGTTATGATACTGTTTTGACACTATCAGAAGCAGGATTAAGCCCTTTTAGTTTGAAAGTAGAGGTCATCTTGAGAAGAATAGTACTGTATCCAGTCTAGCTAAAGAAAGCCTGCTGTTCACAGGGAGACTGAAATTGGGTTTTCTTCTTAAAGTATTCCAGAGATCCAGACATTTATCCAATTGGAATACATCTCCCAAATGTATATATTTAATACTAAGTGACCACTTTTTAAATTCTGAAATATAATTTGAATTTCTTTATTTCTGATTTAGAATTTGGAAAAAGAAGAGATTTTTTTTGTAATTGATGGCTTTTAATTCCCTGAAAGGCAAACTCATTTTAGTCCCTGAATGCTTTGAAACTGTAGCCAGAAAAATACTGTGATGCAGAAAACAAAGCAAACTAAAAGCACCCAAATATGACCACCAAAAAGTTAAATTTATTTAACATAAAAATAAAATGATTTGCCAGAGTGCCAGACTATAATGTCAGTTACTTTTTAAAATGCATTTTCAAGAAGCTGTAAAGGTTTGGGTGTTGTTCAAAGTGAATAAGAAAATATTTTTTCTTTTGTAAAACAAAGAATTAATTGTTGCCAGTTACAAGTGTTATATACATAGAAACAGAAGTATTTTTTAAAGAATGCAGAAGAAATATGTTGCGACAAAACAGTATTTAATTTAATCTTATCAATCGAAGACTTTTCTAGAAAACTTTGGCTGAATTTATAGAGCCACTTCAATAGAAGCTCTTAAAAAAGTTTAGTGTTTCCTGTCTGTTTGCTACTATATGTAATGGTAACTACATTTCTTTATTTATTACTTCAGCTATGGGCCCACTTTTAAAATTTCTAATGTTTTTAATGTATTAAGCAAAACATTAGCAATAAACCTAATCCTGGAATCCAGAAATACCCATTGTGTGTGCTGGAATAAGGAACTGAATTGTTAAGACTGTGTCAAAGATATCCCCCCACATATGTCCCCTCGCTCTAAAAGTCTAAAGTTGAAAGTGACTCCAAGAATAAAACTAGCCTCTTTTTCCATTGGCACTTCCTCCTGCTCTTGCTTGTTCTCTGTGTTCTCTCTCTTTGACTCAACCCCATATGTATATATATAATGCAATGCACAATATCTGTATAACATAATATAAATTGCCTTCAAGCATATGCACAGACATGGGTCATATTCTTCTGTCACCTTATGTAACCCAAGTGACTTTGTAGAATTTTACCTCAATGCTACTGCAATATATTGTGGTTTTCCACATTTTTTTAAAGAACAAAAAACAAAGCCTCCCGCACACCCCAGAAATACAACTAGACCACCCTTTCAGAGGAAGATATAAAATTCACATTACCTGAGAAGCGGGAATTGCCTCATGGTAAATAGGTCTTCAGGCATTTTAATTAGGTATTTATCTCACCATGTTGCATACTGTTAATCACAGAGGAAGAAGAAGGCCATTCGGATTCATTGTAATCTCTTGAGTAAATAAAGCTATGGGTATTTTTTATATTTTATATTGTCTTAATAGGTATTTTTACATGTACCCAGTATAGAGAGACGTTGCTTAAGAATTTGAGTAAACATATCAGGCCAGATCCTGCATAATTTGCGTGAGTGTTCATCATATATGTGGAAAGTCCTGTATGTTTTAATGGGACTTGCTCATGTGAATAAATGCACATCTGATTAAATCCCTAGTTGGCTAAAGTCCTATGAGCTAAACATTCTCGCGCATTTTGTCTGTTTAAAAAAAACCCAATTGGGTTAAAAGGGCTGAATATTTATATATAAATATAACATAATGTTGAAATGTACAGTGAAATCTGTGGTGTTTTGTCCTTTTTAATTTAGTCAGTACACTATTGTTTAACAGCAAAATTCTGGTGTGTTGTGTAACAAGGTTATCTGATTCAACACCCATCAATAAAAATTTGCAAAATGCCCATTGACTTTATTGGGACATAAAACTGGTTCAGTACATGACGGAAATTATATATAATGTCAGAAATGATATAATCTTTGTTAAGAAAATGCTTGTCTATAGTATAACTGTTTGTGAGATGAAAAGTAAGTGTGGATATATAGCTGAATTTAATCATCAAGTTTTTTTAAGACAACTGAAGACTGTGCAAGATAGTTATCGTGGTTCCACAACTTCATTAAAAAACAAGAGTGATTGGAGGTGAAAATGAGATAGATATGCACTAGCTGAAAGGGGATTGTAAATGTGCAGGTCTGATATTTCTCCTCCTTTCTTATACTTGCTTGCCTCTCATCATAAATATTTGGGACTGCAAGCCACAAATCTCTCTAAAGGCAAAATGAAATTTACTACTGGAAAAAGCTTGAAAATGGAAATATTCCTATTTTTTGTTGGTGGTATTTTTTTTTCAATCAAACATACGTTATTTAATGCACGCATAAGTACAGAAAATATGTTTAATCATAATGTCTAGCATGAAAAACATCTACATGAGTCATTTAAATATTTTTTCATTATAAAGAGCAGGAAGAAAACTCTGTATAGCTCTGTTTCCTATGATTTGATGCATCACTTTCAGACTCTTCCTATTTTAACTGCCTAGATACAGCACACTGAAGCTTCTCATAACCTCCACTGACCAAAAAAAAAAAAAATCCCTTTCAATCAGCTGGCATTACTAGGGCTACCCCCACCCTTCCCCCAGTCTCTGTTTTTATGAGTAAAAAGAAAAAGAGAAGGGCCAGATGAAGTAGACCCTAGCTCAGATGAGTTATATTATTCATCATGAGTAAGGGTTTGCAGAATTGTTCCTCCTGCTCCTGGATCGCCGCAGTGCTTAGTTTTGGTGCTGAGTGCTTCTCAGATCCTACCTGTTTCCTGTGAGTACATGGTGCTCAGTGTCTTTATGCTGTTCAGTATTACATTGTGGCAGGTCCTTAGCTGGGGTAAATTTTTGTAGCTCTCTTGGACTCCCAATGTATACTAGCTGAAAATCTGTTCCTTTTCTTTTGGACCTGCCAGTGAAGTCAGTGGCAAAATATCCATCGATATCAATGGAAGCAGCATACGGCCCTTCCTTGCGATCATAAAACGGATGTTTTATAATCCATCCCACCTCATGTCTTTCATCACTTCCTACAAAATTCTTTAGTTCACAGTGTGGCACGTTTCAAAACTGTTCCAGTTCAAAACAGGTTAAGACTGATAGAAACAGTTCAGTTTCCCTAAAAGACAGCTTACCACTGACTGTTTTATTTTGTTTATATCTGATATTTCTTACGGTATTCAGATGGCTGTAATAGACTAGCACAAGAGCTGCATGTCTTGTCATCTGTAGTGTATCAATACGTTTTTATAATGATACAATAACCTGAACCCTGTAACAGTTTATGATCCATTTGAGAATTCTTATGGATTCTCAGAGTGACGGAGACCTGAAAAAAGAACTTGACTGCTTTCACAAAACTGGTTTTGTGACAGGAAAAACTAGTGTGCCTGTGATTTAGTTGCTAAGGAATCATATTGATCTGATTCGTCATTAAACTTTTAAGTTTTTTTTTTTAAAAATCAAGCTGGTTGGAGGGAAAAAAAACCTCCCAGTAATGTGATTTTGAGGGTCTGGTTTACAGGTAAACTGTACCATACCACTACTGATATTGATTTGTTATGATTAATAAATATGATTTTTATGCATTACCCAAGCACCGTTTCCGTAAGAGAACTTTTTTTTTAAAGCAGAAGAAAATTGCTTGTTACTCTTTATTTTTCATTGACTAAAATTAGTCAATGATAAATAAAGAACTTTAGGAGCAGTCTGAGTTCAGGGAAGACGAGATTTAAAAACAGAAACTGCAGGAAATACAGTAATGAGTAACTACATAGCAAAATATATACACAAAACCTCAGCCATCTTAACATTTGTAATGGTGCTAATTTCCAAGTGCTTTTAAAATATGCTTCCACATGAGCTCTCAAAAACCATAAAAGCCTGGCATGTAAAGTAAATTGTTTGTCACTTGCTGACGACCTGCCATATTTATTGTCAGGAAAAATGGACATTAGTTGGAAAAGCAGTTGTTAAAGGCCAAACAATTTTTAAAGATGGGCAAAGATGTGCAAGGGTTTTCCTTTTTCTAACAATGAGCCACCCCTTCAGACATCAAAAGACAAGATAATAAGACACTTCAAGCACAATTCAAGATTATATTCAACATCTAAAGGCTCATCTCTTGTCAGTTTGCATTTACTCTCCCAGGGATGTGATGCTTCTATCATCATTCTGTCAAGAGGAGTCTGGCAGAAGCGATGAGGGCCCCTCATTTCACACACTTAGTGTTTTTTATCAAATAGCCCACGCTCATTCTGATTCAGCCAAAATGGAGGGATAATTTGAAGAAGGTCATGCACAAGTACAAAAATCTTGTATTGATTTGTGTGATTAGGAGGCATTAAAATTGCACGTTTATGTTAGTTTCTAAGATGTTTTGTCAGTTCATTTAGTAATACACTTTTGCAGCATTAAAAATGATATTTTTTTTCAAAGTGAAAAATAAGTTTGCTTAAAATGCACCCAGCATTCAGAAAGCAAGATATTTTAAAGGAGAAAAATGTCATTATTTAACATCGCCTTAAAACACAATCACATTGAGGGGGGGTTCTCTCTTTGTTTTAAAAGAAGAATTTATACAAGGAAAATATTTATTAGGAGTCTGGATATTACAGAGCTAGAGGGGTGAATTCTGGCCTTTTTAAAATCATTAAGAGTTCAGGATTTCACCCTAGATGTCAAAGGGAGATGTGCTTGTGGGGTTAGGTCACCTGTACCGCCTATCGAAAGGGAGGCAGTCATTTAAAAAAATGTTTAGATACACTTTTGTGCCATGTAAGATTGATTTAAATAGCTCATGATACAGAGACATGGTGGCATTCCTAATACACATGAAGTCTCTGATTCTTCATTCAGATATTTTTGTGCAGCCTTCTGTGTGAATATACATGTCTTCATGAGAAAATCATATTACAGATTTAGGGTCTAAGTAAAGACTTGTGTTATAGCTGCTATTGGCCAAATTCTTACTGAAATCAAAGGAGCTATGATCATTTGTACCCACAGAAGATCACTGTTCACCCTGTAAACTTACTGTATGACATTATATTGTTTATTCATAGCAACTCTCGGTTCACTGGTTTTTTAGTTTTGGCTTCTGGAGGGGTTCAGGGAAGGGGGACAGTGCTCAAACACAGCTGCTGCTTTCTCTTTGGTAGTTTCCATTTTATCAGGCTTAGATTGATGGAGAAGGTGCTAATTGCCATTTAAGATGTTTGAAAAGCAAACTGACTATTCCTAGTAAAATAATTTTTGTAGCAGTTTGCTATGTTGCCTTCAGTGTCCACAGGTAAACAGCGCTTGTTTTTTGGCAAAAACATTGCTTCTCTGCTATCTGATTTTTGTATTCCATAATCAAAATTCCTATTGAAGCCTTTAAACAAAAATCTGTTTCTATGGGGTTTCTTTTTTCTTTTTTTTTTTTCTTTTTTGAGTATGTGCTACCTAACTAAACATAGTGAAGTTTGCCCAAAAGTAACCGACTTCAGAATTTGATCCCTTGCAGTTTAAGCTGTACAAGGAGAGTAAACTTTTTGGAAAGGAGAAGGATATTGGATCTGCTCAGAATGATTAATGTGGTTCTATGGGTTCATGGTTTTTCAGGACAAACAATAACGCAGGAGCATTCTCAAGCTTTTTTTGTGTCTGTCACGTGTCAGGAATGAAACTTTTTTGAGAGTTTCTTTTTGGCATTATATTCGTGTCATCTTAGATCTCAGCACTCAATATTACATTGCTCTTTTTGCTAACATGTAACTACATCAGGATGTGTAATAGTGAAAATCTGGCTTCCTAATTTCTGGCTTATTTCAGACTTAAACAAAAACAGAAGAACCAGGTTCTGTAGTCAGTGCAGTTTTTACATGATACAAATTCCAGCATACAAGGCAACAGTTTATGGGACTTATTGGCTGATGTGTTTTTAAATTAAGATTGGGACTTTCTGTTCATAATCCATCTGTTTAGAGCTATGAGGAATTGAACCTTATGCCATGAACAAGCACATGTTTGGAACATGTCTGGCTATATGGAAGAAATCTGCATTTATGCAATGCTGAAGGTATGGTAACTTGCAATGGTATTGTATTCTGGGGGTTTTCATGGGATAAGGAATTTCAAGTGATTCAGAAAGTTGTGATCAAGTGTTCAGAAAGACAGGTGAGAAAACTGTCTGATGTACCAGCAGTTATACTAACTACTTTCACTATACAAATGGCATCTTAAATAAGGGTGCCCAGGTGTCCCAGTTTAACTGGGACAGTCCTGGATTTTGGAGTCTGGTCCTGGGCAGCTGGTGAGAATTACAGTTAGCATTCCAGAAGCACAGGGGTGCAGGATGCAGTCTGGTGGGCAAGCAGAGTGGCACAGCATGCCAGGCATGTGGGCAAGCAGGCACCGCTGCCTGCCTATCTGCCTACCTGGTGCACCACACCAGCCCACCCCCGCCTCTGGCTGTAGCAGTGGCCTCTGCCTGCAGCAGTGCCACTGACTTGGGAGCATGGGGCTTGGGGAGGGGCAGGGGGCAGTGTCCTGGGTGTTTCAGACTTCCTTATGGTCAGCCTAAACTGCTATTCTGTTTGCATGGCCATGTATAGACACTCAGTTTCTCCTGGGAGAGTTGCTGCTTTTCTAAGGGAAACCATGACTGTATAGATGTTAAAGATTTTTCTCCCAAAGCAAAAACGGCCACTCCAGGAGAAAAATAATCTAAGAGCAGCAAGGGTTAAATCGCTCCCAGGAGAGTTTTTGCTGAGAAAGTGAATACCTGTATAAGGTACCCTTCTGCAAGAAGCCACAGCACAGTCCTTCAGCATCCCAGGGTGCTTTGCCCCTGTCATTTCCCTCCCTCTGCCTCCCTGCCCCCCAGGGGAAGCTTTGCATTACTCAGGCTGGATACTACACTCCAGCCAAGCAGGGAGTAGAACATGCTCCGTTCACAGTCCTACATTGTACTTCAGGGGGACAAAAGCTGACTCCAGCCAATGAGGGTTGCCCTGTGCACTGCTGCCATCTGTTACTAAGCAGACTACAGACTAAGGTAGTCTGCAAAGAATGCTGACATGGTTGCAAAGGGAACCCCTGGCTGCACAACATCAGCACTGCAAGCTCTCTGCTTTTCAAGGGTTTACTATTCTGTTCAGGTATCTCTGGGTAAATTTCTCACCAGGAGAACAAACCCAAGAGAATTTTCCCAGGTCATTTGAACAAGTGTATGAAGCCCATGTATAATATATTCATTCCTTATATTTCTTTTGTACAGTATTTTTACAAGTCATCTTTTAGAAACAGGCACATTGTTTTCATATTAGTGGTGCTTTCTGCCCATGTTTATCTTTTCTGCTGAGGCCAAACTTAACTCTATCCTAGTGACAGGGTACTCTTAATCATGCTTATTGTCACAATGTTGAATAGTTTTGTGCAAAGACCCAAAGGAAAATATGACTCAAAGGCAGTATGGATACAAGAATACCAAGTCAACAACATCACAAATTAATACAAAGCTGATCTGTGTAATAAGGTTTACATTTCTCAAATGGAGTTTAATTTCCAGGATGGTCAGGATGTATTTGCTGAACCTGTCATCTTGCTCTGACAGGCGTTAAGCCCCATTTCTGTATGGCCTGTTAATGGAGTATCTTTTCTGAGGCATATATGCTACTGTTGAAATTACCATCCTTTCTGTCTCTCATTATCTCCAATTAAATTATGATGTGCTCAATATATGCAATATTTGCATTCAGTAAAGAGTGAATCCTGTACTGCTGAGGCCAAGGGAGCCTCCAGTGAAAATTCCTTTTAATGATACTGGATATATTTGCTGGAAAGAAACTACTGTTATGGCACGTAGTGTAGATATCTTAGATCTGTAGTTTTCCTAGTCTTTCTCTCTCTCTCTCTCATATGTTAGTATTGTGTGTGCCTGTCACCTTGGGATGTAAGTGCAGTTCTCTCCTGTAGGATCTCCTTCCACTGTGACTGGTGTTGTTGTACCAGCAGCAGCATTTCCTCACAATGCAACCTTGCCATCTATAGTAATATCAAATCCTGCCAAAAGCCTGTAAATTGTTTTCACTCTGCCTCAGAATGATAGCTGGCAACTGTGGAATTGTGTGTGCAAGTAGAAGAAAGTAGAAAAGTTGAGATCACTGGGTTATGCTGGAAAACAGATCAGAAGTTCACAGGTTCAGCGATTTGTATATAAACATTGTTTTTCAAATGTTGTGGTGCCATAGAGTCCTGTTAAAAGTTTCAACAGAAGGATGCCAGAAGTGGAAAAGGTAGTCCAAGTACCAATGCAGAGCGCTCAACAGCTATCCCACAGTGGTGTAGGATGTAAGATTAATTAAGTTTCTATATGTGCATAAAAAAGGTAAACTAATATGTATTCTGTGTAAAGTAATTATCCTGCCACGTGCTGTCATTAAGTCAGGACAGTTCTCTGAGCAATTCTTTGAGCGTTTATTATCATCGGAGTACTATTGAATGAGGAGAAGTAACATGAACAGAAAGGATGAGAATATGAAGAAATGAAATGGATTGACAAATGATGTGTTTACACCAAGAAAAGTATTTCCAGGAACATAGTGTCTCATATAAATATTTTTTTAAATGAAAAAGATTAGAAAGGAAAATTCCAATTCTGTCCTTTTTTATTAAACATTATTTAATAGTTATGGGCCTCATTCCTCTCATTTGGAAGCCTCAGTCCTCCAAAGAAGGCAGGTGGGACACTTATTTTCACAAAAAAGTCAGCATGAAATACATGGGCATATGTACGTATGTCAAGTAAAATGTATGTTAAAGCTGTTGCATATTCACCAGTATTTGGGGGAACTGGAAATCCGAGTGGGTTAGTACATGCATTTTCTATTGTAGTTTTTATGCACAACTGCAGATGACAACAGTTGTTTGTTGGGTTTTTTAAAATCCATTTTAATGGCATAATTCAACCTCTCTCTTTCTCTGTCCATCTACACTTTTAAACTGTTTCCACCATCATACGGTTTCTGTTCATAAAGTTCTTGTCCAACAAGTAGTTCATTAAATCATTAATAAGGATCTACCAAACAAGCTACACTATATCATACAAAATGTTTATTGGAGTCAGGTAAATACACACAAAAAAGTTGTATTTATCCAATTTTGTGAATGCTTTCATAGCTTTTCTTTTGAAGTAGAGCTGTTGTTCTGGCCTTGCAGAATTATTGACCTGGCTGCTAAATTAATAATGAGACCCATGGCTATGAAATAAAACTACTGCTTTTTTATAATTACCATATTTCTAAAGTAGTTTTTACTCTTTTTCCCCTTTAATAACTGTAGACTCTTCTTTACAATGCTTCTGCTGGGTCATAATGCACTCCTTCATGTACAGCTGGCAGGAAGGATTCTGTGGGTTTAACAAAGAGCCAAGATTCTGGCTATTAGGGCTAAAGCTTTCTGCTAGATGTCAAAAAGGATGGCATGTATGTGTCATATTTCTGAATATATACTGTTTGCAGTAAGGACATAACACACAATCTCTTCAAGGAGAACAGTAAATTTATAAAGCATCTCTACCAACATGCTCACAGCTATATCACAATAAAATAAAAATGTAAAACTTGATAAAAGATATAGGCATTTAATAAAGCTAAAGAAGTCAAATTATAGAAGGGAGATGTTCAGAAACTAAAAAGAAAGGTAAGGGTTAGAGCTGGTAAGTAGTAACAACAACAAAAATCCTACCTCTTTTTAAATGCTAAGCTTGTAATTTTGGGGGCGGTTGTTTTTTATTTTTTGCTTTTAATATGAATAGGGAAAGATGAGAAACTGTCAAGATAACTTTATTTCGCACACTTAGACCTACTCAGTGAAAGCTCTGTGTCTGACTTCTTTAGATTAAGTGAAGATGGAACCCATGGAGTCTGTCATACAATTTGGTTTTATGTTATGAAAGCCCGTTTCTTTTAATTGTGAAAGAACTCAGGTGAAAGAACTCTTTAATAGTGATATGTTTAGGGATTACTTAGCCACCCCTGAAGTGAGTGTACTGTCAGTACTGGAACCAATGTACCTCGATATACAGGAAGAAGTGAAAAGCAGTTTATCCAACAAACTGATGGTACATTTATTAGGATGCCTCCCTCATTAATATTTAAGACCAGTCAGAAGATGCTGATCACTGATCAGCTCTATAATTGCCAGCCCTTCAGTTCTGCCACCCTGAGCAACTAACAGTAGCCATAGAACAGCCTGACCTTTCTACAAAGGCAAAAATTTTAATACGTGAAAAAGATTTAGGGATATGATGGCATATGAGGCTCAGTTGAGGTTAGTGGCATGACTCCTTAGATGTCATGAACTTCTTCGGATATGGAGGTCAACATTTCTCATTCCAGGAGTTCTAGTTATATATTTGGCTTGACTGACTGATTAAAACAGGTTTATAGTTGATTTTGCATTGGTGGGGTGGCACAAAGCAGCTAGACTGTATTGAGCAATCAGATCCAGAACTGGTAACTTTACAATACAGTGGTAAAACACAGTGGTATTAGTTCAGCAATGAGTCACTGATATTTCTGCATTACTTGGTTTCTCTTTGTCAACCTCCTAGATAAGTATTCACTTGATCCCTAAACTTGCTTGATTGATGACTAGGGACGACTCAGTTTGCAGTTTAATGGAATGATTTGAAATAACTTGTAATATGTGTGACTACGTGTCTTTTTGATGGAAAGACAAATTTAAAACTTGTTCAGTTTTGTTTTTAATATAATCAACAATCACTCACAAATCACTGTTAGTGTGCTTCCCTTTCTGGAAATGTAATGGCTCCAAAGAATTGCTAGGATATACTCTGGCTGCCAAGAAGCGCATGCTTACTGCCAAGAAGTATGGTGATGCGCTACACTTGTGCCTTTACCTTTTTCAGGGCCTTTTCCACAGAGTAACTTTTCCGTTGAAGTCATGCTCTGATACTTGGGAGGCTGCTTTTAGAAGCCTGAGGAGCCTCTTTGGTGTGCTTCCTCCTTAGCATAGTCCTCTGGGCTTATTTGTAGGGCTGTGCGAGGCTTCGGACAGAGCTTCAGACGCTTTGGGGTCTGAATCAGCACATCTGAGTTTTGCTTGTCCACAGATTTGAGGTGCAGTTCCCCCAAACCCCTGCACCTATCTCCTTGAAACATGGCAGGCTTCATGACCTCAGTAAGAGCTACCATCCATGCAGCTTTGACCCCCCCTCCCCTCCCCTCCGTGTTGTAACACAGACGTGACAGGAGCTTTGCTTTCAAGCATTTGGGGTACAGTTCCCCCCAAACCCCTGCACCGATCTCCTTGAAACATGGCAGATTTCATACTATTAGCAGAGGCTACCATCCCTGCAAGTTTCATCCAAATTGGACAAGAAACAGCAAAGTTATAAATATTTAATTGATTCCCCATTATACCTTATGGCTGGATCTCCAAGACAGCTCCAAAGCTTCGGAGCTGCTTTGGCCAGATGGAGGTGGAAACCCAGTCTGGAGCTCTGGGTTGGATCAAGGCCATCCAAAGCAGCCAGATCTGAAGCCGGATCGGATCACTGCCAACTTGCACAGGCCTACTTATTTGCCCTCAGCCTTGCCTCAATTTTCTCCGGATCCCTAGTTCTATCTTTAGGGTAAACCCTGGGTTCATGTATCAGCTGCCCTTTATTTTGTTTAATGCAGTGCCCTCCTTAGGGTGCCACTGGTGCCCTCCACTCACCCCTTACTAGCCACCCCTAGCCTCACAGCTGTCATAGCAATCCTTAGCTGGAACTTGAGACTTGCCCGACTCACGCTTTTCTCACTAGAGGACCCCTTTTACAGCAAAGCTTGTTTTCCTGGCAACAGTCTGGGTCTTGGCAGGGTATGGGCATAGTCTCTTTTCTTTCCCACTCCCATTCCTACACAGAATATAATTGACTCCCATTGAATGAGGTAGGAGTTATTTTTATTCATCACAAGGAAAATTGGACTGAATAGAGCTATGTCAGGGTAAAAGTGAGAGCAGAATTATGCTGGTTGAAGACTTAAGAAGCTTGATGCCATTCTCACCTTGTATAATGACCTGCACTTGAACCGAGGCAATGTAGGATGCCATCTGATGAGGATGGGAGGATGACCCACCTGGTTTGCAGAGCTTCACACGAAGTGGGAGGCAAAAGGAGATCAGACCCATAAGCTTTTTTATTTTCTATTTGAGAATTATATTTGAATTTTGCATGCAGCAAGGAATGCAAAGCCCACAAAGCCATTTATATGTATAATCATGTAGTGCTGTAAGTCACAATTTTAGTTGACATTTTCCACTTTTTTTATTGACCTGTTTTGTGAGATTTTTGTAAACTAGCTAATAAACCTTTGTTTCTGCTGCTGGTGAGCTTCATGGAGCATATAATGTTCAGAATTGAAATACAAGTGTTTAAACCATTAATAATGATGTTTTTTAATATGACAATTATTTTGTAATGTTTAAAGTGGTCTGTTTATCAGATAAATACTTCACTATTTTATTAGAAGCATGTACTTGTATATCTCCTTTTACTCAATACAGAGCTCTCCTATTTTTCATCAATATCCCTCTTTAAAGCATATGTCTTATAGTTCTAGATTCAAACCTGTTTGTTCCAGAACGTATACATTGATCTTTTCTGCAACTCTGTATTAAAAATAATTTATGCTTCTACTTCTCCTTTAGGACTTTGTCCAGGTAGAGACAGAATAGAGTTCCTCTAGGAGTTGGAGACATATGGGGTAAAAATCAGGTTTTTTGTCTTCTCTTCAGACAGAATAGCCATGTCTAGGGCATCTCCCCTTAATCCACTGTGATTCACTGGGAGACTTTACAGTTTTCATAGGTCAGAAGAAGTTGCATAGTCAATGTTGTTTAATGGACAATATTTAGTCAACTTCAGAGGACTTTGTAGGGTCTTCTGTATCTAGCTATTTAATATCTAGTCTCAGTCAGCGTTATTTGATGCCACTTGCACCATGTATATCATCCCTGGAAGAAGGAATACAGTATTAATGCCTATGGTGAAAGGGCCTGGGACTGGGTATAAAACAGTTTTCCATCTGCTGGGCTGTGAAGCCTAAAGTAAAGGCTTTGTTGCACACACCATTATGGGAATGGCTTCCGAGGACCAAGAGAACTTCCTCAACCCAGTCTCTAAAGTCCAGATGAAAAGGAAAATTCCTGTGCGTCTGACTGACACACAAGGTAGCATATTAAAAATTCTAGCTGAGAGGTCCCTGTTAGGGCTCATTCTGCACAACACTAAAGCATTAATGAGCCAGATACTGTCACACCACTCAAACCAGGAAGCCCCTGGATTGGAGGGTTATCTCTACGTAGTGCACATAGAATTACTTCTAACCTGGGGGGACAGTCATTTCCACTGTCTGTTTGGCCCAAGTTTAGGGGCTCGGGAAGATATCCAACCAAGAATAGGAGCGTTCCTTCTTTGCCAGAAAGCTATGCAATTCCCAAGGGTGTAGAGTGTTTTTCTTTTTTTTCCCTCAGCCTTACTCAGCAGGAAAAGCTTTCTTCTGGATCGATTAGCCTGCTGTGAATTCAATATCTAAAGCCTTCCTTCCATGGCCTGTGCATCTCTGAAAGCTAGTGTTACACTGTGCTTGTTATAGCCCTCTGATAATACAGAGCAGTCAGAGATCTGAATAAGGATTTCCTTGTTTGTGAAATTAACAGCACATCTTTTAATTACTTTTTGTAATGAAATGTTACAAACTTAAGAAAATACTGTATGTGCATTTGCTAGTGAGGACATGGATCCTTGCAAACAAACTAGGAAGGTATTTACACATTTCAGCATGAGAGAATTTTGAGTTGGACATTTTCTTGAATTTCTCCTGGAAGAGTTTTCCTATCAGTCTTGAAAGAAAATCTTCAATATATAGTTAAATGCAAGAATAGCTCCCCAGGAAGCTGCGTGCGTGGAAGTTGTTGTGGGACATTACAGCATTGCTTTTGATCATTTTTTGTTGTATGAGTTAAAGCCAACTCTCCTTTAGGATTATTGCCTTTTTTAACTAAAGTTGTTAGGAAAACATGTTCCATTTGTAAGGCTTAGAGTTGATACAGCTCCAATGATATCTAGCTATGGTGAGCTGGTAGTGACTGTCAAAGGAATGAATTTTATGCCTGAGGAATATTAACATGATGTACTCATGCATAAAAAAAGAAGTTAGTTGAAATTTACATAACACTTCCTGCACCTGCTTGAATGAACTGTTAGATTATTGTACAAGGCTGACTCAGTTCAAATGTTTCAGCTTCTGCCATTCTCAATGGATTAGTAAAAATAATTGTGTGGTTTGACAGAGGAATTTATGTTGTGTTTGAGAGTCTTTGAGCAAACACTAGAGAGTGAAAAATACATTATAGACCTGGTGAGCCGGTGTACTGTGGGAAATGTAAACCAAAGCAATGAGACATCTTCTGGAGTTGTTTCCCACTTAGTATTTGTGAAGCACCAGCTATTTTAATCAAATAAAAAAGATTTTCTGATCTATAGTCTAATTGATCAGTGAATGTTATTGAACTGGAAAAATTGAGCAATATCAACAAATGAAAAAGAGAAACCCCTAAGTTTTTCTGGAGCAAAGTTAAACTTGATCTTTGAGCACATGTCAACTTTAAGCTTCAAACTACAATACTTGTATTTTAAGTGTGTGCTGTCTTCCTAGTGTTTGTTTTCTTAGCCCCTTAGAGTATTTGGGATGAGATGAAAAAGTTATGTTATTTTTATTAAGAGGGAGATGGTTACACCTTCTAATCTACTCAGCCAGTTACTTCCTTTAACTTGTCCCTGATTAAGAATGCAGTAGCTATTGATATCATAGATGTTAGCTGTTAGATTCCCACAGCTGCACTAACTGTAATAGGAGTTGCAACAGAATTATTATAACCCATACACCCAAGGGTCATATGGAAGAAAGAACAAAATGAGATGGTAAGAGTGAAGCACATACCGTGCTCTGTTTCTGATGTAAAAAGCTAGTTTTATATAGGATAAAGGTTGAAATCAAGTACTCTGAAGGAGATGATAGGTAAAAAAGTAGAAATGAGATTGAAATTTCAAACTTAACTACCTTTCAGGCTATAAAATATAATCTTCAGGTATATTATTTTTTTTTTTATTTTAAAGCTGCTTACCATATTTTTAAACATCTAATTATCCTTATTTGTTGCCACTTTAACCCTGAGTCACCTTAAAATTTGATGTGTCCTTATTATAAAATAATGCCTGATGTTCTGATTCTTTTCTTTTCTGTAGCAATACCTATCCCCGGTTTTAAAATACTTTAAAAATACTTATTAAGCCTAAACACATGATAGTATGGTTTCCTGCTTCATAGATGGAAACACATAGAACAAGGTTTTGTCCACCTTGAGAACAATTGGGCAGGGCATTTCCATGGTAGCTTACTTCTGTTCAGCTCCACTGATTTTAATTGGCCAGACTGTGTTTATCCATTGGCGACTCATAGCAGGTGCACGTGCACCCCCTGAGTGTGGCGGTGTACCCCTGTGACAAGGCACTGCCGACACTGCTGGTGGTGCTGACACACAGTTGCCACTTGCCACCCGGCTCCCCCTTGCTGCTGACAACGCCAGTGGCATTTGTGGGTGGTCCGCGATCACCACTGGCTGCTCCCACTGTTCCTGGTGGCATCTGCATGTTGTCTCCAACTGCTATTCAGGGTTTGCCACCTGTCCCCCCACTGCTGACAGTGCCACAGCCATGCTTGCTGCCACCACGCTCCTGCCACCGACAGTGCTGCCACCACCTGTGGGAGGCTGCCGTACTCTCCCAGCCTCTGGGGGCACGTGGTGTTTATGTGTTTATCCTTACTCATCATATAGTATTTTACATGAAATCACATGGATGTTAAGACAGTTACTTGCAAAGGCCTTGATTCCTTCAAGATACTTCACATACGTCTAAATCTGAGAGATCAGTCCCATTGATTGGCTATGAGGGGAAAGCATGTATAGTGAAAATTTACCTGAGCTATAGTTAGGCATTGTTCAGCATGAATAAGGTGACAGAATATGGCCCTGTGTTGGGAACCCTCAAGGGAACGCTGCTGCTAGCATTTTAAGAAATTCCACAAGCAACTCTGCTCAGTACAGGTCTGATCAATATTGTGTTTAAGTTGCTAGTGACCTGTCAACAGCAGGGCTTCCAATTTAGCTAAATTGGAGCTGAACCAGTGTTAGAAACTTTGGAAAATCTAGCAAAAGTTCCCCAACATAGACAGGACTGGAGACGTTAAGTAATATATCTGGGGGACACTGTAATTTGGTGCATTTATTTATTTATTTATTTCTACAGTGCCATTAGTATGTTTGGTACTTATGATCTGTGCTGGGACTAGGCACAAGCTCAGCGTGAGTTTTCATCCTCGTTCTTCTGACACTTACTGTGTGACTATAAGTCAGTCACTTAAAGCCCAATTTTATAGCATTGAAGTAAATGGGAAATTTTTCCATTTACTTAAGTTGGAACAGGACCAGACCCTAAACAGATATTGACTTACCATTGTGAGGTCTAACTAAATGATCCTGGTGATGTGCTGTGAATCACATCTAAGGCCCCTGACACACGTAACACTTAAAACATGATTAACTTGTTAATCACATCTTAAGCAGTGACCTGGCCATGATAAAACCAACAAAATATGTGTAATAACTTTGTCACTGGTTCCTATCATGCCTTTAATTGAACACATGGCCAGTGCTTCCAGCTTCCAAAACAAACTGGGAGCACATGCTCTGGAAGCTGCGAGCACTGATGAGCTCATTGAAAGTCCCAGCTGGGAGATGCAGTGAGCATCCCCAGATGAGAGCCCTGAGCAGTAGGATGGTCCAAAATTTCACCAAGTGTTTCATTTCAAAGCTATTTTCACATCCTTCAAGCTTGAAACAGCAAAATTGAAATGAAACAAAAAGGTTCAAAACAGCTTCACAATGAAATGAGGGGACTCAAAAGATTTCAGAAGTTTCAAAACGTTTAGTTTCGAAGCAGCCCAGTGGCATGGAGCTCAGCCCAGCAGCGAGAGGTGGAGCACAGTCCTGGCTCTCCCCTTTTCCCGCTACTGGGCTGAGCTCTGTGGGTCTGGCAGAGCCAGTTAGAGCACAGCCCTGGCTCTCCTCTGCCTCCCACCACTGGGCTGTGCTCCGAGCGGCTCCACAGCCCCGTGGAGGACAGCCTGGAGGCAGAGCACAGCCCTGGCTCTCCCCACCTCCCACCACCAGGCTGCACGCCAAGCGGCTCTGCATCATCAGTCTTCCCCAGCGTTGGGCATGGGCTGAACCCAGGGTTGGTCCCAGGTGACAGCGGCAGCCACCTGTCATCCAATGCAGATCTGGGGCCCGTACCCCTGGGAGGAGTCTGGCACATCCCCACAGCCCTCCCGGGGGTGTGGTCCTCTGGATCTGCATACTGGATTACAGGAAGCTGTTGCTGCTGCCTGGGGCCAGTTGCAGCAGCAGCCTCCCATCATCCAGCACATATCCAGGGGCCTGCACCCCTGGGAATAGTTTGGCACAGCCCCGCAGCCCTTCTGGGGGGTGCGGGCCCCTGGATCTGTGCACCGGCTGACAGGGAACTGCCACTGCCATCAAGTGTCATGAGTTTTGTTTTTTGAAGTTTGAGGTGCAGTTTCTGAGAAACCTCTGCACCTATCTCCTTGAAGCATGGCAGGATTCATACCCTCAGCGGGGGCTACCATTCCTTCAATTGTCTTCCAAATTGGGCAAGAAATGACAAAGTTTAGTCATTTTCATGATTCCCCATTATAGCCTATGGGTGAAATGCAGCGAAACAGTTTCAATGAAATGAAATGGGACAGTGCTTTAAAACAAAATGAAATGACAAAACGAAACACTATCCCTTCAGAATGGTGAAATGGATGTTGAAATGAACTGATGGTGTTTTGCACAGCCCTACTGAGCAGCCACATGGTGCACCCCCACACTTGGCAGCCCCATCAGTGTTCAGAGGGCATCATGTGCTTCCCCTGACTGGGAACCCCCATCAACTAGGGAGTCTCCCAGTCACAGAAATAAAGATTGCCAGTACAGGAAGTACAATATGGTATGTTGGGATTTGATGCCCAGTCCCACAATCATGCCTCCTGCTGTTTATGTGTGGCATAGCAGGAGATGTGATTGCTGGGACCGTGCATCAGATCCCATTGCGCATTCTTTTTAAGGTCTGTCAGTGGCCCAACATTCAGAAAAGCCAATGGCAGTCTCTCCATTTGTATCAATGGACTGTGCACTTATAGCATATCATCTTTGGCTTAAGTCAGGCCAGTGATGGCAGAGGTGGAACCAGGATTGAGAAATTCTAGACTTAAGATTCCTTATGTTCCCTACTGAAGAACCACTTAGTATTTGCAGGTAGGAGTGGAGGAGAACCTATGTGTAGATCAGTTCAGTTGCATCGTTATTCAGTAATGTCTCAATCTTGTAAGGTTCAGACTCGGAGGTCCATTAGGTTGGCTGAAGTCTAGGGCATTTTGAAGACTCGTGGTATCATTTAGATATCAGGACCAGAATTCCTACACGCTTCTCTGCTTAGTACTCAGCCCTTGTCAGAATCAAGCTGTTAGCTACCTATGGATCTATAGTTACTTTCCCAATTTAACATTTAATATTGTTTTCTATTACCAGTATTTCAAACAGTTTTAACGTGTATTGTGTATATATTTACAGTTTTAGCAAACTTCTTCCAGATTCAAATGTAAAGTTATGGCACGTTATTAACTAAACATTAATGTGTTTTGCTTTCTAAAACATTAGATGGTTATTTAAGGCCCTGGGCAACTTTTCTACATATAAAATTTACCTCCACTCATATATGATATTGTAAAACATACACAGGGAGCGAATAAGTTATAGCTACGTAAACAAACCTCCTTTGTCAGAATTCAGTCATCTTTAACTGCTGGAAGATGATGGTTCTAGTGATGATGATCACCTTGCAGATGATAGTACCTACTTATCCATCTCATAGTAATTTAAAGAGGAGCCAGGGATCATCCATCTTTTTCAAAGGGTTAGGATGAATATTTGACTGTAAGAATTTAGCATTTACCCTTCATGGGTCAGTGGATGGGTTACTCTTAAAGCCTCTTTAGGGAGAGATTATTCTAATGGAACCTCCTTCCCCTTTACACACAACACACTGTATTAGTATTTCATGTTTCTTAAAGAAAATAAACCAGAAGTGGCATGCTGTTTATCCAAGTAAACAGCATATTTCAGGCAGAAAGCATGCCCACAGACTGAGGATAATGTGAACTTTTGTAGGGGATAAAGGAGTTATTTCATTTACACCCTGTAGTGGTAAGGTGGGTTTCCATATCGTCAGAGTGGAAAGGCACCTTTATTTCTGTTTGTAAGTCAGTGTTCTCGATGCATTAACTTTAGAGAAAGCTGTTTGCATTGAGTCATTTCCTTTTGTTTTATTTGTTATTTGTTTATTTGTGATTTTGTTTTATTTAGTTTTTGTTTCAATTAATTCAGGACTTTGTAAACTGAATGTTTTACCTCGGAATTTGCCAACTGTACATCAGTCAAAGAAGACCTTAATTTAGCACTTCCTCTTGTGGAAATGGAAAATGTTTCTCTCTTCAGTCATTCTTCAGTCATATCTTCTGTGTGTAGAATATTTTTTTTAATCCCAAAGGAGTGCTTTACAAATCTCATGATGGATCTTAGAGTGCTTTACAAATCTAATGAATGGATGTACAAACCATACACTGAGATGGGTTCATCAGCACCTGAAACAGCTTATGCTTACTAGCCTGTTGGGCTATGTTACCCAGTCATTTAGGATGTGAAATGAAGAATATCAGTTGTTAAAACTGTAAAGGAATTGTGACTGTCAGGGTAAGGACAGTAAGGGTCCATGTACACTTGGAATCATGTCAGGTTACACGTTGTAACCTATGTGGAAAAATCCCAGTGTAAACAGGTAAGTGTAGTTTTTCTATGTTCACAGGTAACAATAAACATTAATGGCTGAGTCCTGTGTTTTCTTGATTTGCTAATCGTTTTAAGATTACAGCTACCTTGTCTTCACTTGTCTTGTCTTCACTAGTCTCAATTGTGTCCTGTTAGGTACCCCTTTTTCTAATGAAGGCAAGCCTTGAATTTTTAGGAAATGATGTCTGCGACTCAGCCTAACCCAGGCATGTCAAAGATATGGCCCACGGAGTCCCATCATCTGGTTTCTAGTGCTACATTTGAGTCCAGAGTTGACTTACACTGTACAGCACATGCTGGACCAGCCCCACACACAAGGCCCAGATTGCATGTTGTATACAGTACTCACTCCAGCCAGCTTGGGACCCAGGCTACACACAGTGCCCAATCTAGAGGTCCAGGGTGGGTGCTGTGTGCAGTGCAGGTCCAAGACTAGCTGGAGCAGGCACTGCATGTGGCATGCAGGATGCAGCCTGCACTGGCCCTGCACAGGTGCCACATGTAGCACAGTACTTGATCAGCCAGAGTAAGCACTAGCTCTGGCATTGGGAGGGCCATGGGGCTGTCACCACACCATTCATCTGGCCTGTGGACCCAGCCTACACTACTCTGAGGGGGAGGGGGTCAGATCTGAGGAGTCAGATGAGTTTAACACCCTTGACTTACCTGATAGCTTTAAGGGAGAGATGGGTTTTCTTATCCATAGTTTCATAGTTTCTAGGGTTGGAAGGGACCTGAGCAGATCTACCCTCTGCCAGCTTGTGACCGTTATCCGTGGTCACTCCTGGTAGTACACGGGAGAACAGGGACTTCCCCAGTGCCCCCCTAACTAGTTTGTAACAGGCCACTAGATCCCCCCTCAGCCTTCTCTTGTGGAGGCTGAACAGGTTCAGGTCCCGTAGCCTCTCCTCGTAGGGCCTGTCCTGCTGCGGCCTGACCAGTGTCGCATAGAGGGGGAGGATCACCTCCTTGGACCTGCTTGAGATGCATCTATGGATGCATGACAAGGTGCAGTTGGCCTTCCTGACTGCATCCCCACACTGCCTGCCCATGTTCATCTTGGCATCAGTGATGACTCCAAGATCCTTTTCTGCCTCTATACTGACAAGAAGGGAGTTCCCCAGCCTGTAAGTATGGTACCGGTTGTTCCTCCCCAGGTGCATCACTTTGCACTTTTCAGTGTTGCATCCCATCCTATTCTCATCCGCCCACCCCTGTCTAGGTCCAATTGCAGCCTATTCCTCCCTTCTAGCATGCCCACATCCCCCCAAAATCTTAGTGTCATCAGCAAATTGGAATAGGGTGCTTTTTACCCCCTTGTCCAAGTCACTGATAAAGACGTTGAACAGTGCAGGCCCAAGGACCAAGCTCTGCGGCATCCCTTTGCCCACATTCCTCCAAGTCGAAAATGACCCATCCACCACCACTCTCTGGGTGTGGCCCTCCAGCCAGTTGGCGACCCATTCGACTTTCATTTCAAGGAAGTGCTAATTCTGAAACAGTGACATTTTAACTACTGAAAATAGTTGTTATAGAAGCAATCAGCTAATGTATTTACCTCCACAATCCCTAACCTCTCTGCCCATCATAGTAGCCCACTTGTGCCATGCTGAAAGGCCAAAACCTGAGATTTCATTTGACAACTCTTATGATGCAAAATGCTGCAATGCAACATGAAAAATATAGGCACAGCATAACATTATTTAAATATAGTTTAAATGAAACAAGCAATACTCTGTTTACTATATTTACTTAGATATAATAGATGAATAATAGCTAAATTTAAGAAATTGGTTTGAACCTTCACAACTTTTCTACTCTACTTTTCTGGAGGCCCACAGATTCTAGGCCTCTTGTGATAAAATTTAGATCAGGTGTTCATGGAGCTCATTGAACATTGAATATAGGGAATGCTCTGGTTACAGTTCCTAAGGTAAAAGAGGAAAGGTTTTAAATATAGCTACCATGCTATACATATAGCTGTGCTCCTGTGTACTGTACGTGGTGCTGATATTGGGATGTGCATTTAGGATCTTGGTCCTCTATTCACATATGAATAAACAAATCAATCATTTCAGTGAAATATTTAATACAGGCAGGTAAGACCAGCCAACCAGAAGTGAGTTGTTTGAGGGGTGGTTTTTGAAAGTGGAGTGTGAATGAGTAGCCCCCATGAGTGGGAGGATATTATAGAAAAAGAAAGTGCAAAAGACAGTAAAGAAGATCCAATGCTTTGGGCGTTCCCTTTGCACTCTAGAGACTTAGATTCAAGTCACTGCTCCATCAAAGATTTCTTCTCTGAGGAAGGTGTATTTGATTTCTTTGGGCAGATGTATTAGGACAGTAGGTTTGATTGTTGTTGTTTTTGTTGTTGTTTTCAAATATAGACATAAGTCTGGTCAGCATTGTGAGTCCCAAAGGACTAAGGAGCCTAAATCTCATTTTCAAAAGTCACATAGAACCAGATTCTTATAAGTATTTAAGCACCTAACACCGTGATAGTTAGGTACCTAAATCATTTTAGAAACCTGCCCTTCAGGAGTATGAAAGTCAGTGGTCCCTGTCTGTGTAAGTCACTTTAAAAAATGAGATGAGGGGATGCTTGGGAAAGTTTAAGACAAAAAAAAATTAACAATATGGAGTCAAGGCACATACATTTAGTGTGTGTTTAAACCCCCATGTCCATGGTCTATCTTTATTAAAAAATGAAATGAACTTTGCTTCCTGCAGATTAATCCTCAAGCCTAAATACCTTTACAAAAATTTGTGTTCAGCCTTCTGTACATCAGTTTGTTCTGTAAAATAGAGATAATATCACTTTCCCATCCCAAAAGGGTATTGTGAGGAGTCTACATTAAAGATTGTGAGGTGCTCCAATACTATGCTAATAGGGACCATACAAGAAGACAGCAAAAAGGTAAGTTGAGTTGGCACAATAGGTCATGAACAGCTAGTGATGAGATGTAGGTAGGGGCAGAGCTGTACAAGGCCTGGAAGGCCTGATAATAACTTTATATACTGTATTATATCTAGGAGGGAGAATTTCAGCTTTCCTGACCTTTATTGAGTTTTTTTTTACCTTTATTTTATTTACAGCTACATGTACTGACATTTGTACAATTTCACATTTGTCAGAGAGAAGAGAGGAAGAAATTTTGCAACTTTTTCTTCTGGATTTCATAAATATATACGAACAGATTTAGGTTAATTAACAGCTGTGGAATGCAAATAAACTACACTCGTGGAAGGCAGGAGATAGCAGTATAATAATTTTTGACAAACATGTTACATATGTAGTTGATTTGAGTAGCCGATCCTAGGCAATGAGTCACCTTAGGGTGAGGTTTCACTATGGGAAGAGATGGCAGGGATACCTGTACAGAACATAATACTTTCCATTGTAAGACAATGTTTTCAGGAGCTTGAAGCTTTACCAAACATTAAGCATCTGGAATAATTTTTTAATGCCGTATGATTTCTTCAGGCTGAACAAGAATTTTTTTGGGGGGGGGTTGTATATTGTGCAAACATTAGTTTTAAAAAAAGTCATTCACTCTAGCACTGACATCTATAGGAAATAATTTTTGGCATACTGGTGTCATACCAGTGGCAGAAAATTGCCTTTGCTATTTCTGTTAAAATGTAGCCAACTTTGGCCCAGTTATAAGTTTGTGAAAAATCTTTTGCACATGCTTAATTTAAGTTGGATGGTAGCAAAATCCTCTGATGATTGTCTACACCCGGGGATGCCTTGAGATTCTTTCAAGGGTGCTGCAGGGTGCCATGCAATGTTAGCACTGTTAGGTGTGCAAACATGACTCACAAGACAAACTTCAAGATTTCAAATAGCAATTCATAAAAACATTCTGACCTGTTGTGGTTTTCTGAGTTCTTTGCAACAGAAGAATTGCTGTATTATTTTTCTGTAGTCAAAAAACTAGTGAAAACTCATAGCTGACATTTTATGAAGGGTGTTTTGAGTCTAATGAGTGGTACCTTGAGGCTAAAAAAGTTGAGAACTACTGGTCTGCGCTGTGTATGCTGCAACCTGGGCTGAGGGGGACTTTTTTTTTTCTGCGATTCTTCCTTCTAGTTTCCAGGAGCTTCAGTTTTCCCTGTGCTGAGAAGAAAGCAGCCTCCCTGAAATGCAAAGGGAGGAAGAGTAAAGGAAAGACAGAGAGGTAGAAGAAGACATACAGACATGCTGGCGTGTGTAATTTGGGACTGAAAGAGACAGGGGGAAGTCAGAAATGTACAGGGACAGGCTGAGATGATATAGGAGCAAGGCAAATAGACTGTTTGCAGACGTGGGGGGAAAACAAACAAACAGTACTTTACTTCCTATACCAAGCCCAGCACATGTCCAGAAGATGCATCACATTAGTTGGACCTGGCTTTGCCAACGTCTGTATAGATCAGGCGCATTAGTGAGGTTTTTTCGGTAGTTTTATCTAATCGCTGATTGATTGATCAATTAGATAAAAGTGCCAAAAAGCCTCCCTGAAGTGCCCAATCTATACAAACACTACAGAGCTGGGTTGAAGTAAGGCACTACTGCTTCCAGTGAACCATGGTTTTTTTCAGGGTTTTTTTTCCCCCATATCTGTCAGCACCCATAGATACAGAAAGAAGAGAACATTGAAAACATCAGAAAACATTCTCCTCCAGAATCTGGAACCTGAGGTTCCTAAGTCTACCCCACAGACAGAGTAAGAGTCTTTTAGTGCTACTTATTACTACGTTAACTCAAGTGGCAGATATCTGCTGTAAGCATAGATGAATCCAAGCATCCCAGTCATCCTGAGTACCTGTGTCAGAACTGATATGGTTTCTTATGATAAAATTGCAGGTTTTTCAATTTTCTTAATTGCATGCAGAAAGCTACTGCCTTAAAACATCATTAAGATAGGAAAACTGTTCACCCCATACTTAGGAAATGCCAGATTAATGCCATACAGCCTTAACTCTGGCATTTCCTAGCTTTTAAGTGCTTGACTTTATAATCTTAAAGATCTTTCCACAAAATGATTTTGTTATTGTGTGTCTGTGTCTGCACTTAGGGTGCATGGTGGGAAAAAGCAGCAAGAGTGCATTAAGTTGTTTATTTTCATGAAAAATGTGGGGTGTGGAGGGGGGGAACTACAAAGCCACAGGATTGTCTGCAAATTTTGTCTCCTGTGTTTAGTGGTCTTATTTATGTAAACGTATAATTTATGCAAACAAAAGGTCTAATTCTGCTACTGCTGAAGTCAGTGGGAGATTTTCCATTACAGCAATAGATAGTGGGCATGGCTAGAGGCTGCTGAGCCAGCAGTCTAGGATGATAATTATCCCCAAGCCCCTTTACAATTTAAAAATGTTGTTTGAGTGCTTCTGGTCTTGCCTACATCTGTTTAACATTGGCATGACTCAACATTGGTGTAACACTGATATAATGCCACTGCTTCAGACTGTTCCTGGTAGATCTGGTTCAAAGCTAATCATGGTGTCAGAATCTGCAAGGTGTGGCTTGCTCCCTGGGAGATGCTTAGTGCCCTCACTACCTGTGAGAATGCCCCACTGAAAGTGCTCTGCACTCTACAGTATCAAACCCTTTGCTTCCAATTTCACCAAATGTCCCAGACCTATAAGGCTAGGGACAGGCATTACACATAAACTAGCTTAAGTGATCAGCAACTGGTTTAAACCTGTAACAGAATAGACGTTCAGTGCACATAAACCAGTCTTAAAATGGCCAAAACCAGTTTGAGATAACCCTAGTTGAACGTAGTATCAGACTTAACTGATTTGGCCCGAACTGATTTATGCAATATCCGTCCCAGACTGCTTGCTAGTTTATGTTAAACCAGATGCCTCCAGCATCCCAGCATACTCTCTGGACTGGACAGGGCTGTCCTCTCCTGCCACAGGGCGCCCCTCTGCTCTCTAGCCAGAGCAGGGACCAGCCCTAACAGAGACACCAGTTGGCATGACCCCATTAAGTCAAAGTGAGTAGAAAGGGGGTTTAATTCTTCCCTCCTTCCCTTCTCTGTCTGCCAGGGAGCAGAGGGGAGGGGGCTGCAGCAAAGGCCCCTGGAGCTGGCAGACCCTGGCTGCAGGAAGGGAGGGAAGGGAGAATTAAGCCTTCTCCCTAACTCCTTCACCTTAATGGGACCGTGCTGGGTAGGTTGTCCTGCAGGGTTGGGAGGAGGGCTCTGTTCTGTAATGGGGAGGACTATTCCCCCACCTCCTCCTCCCAGGGTGGGGATGGGGACTCTGTGAGGCACTGAATGGGGACTTTTCCTCCTCCTCCCCTCCCCCCTGCTGCTGTGGGGCTAGGGGGGCTCCATGCAGTGCTGCCCAACGACAGAGTGGGGGTGAGGGGGCAGGCAGGGGCTCTGTTCCATGCTGAGGTGAACTCTTCCCTCTCCTTCTCTTCCCCCCCAAAGGGGTAGCAGGAGTACAGGGCTTAGCTGGGCAGGGTGTGGGTGTGTGAGGGAGGCTGGGGGGGTAGAGACCCCCACACACTCACCCCATGGTGTGCAGCCCCCACTGCCTGGGAGCAGCAGCAGGCAGGGAGGTCAGGTTGTTCCTGCCCGGCACAGGCACAGCTTTGGCCAGTGCTGTGTTGGGGCAGGGAGCAGAGCCTACCTTATTCATGCAGCTCTGCTGCTTAAGCCTGCAGCTCCAGCCCTTGCAGTGTGGAAAGCCCCACGCTGGAGCCAGCTGCTTAGCCCAGTCCCTGTTATGCAGGGCCCCACACCCTGCTGGGAGTGGAGGGAGCCTTGCCTCTGCTTCCCTGCGGAGTCCAGCGTGGGGCTTCCCCACGTGAGTGTGGAGTTGCAGGCATGGTATGGAGCCACAATAGAGGCAGCCAGCACTTTTTTTTTTATTTTTTAAATAATTTGTTATCTGAGGCCAAATTAGCCAAAACTAATTGCAAATCCAAGAGTCCAGAATCGTTAAGTGGCCCTACATCCTCCACCCATACCTGCTGCTTCTATCCCTGCGGGTCTGTGCCGTGACTGCAGCTGTGCACTCGCAGTGGGGAAGCCCCATGCTGGACTCTGTGGGGAAGCGGGAGATGGGGCTCCCTCCACTCCCAGCAGTGTGGGGCTCTGCACAGCCAGGAATGGGGGAAGCAGCTGGCTCCAGGACGGGGCTTCCGCCACTGTGAGTGCTGGAGCTGTAGGCTCAGGCTCAGGCTCAGGGGCCAGAGCCATGGGGACAAGGTAGGCTCTGCTCCCTCCCCCTGCACAATGCTGGCTGGAGCCATGCCTGTGCCGGGCATGAGCACCCTGACCTCCCCGCCTGCTGGTGCTGCTGGGCAGCAGGGCCTTCGCGCCATGGGGCGGAGTGTGTGGGGGTCCCTACACCCCTACCTCCCTCACACCCCATATACTCACACCCTGCCCAGCTGAGCTCCGTGCTCCCACTGCCCCTCTGGGGGAGGCGGAGGAGGGGGAACAGTTCCCCCCCAGCATGGAACAGAGACTGCCCTGTCCTGGGGGGCAGAGTGGGGGAAGAGTCCCCCTCTGGGGCCAGGCAGCCTCACCTCAGGGAGAGAAAAGAGGCCCTCCCAGCACCAAAGAGGCCCTCTTCCCAGTCCTCCATCAGTGGGGGAGGAGGAAGAAGAGTTCCTCTCTGGGCCGGGCAGCCCTGTGTGCCCGGATTGCTCCCAGCTGTCAGGGAGCTGCTGGGGTGGGCCTGCCAGGGCCTGGCCATGCCCCGCTTCCTCAGCTCAACTTCTCTGTGAAAGGGAGGGCTTCCGGCTTGAGCCACTGCAGGCATGTCCTGAACGTCTATCCACTTGCAAACTGGCTCACTCTCTGCAGGTTAGACTAACCTGCAAAGACTGAACCAATTCAGGCTCAGGCTTTTGGAATGTCTGTCCCTAGCCTAAGTGTTCAGCAGTGGTAGCTTGTATTGAAGAGCGAAGGCTAAGTGTGACGGGCTTGTGGGACTGGGCCCATTTTTTGTCCAGTTTACAATACAGTTCTCTAGTGCAGCTCTTCCTAAAAATATACTTTCCCCTCTTATCTATTGTATACCAGAAACATGGCATCGTGGTTTCAACATGCTGTTTGCTGAAGAACTTTTAAAATATGTATGTATAGTGCACGCGCGTGTGCGTGTGTGCGCGTTTGTGTGTGTGTGGATCAGATCTTCTATTTCAGAAGGCATTGACACATACAGAGATAGAATTTAAAGTTGCTTGGTATTTTTAAGCTGAAATTAGATTCATTGCTTTGATTATGTCATTGTGGGCTCCAAGTTATATTTTAGTGTCCTTCACCCTTTTCTCCTTTATTATTTATAACCCACACTCTTTGAGCAATGACCAGGACTAATCTGTAACCTTCTGTCCTTCTGCCTGATTCGCTCTCTTTTGAAACTCAAAGATTGAAGCAAATATTCTTAGACTTTCTGTTAAAATCCCTCTGTCTGTGTATTTTCCCCCACATTTCTGATACTGAACTAAGACTTAATGGAGATTTTTGCTTTTCTAATTCATTCTCAGTGGCCCTGCTTCAAAGGAGAATGTGAAAGGATGAAGTGGTATACATTTGATATTCATTGTATTATAATGTATCAGTCACACGCGCATATAGATATTCTATAAACATTCACTGAATGGGTTGTGTTGGGCCATCTTGACTGTCAGTTTAATGCATCTAGGTTTCTTTGGTGGTTTTTTGTTTCCCTTGCAATGTTAGCTGCAGCAAAATAAATAAATAAATACAACAATTCATTTGTGCTCACTCTGCATCATAAAGAAGTGGGGCATAAAACAGCATTAGTGGTGAATCCCCTGAGGACCAAAGAACCTCACAGGGGTCTGGTCCTCTGAATGGTCTCTGTCACTCCCTCGCAGCTAATGACTGAAACAGGATCCACTGCCGCTGGGAGCTTTTAATTTCCTTACATTGTACAGATTGCTCTGATCCAATGCAAAGTGACAGCTACCATTTCAGTGCAACTCATTAACAGCTTTTGCACAAGACAGCATGTACCATGTCTTCATATGTGCTGTTTGCCCATGATCTGTGTTCATGCAGGCTACAGTTCTGCCTTTGGATAACTTATAAAATAATGTTGTTGCAGGCAAAATAAATGCAGCATCTTAGATACCTGGGGAAAATAGAAGGTATATTTAAACTTATCTTGGGGCGAAACAATTACCATCCGTACTTCAGTATAACTTGGGAAAACTCAAGGTTTTATTTGCTTCATGAAGGTCCAGTGTCAGCACATAAAGCAGAGGCAGCACATAACAAAGAAAGCTTTCCAGGAAATTTAGGGTATGTCAGGACGAGAGGAGAATTCAAGAAAATAATTGGAAAATGAAAGAGAGAATTCACAGATTCTCTAAGGCACATGCAAGCTGATAGAATATCATACTTATGTCTGTCAAGCAATGACAACAAAAACTAGAATAACTTTTCTGCATTAGGTGTATTTTTCAGTTTATATTAAAATCAGCAGTAAGCAGTTGCAGTCTGCCCTATTTCAGGGAAACAAAAATGAATATCAAAGCCTTATTTAACCCTATGCAGTGTTTGTATCTATGCAATATGTCCACATAAGAGAAGCATGGTTAAATTGGTAGCAGCACTGTCCTTTTTCATAATTTTCTATAATGTCTTTTCCTTTTTATTCTGCTTGATTTGAGGGACAGGTGGAAGAAAAAGAAATATGGGCTTGGGCAGCTAGCGTCCAGATAAACCTTTTGTACTGCTCTGGTCCGCTCAGACCCCCAACTCACCTGTGAAGGGAAACCTAGTTATGCTGTAGTAAAAGTTCTTGTTGTTTAAGGGGAAAAAAGAGAAGTTTTGTGTTTTGGCAGTTGTCCACTGGCACAGTTGCTGTTACTGGTATTGATAAACCACCCTACAGTTTAGCAGAGCTACTGCAGTGTAATGTAGCCCTAAGACTGTTCTAAGTTGTGCTCTTGTGAGATAAGGGCATATAAGCCTACCTTTGCCCTCCCTTTACTGAGGTCTGGGATTTCACTATACTCAAAGTTTGGGACAAAAGCACATAGTTACCACAGGCACTGTGGTGTACCATAGTGAATAATTTTTAAAGGTGCCTGGTGCGCTCTCCATTCCCTTTGAACAAAATGGAAGCTACAAGTATTCAGGCTGTCCAGTGCATGCTCCAAAGCATCATAGAGAAATGACTACAGAAATGACATAGTAGAGAAATGTATTGTATATTGTTGAAATATTCTGAACATAAGTAAGGGATATTCTGTGATTGCTTAGCAATGGAAAAATGGGCTAATGCCCTTAGAAACAGAGTGAACTTAAGTATGAGGCTGAGTTGAAGCAGTGAAAAACCTAATAGGTTTAGGCCTCCTCAGTGTCTAAGTCAGCATCACTGGGAAAAGGCAGATAAACTGGTCATTTGGATTTTTCTCACCAGCTTTATTTAACATTGTTTATGAGTTTTGCTTTTAGCCTAATTGCCATGAATGTCTTTGATTAGTGTACAGAATAAGTATCACCAGATATTGGGAACATCATCAGAAATTGTGCAGTGGTGTTACATTGAGACTGCCTCAGCCAAAACTTGCAAGGCATTCATTCAAAAGCTGTAAAATGTGCGGAGTCATGTAGCACAGTTGGTTTTAAAGGTAGCAAGAGAAGCTAGGCTGTTTTTTTTTTTTTTTTTTAAGTGCAAGATCAGATAGGTGTAAGCCGTAGGCACAGGGGTGGACGGGTTGGAACAATATGATTGACAGGCTCAGTGTTGCACAAGTTGGCTTGCAGAGGCCAACAGCAATGCTTCTCACTGACAACACACTATGCTTATGACAGGCAGGGAGCAATACCCAGAAAAACAGCTAATCTCACAGCTTCTTAGGGCATAACAGAAAGTGACCCCTATGGTGTGTTACCCAGATAGTCCAGAACCTCTATGGACAGGACACTTATTTGTGGCAGGGGGAAAAGTCTAACCTGCATTAGACAAGATTTGAAAGATCCTCAGTGTTAACAATGCATTTTACGTAGTATATAATCAGTAAATATACATATAACAGGTAAAATATGCTGTTGCAACTCATAGGTTGCAGCTTAGTAGGTGCACCTCTTGAATTTGCTATCTCTCTCATTGAGTATTCAGTACTCATTTTTTTTGCATATCAGCATAGAGTAGTTTGTCAAACTGCATAGAACTAAGCCATCTGCAACACTAGTAGGATTCTAAATTTTACATATGTTCACTAGATGTAAGAAATATATACGTTGAAGTTACTTAATAAAATCAAGTAAAGTGCACCATTAAAATTGTATGCAAGATGTATAAAAGATATTGGCTGTGTATTGTGCTAAATCCAGAAAAACATATTTTAATATATCGGACTGGTATTTAGGTCCTTGTACACAAGTTCCAAATCAACGATACTAAGTAAAGCATTTTTAATATTGAAACATTTGGCCAAAAGAAGGCTGGGTGGTACTTCGGGGTTCCTTCCTGGGGCAGATCCAAGATAAAAGGGAAAGGGGCCTGCTTTGTTTTGCAGTCTGGTTTTGCTAATTTTCCGGAGCCAATAACACAGGATTGTCTTAATGGGACGTTCCACTTGATATCGTCTCTTTGTTACTGACCACATGCCTTTTTCTAGCTGCCCTCCTGCTTCCAAATGCTGGATATCTAAACATTAAATTAAATTGCAGGCACATTGCTGTAAATAAAGGTGTGGGTTTTAAACATGATTTAAGTATGAGTGGACTGCTTCATTTGATTTAAACTTGTCTTCACTGACGTAGCCCATGTCGGGTAAAAAGCTTAAGCTAAACTGAAATATGCCACACTTCACTGATGTGCCTATGTATGTGAGCTAGTTTGTGTATGGACAAGTTGAAGCAAAGTTTCACAGGCTCAAAACAACTGCATGTTAGCCTTTGCACAGTTGTGTGCATGCACCAGGTCAAATTCTCCTTTATGCAAAGCTCCAGTTTATGTCAATGCAATCAATTTGCAGAATAAGGGTAAAGAATGGTCTATCGTGAGCTGGCGAACAAGGTAAGAAGGCAACAGAATTTTATGCCTTTTGTTTCTGGATCAACTTTTAAACATCAGGGAGTTCCTATACACATTCAGGGAACCTGTCCCAATGTGCTGGAAATCCAATGTGTCAAAGCAGACTCAATTAATTGAGTCTACTGGAGTGCAGAAATTAACGTGCTCCAGCAGACTCTAGCGTCACGTGTATCAGTGTCCCCGCAGTGAAAAATGGTGGCAGGACTCTTTGAACTAAAGCTTATTCAACAAGCTTTAGTTCAAAGTGCCCCACTGCCATTTTTCAGCGCTAGGATGCTGATACATGTGACGCTCAGGTGCTTCTAATTAGTGCGGCTTGCTACTTAAAGTACCCCCCATGCCTCCTGAATCACATGTAAAGATGCCCTTAAGCATCAGTTGCAAACTATTGGTTTTATCAGGCATGGCTGGTGAATTCAGACTGGTGGGGTGGTGGATTGTCCCACAGGAGTGGCAGGGGGTTTGCAGCAGGGAGGGCAGGTTTGCAGCGGGCTGGGACATAGACACAGCTTTAAATGTTTTTTCTGCATACCTCTAGGTACCAGGTGGTTTGTGAATGCTGCAGTACTAGGGTGGATGGATCATCCCACGGGAGCATAGGGGGATCCCCAGAGTACTTGGCAGCAGACCCAGAAGTGGACCAAAAGCACTTCTGGTCCACTTCCATGTCCACTGGAGAGCATGCTGGGGAGCCCCCTCCTTATCCTCCCAGCTTGGCAACTGGTGCTTCCTGGGTCTGGGGAGGCACCTGGGGTCCCCCTACAGCCAATCACCAAGCTAGGTCAGCATGCTTCCCGGTGGACTCGGAAGTGGACCAGAAGTACTTTTGGTCCATGTCTGGGTTCACCACTGAGCATGTGCTCCCCCGCCCCCCCCGCGCTCCTGTGGAATACTCCATCCACCTCACCATCGCAGCGTTCACAAGCAACACCTGGTACCTCAAGGTATGTAGAAAAAACATTTAAAGCTGTGTCTATGTCCACATCGCTGATTCTCCGAATCGGCATCAAATCTTCAGATTTGGATTCAGCCAAATTGAATCAGGGACAGTGATCCAAATGAATGAATCAAATCACTGTCCCTGTTTTGGGCCAAATTCTAATCAAATAAGGCCCATTTTGCACACCCCTAATGTACACCAGTGTAAATTGTATTAGAACTCTAAAAAGGCACACATGCAGTAATTCTGGAGTAGCTGCTACTACCACCACAAAGGTTTAAATCTTAAAAAAGGAAAAGAAAGTTCCACTTCTTTATATGTTCACTTGACTCTGGCAATCAGGCCTTTAAAAATCCACCAAATAGCATGACATGGCACTGTGTAGCATTTTTTGAAACAAAGTTTATGTGCCTGAGCCTGAATTTTTGCATGTAAAAAAAAAATTGCTAAACACTAGCTTGAGGCCCTTTGGAAAATTAGATCTAATAACTTGTCTCTTTCTAGGAAATATCACATTGAGAATCATCACAGAAACACATGAAATCTATGAATTGCAAGAAAATTTAAGGCTCAAGAAGTAAATGCGTAGCTTAAGATGGGATGTCAATATTTGTTTGCTGTTTGGCTTGGGTTAAACAACATTCTTTAGGACCAGAATATGTGGCTAAGTACAGATAGACGATAAAGCCCAAGGCTGAATTGATTCAATCTTTGCAGGTTAATTTAAGCTGCATAGATTGAACTGATAAGCAAGTGTGCACACATTCATTTTGATTCCAGAAATACAGCCACATGCCTGCAGTGGCCCAGGCCAGAAGCTGGGGGGCACTGGAACATGCCTCTATGCTTGACTGGAGCAGACAGCATGGGCCGAGCCTATCCCACCCACCCTGTGAAGTGGGGTTTGCAGGGGAGGTGCAAAGCATCCTGGGATGCTGGGGGACTGTGAGTTAACTTGAATCTGGAGGGGATCTGGGACAGAAGTTCAATAAACTAATTTAACCTAAGTCAGTTAAGTTTGATACTACAGCCATCCAGGTTTATCTTAAACTGGTTTTGGCCATTTTGAAAGTGATTTATGTGCACTGAACTCCTGTTGTATTACAGACTTGAAATGGTTTCCGATCACTTATACTAGTTTATGTGTAACTTCTGTCCCTAGCCTTATTCTGTCCAGTGAACAGTTAGTTATTCACATGTAGAGCTGCTGTTTCCAGTGGGACCACTTGTTTGATCACCTTTTCCACTGATGTTCATGAGGGTTCTGCAGTCTGTCTGTTAATGTCAGTAAGAGTTCTTTTACAAACTAATGTAGAGGGAAAAACATCACTGTACAGAAGAAGGAACTGCTGTTGCATGAGGTCATCCAATTTGCTGTCACCTTTCAAATAACAAAAAAAGCAAATAACCTTTTGGAAAACGCACTAATGGGTGTAGCATTTTTTTTTTTTTTACTCTAGAAAACATTTTCCTCTTCTAAAGCTTAAGATTTTTTTTTTAAAAGAAGGGGCCAATTTATTTGGTCTTAAAGGTCTATCTTTTTTAAACCTCTTTTACCAGCACAGCTAGGAGTAAACATTTAAAAACCCAAACCATTTCACCTTCTTTTTCAAGATCTGGCCATTTTACTATACATTTGAGGGGAAGGGAGAAAAGTACTGAGCAGTGTGTCCGGGCTGGGTTGCTCTAGCTGCAAGAAAAAGGAAATGGTATTTAAAAAACATTTAATTAAATGACAACACTTGGGATTTCATTTAGTTCACATTACAGAAGGAATTTTGACTTTCACTGCTACCACCTGCTGCCAGGCTGAGCAGTGAGCATTGTTACTGTGTCTTACAGATGCAGGTGAACTTAGTGCTGAACCACTTTCACAGTCCAGAAAGCATGACATTCCTTGTTACCAGTGGGAGGAAAGGCTAATTGAGAAGTGTGTATAAAAGCTGTAATGAGTAGCATTTACATGTATTGATTAGAAGTAGGGCCACCGTCTCTCATTTATCACCACCAGCAGCTGTGAAATTTTCCCCACGTCGATTGGCACGGCTCATATTCCCGCTCCTCTAGTTCTTTATTGCTTTTTCTTCTCCCCCCCCTTTCTGAACCAGAATGCTGATCCACCAGCTGGAATGGGCTGGTAATTACTCCAGCTACTCCACCAGCTGCCACAATTGCCAAACCGCTGGAGTGAAAAATTCCATCCCGCATTTCCGATTTTTTACATTACCACTGCATAATCATATTTGACGAATAATTAACCTGGGTTAATACTTCAGGGAGCCATTTGCAAGTAAATTGATAAGCTGAGTGCTGTAAAGTCTCACAAGGGCTAAAGGCTTTAGGCAACCACACACAACAGCCCACTGACTGTGCTGTTTTAATATGTGCACACCTCCTGACCATCTTAATTAAGAGTGGCCTGTGGGCACTGTCCTCCATCCTACTTAAACTTAGTATAACTTGGGGGTGGAAAAAACCCCCTCAAATTAAATGCTGTAACCATCTCTTACTCCTGGAAACAGTACACAAGATGTGAACACCTGCATTCTCCCTCCTTAAGAAGCTCATTTTCTTGTTTAACTTAAAGGGCGCTATCCTGTTTTACTGAAATCAACAGGAATTTCATCTTCTACTTCACTGAGTGTGGAAACACGATAGGTTTTGTATGTAGACAGTAAAGACCCATTTCATATCTTTATGGCAATCTGTGTGGCGGTACTTTGACTGGGAGTGCCTAGACCTAGGTGTAGGGGTTAGATGGACTCCTGCTTTTTTTCCATTGGTGGCAGTGGCATTATTAGGCAATCCTCCCACCCTACAGAACCGCCGGCCCCTAGTCGCACAGGAGCCAGCCAGGCACTCCCATGCTGCCGCCACCGCCGCCACCACCACCACTACCTGGCCACCACCCACTTCAAATATGTCTGGAATGCATGCAACCCTGATCAGCTGCCACCAATGGAAAGAAAATGATCATCTCTTTAAAAGCAGAGGCAAGCTGTCCTCAGAAAGTCCAGCCAGGTACTCTGTGTTCAAGTGCAAGCAATAGAGGTTGGGGCAGTACAGTTCTGGCTGCATACCAGAGCAGCCAGTTGCTGTGCAGGGGTTGGGTGGGAGGGTGAGAAGCAGGGTGTGGGATGCCTGGAGGACCAACCAGACACTATTCATGGGAAGCTTGATGTCCTCACATAACTCTGAACTGGATCATGGAGAATAGAATTTGATTATCCAGGCAGACTTTTGAAGCAGTTCAGTTCTGAAACTGTTCAAGTGTACATCTGAGCAAGGTACAGACATTACATGTTTACCAGTATAAGTCATCAGCAGCTGGTCTGCACCTGTAACAGAACAGAAGTTCAGCACATATAGACTGGTTTAAAAATGCAGAACCCAGTCTAGGATTTGCATCCCCACCAGAGGGCGAATATGTGTTCTGTTTGGTACTGATCTGAACTACACCACTTATAAAAAGCTGCGTAATGTAGATGTATTCCACCTCGGGTCTTTTGAATGTCTGTACCTAGTCATGGAGGCTTGAGGTTTAAACAGCATTTAAACTGGTCTAAATGGGCTTTTTTACATGTGCTCTGGGGGTGGGAGGGGGGCACTTTAATTAGAGTGGCTCTGAGAGCTGCTCTAATTAAAGTGCCTGGAGCATCTCATGATTCATTGTCCCCACACTTCAAAATGGCAGTGGGGGTGCTTTATTGAAACTCATTGAATGAACTTTAGTTAAAGCATCTCCCTGCTGTCATTTTGAAGCATGGGGATGCTGATACATGAGATGCAGAGATTGGCTGGAGCACGCTAGTTAGTACACTCCAGAAGACTCAATTAATTGAGCCGACTCCGACACATTGTAACTACAGCACGTGGAATAGCCTCCTGGCACATCTATAGGCACCACCCAATGTGTCCATATCCTCTGTGACTATTTGTAAGTGGTGGATAATAGGTGAGTAGGATTAAGCTTCTTCTGGAGCACACACACATCGTTCATTTTACATTTAAAGTGCTCTTTTTTTTACATTTAATGCATTTGGGGGGGGGCTTGATCTAGTACAACTGAAATGAATAAATAAGCTGCCATAGATTTCAGTAGTTCAGAATAAAGTCTAATATGACTTCTTAAACTTCAGTTTTCATAAGTTTGATATTTATCTAATTCCTAGAATGGATTACAAGCAATAGTCCTCTGTAGTATTCATTTGATTTTTATAAGTATGTTAGTTATAGCAGAAATTTTTGGTTTTCTTCCTGGCTCCTAATTCAGATGTTATTTACCCTTTGTTATTGTTTAAATAAAATACATTTAATATATGTTACATAAATATAAACTTTTAGAACTTGCTGTTCTACAAATGTAAAATACTGTTTGTTTGTTGGATAATCAAGGAAACCACCTATGCAGAACTATAAACCAGTGATTAAGATATATAATTATTAGTTCAGCTAATTAGTAGCCCAGAGATCAGCAAAAGATATTTTTAAGCTAATGGATCTCAGCATAAACTTAAACAGAGTTTTTATTATGGCAAAGAAATTGTGTGTGTATATATCTATATATATCTATAGATATGTATACACATAGATATACAGCTCTCTGGATATAGATACACACACACACACACACACACAATTTCTTTGCCATAATAAAACCTCTGTCTAAGTTTATGCTGCGATCCATTAGCTTAAAAATATCTTTTGCTGATCTCTGAGCTACTAATTAGCTGAACTAATAATTAGTCTATCTCTGTTCTTCTGATTACGCAGTTACTTATGTCCCATGCTGAAAAGAAATACGCATACATATAACTTCTCAGTTGATTTCTTTGACTTTTTCCAATTCAACAAGTGGGGCATTTAGTTCAGATACAGCTTTTCACTGAATGACTGAGATAATTTTCCAGTTGGTTAACTTACTGTTGGCCCTACCATTATTGTCAGTCAAGGTGTTTATAGGTAAATGTTGTTAAACCTGTGGCCTGAAAATGTAGCCAAATCATTATAGTTTTGCTGCACACATCAGATGGACCATGCAGTGAGAGTTGTAATATTGCCAGCTCACGGTTTTATTACAAGTCTTGTGATATTTCACAATTTTGCTTCATTTCCCAGGTTCACATGTTCATGGGAGAATCTCAGTTTTCATTTCAGATGAAAAGAGTAAATTTCTAGCACTCATACTCAGAAACAAGAAAGTAAATAAAATGGAGGAGATGGGACTGACTCATGAGGACTGGAATGCTTGGGTCAGCAATTTGGGAGTCATACTTCTTCTTTACCATGGGTACATGGAAGTAGCTAATGATCATTCAGAATAACAATGGGAATGTGTTTGTGGCTAGGGACAGACATTCAAAAAGCCTGAGCCTGACTGGATTCAATTTTTGCAGGTTAATCTAACCTGGCTAGCCTGAACTGGTTTGAAACCAGACAGACATTCTCTCTGGACTGAGGAAATTCAGGCACATGACTGCACTGGCTCAGGCTAGAAGCCAGGGGGCACTAGAGTAGCCCACCCTTCCCTTCTGCAGGGAGCTGAGCTGAGGGGGCATGGCCAGACCACAGCAATTCTCTCTCATTTAGGGATGTCTGCCTGCAGGCTCCCAGGCTTTTCCTGGCTGGCTGCTCAAGGGGCAGGAGTGTGGCTGGCCTTGAGCCCAAGGCTAGCACTCTGAGGCAAGGGGGAGAGGGGTGGGGATGTGCAGTGCATGCATCTGTTGATGATACAGAGCTTTTCAATCTTCCTACCTACTTCATCATACTGTCTGCAGCAAACTGACAGGCAAGCAAGCCAGCTGGGGGCTGATAGTGATAACAGACTTTATCACCCAATTAGTGAAACAATGACCTCTCTCCATTATGTCAGACTTCTTAAACAGCTTACCGCTGCCCTGTTGATTTCCTCCAAATAGCCCTAAGCAGTCACTGTTCTGTCTGCCTGCCCCAGTGAAACTGGAGAGAGACAGATACCTCTCAGCATTAGCTAGCATACTACACGCTGGCTACAGTCCCTGCTGTGGCAGAGAGAAGGAAGTAGCGAGTGGCGAGGGGTGGAGGTTTATCTTAAACTGGTTTTGGCCACTCTGCTTAAGTAGCAAGTAGTGAGGAGGGGGTAAGGGGGGGGCATGGGGAAGCCAGCAGACCCTGCTGTGCCTGCAAGTCTGTGCCAAGTTTCAGCCAGGGAGCAGAGGGGAGGGGCCAGTCCTGCTGTGGGGCAGAGAGCCCCGCCTAGCCCAGAGAGCATGCTGGGATGCAGGGAGACTCTGCTTTAACTTTAACCAGCAAGGGGTCTGGGACAGACATTGCATAAACCAATTTGAGCCAAATCAATTAAATCCAATACTACACTCAACCAGGTTTATCTCAAACCAGTTTCAACCATTTTCAAACTGGTTTATATGCACTGAACATCTGTTCTGTTACAGGTTTAAACCAGCTTCTGATCATTTAAACCAGTTTATCTGTAATGTCTGTCCCTAGCCTGTGTGATCAGTGAGCCTGCAAACTGTACAGAATCACTGGCCAAAATCATTTTATTGGTGTGCATGGAAGTATGTTTCTAATATGCCTGCACAACATAGGTACTCCCTACCCTGAGTCTCTGTTTAGTCCTCCCTGCAGGTTTTTGAGAAGAGATGAGAATTTGTTTCTATTTTTCTATTTTGGCATTTAAAAACCAAAAAAAACTACCAGTGGAATTTGAGTTATTTCACATTCAATGAAAAGAATCTCCCAGAAGTAGATTAAATAAAAATAAATACTTACGGTAGTTTTTATGTTGTGATCAAAGAGGAAAATTGAGATGGGATTATTTCAGATAAGACCTAGGCCTTATTGACGGCCTAACAAGGGGTATCGGCCACTTACTTATTGTGGGATACAGTCAGGTAAATGTGATAGTACTATGGTTTATGTGTCATTTCTGGGCATTTGCTGTGCTAAAATTACATCATTCAGTAAGGAGTTTAAGCCTTAACTTTGCTGAATCTTATCCAGAACTATGGAAGCCTTTAATTTTTAAAGGGGATTCTCCCATGAGCTGAAGCCAAAATTTCCTCTACAATCCTGTTGTCTACTGCTTGTCCACCTGGTTGCCACTAACAACCCCAGAATCTCACTCGTTTCTATGGCACCATGTGTAATTGTAAATCACCTTAGTTTTTGTGCTGTTTGGGCTGAAAAACACAATTTAAAAGTGTAATAGTTCCATTATTTTGGTCATCTTGTTTACTTTTGTAAGTAAATTAACCAAGTTTGAACATTTCCATCAATATTTCCATTAACCACCATATGCTTACCCATCCATATCTTAAATTCCTTACTTAGGCCTTGATCTTATAGCTGGACACAGAAGTGCAGAACATCCGCACTTGTGTGGGGTTTTTATCAAGAGCTTGGTGCAAGGTTTCTAGTACCAAGTCAGATGGTCTTGATTTTATCCTGGTTTGAACTGGTTAAAACTCACATTACATTACACTGAGGGGAATTTTGACCTGAGTAACCACTGAACAGAAACTGAGAGAGGGGCTCATCTACAGTGATGCAGATAGAATGAGCTTTTCAGTTTATTCCTTCCCCACTCCACTACAGTCTGGTAGGCTGTCGTCTTATATTTATGCCGTTGCTATCTTTCTTAGCATCTATTCAGCTAATGTTTTGTTGTGAGTTTTCTCTTTAAAACCTAAATAGAATTGCATGTGATGACCTGATGATTCAAAAAGGGATTTCTATCATCCCGCAGTCCTCCAGTATGTAAGCAGACTCTTGGGGCTTCTGTGCATGCTAGACAGAAAGTCAGCACTAGGCATTTGTCACTGTGTGAGGTAATGCAGGGGAAAGCAGTTCCTTTCAAAGCTCAACTGTAGCACTAAGTGAAATCAATGGCCAAACAATCTAACACAATTGGTCACATATTGATAGAATTAAACACCGCTGTTAACGTGACTTGTCATTGATCTGACAAAAACAGAGTCCAGGGTAAAAGTCGCCTGAAGCCTTTAGACTCTGTGTTTGTGTAGCAAGGTTGGGAAATTATTCGCTCCATCTGCTTCTAACATAATTTTTTATTTTCAATGACAATATTCTTCGCTCTGGAAAATTCTTTCCAAACTTTAACCTTTTCATTGTCAGAAACATGGGAGGGAAACAGGCCTGTACAATTAATGTTCTGTTTTAGCAGAGTGTTGCCAGTCCATGTCATGGAACATACAGGGTATTGTTTTAAAATGAGCTACACGCAGTGTGGTAGCACCTCACTCAACCCGGGACTCAGCCTGCAAGCACTTGTTTCACGTATCTTAGGGTGTTTTCCATGTTATTTTGGGCAGGAAATTGTCTCTGGAAGAAAATAAAGTGGATGCTATTAAGTTCTAAATTTTGGTGCATTAGTCATGTGTTCTGAGTTAATCACAGAGATGTTAACACTTTTCCTGAACATTTGTAAGTCAGAGGATATTGGATATATAAATACATAGGCCATCAGTGACTCGCAGTCACTACACGTCAGTTCCACACTTTCTTACCATTCACAGTGCCAGGAAAGGAGCTCTCACCTGTTCTTTGTAAAAAAAAAAAAAAATCACATCTCTTCTGCATTTGCAGCTACTTGCTTCTTTTCTGCTCATCTTGCTTGTTACACTACATTTCAGTTACAAATATTTGACTTTCTTTGACCATTTAAAAATATTTGAATGGTACTTGTTTGATCATCTTCTGATTGTTGATGAACAGTGAATATTGTTGACAGTTATGGTACAAAACCTTATGTAGATTGTTGCAGCTAGGAACTAAAATGTAGCTCCTGTACTGCTGAACGTGCCAACAGGCAAATTTTTCATTCCATTGTTCTGTGGAGCACTTAGGGTTCATAGAGACATTCAGGGAGGTTAAGGGGAGGTTAGATCAAGTTAAAAATGGCTACCTGGTCTATAAAAAGTCAGGATGGAGAGATAGCAGGGGCTATCAGGGTTTGTGGGGTGCTGAGGCACTAGTAGTGTTCATGGGGGCATTGCTGAGGTCCAGGAGGGTTTGGCAGAATCAGGGGAACAAGTAGGGTCTGCAAGGGCTTGAGGGGATCAGGGAGGTTTAATGGGATCAGAGGGGCTACTGGGGTCTGCAGAAGTGGGTTGGGTGGCAGTCAGAGAGGCTCTTTGATTCTGCCAAAACCCTAGGACTCCTCCAGCCCCCTCCACCCCAAATCTGATGATCTACTCCCTGATCCTGCAAACTGCTCCCAGGGTCAGTTTTACTGGCGTTCACCAGCCCCAGAGCCTGATTGATGCAAGTTGGCATGGGGGGAGGGGTGGGAAGATTGGGGGGAGGGCTGGTGGCTCCATGGAGGGTGGGGGAGAGAGGGCAGGAATCCAGGGGATCCCTCCCCCGCCCTAAAGATTGGGGTCTGTTTTTAGCCTCCTGACCCTCCTCACCTCCAGACAAAAAATCCCCTCATCCTGCCCACCCATCCATCTACCTCAACGTACTTCCTTGACTCCTGGTACCAGCAAATGCCAGTAAAACCAACACTGGGACCAGCTTGCAGGATAGGGCGTATAATGGGGGAACTGTCTGGTCCATCACAGGGGCATTGTCTAGGGGTGGGGGAGGAGCAAGGGGGCTAAAAATAATGCAGCGTGTGAGGAGGGGATAGGAAAAGTGCAGCCCTGGGGCTGGGGCCAGGGCCAGGGCCAGGAACTGTACAGAAGTTCAATTAGATTGGTCTCACCCAACCCAGTCTTAGGCTACTTCCAAGGTACAGTTAACTTAGATCAGGTCATCTATTTTTCAACTGATCTAACAGTCCCAAACTCCTGCACAGTTTGAACTTGGGCTGACCTAACTAGAGATCTAAGTGTAAAGTCCACACCTGGGCAAGCTAAGTTTAGAATGGGCATCCATTTTTAGCATGATCTAATCTCTCCGAACATCTGTAGCTAGCCTTAGCGGACAATCAAAGTATACCAGAGTATAAAGCAACAAAAGGGTTCCACTTATCTGTTGTCATAGAATAATAGAAAATCATAGAAAATTAAGGTTGAAAGGGACCTCAGGAGTTCATTTAATCCAACCTTTTCCCCCAGCTATATCATTCCAACCAAAGCTTTGTCTAGTTGGGTCTTAAAAACCTCCAAGCAGAGGTAGTCCACAGCCTGTCCTGTCTGTAGAGAGATTTAAGGCAAATGCTTGTATTTCCACTGACAGGCCCTTTTTCTTGTAATTCCATGAGTATTTCACAAATTTGAGAAAATGTTGGAATCAAAAAAATAACTTCTCCATGTAAAGAGTATCAGACTCTTAGGAATCAAAAGAAGCATCTGTTTTTTAATTGAACTTCCAAAAACATTATAGAAGCAGACAGGTGCCCTCTGAGTTGAATTAATTTCCCCAGGTTTATTAGAAGAAACACATGTTATCCCCTCAGTGGGAAAGCAGCATGGATACCAGTGCATATGTAATTGCATTTGTACAATCTGAAACTCTGCAGGACATGGTGGTGTTGCTAATATTCCAGTCAATGGCCAGGTGGTGAGACAATGAGGTCTCAACTTTATTTGACAAGTCTGTGAAATGTCAATGTGAACTGAAGAATGAAATGTTCAGAGAATAATGCCCCACATAAAAAAACCATCTAATGCTACACCAGTAAAATGCCCAAGATAATCTCATGTTTGAGACTGTGCTGTAAACAAAAAAAAAAGGAATAGTTCAGGAAAGGCAGATCCACTGGTGGAAAACTTGTCAAGAAGAGTTACAGAGATATAATGCACTTACAAGCTCAGTCCCAGGTTTGGGCAGCACCAACAAGAGATGAGACAACAATACCTTCTCAGGAAGAAGTTAACACCTCTTCAGTCTATTTATGTATACTTAGAAATATTAGCGTTGGCAAAACTCTTGGAACTCTAGTAATGTGCTAAAGCCTGCTCTTAGGAGAGGGCAGGAGTGCAAACACCACCTTCCTTTATATATAGTGAATTGCTCTTCCAGTACAATAACCCCTCTTGGTACAATTTTCATCCCACTATGTTGGTAGAGTAAACTGAGCCCTCCATTTGGAGATTCCTAGCATTAGATGAAGTGGCCATACAATGTTACTATGATGGACACAAGCACCCATAGACTGCAGAAAATCAGATCCTAGTATTTAACTGTGGTTTCAACATACAGAGCAGGCCTCTAGATTCTATTGTGCTTTTCTAGGCATAAGAATGTATGGACAAACATTCATTTTCTACTGGGAAAATCACCATTTTCCCACGCAAAGCCAAAAGTGAACAAATGTCAATGCTTCTTCAGGGCTGGAAACTGGACAGGGAACAAGCCAATTTCCAGGTCCCACTGAGCACAACTACATGTGAAATTAATGCTCAGCAATAAAATCTGGTGCTTATTATGCCAGACTTTGTTGCTTCTGGCTGCCGTGTCTTCATGTGCACCCAGGACCAGAGCACATTGAGCAGATCAGAGCAGCCCTGGCTGGCAGGGAGCCCAGGGTGTCAGTCTCCCAGCCTAGCGCTGCTCCAACCCAGCTCAACATGCTGCAGGGGAGCTGGCTGGGGCATGAGGGCACACCAGTGTGGGACTAGCTGGCAGGCAGGCCTTGCACTAAAGCACCCTCATGCCCCAACCAGTCCTGTCAGTGTCTACACATGCGTTGCTGCCGAGTAAAGAACTCCAATGCAGGATAGTGCTTGTATTTACAAGTACTGTCCTGTGGCAGAGTTAATTAGTTTACTTCATGGTGACATTTTACTGCAGAGTTAATTAGGTAGTAATTACAGCTCTGCAGTAAACATCTTGTATAGACATACCCACTGACTTTTAATTTGATGCCCCTACCACCCAGCTGGGCAGCAGAGGAAAGACAGAGTACTGGTTTGAGGTTTGGGGGGCTCTCCCTGGGGTAGCAGGGCAAAGCACCACCCTACCCCTAACTCTGGAATCCCTTGAGTGAAAAGTAGGCAGGAGACTTAGCCACACTGCTCCATCTGCTCACTGGGAACCAAGTGGAGGGAATAGCACTGTGAGTCCCCTGTTCCAGTTCCCTCAGGAATGGGAGAACTGAAGAGCCACACTTTCCTGAAACCAGGATCACTCCAGCTCAGGAAGATGCAAGGAGCAGAAGAGAGGGGGAAGTTGCAGACTCAATGTCTGTACTGCTCCCTCTTCTGAAACCATTCCTAGCAGTGGAAATTTTCGACTGCTAGAAATGAACATTTGTACAAGGTCCTAGAGAGCGGTTGGGACAACTTCAGATAAATATTTGGGGAATGTCATCAAGTTGATTTGGGAGTTTATGACACACTGGCAAAACCCATTAAATCAGGAATAAATAATGAGCAGTCGGTACTCAGACCTTCACCTAATGAGATCCTGATCTTACTAGAGGGTGTCTTTTAGCTCTAGCTATACCTTTCCTAAGGAAATTCAAGAACTATTTCTAGGACATGAGATGGCATATACCAGTTTTTCAGCAAATTGCAAAAGAATTTATGGCCCTTACCTGGGGTGAAGATTTTTGTTGGTGAGATAGTAAGCAGTTCAAGATAACAGGAGAGTCACACAAGTTCCCTAAATGGCTTCTTAGACTCTTTCTTTTCTTATTTTCAGGAGAACTGGGAAGACATCTATTTCAAGTAGAAGTGGCTTAAAGTAGTGAAAGGTTTTTCACTGAGCCAGTGAGCTTTAGCATCAACCTTGGGGCTTAAAGTTCCAAGCCTCCAGTGTAATTTTTCTAACAAAATCTCCAAACCTAGTTGCTAGACTGTATTTTGGTTTCAATGGCTACTGTGCATTTTAATGATGACCAAATGATAGCTGTGTCCAGAAAGTTGTTCAGAAGTTATGCTAAGTTTTTGAACTTTCACTGAAGAGCTAATATGCAGAGCACAAGAGGATGGATCAGGAACAGAATCATTATTGAAAAATCATGCCCATTCTTTAAAGTAAAATATTTAAACTAGAAATTAAATAATTGGATTTAGCCCTCATATTGATGATGTTACTGTTATGGGCTTGATTTTCTTTCATCCTTTCATTACTGTTTACACAAACTAGTAGGGAGTTAAAACCAGATGTCTTAGGTACAATTACCACAGTGATACATTGTGGTCACAGGAGAAATTTTAAGCAGTGCTTCCAGCTGAGTGAGGTTTTTTGTGCTGTCTTTAGCTCTGTGTCCATGAAGTGTTTAGTTTTTATTACAGCTTACTCACAGACTAGGATGGAATGTTTTCCCTTAACTTAGACAATTGGCTGATCAAGGACAGCTCCTTAGAAAGGATTGAGAGATCCATAATAAATTATCATAGACCTGTGAAGCAAGCTTCATAATAAATTATCCGAAGTCCCATCGAGTCCCTAGCACTGCAATTGGAATTCATAGGAGCCCTGCTTGACATGTCTCAAGAGAAAGTCTTAATCCTTCAAGTGAAAGCCTGAAAAACTTGGCATGACAGAGTATATAAGATAAAGCCATGACTAGCTGCCAAGACTGTTTTAGAAATTTTGTGCTTAATGGCCTCAGCTATATTTTCACTCATAATATTCCTCCATTGGGCTTTTCAGTGCACTGACATGATAGGATATAGACCAGCCAATGAGGATGATGAATTTTTAATTGTCTGCAATCCAAACATCTCTTATGATGAATATCAATTTATTAGCAACTCATACAAGCCTTGACACTGGAAACGTTTGTATGTGTCCATAATTTCACTCACATAAGTTGTCCCAGAAATACTGACAAGCATGTACAGTAGTTTACAGAATCAGGACTTGTGAGCTTTTAATTATTTGTTATTAATTTTACTAAAGCTATTTTTGCATCTTTTCCATAAAGCCAAGCATACTTCAACTTGAATCCAAGTGGACAGAGCTCAGAAAAACTCATAAAAACTTCCAGAAATGTTCCTAAAAATACCTTTCCTGTACCTCAAATTGTCACAACATTAAAGTGTTTTATCACGGGCATAGTTAGGACTGAAAGTAAGCACATATGTTGCACTGGGGAGCTGAGAATCTTCTCCTTTGGTATGGAGTTCTCAGATCAGTCTATGGAGCACTGTAAAAGAGTTGAACCTGAAACCTGCCATTGAAGCAAGAATACATATTATTTGTTCTGGGTCTTAGGCCAATTTAATGCTGCAGGGAAGTTCTACATTTCTGGAGAATAGAAAAGGAGAAATTTAGCTGTGTTGATGCTAATTAGATGCTGGAAGGTTAAAAAGATCAGGAGAGATGGATTAATGATCAGAAAGCAGAGGATCCAATAAGATCTTGGCAATAAATATGTTTATCACATGATTGTACCATATTTCATGGACACAATAGCCACATGTATCCTGTCATTTACTATTTGTATTGCAGTATTGTCTAGTGGTCCAATAGGGCTCAGAGACCCTTGTGCTGGGCATTGTACAAATACAACCCCTTGTCCTTTATAGCTCATGATTTAGAATGAGATGTGATGGTGATGAGTATAGCCAACACTAAGAAGCAGAAAAGGATGCAAAAAAAAAAAAA
>NW_017728886.1:89408986-89432367 GCF_001723895.1 Crocodylus porosus
CTGTGCAAATAGGGAAGTATTCGATTCGGATTCAGATCCGATTTGGAGGACAATGATTCAATTCAGAGATTCGGATCACTGTCCCAAATCAATTTGTCTGAATCAGCTTTGGAAGATTCAGCACTGATTCAGAGAGATTCAGAGATTCAGCCGTAGAGTATAATGGGGAATCACTGAAATACTTATAATTTTGTCATTTTCTGGCTGATTTGGATTAAAATTACAGGAAGTGTAGCCCCCTTAATGAGGGCATGAAGCCTGCCAAGTTTCAAGGAGATAGGTGCAGGAGATCTGTGAAACTGCACCTCCAAGTCTTGAAAACAAATTTGTGTCACGTGTGTGTGTTAAGGCATAGTGGGATGAAAACTGCAGGCAAGCTAGCCCCTGTAGAGGCCACAAAGCCTGCCAAGTTTCAAGGGGATAGGTGCAAGAGTTTGAGAAACTGCTCCTCAGGCTGCTGACAAACAAAACACATGATATGTGTGTGTGTGTGTGTGTGTGTGTTAAGGCACAGCAGGGTGAAAACTGCAGGAGTGTTAGTTCCTGCTGAGGCCATGAAGCCTGCCAGCTTTCAAGGAGATAGGTGCAGGGGTTCCTGGGAAGCTGCACCTCAGGCTGCTGACAAGCAAAACTTGTGACATGGGTGGGTAGCACTGTGTGTGTGTGTTAAGGTGCACCCTCACTGGCGCTGGGGCATCTGCATGACATGGTAGTGTGCCCCAATGAGGCCTCCTCCCCACCTGCAACCTCATTCCAGTCCACCACTTTAAATAACAACAGTTAAGCACTGCAGTGCATTGCACCACAGTAGCACCAGCAGCATCTCAGGCAGCCAAACTGTTACAGGCTAGAGTCTTTCTTTCCTTTCCTGCAGGAGCTTCTTCTCCAGCAGCTGCCAGAAAACTGTCCTTGCCAGCCCCAGCCCTGGGGCTTAGATGTGCCCAGGGCCCTGCTTCCTTCTGGTCAGCTAGCCAGGGACAGATGCTTGAGGTGTTGGTCTAAGGACATGGCACTGGCAGACAGGGTCCTTTGGGTCAATCTGGTATCTTTAGTAGACGAACTGAATAGTTAGAGAAAGCCGGGACTGTGAGGGGTTGTGTTTTGATTTTATGGAGAGGGGTTTTCCTTGATTGTCCAGTGGAGCTAAGCAGCTTATGGTTAATGAAATGAGAATTTTTATAAAAGAACTGAATGGTAGAAAGAAAGATGTTGTTTTGTATATACTTCATCAGCCTCCTAGGTACTCAATATAGACAGTGGAATTCTGACACACTACAACCTGCTGGATATCTGATTCCCCAGGTACCAGTCCACTTTTACCTGCGCTGCTTCATCCCCCTTCCCCACCAACCCCAGCCTGTCCCTCACCCCCTGATGCCTCCATTTCCATTTTCACTGACTGGCTTTCTTGCTTGCATTGCATGCCAGCCTCTGACTTCTTTACTATTCCTTCCATCCAGGAACAGCACACACATGCGCCAACTGTAGGTGCTTCCTCAGCCTGACAAAAGGTTTCTCAACCCAAAAGCTGGCATGCCAGGCAACTAAGCTGAGCTCACCTGGAGCCTCACAATTCCACTACAACCAGCAAGTCTCAGGCCTGTCAAAGATGTGATGGGCCTGGATTTTCCCCAGACAGGACTGTGTGCATGCGTGTGGTAACTGGAGGTTATGGCACCTCCTACCCACCTTTCACCAGGGGGAACCTCAGTCCTGGCATTTCCTGGGGCTGTCGCACTGCCAGCAGTCCCACCAGGCCTCCCTGAGCCTAGCAGAGTGCAGTTTTAGTGGTCATGCCCAGGACGTAGGGCCTCCTCCTTCTTCATAGCCCCTGTCCATACCTCCAAGTTCATCCTGGCATGGAAGCCCAGCAGGGAAATGTTCTTCCCCTGCTGGCTGGTGATGCAGTGAGTGCCCTGGTCCAGCTCTGAGAGTGGGGCAGTAACTGGTGTAAAAAAATAAAATGGAAATAGGTGCAGACAGAGTGAGGAGGGTGGCACTTACTCTGTCTGCAGGTGGAGCTTGGGGAACCAAAGCAGTGGGAAGTTCATCTTCAAGAACACCAGTTGTTCCACCAAACCAGGATCCAAGCAGATGTGGTGGGGTGTCACTACATCCCCAGCAGTGCTGAACACGCTCAGAATACTGGTCGGTGGACAGGACAGGTGTTCCCGGGCCACCGTGGCCAGATCCTGCTACATCTAGCTGTGTCTTTCCCAGTAGGCCAAGGGGTTGCAGTTCAGGAGCTCCATGTCCTTGGAAAGACAGGTAGCTATCAAAGCCTTGGCTCTACCTGCCTGAGGCTGGGGTCTGGTGCATCTGGACCCCAGTGTTGAAGCCATGCCTTTGGCCCACTTTGGGAGCAGCTGGCATGGAGGAGACTGGCTTGTGCTGGTGCGAGGAGTACTGGCACAGGAAAGTGGATCACCCTCTTCCACATCCCCTCACCTCTGCCCTTCTGCCTCCCTGACTCTGTTGACCAGAACCTGTGTCCAGCAATTGAGGGTTTTGGTGCTGCCAGTACACATGCTCCCCTTCACCTTTGAGCCTCACATGTCCACCAGCATGTGGACCATACTGGACTGCAAGGGATCCAGCCGTGTCTTGATGCCCTCCTTCAGCCGCTTCACTAATGCCTACACAGCTGGTGACAGTGGCTTGCCCCAGCCAGGAACATTGATCCCCTGGAACTTATCCATTTGGTTCTCAAGTTCCCTCACTACAGGGATCACCTGGCTAAGGAGGGGATTGGCAGCACTGAGGGTCTCTGTGGCTTTGAAGAAGGGCTTGAGGATCACCAAGATCTGGGAGATGGTATCCCACTCATCTCTGCTAAGGGGACCGCTGATCCCAATCTCCCTGAGCAAGACCATCTCATGGATGGCCTACTATTACTCCGCCAGCCTTTCCAGCATCAGATATGTGGAGTTCCACCAAGTCTTTACAATCCTGCATGATTTTATGTGGCAGGATCCTCAGCTCTGCCTGTTTCTCCCACAGCAGCTCACCCCCTCCCCCCCCGATGCTGTGGTGGAAGTAGCCCACCACCTTCCTGCATTTGGAAACGAGCTGGGTGGTAGTGATGACACCATCACTGGCAGCCCTGTCCCCCTCCCCAAGGCACCCCTGACTATAAGGTGCAGCTTGTTTGTTACACAGCAGATGCCAACATGGTCGGCTTTGACCATATTGGCCCCATTGTCGGTGACCATGAAGCCGTGGGTGTGTTCGCCCTGCCCAACAAGCCACCCCTGGACCATGCAGTTCATGGCCACCATGATTTCCCGTGCTGTGTGGGACTCATCCATCACCTTGGCTTGAAGGAGAGCCCTCAAGTACTCCCGGCATGCCTCATACAGGGAGGGCACCACTGTCCTGCTAAAGGTGGTGCTTTGCAGGCACTTGGTAAGATGGGGCCATGAGCCACCTGACCCTGGCTGCTCAACTGAGAAGGCTGGCTATCCAGAGCAAGCATCTCCCAAATGCTCTGGGTGATCTCGCTCGCCCTTCCAATGTGCCCCACTCTGTCTGCAGCTTTCCCCACTGCTCCAGGGTGGTCTACCTCTGTTTTGGGGGACTGGGGGATTTGCAGCAAGTGGGGGACTTCCCTTTGGGTACACTCACACTGGTACCAGGCTGAGGAGGAAGAAGGGCAAGGGGGTGCTGCCTCCTCAGATGCAGCAACATCGTTGTGGTGGTGAAGTGTTTTACCTCCTTGCCCCAGCTGGTCTGCCTTCAGCAGTGCTGGCAGATAGCATACCTGGGATCATCTGCTACCTCAAAATGATCACACACTACATTATTCCCCTGCTTCTGGGTTGAGGGTGAGGATCCTGGCTTATCCCCCTCCTCACCAGGCAGAGGCACAACAACAGGAGGAGCTGACTCAGCTGAGCCACTTGCCTCCACAACCTCCTCTGAGGTGCCTTCTTGACAAGGAGACCTGGGTATAGAGGAACTCTGAGGGGTGTTGAGTACAAAGTCAGATTCCCGCTCAGTCCCCAGAATCTGTTTAGCTAGGGCGATCAGGTTCCCTGGTTCCAGATCCAGCTCCTCCTCTGGCAGTAGGATGCTTATGCTGGGAGATGACATTGAGGTGGAGGAGACAGTGATTCTGCTGCTGGTGCCTATTTCTGGAGTTAGGGGGGTGGTGGAGGTGTAAGGACAGCTACTGCTCCCACCTTCTTGCTTCCAACGGCATCAGAAGACTCATGGCTGCCAGGAAAGAGAATGCGTCTATATTGGGGTGGTGGGGGCTGGGGGGGAAGACCTGGCACCTGCCTTTCCAGCATACTTCAGATGAATCTTTCCTGTGTTGGCAAATGTATCTCTATGTGTAACTAACTAATAATAGAATATATATCTTCTTCTTCTCTGATATATGACTGTGCCTGACTTCTTCTGTGTTGTGTTTACTGTTGTGTGTTGTGTACTCTACCCAAAATAATATCATAATCTTCTTCTTCTCTGACTTCTGTTGTGTTAATCTGAATCTGTATCTGACTTCTGTGTTGTCTGTAATCTAATTGTAAATATCATTAATAATAATAACTGTATATAATCTGATCTCTTCTATGACTCTCTGATGTCTGCATTATGTTAATCTGAATCTCTGACTTCTTCTATGTTGTTTACTGTTGTGTGTGTAACTAAAATAATCTCTTCTTCTTCTATGACTCTGACTTCTGTTATGTTAATCTGAATCACTGACTTCTTCTGTGTTGTGTTTACTGTTGTGCACGTAACTAAAATAATCTCTTCTTCTTTTCCTATGACTGAGTGTCTGACTTCCGTGCTGTGTTAATCTGAATCTCTGACTTCTTCTGTGTTGCTTTTAGTCTGTAACTATAACTAATAATATTAATAACTATACATAATCTCCTCTTCTTCTTCTATGAACGTCTGACTTCTTCTGTTTTGTAGTAATATCTGACTTCTTCTATGATGTATGTGTGTCAGTGTGTGTCACTGTGATGGATCACATTGCCAGGGAAAACACGGCTTTCTTTTTAAAAAGTGTTGGGGAACCCCCCCCTCCCCCAAGAACAAATATAAACTGGAAGAAATGGATTGGAAAGGGATAAGTAGAGGGATTTTAGTTAGTAAACTAAGCTATATCCAATCCTTTCCAAGAGCAAAAAGTAGCAGGAGACTGACTAGGAAGCCAAGCAAGTCCAGTACCTTTCAGACACTATTGCTCAGGCAGAAACAGCTCACAAAAGTCACAGAAAGGCTGCAGACAGAAGCTTATATGCTGTTTCTATATCCCTCCCCCAGAGAACTGTGACTGGAAGGGGACTCGGGGAGAGATCACAGTCACTGGCCAGGCAGAAATGTCAGTCCATCTGTCCCCCGCTCCCCCTCTCTCTTCTCAGTTTCTGTTCCCCTCAAAGACCACCTCCAAATCTCCAAATCCCTGCATCTTTTCTGAATCTTTTCGGAATCAATTTGAAGGCTCTGAGTCAATTCAGTGGTTTTTTTGTCTTCTCCCGATTCAGTTCAGATTCGGAGATTCGGCCTCCAAATCAGGCTGAATCTTGTCCAAATTAAATCACAGACCAAAGCTTCACATAGCCTTAGTACCCAGGACCAGCCCCCTGTGCCACAGGCAGTGACCACAGTGCCAGGTCCAACCCCATGCATTGGTCAGATTGTATGGCTCTTCAGACCATACCTTTGACACCCGTGGTCTACATGATAGTAGCAGTTATCACTGATATCACAATGCCCTCTGAACCTCTTGATGGAGGTTCACTTTAGAGGTCCTAGAAGCATGAATTATTTTTAGTGCTGATATACAGAATAACCAGTGCTAAAGTTTAAGAAGCAAACATGTAACTTATATAAAACTCCATAAAGCTCCATAGTGAGCTGCATGAAAGAAATGTAGTGCGTTCATGGGATGCATACTGAAGGACATGGCCTATAGCCAGTGAAATTCTTGTGTATTCTTGTGTATTCTATTTCTAAGAATGTGAAAACTATATTTACTTGAATAGAAGATGTCCCCTGTAGTAGTTCTATGTATAGAAAATGTATAAATTTGTTATAATTTTCCAGGTATAGAATCAAGAGATTTTACTTGAATTTGTTCCCTTCCCACTGCTACAGCAGGGAAAATAAATCTGGGGGATGGCGGGGGATCAGGGAACCCCTTTGCTGTCTGCTTCCTCACAACTTTTTCTTTGGGCAGCCCTTCCCCCTTTCCTTTCTGTCAGACTCTACTCTCCATAGGCACATGGAAGCAAGGAACACATTTACAAATAACCAAATTAAATGTGGTTTAATCAATTTGTATATAATACCCATATACTTAGTTTATCCAGAATTGATGTATGTTACCTTTTTTTTTAATCTGTTGCAAGTTTTAGCATAGGTACTCCATAAACGCACTTTCAAGTAGCACTTCAGGCATTTTTACACATGCTCCAGGAGGTGTGGGGGGTGCTTTAATTAGCAAGCTGTGCAAATTAAAAGAGCCCAAGTGGCATGTGTATCAGCATCCCCTGCACTGAAAAATGGCAGTGGGGTGCTTTGAACTACAGCTCATTAAACAAGCTTTCGTTCAAAGCACCCCACCACTGTTTCTCAGCCCAGGAACACTGATACACATGGCACCAGAGTCTGCTGGATCATGTTTATTTCCATGCTCCAGCAGACTCAGTTAACTGTGTCTTCTCTGAGGCATCTTATCTGGCTCCCTGTACATGTATAGGCATCCCTTGGTACCTATTTTATATTTAGTACAAACTATGCATGCAATTTGTCCAAAGACAAAGACTCATGATTTACCACACTGTTCATTGGGCTTGGCCTCAGCAGAGCCAAAAGCATTTCAAGTCATGACCCCACAGCTTTGCACTGCTCAGTACATGTGTGCCCTCCCCCCCCAAAAAAAGATTTGTGTGCTAATTATTGCCCGCTAATTACTAGAACTGGGTGTTCTTGTCACAAGTCCTGGGATCCTCCAAAAAATTCTATGCAAATGAGTGTAAGGTAATGTGGTCCAACTCCACCTCATGGAGGACAGAGCCACACTAATCATATGCAATAGGCTGAGAGAGAGGGCAACAGGGATTGTGGGTGAACTGTTTAGTGGGGTGGCATCTGATGATGTTTGCTAGGCATTTAGGGTGGGTAAAGAAACAGGAATGATTGGAAATGGGAAAGAAAGGCACAGCTCAGCTGTAGGAGTGAAGAAGTCCAAATGTATTCAGTAAAGTAGCTAACTATGGCTTGAAAAAGAGTTGGTGCTGAAGAGGACTGCATGCAATGAGCACTACCATATATCTTATTCAGGTGAGCTACACTAACCTATCTTTGTGTTAAGTTTCCATCAGCATTTTTGGCACTAGGGAGACTACTGGAGTTTGCTCCTGCTTCTGTGAGTGCTGGCCTGGTATTGCTGTACCTCCAGGCCTGGTGCTTTTTCCCTCCTAGAGGAACAACTACTTGTTTTATTTAAGGGCCATATGCACTCGCACACAACCCTGCTTTCTCCTTCTTCCCTCCCCCCCAACAAAACAAAACAAAACAAAACAAAACAAAACAAAACATTCCCATTAGTATGTTTGCCCAGTATGGCCTCTTTGTTTTATAGTCATGCTCAGTGTTGGCTGCATTTAGTCAACTTCATAGTTAGTTTCCAATGCTGAGCACATGCTACTTTTGGCAGCAGTTTAATGATAGACAATCTGTTTCTTGAAGTTTGCTTGTATGCAATTTTCCCCATGCCAATTGGAGGGAAAAATCTCATTTTGATTTTGAGTAAATATGGTAGTTCCATTGATTCTGCTGGATTAGACCAAAAGTGCTTCTCAGAACCCAAAGTGAACTGCATAACTGCAGGATTCAAGGTTGGAGGCAGAAAGTGATTTAGATTCCACCCCCCAAAAGGGAGAACTGCCTCATTTGAGTAAGTGTTTCGGTGGCATGGACAATATGGGTATAGGAAGTTTGTCTCAGGTTAATGTATGAACTATCAAGAAATATTGAGTTGAATGAATTCTTAAAAAGAAGCAACAAGCAATTATTATGCACCGGAAATTGAAATGTGCTAGTTTTTAACAAAAATTGTTCTAAGTAATTTTGAACAAATCTTATTCTCTTTTAGTAATTAAAATTGTTTATTGTTCTTCTTTGAATGCCGTTCCGATTTTGCAGCAGTAAGTGAAAGCAAAGACTGCTATCATGTGAGGTGAATTACAATCAGACATAGGGCAAGGCCGGACCTTTACATTCTAGCAAATGACATAGATAACAGTGTGGTTGAAGGTTTTTTTAATTTCATTGATAGGATTCTGTTTTGTTTCTTTTCTTTCTCTTTTATAATGCTCTTTTATTTAAAAAAAAAGGAAAATGAAACTGTGGAGTCCACATCAAAATGACCACAAGGATTGAAAGTATCACCATAATGACTTCTAAAGTGGCTCAAGATTCTAAATAAAAAAAATCTTTTGTTCCATCTCTTGTTTTCATGAGTAGGAATGGCTGAAAAACAATTTATTTCACACACACAAAAAAATAAAATTAAGCATTTTGCTGTTTGTTTTCCTCCTGCATGAGAATTAACAGGTGACATTTCAAGAGAAAGAGAGAGACCCATGTACAACACTCAGTAGCCGGACAAATAAGTATTTTCCAACAAAAAAAAATTAGTCAAAAAACTCCCTGATCAGCTCTATCAGTAAGCCTAATAGGCTGACTCTGGTTGAACTAATACTGTGAAAGAAGCATAGAAAGCCAGTTTTATAATAGCTCTTCCGGCTAGACAGAACTAGTTGAAATGATCAAGTACTGCATGGAATTCTTCATGAAAAATTACTGGCTCATTTACCCACTAGTAGAGTTGCTAAAATTATTTGGGAATGGCATTTTCTTGCCATTATGATAAATTTCCACATAAATGTTTGAAAATTTGTTTGGGAAAATATTTTATTTTTGGACCAGTTTTTGGTTTATCTTTAGGAATGTTTATTAATATGCTGTTGCTGTTAACTGTATCATCTAGGACAGGGGTGGGCAATTATTTCAGCTGGTGGGCCACTTAACGAGTTTTAGTGAGCTGTTGAGGGCCGCAGACAAAATCTTTCTGAAGATATAATTTGAACAAATTACAAATTAACAAAACCAAGTCATATACTAAAAATCAAACACCTACTGTAACATATTTTAATTTTATTTAAAAAAATATTTTTGTCCTGATATATGTTTTTTGAGTAGTGTGTATAGAGGCAATGGCATAATACCTCAAAAAAAGTCTTACTCTTGTACATTGTGTGGGGTGGGGGGAAGAAGGGAGGTGGTGTGTTGGGGGCAGGTGGGGGGGTGTATGTAGGATGCTGTTTGTGTGCTAGGTCTGAGGAGTCAGCTGGGGTAAGGAGAGGGAGGGAAGTGGAGCCAGGGGGCACATGCAGCAGAGTTTACCTGGGCAGTGCAGTGCAGGTGTGGTCTGCTCTGCCCCCCCAGTCCGGCCTGCGGTTGCCCCAAAGCATTCTGCATGGGGCCAACTCCCACCCACTCCCAGCCATGCCACCCTGCACCAGGGTCACCCCTGCACCTGCCCCACCCACACTGATGGCACTGCCCTGGCCCTAGCCAGAGTACTGCCACAGCTGCTGCAGCTGCCTGGATACTGCTTGACTCTCCCCACCTCCAGTGGCTCCTCCTCATCCTTCCTCTCCCCCTCTTTGTGCCCCTGCCATACCACTCTGGGCAGCAGATAGCACATGGAAGTCATGGGGACATGTACCAGGCACCACCCACACAGCCAGGTTGGGGGAAGCTGCAGTTAGTGGCTCCTGCGCCAGCGTGTTGGGCTCCAGTTCAAGCTCCAGCTCCCAACCGCCTTCCACCCACTCCAGCCACCCAGCATGATGAGCAGATACCTGTGGGTGAAGTGGGTGGAAGGTGGCTGGGAGCTGGAGCTTGAGCCCTGTGAGCTGGGAAAGGAGCCACTCTGCCACAGCTTCCACCTCTCCTGGCTGGGCATGTGGTGCCCAGCACGTGTCCCCATGGTTTTCCTGTGCTGCCAGCTGCCCAGAGCAGTGCAACAGGCAGGAGGACGAAGGGGAGCTGACAGAGATGGGAGAAGCTGGGCAATACTTGGGCAGCTGCAGCTGCACTGAAAGCAGTCCTGCTGGGAAGCTGTGCACAATGGCCAAGGCCAGGTGTGGACAGGTGTGGACAGGAGCATGGTATAGGCTGCCCCAGGTAAGAGTGTGTGGGGCTCAGCCCCATTTGGCTCACAGTGGGGGCAGCCGCAGGCCAGATGCAATCAATTGGTGGGCTAGATCCAGCCTGCAGGCCATATTTTGCCCACCCCTGGCCTACGAGCTCAATCGTGGACCAGAGCCATGCTGTGCTTGGCACTGTACAATACAAAAGAAAAGATGGCCTCTCCCTTCAGAGCTTACTGTCAATTAGCAAATTAGTAAAAGATTTTGTGACAATGGTGGCAACATTTAAACTAGCCAAAAATATCAGTGAAAAGAGATTCCAAGCTAATTCTGCAAGCTGCTACACAACTTCTGAAGATGCCAAATGCCCTCCCCTTCCACCTTTCCTTGGTCTCAGTGGGGCTACAAAACAGATGTTCAGTCCCTTGTAGGGCTGAATCCTTTAATGCTGGAGCAAGCATCATGATGAGGAGGATGAGGAAGAAACAAGCTCCTTGATCAGGTCAGTGTTTTTGGCTCATAATAGAATGGATGATTTCTTGTTTTTCATTTTTCCTCCAATTTATTTTGGAAGAGGAAGAGGGCAAAGTATACAGCAGCCAGGAATATAACATACATTTTGCATACAAAGAAATGCAAACAAAATAGGAATAGCAAGATGTTGATATACAACAGAAAAATTGCATCAATACTTTAGTCATACATCAGTTTATGAATAGTCTATTGATCTGTTTTTCTGCCAGCATCAAGATGAGATTAGTGTTACATGCATGGAGCTTCCTTAGCTATTGAAAGCAAAGTTTAGTGACTAGAGCACAGGGACTAGTAGTCCAAAGCTCCTGAATCCAGCTCTGCTTTGGGCAAAGATTTTTTTCCTTCTTTGCCTCAATTTCCACATCTATGAAAACAAGAGAAAAGTCCTTGCATTAGCCTGTCTCCGAGGTGTGATGTGAGACTGTAGCAGCTATTTAACATTTTAAAGGACTTTAAAGGATGTATTATAGAACTGCCTCATACTACTGTGTATTCTTATGTCCCATCAGCATTCTATTATGTACAGTACAGTTGCCTCTCATATTGCTGCTACTTATTGCTACATATATAATTTGCTAGAGTAGGATCTAGAGGCCCCAGCTGAGATTTGAAGTCCTGTTATATAGACACTGTATATCAATGCATCATAAGAGTCCCACTATTGTCAGAAGTATGATCTGCTACAAGTAGAGAGCCCCTCCCCTTTACCTGCCTCCCTCCCAGCATTGTTGGAGGCCTTACACCCATCTCTCAAGTCTTATACCTTCCAACTATCTGCAGAAGCATGCACCTTTCCTTCTTCCTACTATGTCAGTCAATCAGCCCATTATTATGAGTAAGTGGCACTTACCTAGGTTTCAAATCCTAGCCAAAATGTTGAACTTTTTCTGTCTTTCTTTTTTTTTTTAGTGCGTGTGTTTTCTAAGGAGACAAAGAAGGTAAACAAAAAAAAAGCCAAGTTGAGTAACTGTATACTTCATAACAATAGATAATAGTAAGCAGCTTTACTGGCCTTTGCAGTAGAAGTGTTGCCATTCTTACTGACAAAATGGGCACAGTTACTAAGAAGGATAGAAAGGCATAGTGAGCTGGTACAAAGGAGAAATATTGAAATACTGTGGTAAAAGAACTATCTATATATTACTGTCTATCCAAGACAAACATTTTTATTGACCTGCTCTGTTTTATATCTTTAAAAACTTAATTTCCCATATTATCTTCTGTTGACTACATTTGTGGCAAGGAAGTACTACTAAAGTAAAATATGCCTCTGCACCTGTGAAATGCTGGGTTTCACCTGGTATCCCCAGATTTTTCTGTTGTATATCAACATTTTGCTGTTCCTATTTTGTTTGCATTTCTTTGTATGCAAAATGTATGTTATATTCCTGGCTGCTGTGTACTTTGCCCTCTTCCTCTTCCAAAATAAATTGGAGGAAAAATGAAAAACAAGAAATCATCCATTCTATCATGAGCCAAAAACACTGACCTGAACAAGGAACTTGTTTCTTCCTCATCCTTCTCATCATGATGCTTGCTCCAGCATTAAAGGATTCAATCCTACAAAGGACTGAACATCTGTTTTTGTAGCCCCACTGAGGCCAATGGAAGGTGGAAGGGGAGGGCATTTGGCACCTTCAGAAGTCATACGGCAGCTTGCAGAATTAGCCCCAGAAGACAATTGGAGTTTCTTTTACTGTCTTAAGTGGGAACAGGGTCAACCTTGAGAGTAATGAGAAAGGTTTGGTTGCTTTTAGATTCTTCCTTAGGAGTTACTTGGGGATCTTGAGCCTCTGTACACTGCACAGATTACTTGATTTCTTCATCCCAACCTCCATTTTTAGTTGCATGTCCTTTATTAAAAACCTAATTTTGAGAGGTTCTGTGACAGCATCAGGATAAGGGCCAATATGTCACTCACCATATTCCTGCCAAGGGTCCAGTCTTAAACCTATATGTGTTTTAAGTCATTGGAATCTGGTCCAGGTCAAGGTACTGTCCATCTCTATGGGAGTCCCTCAAATAATTGCCCCTTTCAGGAGCTGGAATCCATGGTCCAACTGCCTGTTCCCAGCATCCAGTATTGACTCTTCTAACTCTCACCATAACTGAAACATACTTTTCCCAGGTTACAAGTTAACTCTTTTAAGAAACACATGACAGATATGCAAAAGGGCTTACAGGTAAGCCCAGCATTTTTTAACACTTTACTTGAACTTACTTAAACTTGTTTTTACTTAAAGGATGATATACAACAATTCCAAAACATTTGAAAATAGAAGCGTCTTTCCTCATCTTTTACCCCCATCATTGCCTCTGCCTCCCACAAGCTTAACTCAGCCTTCCCTTTAGGGTCTGGGACAGAAGTTCCATAAACGGTATGACCGAAATCCATTTAGTCTGCTACTAAATTCAACCAGGTTTATCTTAAACCAGTTTCAGCCTTTTTCAAACTGGTTTATATGCAAAGAACATCTGCTCTGTTACAGGCTTAAACTAGTTTCTGATCACTTAAACTGGTTTATATGTAACTTCTGTCCCTAGCCTTGCAGTTCCTGGAGGTTCACCTGTGTTCAGAAAGGCAAGTCCCTTGCTTCATTATGCTCCTGGTGCTGCAAACTGTCCCTGGCTGAAGAGAGCAAATGACTCAGCCCAATGAAACTTTCCAGTTCCTCCATCATGTGACCTTATGAGATGATCACAGACCCCTGCCAGGACACCACCTCCATAACAAACCAGTTCTTCACAGCTAGCTTCTTATCGGAGATGCTTACACTTCAGTGATATGGCATGTCAGCCCACAATCCTGTCTAGTCAGTCCTGTGTCAGTAGCTCTTGGAATTTTAGTTTAAGAGGAAGGTGAAAAGGAGAGTCTGCACATTCAAAAATGGATTTGTCAGCCAGGTGAGGATGCAGTCAGAGACTTCGTAATATCATGCAGAATTCGTAAGTTGTACGGACCCATTCCCCAAATCATCTCAAGTCTGGACCATGTAGTAAGTGTTTCTCTTAGTCATGTACTACCCACTTCAGTGTTGGTAGTGTGATTTTGTGTTCAGCTGGTGTGCTATTTGGGTTAGCAAGATGTTCCTCTTGTGTAGGAGCAGTTAGATACATTCTGTGAAGCCCAATTTAGTCAAAACCAAGTCTCTGTTTAAAAAAAAAATAGAACTGAAAACCAGCCCCAGCTAGGCCCTTAATGAGATTATTTCATTTCTCCACAAAGCTAAAGACCTTATTCATGCCTGTCATCGCAGGGTGCATCTCCATGAGACGCTTGCTGTGCAGTTGACTAATTAGCTGTGCAATAAGCATTGCATATAAATACAAGTACTATCCTGCTATGGAGTAAAAAGCTCCACAGCAGCCCAGCTGGCTGGGGCACAAGGGTGTTTCAATATAGGGGCTGCCTATCGGCTAGCCCATTACTGGAGCATCCTCATGCCCCAGCCAGCCCCTCTGCAGCATGTTGAACAGGGTTGAAGCAGCCTCAAGCTGGCAGACTGACCCCTTCGCTCCCCTGGCAGCAGGGACTGCTCTGACCCATCTCAACATGCTGTGATCCTGGGAGTGCGTGTAAACACACACCCGGGAGTTTATTGTATTGCAATTACAGGCACGTGTAGATGCATCCACTGATGGAAAAAGAATTTCATTTGCTATGCTGTATATAAATGTGCATAGAATATGTGTGAAAGAGCCTTTTCCTGTGTTTCTTACACCTAGAGGACAGATAGACATTGAAAGTACATTGACTTGCAAATTCTATGTTTTGTCCAAATTCCTGCCATGACAGACACAACAATATTTAGCATTAGGTTTTAGAAGATTGAAAATAAAATACTGGATAACTGTAATGTCATAGCAGAGATCTGGGGCCATGATGCCATTGTTTTGGGGCTTCATACAGACTTTAGGTGTCCTGTGGTGATCAGAAGATTGAGACACTTATGAAAAATTTTAAAAGGGAAAACTAACTTTTCTTCTGACTCACTGACTTTGAACCTGCTATTGCCCCTGACAATCAACTAAGTTTGCAATATGATCTAATTCACAGAACATGAACTAGATATTTAAAAAAATACAGTGGATGGAGTTTAATGAGTCGTTAGCTAACTTTCATAACCAAGCAGAACTGCTGCAAATTGCAAATAAAATATCTAGCATGTACAGATGAATATTTTTTCTATTACTGATGCTATGGAATACTTGAGTACATTAAAAAAAATCAGCAAGGGATACTTAAACCAGTACAAACAGTTATTGGTGCATAGCCCAAATCTCTTATCTTTCCATTTACATTGCTCTGTACCAGGAAGCCTCTAAGGATAGTTTAATCCTTCTTTTATGAAGGACAAAAATACTATATTCAAAGATTAAGTTGTAATATAAAAATTTGCATTTGGAAAATAAAAGAAAACTTGCTAAAAGCATTCAGGCTAATTCAGAGGGTTCATAAAGTATTCTGGAAACCTCAGTAAATGTAACAAGTACAATAAATTACATCCCTTATGCATTAACCTTTCATTAATGTATGTTTGCTTGGGCATTTTCAGTGTCATGCTAGATTTGTGTTGTGTCTTACTAAAATACTATATCTTTAATACATTTTCACTAATGAAATAATCTATAGCACTTCCTTATTTTATAATATTTAATCAAAATGTGTACGAGGTGAAGAGGAGATGTAGGTAGTTTGTTGACCACATTTTCTCCACATTTTTTCATATTTGATCTTCTCTTGAGAACACTAATGTTTTAAAGGTGATTTGCAAATCTTTGGTTTGCAAATATACTTTCTGTTACCATCCAGTCAACAGTGTTAAAATCATTGCAAGTCTTTCCATTGATTTCTCTCAACAAAGATCAAGCAGTGCTTATAACACCTTGTTGGATCAGGATCTATGTTATCTGAAGGAGCTTTTAGAATGTTTTGGCCATGATGTGGCACTGTGCAATCATTTAGACCAATTGCCCTGTCCAATCATTTACATCAATGCCATGTGTATAAAATACAATGAGATTAGCAGCATCTTACACTCACTTTGCACTAACATTCATGACAATGTGAAGAGAAGAGCAACAGATTATCAGACCCTGTGTGTTTTTAAAAATTCTGAAATATTCTTTTAGTCATTGCATTTAACCAGAAATCCAGCATCAGACATCAACTTCTTTTTTAATGTGATTTTCACCACCTTTGCTATATCAGTCAGGCATTTTAAAGTATATAGGGGCTCTTTTACACATGCACCAGGGGTGGGGGGAGGCAGCGCTTTAATTAGAATCGCTCCAAGAGCCACTTTAATTAAAGCACTGCCGCATCTCCTGTAACAGTGTCTCCATGCTTAAAAATCATGGTGGGGGCACTTGAACTAAAGCTAATTTGATGAGCTTTAGTTCAAGTGCCCCCACTGCCTTTTTAAGTGTGAAGACGCTGATACAGGAGACATAGGAGGCTGCTGAAGGGCAGTAATTGTCACGCTTCAGCAGACTTGATTGAGCCTGCTCTGACATGCTGGAATTCCAGCACACGTATAGGTGCCCTCGTTGGCTTTTAGATGCGCAGGTGTGCCTCTGCATGCACCTACACATGCACTTTACTGCACTGTAGATTAATTTACTGCACAGTAAAGCATCACCATCTACATGCACACAGCAATTAGGTTGGTATATACTGATTTACTGTGCTGTCAGATGGTCCCATCAGACATAAGTACTATCCAAGGGTGGAGTAAATTACTGCAGTTATACACATGTGTAGATAGTGATATATGCAGATCAGTTTAGTCTAGCTCAAACTGTGCCAGAGTTTGTTCAGTTGCATTAACTGCATGTGTATATGTGCCCTCTGTTAAGTCCATCACAGTTTTGCAAAGAATTCATTAGTAGTAGTTTGCATCTCTAAAAGTATAAAATGATACTTTAAAATTCTTTGCAAAACTGTGGAGTCAAGATGCAAGCCTGGTGTTCTACAAAGGATTTTTTTCAACCCTCTGCCCCCTCCAATTCTTTTCTAAAGTTGATTTGGTGTTAAGGTACAGATCATGTACATAACTATTTCTTATGCATGTGATTAATCTTCATCAAGGCTATGTTGCAAACGAAAACATGAATAATGTTAAATGAGTATCCCCATTCATATTCAGTGCTTAGTTGACCAAAATATTTACATACAAAAATATTTATAGGACAGAACCAAATGAGGCTACCACATATGTAACCTCAAATTCACCAGGTATGAATTTGTAGGTTCAGCACCTCACACTTTTATCTTCATTATTTGTGAGCCTCTTCCAGGACACAGAAAATAGAAGTAATTTATTTCATATTGGGCATCAAAATCCATTCAGATTTCCTAGAAGAGTCTGCTTTATTTCCATTTTATTAAATGTAGTCTTTCTTGTACTAGTCTCAATTCTGTGTGTGTGTTCTCTGAATATAGCCTCCTTTATTTATTGTAATCTGTGAATATTGTATTATACAGTCGTAAATTAGATATGTGATTTAATGCAGTGGCAGAACACAAGAATGTTAAAAAATTTCCAATTCCAGTAGGAGAAGCCACAGGAAGTTTAAGCCTGGTGCATATAATGTTTATATTACATTAAGTACTGTGTTATTGCACAGGATGCTTATTGTTAATGTCGCTGGGGAGAAACACTTCCAAAGATTTCAATTTCAATAAACAGATTATGCAGTTCCACCATATACAATTAGGGAGCTAGTAATGAAATGGTTATAAAGTCCCTTGCCATTCTGTTGGGGTTTTTTTAATTTTGTAAATAACATCAGGAGCATTCTGGGGGGAAGTGCTTATGTATTTATTTATTATTGATTTTTTTTTTAAAAAATGCATTTAACATTGCTAGTTATTGCAAATCCAGTCACAGCCATGTGAAGAAGATAAGCTATTTCCACATTATTAAACGTGGGATGCCTTGGGAATTGAGGCGATTTATCCTTTATATAAATATATTAAATATTAATGAATGGTGATTACAGAAATTAATTTACAGCTGCATTTAATTTCCTAATAACCTTTCATAGCTTTATTCCTTTGTTGCAAACAATGCATATTTAAAATTTATCCCCTTGATAAATAGCCTGGATGCCTGCAGAATGATCTTGTTCTCTGATCGGAATAGTGTGCACACTTCACAGGATAAGGGAAACAGGGCGAGTGGAAAAGGTTTGAATGCAATCGATGTTCTACCTGTGACACAACAAGAGAAGCACCTTGCAGTATGTATTTCCTGAAGGGAAAATAGTGGTGATACACAAAGAATTCAGGAACTGAACAAAGGTTACCTACCGTACCTCACTGCAGGCTTGATTCTGCCCTTTTGGAGGGAAGGTTTGTTGTGATGCAAAATAAGTATTGGGCTTGTTGTCTTTCATAAGGTTCTGTGGTATGCCTTGAGATCGCTGTACTTCAGTCCAGTACTGTTGTTTTCACGTCTCATCAACACACTTTTAAGATTTTGATAGGATTAAGAAGGGAATTGATTGATATTCATCTCTTCTAGAGCTTCTTTCAGGCAGTCTCCACTCCACCCATGGCAGTGATCTTTGTTCTGGTTTTGTACCTTCTTTCTGTTTGGTTTAAGCTCAAAGTACATCCATCTAAGCACTGGACTAGAACCTGAGAACCAGGCTCACATCCCATCTCTGATGCACACTTCTTGTGTGACCTTAGGCAAGGCACTTGATCAGTTCATGCCTCAGTCCTTTCTCCATAAGCTAGGAAGGTGATACTTTTTTCCCGCCCTTTGGCTTGCCTGGATAGGCTTCAGTTCAGGAAAGCCATTGAACATATTTAATTTCATCCATATTTATGCCTTGCTTAGATTATAATCTCTCTGGGCAAGAATATTTTTTACTATGTAAGTGTATGATATCCAGCCAAATAGGGCACTGATCCCATTGGGTCCTATAGGTGGTTCCATAATGTAATAATATTAATGAAGATCATCATCTTTATTATCATCTAGCGTCCATCTATATCTATATCTATATCTATATATCAGATTTTGTTCCTGGATATTTGTGTTTTCTGTGAACTGTAATTATCTAAATCTGCTCCTAACTCTTAACCTTATGCTTACATTTTCCCATGTGTGTGGTATAAATGCGGGGCAGGAGGCAGGAAAAGATCAGGATTCAGATCAGGTGCCTTTAGCTTTTTGTGATCAAAGTGAGTAGGAGGTTTGGCTTGTTTCCCTTTGAGATACAACAGGTACCTGAGTCTTATACTATCGGTGCCCTGAAGTCAAAATACCATACGTCTTGGGTATCTCAGAAAGGAAGAAGCATTTGTACATTAGCCCAGAGCCTTTGTAGATATCTCTCTCCATCACTATCCCATAAAGCAGCACAGCTCCTCATAGCTCTTCCAGAAGAAACAGCCTACTGCTGCAGCCCTCTTGGATTAACTGAAGGGGTGATTTGGAAACTAGATCTCGAGGAGCCATGCCCTCTTTGAACCACACAGAGATATTGCTGCACTAGGCAGTCTTTCCATCAGATGCTTTCAAAAATTACTTGGTGATCCTTTATGAATCAGTCTACCCCATATAGTTTCCTAAAGTCATACTTGGTGTGCGTGAAGTATATCTTGCTGTTACATATCTATAACTGAATGTGAAGTGCCTGCCTTCAAACTCTATGCCTTTTTTTAAGAAATAGAGAGACATGAGTACCCTCTCAAAGATGACTAATACACAAACACTTACATTCCCAGCACAAATTGAAGAGGACACAAATATCCAATTGACGTATATAGAAACATCCAATAGTGCACCTCTAATCTAGTTAGGAACATAAGCTTCATTTTCAGGATGCCAGTACTCTTGCTAGGACTATTTTGTTGGATATTAGTGTTAGTTTATAGTGTGGTGTTGTTCTTAGACATGGAATATTTAAACTGATGATGAATTCAATGTGTATTACCTCCTGATAATGTGTAGAGGAGGCTCCTTGCAAAGTGACTGCAAGAAGACTCATTTGGTAATGGAAGAGGGAAATTACAGACCATCAACTGCAAAAATCTTACTACTGGGACAAATTGCCTCCAGCATTGAACAGAAAACCATTGGACATTTGAATGGTGCACTTTGGTGGGTTTTATAAAGGAGAGTAGTAAATTTCTCTGTACACAATTCAGTAATGTGAGTCACAGTCACAATGGAAAGTACATTTATATTTCTTGTGAATAATGGTGACCTGGAAATGAGCTGTGACTTCCCTGATTTTAGGCTGCTTAAAGAGTATCGGTTTCTCCATTTTCTGAGTTGAGCCAATTGCTCTCTCCCTGCTCAAAGCCAGGATATATAATAATAAGGCAGGTAGATATAACGATGAGGTAATCAAACTAATCTGTGGACAGGGTTGTAAAAAAATGACCCCCTAAGAAGATTATAAGGATGTCAGGTATAGGAAAACCAAGATCATTGTTTAAGGCCATGTCTAATACAAGAATGGGCAAAAATGTGGACTGGTATGGTAGATAACAATGGAATTGGTTCAGTATTCTGTGTGTACACCATCACTAAGCATAGCTCTCTCAAGCAAGCATTGGGAAACTTGTGAGCATTACTAAACCATGCCTTGCAGCTGACATGCAGCCTCCATCTGGGGGATATTTCCCACTGAAATCACTGTGCTTAGGTACAGGTCCTAAGGATGCAAATCATTCTGCTTCCTGCTTGTATAAAGAATACCTGGATGTCAGAGCATAGTAAATGCCATGGAAGCCAGTGTTTCTTGTTGCAAAACAGCCAGCCTGATGTAGACCAAAGACAAGGTGTGGCTGGAGAAACATCTATCTTACTTACCCAGGTTATGAGTTCCACTCTTATTTCTTGCAAAATCAGCCTAGAAGTTTTGGAAAACTCTAAATGCTGCTGAGTCCCCACTCTGTCACCCATCGCTTACCGTCCCTGACACCAAGAAGTAGATTGGCTGAAGAAGAGTCTAGCATCATGCCAACAAAACAGGGTAAATGTCAGAGGGAAGATTGTATTGGTTTGTAACATTGATTCTGAGACATGGATTTGAATACACAGTGCTACTTTGGGATCTTATCTCCTGGCTCGCTGCCAGATTCTTTCCCAAGCTTTCTCTGACAGGCCGAGTGAAAGCAAACACTTCTGTACTATTTGGAGCAAACAGCTGTTCCGTTAGAACATTAGTTTTGTACTGAAGCATCTTCTCATACAAACACAGGCCATGGGCAGGTGTTATTCTTGTTGCAAAAAGTATGCCTTTTTCATGCTTCAGAAAGTGAGTATAGGTTGCAGAAAACCATGGCAGTGCCACGAGAAAATATTAGCTTTTTCCAAGATGACAGCACAAACTGGACCTGCTAGTGTTGCTGTATTTGGAACTGCAGGGTGCCCCTGCAACAGGGATCCATTGCAGGCTGGAAGTGAGGGTTGACAGCCTTCGGCAAGGGAAACAGACCAGGCACATTATGGCTCTGTACTCCCAGTGCAAGGCGGGGTGTGCTGGGATTCCCTGGCTGGGTGTGGTTCCTCTGTGCCCTCATCTCCGGGGTTTCCTCTGTGCTTGGCTGTCCTTGGGAAGCCCTGGAGATGAGGGCCCCCACAAAGCATTCTGGGAGTGCTGCACACCGGCTCCCTGGAACACGGGCAATACATGCTCTTGTCATGCTGTCTCAGATCTCAGAACAGCAAAGTCTCCCTATGCTTGAAGAAGAAGACTTGTGCCCAAAAGCTTGCAAAGACCTTTGCCCCAACTACTCAGCTGGGGCATATGTAGATGAAATGGGGGCCCTAAATTGAAGCAGTGGGTCTTAAAAAAACCCACTGCTTCAATTTAGGGCTGATTAAACCCCTGTGTCATGCACACACCCAACTGATTTAGCTGCCTCTCTGGGAAGGCAAGGAGGGCAAGCTGCTGGTGGGCAGAGTGCTCCCTGGGCTGTGGCAGGGCTGGTGCTTCCCTCCACAGTAGCAGCGCCCCCTCCCCCCTAGGTGACACCTGCCTGTAGGCATCTGGCTCAGGAGGACCCAGGGGGCACCACAGTCACAGAGAAAAACATTGGGCCCCCACTCAGCTCAGGCAGGCAGGCAGGCTGGCTCCAGGGTGGGAGGGGGAGCATAGGGGTGAAAAAAAAGATTAGACTCATCACTTTTTTGCAGTGGAGCTGCTTTCCCAGGCTGCTGCCAGGCTGCCTGCATGAGCTTCCTGCAGAGCTGTGGAGCTGCACGAAGCCCGGTGCTTCCCTCTGCAGCTGTAGGGGCAGCAAACTAAAGCCCCTTGGAGCAGTTTTAGTTTGCTGCACCCAAAGTCATTTAAGCGGCATTACACTGCCGAATTTCCTACAGCGGCTGGAATTAATGCACAATACACCACCAAGGTGTGCAACCACTGACACCATTAAAGCAACGCCAAAGCATTTAGCCAGCTTTAAAGTGTTGTGCACACATGCCCCTCATTTCATCTACACACGGCCTTGGTCTAATAAAAGATACCACACCTACCCAAAGAACCTTTCCTGCTTATGTCCTTAGACCAACACGGCTACAACCAAAAACCCTGCTGTGATGCTCTCTGATATTCTGGGTGTCTGGATGCTTGAATGGCTGTAGGCGTGTCTACATAAGCTGCCTGATGCACAGTTAATACTGCATGGTGATTTAGTACTTGCATAAGGAAGTACTAAAATGACTGCATAGTAACTAGCATTACTATGCAGTACCATCACCACATGGTTTTTGCCTGATGCTACTGCACAGTAGCTCATTACTACTGCACAATAGCGTCCCCTCATGGTTAGTGTCCAGCAATGCTACTGCATAGTAGCAACAAGCCATGACACAGTACCTGATTGCTACTGCGCCATAGTGTCTTGTGCAGACATGCCCTGTATGTACATTTCATACCATATATTGTGGAGCTGCAAATTTCTTTCTGATATGAACCAGAAGGCAGTCTGAATGCTAACCCTGCATGTGAAATAATTTTGAAAGAATGAGGAAGACGGTAGGGACACTATGCAGAGGTGCTTTACCTATTTTATAATGTGGCTGTTGCAGAAGGTTCAGATGCTCCATTTTTGGAGGAATCAACTGGTTTGTATTGTATTCATTTTAAGAAGTTTCAGATTTTAATAACCAATTTTAATAACCTCACCTGATCAGGTACAATAAAGTGACAAATTCAGTGTATAGCACTGTATCATTGACACAAATAGATATATGTTTTTCAGCAGTAAAGATCAAAAAATGTTAGAAGTACACACACGTATTGTGTGTACTGAGCAGTGCTGGGCTGTGGGGTCACCATGACTTGAAATGCTGTTGATCTTAAGTACTTGTGCTGAAATTTGCAGCAGTCTGGGTTGGGACCCACTCTGCAGTTTCTACTCTCATTTTAGGTCTCTTTTCCTCTCTTACTGTCACATGCAGCTCACTTCCACATTGTGCTTGGAAAGAGAATAGGACCTGACAGCAAGGGAGAGAAGGAAGGCTGCAGGGGAAAGAAATTGTGGGGCAAAAGGCAAGGGGACCATTTGATCCCCCAGTGACAATTAACCCTACAAGGCCCTACAAGGAGAGGCTACGGGACCTGAACCTGTTCAGCCTCCACAAGAGAAGGCTGAGGGGGGATCTAGTGGCCTGTTACAAACTAGTCAGAGGGGAC
>NW_017728886.1:89432467-89584120 GCF_001723895.1 Crocodylus porosus
GTCACAAGCTGGCAGAGGGTAAATTCAGATTAGACATCAGGAGGTGCTACTTCACTGTCAGGGCGGCTAGGATCTGGAACCAACTTCCAAGCGAAGTGGTGCTGGCTCCTACCCTGGGGGTCTTTAAGACAAGGCTTGACAATCACCTTGTTGGGGTTGTTTGATCCCAGTACTCTTTCCTGCCATGGCAGGGGGTTGGACTTGATGATCTGCTCAGGTCCCTTCTGACCCTACCAACTATGAAACTATGAAACCCTGCTGTAGCAATGGAAGGGACATGAATTCAAGACAACACTCTGATAATCAGATTGTTCACTTGGAAAATTATTACAAATTTATAAGTTTTCCATATATAGAATCTAATTACAGGGGAATCATCTTGTATTTAGGGTCATCTTGTATTCAAGTAAATATGGTAATGTTGTATTTATCATCAGAAGGAGATGATGTCGTATTACAGGACAAAAATTTGGAGTGGGGAAAGCATATTCACATGAGTCACTGTCCCTGGTATGCATGCATGCATACACTTGCATGCATGCACACACACACACACACACGCATGCACGCAGGTGATAACATTTTCCTCATCTGCCTCACCTTCTCAACTGTTAAGAACCCAAGCACCTATAATAAGATAGCCCAAAGTTCTTGTTTCAAAATCAAACCCTGCTGGCCATGTGTGCTAGGCCCAAAACTCCACCCCTCTCCCCTGCCTCCTTCATGTTGAGAAGGACATAAATGCAGAAGAATCACTGCAATTCTGCCATGTAGTAATGCTGATTATAGGGAAGAAATGTGGATTAAGCATTCAAAAAGATTAGTCAGTGTCATCTCCTGTGTCAAATGCATAGGATGTCACTTCATTACAGCCTTCCACTACAGCCCTAGGGTCGGAGCCCAGCTGTGGGTGATAAGCTGGCAGTTAAAAGGCCAAGGGGAGGAAATGTAAGGAACAAAAAAAGGGGGGCAGGGTAGAGGGAGGAAGAGGAGCAGGAGCAGTTTGTAGGCTGGGAGCAGACTGTAACCCAGCAGAGGTTGCCTTTAGGATTGGCTAGGGTTAAAAGGCCCTCAGCTACTGCCTGGAGAAAGGCTCAAGGTTTGCTCTACTTGTTTATTTCTTTATTTGGCCAAGAAGGGTTCTTTTGTGTTAGGAGAACTGGCTGGGAACAAAATCAGACAGCAAAGCTGCAGACTCCCATGCCAGCTTATGGACTATTGTTTAAATCAGTGGTCTCCAAAGTGGGGTGTGCGCACCCCAGAGGGCATGCAAGACGATCCATTGGGGTGCAGGAAGAAAATATTAGAACTTCTATTTCTATTTATATAAATATACATATATTGGGGGTGCGTGCTCAAAAATTTTTTACTGATAGGGGTGCGCAATCAAAAAAGTTTGGAGACCACTGATTTAGATGACCCAAAAGACTCTTAAGCCATGCCCAGATGAGTGCAGATGTTTGGTTCCCCAGGGACATGTACCACTGCAGCTACTTGTCCCTGGGGAACGCCTGTGCCACATGCACTTTGGTGAATGGCAAGTTACTCCAGGTGGGGTAAGGGAGCCAGGGGCCATAACTGTGCTGGAGCCAGCAGCCTTACCTGGGGGCCTGGGGGCCTCCTGGGGCTGCAACTGTGGCGATCCTGCTGGGCAGAGCCTGGCCAATAGCTGGGGCACAGCTCTGGACAGGCCAGTTCCACTTTTCAGCTGGATGTTCTACCTGTGCATGTGCTGCTCCATTTTTTTCCCCTCATTTTTTTTGACCCCTGTATATCCATGCCTCAAAAAAATCCATGGGGAAAAAAACCCAGAGCAGCACACATACAGGCAGTGTGCCCTTGCTTTGTGGAGAACAGCTAACTGCAGTATGTGGCGCTGTAGACGTGTTTGCAGCGCCACATACTGCACGGCCACACTCATCTGGGTGCCCTAAAAGGGAAAGCTTGCCACCAGGCATACAAACCTTACAAGCCCCTGATACATTTCTCCTTGTTAGCAAAGATAAAGGCCATCACGTGTGCATTCCTTGAGGTCTGTCTCATGTCCAGGGTATTTAGTAGAATATGTAAGTTCAAATGCCTGAACATGGGCTCCGGCTGCTACTGCAGCCCTTGTTACATGAAGCTGCTCACACTGAGGGAGGGAATTCATTTTTCCTAGCCTTTCATCAATTCCTGGTACAATGCCCATTTTATGGCCTGTAACATAAAGGGGATTTGGTGTTTAGGAGCAGAGGAGCATAAGATGTCCCACATGCACATGCTAATAGTGAGATCAACCTACCCTCATTATTTGGCATTGCTTTATGTCATTTGTATTTCTTCATAAATGCAAGGCAAACAGTACTTCCCTGATGATCACTTGGGAGAAGAAGCCTTGGTCATACCTTTTTCTTTTTTCTAAACTCAATTAGATGTAGGAACCATGGGAAATTTGAATAAAGGATAGCGTTTTAAGCATTACTGTGATGTTAGTTTGTTGAATATTCCTTCATACCTGCTACCTATTCTTGATTTTTTTTTAAAAAGCACAGAAATGGAAGAAAAGAAGGTGTGCAAATCAAGAATAAGTTCCTTTCAGTGATCACAAAGAGCCCAAACTCATGGATATTGCTTGTACTACTGTGTTCTTTCTTCTCTTTGGCTGGGTATTATTTAAATGCTAATGTAGGAAGACAAGATTCAAGCAGGCAAAAAAGCATAAATCCGCTTCCATACTGTGCACGAATCCTTTTTTTATTTAACATTAATTGTGGGAGAAAAATATATTTCACAAGTGCAGTTCTTTACAATGCTATGCACAGTGGATGAGATTCTTGACTACTGCTTCAGCCCCTTATTCTTCTGGGGTACAAAGGGGCTATTACTACTGCCACAGCAAGGCAGCTGAAGGTTCACCTTGAGCCTTAGCACCCTTCCTGGTGTTGAGGGCAGTGTGGTTTGTGGCTAGAGTCAAGTGGTTCCCATTCAAATTTAGTTCACCGTGGAAAACTGATTGATGTTAATAGTAGTTACATTGCCCTGACTTCATATGTGAGCTAGCATCAGGTTGCATCTCCATTTGTAGGATGGGAACATGATAGAAAATCACTGTTCATAGATTTAATAGATTTCGTAGATTTCTAGGGTCGGAAGGGACCTGGCAGATTATCGGGTCCGACCCCTTGCTCCAAGCAGGAAAGAGTCCTGGGGTTAAGTAACCCTAGGCAGATGCATATCCAATCTCTTCTTGAACACCTCCAAGGCAGGGAAAAGCACCACCTCCCTTGGAAGTTCATTCCATATTTTGGCATTCCTTGCTATAAAGAATTTCTTCCTTATGTCCAATTTAAATCTATTCTCCTTCAGTTTGTGGCCATTATTTCTGCTAACACTGAGGGGCGCCCTGGTAAACAGAGTGCCCCCTATTCCCTGCTCCCCCCCGATGAGTTTTTAGGCAGCCACAAAATTGCCTCTCAGCCTTCTCTTGTGGAGGCTGAAGAGATTCATGTCCCTCAGTCTGTGTTCATAGGGTCTTACCTGCAGGCCCTCAACCATATGAGTAGCCCTCCTCTGAACCCTCTCAAGGTTATCCACATCCTTCTTGAAGTGCAATGCCCAAAGCTGGACACAGTACTCCATCTGCAGCCTCACCAATGCCACATAAAGGGGAATTATCACTTCCCTAGACCTGCTCATGATGCACCTGCTGATGCAAGCAAGAGTGTGGTTAGCCTTGCTTATTACCTCAGCACACTGGCGACTCATGTTCATTTTTGCGTCAACCAGGACTCCGAGATCTCTTTCCACTCTTGTGGTGCTCAGAATGGTACCCCCCAGTCTGTAGGTGTGTTGGAGATTCTTTCTCCCTGGGTGCAGCACCTTGCACTTAACCCTGTTGAATCGCAACCTATTCTGATCTGTCCACTTCCCCAGTCTGTCCAAATCTGCCTGAATTCGCTCCCTGCCCTCCAGTGTGTTAACTGTACCCCACAGTTTAGTGTTGTCTGCAAATTTAGACAAGGTGCTTTCAACACCTTCATCCAAATCACTGATGAAGATATTAAACAGCACTGGTCCAAGAACAGAGCCTTGGGGGACACCACTGCCCGCATCCCTCCAGGGGGAAACCAACCCATCCACCACCACTCTCGGGGTGCATCCCATGAGCCAGCTTCTCATCCACCTTACTGTGAAAAAATCCACAACACAGCTACTCAGTTTACTCGTAAGAATTGGGTGCAACACTGTGTCAAAAGCCTTTTTAAAATCCAGGTAAATAATATCTACATCCTCCCCTGCATCCAAGCACTTTGTGACCTGGTCATAAAAAGAGACCAGGTTAGTCAGGCAGAATCTGGCTATAAACCCATGCTGGTTGCCCCTTACCATAGTGTGACTCGCTGGCCCTCTGCGAGTGTGATCCTTTATGATTTTTATTAAGGTCTTGCCGAGAATAGAGGTGAGGCTAACTGGCCTATAATTACCTGGGTCTTCCTTCCTCCCCTTCTTGAAAATAGGGACCATGCTGACTCTTTTCCAGCCCTCTGGGACCTATCCCAAGTGCCATGAGTGCTCAAACAGTTGCACCAGTGGTTTTGCTATGACATCAGTCAATTTCTTTAGTACCCTTGGTGAAGATCGTTGGGGCCCACCGACTTAAATATGTCCAGCCCTTCCAAGTGCCCCTTCACTGTGCTAACTGTTGGTGGATTGCTATTATACTGCAGACTAAAGATTCATTGGCAGGTGTATTTGTATGTGTGTCCAGGAAAACCTTCCCTTTTGGGTCCTGGGCTGAACTGAGCTTGATTAGACCCAAACATCTATTCTAAAACAATATACACAGTAGTTTTTTTAAATGTATGTATCTTTGGAGTACCTGCAGATATCATTCCACTTTACAAAGCAACAAGAAATTTAATACTCTAAGTTACAAATGTGACAACCCTTTCCTGTGTGTTCTGTAAAATGTAAGCATAGTTAAAATGCAAACACATTTAAAAAGGGGAAAAAAATCCACCTGACCTGCAAACTGTGTATACTTAGTTTTGCCCCACAGTGATCTTTCCCCCAAAATCTGTAACCCCATTCAAAAATGTGGCTTAGAGTGCTGGCACAGAATTAGCTATAGTTGTGCAAGCTCTGGTATAAGACTTAGTGCAAGACAGCCGAAAATTGCTAGCACAATTGAGAGTTGTAATAATAAAGAATTCTGGAGAAAAAAACCCAGAAGATATGTTTCTGCCACATGTTTTTTTCAGCATCACTTTCAGCCTTGCTCAGAGGGGATAAAATGAGATGACATTGTGAAGAAAACTACCACACCAGACCCTGTAGTTATTGCTGCTTTGAATGCTTATGCAGCTGCTCCAATGGAGCTAGATTGATCCATTTCTAGGCAAGGGTCATTATATATCGTTTTACACAGAAAATGCAATGCTTTTCTTTTAAGTTGTCCTTTCTGATGGATGTTATTATGCTGTATCTTATTGCATTATATTATATTTCATAACTGTTGAAATATTAAGATATTTATGTTTTTGGTAAGTACAGTAGAAGAGAGTAGATATGTTACATGCCTGGAAATATAATCTTTCTTATTTTTTGAGAAGGGAGTGTTGTACCAAGCCAGACAAATTTTATTCCCTGTTACATCCACACCAGGGGAAACAGAATCTGGCCTGCTAACTCCAGTCGCATGAAAGCATATTGAAAATAGTTCAGCCAAAACAACAACTCTGGTGGCATCTTGTCAGCCCAGTGATCTGATTATCTGGCCTCGCAATATGTTAATACATAGATATTTTATATTTTTTATTCATAAAGTACAATACATGCTCCAAAAGTGTGAGTTTAAAAGGTCAATTGTGTATTTCTATGTGAGGAATTTATTTTCTAGTAGAGCTGTTAATTGAGATGGGGCATAACTCTGCCAGACCTGTCTGCCATCTTTTCGTATCTCAAATATCTTTATAATCACTGTGTTTTCTCTTTCATTTCTTCCCTTCCCTTCCCTTCCCTTCCCTCCTCACTGCAAATAATTGTATATGAGGAGGGGAACAGTAAATCAAAAGACATAAGCATTTGACTGGCGCCTAGCTCATTCCCAGTAGAGGAATCACAAGTGCTGTAGTGTAAATGTATGCACATTGTGATGGGCTCATAACTTCTATTTAATAGACCACTATATTATATTTGATAAAGTTTCTGCTTACAGGCTTCTGTTTAAAACAATCCCCAGAGCACACCAAAATAAATATAATAAAGTTTTGCTGAAGGGGAGGAAAGAGTGGGTGGTCCTGCACCTCACTAGTTAATGCGAGTGGGACCAAGTAGTCTGGATAGGACCTTGCTCTTGTTCTCATCTAAAGACCTGAAAGGAGTCCCATTGATTTTGTCTGAGCAGGTTACAGTGCTATGTGCTTTTTAATAAAAGTTTTGAAGAATCTTGTGTGATGCCAGGACCCATGTTACCCAGGAAAGAAATTCGTGAGTTGGGGGGTTAGGAAAATCACAGTGAGTCTGGGTCTCCTGTCTGATTGATCTAGCCTTCTGCAGTTACCCAGACAACCACAGGTGTTTTTTCAAGGTGTCAGGATGTCTCTGAGTTAAGAGGGCCTCATCTCTGCAGGCTGCCAAGCCCCACACATCAAAGGAGACAATGGATTAAGTTCATGAAGTTTCAAGACCTTTTTTACAAGAGAGGATATGATGATCTTCACAGGCTGTGTGCAGGCATTACATTTTTACTGGGAAAGTTGCCTTTCTCCCAGTAGAAAATGCCAGTATGCAAACCTTCATTCAGTTTCTCATGGAGGAAACATGCTCCATCTGCTCGAAGGATCTTCTGCCTCGACATCTGGAAGATGTCCCCTGTGAGAGAATTCCACTTGCCAGTATGAATGCCTGTGTCCTTAGCAGTCAGTGTGGTAGAGGCAATATCTTTTATTAGTCCAAGTAGTAGGGCTGTGCGAAGCTTCAAATCGCCAAATCTGAATCAAATCAGGAGATGCTTTAATCTCTCCAAAATGAATCAAAACCCTCCGAATTTGAGAGATTTAATGATTTGGCCATAGACACAGATTTAAGCATTCTTTCTGCATACTTCAAGGTACCAGACAACTCATGAATGCTGAGATGCTGGGGTGGATGGAGTGTCCCACGGGAGCGTGGGAGATTCCCCAGCATACTTGGTGGCAGACCCAAAAGTGGACCAGAAACACTTCCAGCGTGGGACCCTCCTGCTGCCCCCCGGCTTGGCTACTGATGCCTCCTGGGTCTGGGGGGCACCCTGGGTTACCTGGAGACCAACTGCTGAGCCAAAAGGATGCCAGGGCCCCCGCCAGCACATTTCCAGATATGCCACTGAGCACATGCCCCCTCCCCTCCCCCGCTCCTGTGGGACACTCCATCTGCCCCACCATCACAGCATTCACAAGCTGTGCCTGGTACCTTAAGGTATGTAGAAAAAATATTTAAAGCTGTGTCTATGGCCGAATCATTGATTCTCTGAATCAGCATCGAGTCTTTAGATTCAGATTTGGCCATATTGAATCAGGACAGTGATCTGAGTCAATTAATCGAATCACTGTCCTCTGATTCAAATTGAATACAGCCCATTTCTCACACTGCTACCAACTAGATAGTTGCAAACAAAACTTCCTAAACCTGATGAAGGGTGCATGAATCTGAAAGTTTGCAGAAAAAGATATTTTTTGCAATCTCAGTTGGGCTAATGAAAGGTATCATTTTGGAAGAAAGAGTTCTAGATTTTTGCATTTCTTTATTTGTAAGCTTTTGGACACACGTACCCTTCCTCCGGTACAGGAGAATGCAAAGATTATAAAATTTCTCCCAGGTAGACATTCAACATTCATATTGTACAGGAGAAAAGTTGGAGCAGTCTGTTTATCTCAAAGATGTCTGATGGCAAGCAGGATGCTGAATTATGCTTTGTTCTTGTTTAGATGTCATATATTTCATGGGAGGATTGGTGATGGAAAGGTTTCCGGGACAAGGAATTTCTGTTGTGTTGAGGTTGCTCTGCAAGTATGAAAATTTGCCCGTGTGCTTGTCTCCTCAACCATTCCCTGACTGGAAGGAGTCGAGCCACAGCTTCTCCTGTGCCTTCCTCAGTCCAGGGAGACTCCAGTCTGGAGAAAGTGTGAAGGCATTTTCCCACAACTCAACTCCTCCCAGTTAGGGAGGGAGTTGAGCTGCTGCTTCCCTTCTCCTCTTCCCTCCCCACCCTGCACTTCCCAGACCAAGATGACCCCAGGAAGGCATGGGAAGCAGGGGAGGTAAAATGTCTGCTGGCTGGCATGCCTATATGCTCCCTCACTCCAGGAAATTTTCTGGGAAATTTGAAGCAATATAAATTTTCCTGGACAAAGGGAGTATACAGGCATTCTGGCCAGCAGACTCTCAGAAATTTCCCAGAACTTTGCAGTGGTAGAAAAGAATGTCTGTCCATGGCCTTTGTCTTGGGGGGAAGGCACAAAAGTAGGACTAGGTTTCTAAATTCATATCTTTATTTGTCCTGAACCACAACCAAACTATTCTTAAAACATTTCAGAAAGAAATGTAAAAAAAAACCCCAAACCCTATGAATGGAAGCTAAGACAATCCATAATGCTTACCTATGTGAAAAATGGAATTTCTGTTCTTTTTTTTTTTTTTGGATGTGATTAACATATGTCCCGCTTGCTTTTCCTTCACTGACCTATACCCTCTGATTAACCAACAGTTAAATTGCAAAACAGTTCTTTATATCACAGCCTGTTGTTTTTTTCCCCCTTCTAAGTAGTAAAAATGGGAGTTGATCAAGTTCCTTAGGGGTTATCAGATTTCTGCTATTCCTGATGTGAGTGAAAAGTAGAAGGAAAAAGTCTGAAATACTGCCCTCGCTCTTACACTGACTGTACTGACCTGACCAGAATTTATGTTCTGCATACAATAGTTACAATTATAGATAGATAGATAGATATAGTTTTATATATATATATATATAAAATCACATACATATATCTGTGGGACTGGGGCTGTAACTGCAGTTCTTCAGTTTCAAATGCCTTTATCACTTGAGCTAAAAGACAGGTCTCTGATCATTTCTATGATCACCAACAAATTATTTAAACTATCAGCAGTCATATAATGATCTGGGCAACTTAGGCCCTTAAGCATTTTTCCAAACTGGAAAGGATTTAGAGCACTGTATTGCAACGATTGTTTCCAGTACCATCCCAAGGAAAACCCAGAGATTACCAGTATCCACCACGAAGGCATGAGAGATCTGCTATACTCAAGGCAGTCCCTTGCTTCTCCCATTCTGTAACACCACTTTTTCCACTTTACCCAAAAGTTCAAAATGATATGTTGTGTTTAGACAGAAACCAAAAGCAACACCAGTTCATGAAAGCCTCCATCATTATCAGATCATACATTCAATCATCTAAAAAAGTACAAGGAAAAGATATTGCATCTATAAATCTAAGTAAGCCTGAGAGTGTGTGACTGCATCTACATGAGATGCTAACTGTGCAGCAGTCAAATAATGCTGCACAGTAGTGCGTCATGGGACCAATGGTGCTAATACGCTCCTGTGCAGTGTTATTCGGCTACTGCACAGTAGTGTCACCAAAAAGGTGTTCCCTGGCACTGAAACGGGAGTTACTGTGCATTTATTTAGTACTTGATTATATAAGTATTAAACAAGGGCACCGTAACCATTGCGCAGTAGCGTCTCATTCAGACATGTCCAGTATTAAGGACTTAAACTGAAGAATGCTGCCCAAATTTGCAGCTACTGTGAATAAAGTTTCTTTAAGTCTCAGATGAGCATTTATTTTTATCCAGTGTGGCATCTTTAACATATTTTTGGTGGGTCTGTCTGGAGCATACATAGTTAGATATCTTTCGTGAGCATATTTGTTTTCCTGATAAACAAGGATGGCTCATTTGGAGCCATCCCAATTTTGTCCTATTTAGATATGCTAGATCCAGAATTAAAATTTTTGAGAAAATGTAGTCAGTGGAATAAAATGCAGTGCACATGCTCTGGAGCTGTTCTTTATATCACAGCCTGTTGTCCCCCACCCCCGCTCCCCCTGCCCCCTCTAAGTAGTAAAAATGGGGGTTGATCAAGTTATGGATTTAATCACATAACACAATTGGATATTATTTCTAAATGCCAAGAAATCCTAAACTAGTCATCTCCTATTACTTTTTTATGTTTTTAAATGGACCGTATCATCTTAAACAACAATTTTAATTAAAAAAATAAAGCAACCTAGTCCATATAATTTACCTATGACCTTGCCTTATTGAAACAGGCCCAGCCTGTCTGTAAAGTTCCATTGAAATAAATAACAGGTTTATTTTAGTTTCTTGAGTAAGGATCATCAGAATTTGGCCCATTGTTCACAGAGTTTCAGCCCAAAGCCATTTTCCAGTCAAGTTATAAACTTCTGAAAAAATGGGGTTTATAATGGAAATGCTGACACAGTCTTAACCATAGAGGCGTGAGCAGCACAGCGTTATAATCTAGCAGTGCTGTTTTGACAGCAGTTATACAATAATGCAATAGAGGCCTGAAGCACTTTTCGCTAAGTGTATCAATATGGGCCTAATTTACTTAGACCTTCATGTAGTCATTCATATTAAAATATCTTGCTCTCTAATACATAGATCAAGACATTTCCCCCCTTACTCACTTATATCAGACAGGTATATGTTAAATTACACAGTAAAGAGACAGAGTATTAAATAGCTGAGGTAGTATTTCGTAGGACTTTTTACAGACCACCATTTACTAAACAATGCCTTACGAATTATATATCCTTCAGAGTGTTAATATGTAACCAGAACAAACAGAGGACATAGGAAAAGTGGAGAAAAGTTAGATATATAAGCAAGAAAAAGTGAGTTATTGATTTTATTGACTGGTCTGTTAACTTCTGACATTGCAATAAAGCCTTATTTATTTGTATACAGAAGACTCAATTACATAGATACATATCATTTTAACAACTGGGTTATTTACAGGAGAATTGCAGCTTCATAAATAATATAGACCTGAAATTCTCTAGCTGATGTTTATCCATTGTTACCATTTAGAGAGCTCTGATGTCCACAGATAGTCTTCAGAGGAAAGTCATTAGAATAGCATTAGGTGAAAGCAGAACTCTTAAAGCAGTATAAATGGAGAGCATGTTTAACATGCTAAATGCACAAGAGATTAAATGACGAAAATGAAAACTATTGCTTCCTATGAATTGAACTATTGACCCATGAATTGGAAGTATTTTAACAAAGAGTGTTAACAGGTTAAACGGTTAGATTTTCTAGCGTCTTTTTAAAATATTAGCTTAGCTGAAAAGCCTGATAATATTACTATAACTGATACAAGTTCTCATTTTATTTCTTTTTAATCTGGCGGGTGGCTTGAACCTAGACTTCTTTTGTTGAAGTTAAGTCCACTGGTTGACTTACCCTCAACCACTTCATTATCTAACTTCAGAGTTTTCCATCTATCATGCTAGTAATTGAGGAAAATATTTGAGTTTATGAAAAAGCATAACTTGCACACTGGATAACTGCTAATGGAATGATTGTTAATGATCAGAAGTTGTTAGTGGTTCGGTTGTTTGACAGGTACCAACGGTTGTTTCTATCCTTGTGGTCTTTTTGAAGTAAATTAGTTGTATATGTCAAATCGCACACCCTTGTGAGTGGCACCTTTATCATAGCAAGAATGGGGCTAAAAAGGCAGGAGGATGTAACTGTCCTCTCTACTTCCACGTTTGCATCAGTTAATGAAAGAAAGATTTAGCACAGTGTCAAGGAGGAAGCAAGATGGGGAAATTGGGAATAAAACGGTGAAAGCTGACGTTGTAGTATATGGTCTGTTCTGTGGGTTCAGCCTGGGTATTGAAGTGACCGTCATTACTATACTTTCTGAGAATCTCATAACACTTGCATATTAGGGAAGTCCAATTGTCTCCATTTTTTGGAAGCACAGGGTCTGCCTATGTGATATTAGTTATGGTGGTATACAGACACTTGCACATTAGCTCCAGAACCTGAAATACTGTAGCGGCATTAAAGTAGCACCATGCTTGATCTAAATAGCTAAGAAACAGCACATATCCTGGGTACACCATGATGCTAATATGGCTATACTGATGCTTCTGGAGCTAACACATGCAGAGCCCATGGTCTTACACCCTATAGCAGGTGTAGGCAACTCCCAGCATCTATTCCAGAGCACGGCATGCAAAGGCATTTCGTTTGGCACGTTTACCTCGGGCCAGACGGCAGGGAAGCGGCTAGGGTTGTGCTGCTGAACAAAGATCGGGCCCCTTGCAGCTCGCCCACCATCCGCCCCTGGCATGCCAACATCTTACAAGTTGAGGTTATGGGTGTTTTTGGCACTCTGCCCCAAAACATTGCTGACTCCTGCCCTATAGATTTACTCTGTGTGTTTGTCTGCATCACTTTTTTTTCAGTGCTTATTTTTTTTTTTTTTCCTCAGCTCCAAATTATGTTTAGTAGGCACGTCTGCACAGCCTGAGATCTGACATAATCCTGAAAATAAATAATATGACAAATGGAAGTTGATGCTGGTTTTGTGTTGTTGTGTAATGGAGTTAAAATAATGACAGGACAATAATATAATAGAATTCTGTGAAGCCCTCACTCTACTTGACTTTGAGTGGAACTAAAATCTTAGAAATGAGAGGACAATAAAATAATGCTTTGTAAAAAGGATAAAAGAATAATGTTACCTAAGTCTATTAGTGACATAACATGCTATGAATGCACTTAAATTAATAGCATCTTTTACCAGTAGATATTTTTCAATTACTGTAATGCTGAAAAAATAAACAGAACAGTGATATAAAAATAAAAGGGATATAAAAAGCTGATTTGTAAATATATGAACTCAGGCTATTTCATGGATTGGAAACTTTAGATCAGTTTATATATTCCATATCATTTAATCCCATTAGTGAGTATCACAGTGCCCTCTCTCACTCTTTGAAAAAAGTTGCCTGTCACTTGGCATTTTGGCAAAGCTAAATCATGTGGTTTCTATTGCGTGTTCCTGCCTGCACAACATGTTGGTACAACAAGGTCTTCCCATGACAAGGTGTTTTTTAACCAGGAGATTTTTCAGTGGGATGCCACACAATTAATGCATTATGACTGTCCTGCAATTCATCTTCTGTTTGCAAAGCGATTTAACCCTACACTGTGCTCTGTATTCACAAATACTTCCTGTAGAACAAACCCTGCACATATGGAAATCATTGTAAGTTTTACTGTTGACTGAGGGAGTTGTGAGATCAGGCCCCATTACAGGAATAGTGTTTGTAAATCATTTGCTTCTGTCAGATCCTTGTTCTCCCCAATTTTCACTGGGTATCAGTGGTACCCAAGTGGATCTCAGAATGCATGCAACCATGTAAGTTCCAGACATGGGCTATCCTAATGAAACTCCCTAATAGATACCTTCCCAGATTCTGGTGAGTTCTGGTTTGTTCTTTAGGTTGCTTTATATTTTTCACTGTTGGTTTTACAGTAAGAGAAAACAGTGTTCTGTGCTATGTTTTTAACCTCATCCCAGGCAGATTCAAGCTTGAGTATAAGCCCAAGCCAGCAGACTGAAAGTTCTTGAAAAGCAGATAAATTGGAAGTATTTGGGGATTCCTTATGAAAGCACACTAAAAATAGTTTCTACAGTTGGTGTTCAACAATAATAGAGTCACAAATTAATTTCAGTCCAAGATTTACAAGACCTTGAGACATGCTTACTATGAGTTTCTGCAGCCACAAGCCACCACTTTCATTTGAAATAATGGCTCGTCCTGCTGTGACACATCATGAGAACTTGTTGTGGATATTGAACAGTTGAGCCTGCTTTTTGGAGAGGCAAGAATGAGTGTGTGTGTGTGTGTGTGTGCGCACGCGCGTGTGTGTGTGTCTCTACAGATCTTCACTGGTACCTGAGCAGCTATGTATATTTCTATTGTAGTTTTATCAATTTATAATTTAATCTGATCTAGGAGCATGGGCTCATGTCTGCAGAACTGCTCCGGCTAGTGCTGCACCTGTGGTTCTCTACTAAGCTCCTACAGTATACCTCTCTGTGGGGCTGCTCTTTCAAGAGTCTCAATAAAGTCTGAACGGTTGAACAACCTGTAATGAGACTCTTGATGGAGAAGCCCCATAGGGCTCCATATAGACCACAGCAGAGAGTGTGAAATTGTCAAAAACACTTTCAGGGATGAGTCCAGACTAGTAGATTTAGCAGTTTCAAACCTGCCATCTCCACACCACAGCCCCAGGTTAGGACAATTTGGTAGCAGGGTGGAATAAATCAAATTCCCCAAAAGCCCCACTAGAAAGCAAAATCCACAAACCCTTCTGAGATTCAGTGTAGCCTTCTTTAGTCTCTATATAAATACTGAATAAATCGCATCCTTTTCTTTTAACGTAGCTTCTTTAAGTGAAGTGAGGTATTAATGTTTTTGGGGTTGGGGCAGTGCTACCTGATCAGATGGGACTTCCAGGACATATTCTGCCTTGGGAATTTTGCAGGAGTTGCAGAAATATCCATGTGGGGCATACCAGGTTTCAAAGTGGGTACAGCTATTCTTTTCCAAACCGAAACAGCATGTGAGTTGTGACAGAATATCTAACCTGAGTTACTGTTGCTAGAGTCTGTTCCCTGCCCTGGAATCCCAGCTTCAATATCCAATTATATAATCCACTCTTACTATATTTTCCTGTCTACACTGATGCTACGTGCTGTCTGTCACTAACTCTTTGCTTAGCAGAACAGGGAACTCTCACTGCAAAGCTAACTGCTGTAAAGTGTCTTCTGCCGACTGTTAGGTATATAGGAGTTTTAAATGCAGGTCCAATGAATTTGCCATCCCTTATTGGATAGTCCCTATTTACTGAACCACACATGCCACTGGGCCTTTAACAAACTTACACAGGACAGTAGGACACTATGGTTATTTTGCATTTCCCTCCTTTTTTATTATTATTACTTCCAAGGAGGATCTTGAAAGGACTTCAGTTTAATTTATATAGGCTGGATTACATATCATTTCCTTCTGGAAGGGAATCTGTCACTGTAACTTCTGAAAAAAAAGTATAAATCACTGGTAACCCCCCTTCCCCCACCCCCCAAATCTCACTCACTCCTTTTATGCGCATGTTTACATATACTATTCACTGAATATCAAAACTGTGTAATGCTATCAGCTAAATCCCTGGCAATTGAATTGTTCAGGTTTTCCTATACAAACAGTAACACAGAGTTTTATAAAATCTCACTCCCTCATCTTGTTTCACTTGGGCAGAGGTGGGAACCTACTTAGAAAAGCTAGTGATAGGGTGTGTTACTGGTTGATGGGAGGAAGAAAGGGAAGCTTGCTTCTCTCCCGCAGAAAAAGAAAATACGTTCGTATGAATGCTATAAACATCATAAGGAAATGTTAGATGGCAATAAAAAGGGCAAACAGTAGCAGTTGCACCAAATAGAAGTTCCTTAACATGTTCCCTCTTTGGCATTTATTAAGCCGTCAGGAACTGAAAGAAAAGGAAGTTTAATTTAAAGAAGCCTCCTGCCCTGCTTAGCTAGGGATCAGGTGCCCAACATGAAATAATAATGCATTCGACTGTCCATCTTCTAATAAGTAACCTTTATCATCTTGCATTCACCAGTGCTAACAGCAAACAGTAGGTATGAAATGTTGTCTGAATTCAAGGCAAACTGATAGGGTCTTTGTGACCTTAATGTGATTATATTTTTCCTAATGCATACAGTAAAAAGGAAACCAGAACTCTTGATGTGAAGGGTCTAATTTTTTTTTTTAAGTACCATTAACAGTGGATTTTTATGCACTATAGTTATAGGGTGGGGGGAAATGTGGAATGTGCCTGTTTTGAATAAAGAACATATTTTGCAATTATATCTTCTTTCCCTATTCTGCATTTGCCATACTGCTTTTTTCTGCGATGTATATAAAATGTGAAAACAATTCTTGGAGACTGCAGAAAAAGATGTTTGTTTATTTAAAGAAAGGCTTTAAGTTATGGGAAGTTGAGAGAAGAAGGAGCGAGAAGAGATGGAAAGGAAGATAGACAAAGGGAGAAAGAACAAGCTGAAGAAGAGGATTTAATGCTATTCATGGGGGGTGGGGGGGTTTGGTTGATATTCATTTTGTATCATAGTAAATTATAACCAGTTATTGCCACTTTATCGGAGGTCTGTGCTGATCCCATCAAGGATTAACTTAGAGCGTGATTGCCACCACCTTAGGTGGCTTTGCACAAGGCTGGCAGTACCCCGAGTCACCTGAGTCAGTGCCAGCTTCTGTTCCCAACCCCACCTCCTCCCTCAGGCCAGCTGTGAGCCACAGATGGCTGGAGGGTTAAACGGGGATTTCTCTTCCTGCAGCAGCAGCTGCCCTGGACCTATAGTGCACTGTTGCCTGGCTAGAGGGGTGTAGGGGGGAAGGGGGCTGGACTCTTTGTCCCCTAGCAGCCCCAGCCCCACACTGTACCACTGCCAGGCTGGGAGGGCTGTGGGTACACAGAGCTCAGACCCCTTCCCCCATAGCCCAGCTTCAGGGGCTGGAGGGGGAGAGGTCTGGGGTATTTCTCCCTGCAGCAGCCCTAGCCCTGCAACATACTGCTACCTGGCTGAGGGGGGCTGCGGGGGAGGGGTCTGGGGGTCTCTCCTTCCTCAGCCACTGGCAGGGCCTGGGCAGAGGGGCAATTCCAGCAACCTCCTGGGAGGGATGTTGGAGCACCCCCAGTGGCCAATGCTGGCAGGCTCCAACCCCCACCCCCTCCAATAAACAATGCATGTCTGTTCAGTTCACTTGTACTCTAAATTATAGCACTCTAAGAAAAGTGTGACAGAGTGTTTCTACTAGGGGCTTTTGGGAAGTCTGTGCTTAGACTATTACTATTGGCATTGTAAGAACAATATTATTGCCTACTGAATTAAATATGAAAATTCTTGGTTCAAGCCCATGACCACCTGTGGTGACTGGTGCCTCCAGGGCCTGGGGGGGCACCCAGGGTCCCCCCACAGCTAGTTGCCGAGACGGGGGGCAGGAGGGAGGGTTCCCCACCAAGTGCTCCACAGCAGACCCGGAAGTGCTTCTGGTCCACTTCTGGGTCCACTGCTAAGTGTGCTGGGGACCGCCCCCCCGTGCACACACTCCCATAGGATGCTTCATCTGCCCCACCATCTCAGTGTTCACCAGCTACCTGGTTCCTTAAGGTATGTAGAAAAAACATTTAAAGCTGTGTCCGTGTCCAAATCATTGAATTTCTCTGAATCTCTCCAAATCGATTCAGAGGGTTCTGATTCAATTCAGAGAGATTAAAGGGTCTCCTGATTGGATTTGGATTCAGAGATTCGGCCGCTGAATTGGGCCAAATCTCCACTGAATCCAATCAGCAACCAAAGCTTCGCACAGCCCTACAGATCAGCATAAAACCTCAGCTACTTCTACTGCAAATCTTGTGAAACATATAAGTGCAAACGTGATATATAAAGACTGTGTGGAACTGTACAAAGCAGTCTATTAACCTGGGTGTTCTGTGAAATATTTTGAATGGAAAAGATCTCCTGCCTAAAGGCCCAATTCCATGCTGTGCTAAAGTGGTGAAAGTTAAGAGTTTTTCTGTACCTCCCTAAAAAGGGGCCTTAAAGGAGAGCTGAGTGCTCAACTGGAGAGGTTGCTGACTTTTTCATTCTTATGTGATGCAGATCTTTCTCAAGGCAAGCTCATGAACACTCTCAGCACCTACTTTAGTCGAGCAGAGCTGAGGGCAGGGCAGATTAATGCATGGGCCAGTGGGGCCTAGACTAAAGGGGCCCCCTGGAGCACCAGGGCCAGCATGGCCCAAGCAGGCACCTGGGCACAGGCATCCGGGGCAGGCAGCATACACCTCCTCCCCTCTGGCCAGCCCAGGGCCAGAGGCTAGGGGTGAGCATGGGGCTTCATGCAGGTGGTGGCAGCTTCCTGGGGCCATCTATTGCCAGGAGGCTCCATGGGTGGCCCTGCTCCCACTCTCTGCTATCTGAGCATGGCCGCCAGCACCAGCCTTTTTGGGACAGGATGGGAGAGCCGCACCCTGCTACGGCCAGCAGAGGGGCAGGCGAGCAGCTGAGGGTGGCTGAGAGTGGCACAGAGCCCATGCCCTCGCCCCAGCCCTGGCATCTCCCACAGTACTGGAGGACTGCAGCCCTGACTGTGACACCTGCCAGGCAGAGGGGCTGGGTTAGGTTGAGGCTGGGTCTGCCTTCACCTCAGTGGTGCTCAAGCCCCACAACTTGCCCCAGACGTGCCAAGGTGGCTGGGCGGGCCCAGCCACAGCCCCCTTGCAGACGCGGAGGGAACCTGCCCTCACTTGTTAGTAAAAATGATTATATGGAGAGCACAGTAGAGTTGCAGCTAAGCCTTTTAATATGCGTAGTTGCTTGAAATGCTAGTTTTTTACTTGCATCAATTATTTTCTACTGGCAATAGCTGTGATACTACTACAGTGACAAGGCAGAATAATTGCTTTCATAAGGAGTGCACCTGGCAATTGTTTATTGTTGTATTTACTTGACTTATAAAATTGTCCCTGTTGTTTTCTAAAACCTACCAGATGAAGGTGAGATGGAGATGCTATAGTGGTTAAAGATCTAACCTAGGCCAGGTGAATTTGGGTTCTCTTCTTTGAACTGCCACAGGGTTTTTGTAAGCCCTTAAGTATGTCACTTAGGTCCAGCTTTAGAAAGGCATAAAGATGACTAATTCCCTCTTATTTAGGATTTTGGAATGTGTAGCTGGATCCAAATTTGCAGGCATATGCAGATTGTGGTGCCACAATCATCTTTGCAGTCCCACAAACCTCACATGTTGCACATTAAACCATGCCCTACTGTTAATTTGCAGCACCAGGACAAAATTTGCTATCAGGAATTCCAGGTAGCAAAAAAAAAACCAAAACAAAAACCCTTGGGGGGTGAGGGGGGAAGCAGTGCAAAACATGCCCAGGTGCCATGTTCTGAGACAAACACAGAGAAGGGAGGAGTAGGCAGCCCAGAGCCTCCACACTGAGGCACTTGGAGATAAGGGAGCAGGCAGTCCTGGCCACAGCCACTTCCAGAAATTGGCTGCCATGCGACTGGCTGCAGGGGACCCCCCCTACTGTTGATGAGATTGGCCATGGGGGGGATCTCCCCCCCCGGTCACTGACTGGTTGCTGGGGGGTACATGCCCCTCCTGACTAAGGTGGCACCAGTCACCCATGCACAGAGCTGCCTGCTCCCCCATTTCTGTGGCTGGCCAGGGCACTGTGTGACTCGAGACGGGGCTCCACATGTCTCGGGAAAGGGACTCCACAGTGGAGCCCTCACCCTGAGGCATGCAGAGACAGGGGAGCATTCAGCCCTGGGATGCCTGCTCCCCTGTCTCCATGTGCCACTCCCTGGCTGGCTGGGGCACAGGGTGCCTCAGTGTAGGGGCTGCCTGCTGGCTAGCTCCATGTTGAGGCACCCTGTGTCTCAGCTAGCTCCCACCCTCCAGCACATGGAGCAGTGGGATAGTGTGTCCCACTGCAGACCGCATGAGGAGGGGCGTGAACTGCAGCACAAAGGAGCGGCACAAATTTGTGCTGCTGAAAAACTGCACCCCTGCTTGTATGGACTGCTCGCATGGACTGCTCATGTGGACTCATTCATTTTTTTCCCCATCAGTAAAATGTAGTAGTACTGCTCAACTAGTCCCTGTAAGGATATATGCATTTAAAATTGTGAACCATTCAGTTATGGGAGGAGGGACAGAAGATGGTGGGGCATATCCCCTGAGATAAACTATTGAATCTGGGCTACAAACAACATTTTCATCGTCATTATCCCACCTCACACCTGAACTTAGAGCACCCATCCCACTATTTGATCCAAACACCACAGAGATGATTGGGAGTCAGCAGGGTGTTCTTCTGTAGTGTCTGCTTGCATATCAGGTGAAGTGGTAGCAGCAGAAATGCCTCCAGAGCTGTGCACTCAGTATATTCAGTGCCACCCAGAATTATCCTGGTGGTACTAGCCATTTATGTTGCTGTCCCTTTCTAAAGTTTTACTGCCCTATGATAGTACAGCCGTGTTGTAAGACTCAATAAATTAGTGTTTGTACACCACATTGATATTGCATGAAAAGGGCTGTACAATTGTTGCAAATGATATAACAAGGGGTAGTTGCCTGAATCCAGACAAGGGCAATTTTAGGTAAGAATTTAGCAAAACATTTTTAATAATGCAGTCAATTAGTCAATGGAATTATTTGCCTGAGGAGGTTGTTAAGGCAGCTATAATTAGAAGGTTTAAGAGTAAATTAAATAAAACAGAGAAGAAATTAATGGAGGAAGCAATCCAGTGCTAGGGTTGGGGAATGGGCTGCATCATAGCCTAAGAGGCCCTTGCCAGTCTGTCAGCTATGATCCTCTAAATCAGACACAGCATGCATAACTTGTAGTACACTCAACTCTGTTTTGTTAACTGGATTGTTCTAGCATTGGAGAGTCTTGCCTATTAACTGTAGGGAGGGAATGAATCACATCTTTCCATATATATTTTGTGGCTGTATTTTTCCTTCCTGGAAGCTTTGGCAAGTACTTCTCAGAGGAGATAACAGATGGCAGAGAACAAGTTCAGTTTATTTGTGTGATGCAATAGACCTTCCAGTCGCTCTGAAATTATTATTTTACCACATTTGTTCATTGCTCAGCCAGCAATCTTCAGACTTCTCTCCAGACCTGGAAAGAAAACTTAACTCTGCACTGGCTGCTACAGCAGCTAGGCTAGATTAAGAGATGAGTCTACCATATTAAGTACACTACATGTGTATAAGAAAAATAGATATGGGCATAAGGGGAAACCTGCCTATTTGATTCTAAAAAGACAACATGTATAATCTGATGCAGAAATCGCATATGACTTCATTTATATACATACAATTGTGTGCCATTTCACCAAAGTACCTAAAGTGTCTTGCAAGTGAGCTGGAAGAAGTAGGGAAAGGTTTCATGTGCAGTAATAAAAGCAGGTACATTGTCTTGAATAAACAACCACATGACAAGAATGAAATCCTGTGATTGCACCTACTGCAATCAATGAAGTATATAATTCCTTATTAGTTAATGCTCCAGTGTAGTTTTATTATAAGTAAAACCTTCTGTATAAGCTGCATCTCATGAGATTATTGTATTGTAAGACCTTTATGCTTTAAATAACAGCAAATAGTGGCTGTTTGGGAAACATGAAAAGCATGAGCCCACCTCATTGGAGTTGTTCATTTTAGCAAGTGCACCGAGATCAGGCACTAAATTAGTTAATATAGGATCATATGCTAGTAAATCATTGGTTGCTAGTAGTTGGGTCTGCACATAAGCATTTACTGTGCAGTAAACAAAATTACTGTGCAGTACTGGCGCACATCTACACGTGCATGCCCATACTGTACAGTCAGTATGCCGAGTTCAGTGTAAATTTGATACCTGCATCATGCAGGTATCAAATTTATGCCCAATTAGTTTGCCCAGCCACTAGGGGGCCAGCCTGAGCCCAGCCCCAGGGCTCCTGGCTTGCCACCTCTCCTGGCTTCAACTTGGAACTAAACTTAGTCCTGAGTGCTGGAAGCATGTGGCCAGAGGCTGGAGCTCCACCCAGTGGCCACAGGAGCACACAGCAGGCTGCTGTGACCTGGGACTAAATTTAGTCCCAGATCATTCACATGTGTAGACATCAGCCTATTCCCACTTACTGCACAATAAATTTAAACTGGTCTAAATACACATGTAGAGACGCTCACTTTGTATTTTTTCTGAAAACTTCCCAGGTTAATTTAGTCATATGATATGGCATTAGGAACTTGTTTTAGTAATATTCTAGTAAAACTAAGTTTTAATTTGAACTTTATGAGGTAACTCAGATTCAGCAGATCTCAGTCTTTTCAGTGATGGAACATTACTTCTCATACACAGCTGTCATATCAAGTTAAATAAAAAAGTGTGTTAATATGCAGAGATACATTAAGGCAAACTGGTGTTTAATTTTGATGGAGCAGCTTATGCAGATCCTATATAATCAGGAGTCAACATGAAGTCATTGAGCATTTTTCTTTTTCTGTGTCAAGACAACAGGATTGGGCTCATTTTGATTATAAAAGAAATAGCCTGTATACCTTTTCACTGCATCATGCTCATCCAGCTAAATTTCTTGCTTTTCAAGCATTGCAGATAAGTAAATCACACATAAAAAATTTAGTGACAAGGTCTCTTCTTGCACATTATTAGGCGCTGTCGGAGCCTTGACCAATTATAATAGGTCATCTTACTCTTGTTATTAAATGACAATGGTCATTAAAATGCCAAACATTTTGACAGAATTCACTTTATAAAATGTCAGCGAGTCTGTATGTTTTTATTAGTTTCAAATCAATTTAGAAATTTCAATAGAATACTTGTAAGTATTCCCAAAGCAATGTCCATTTCTGACTTTCTGCACGCACAAAATATTACAAATTAATCAGATTTTCAGATTTCTGCATAATAGCTCTGCACATTTATTGCTTAATCCCATTATAAAATGCTGTTATGATTGACACATTGCTGTAGAGATAGAAGTCAATTGAATAATATGTAGCAGTCAATTTTATTTGTACCCTAATGTGGGGAAGAATTTTTTTTTCACATTTCCATTATTTATAAGTCTGTCCCCTTGGAGAATATATAGAAGAATTTGTTTTAAATGAGCCGATAATACCTTCTTTAAAATTTATAAGTATGACAGAATCATATCCTTTCTTCCTTTGCAGACCATGGCATACCAATATACTGGTTCTGAATTGTCTTGCACTTGCTATTCATAGGATAAACATTGGAAAAGGGGATCTTGTTAGGTTTACTTAGAATTGGATTTCAACAACCCAGCAGAAGAAAAACTAACAGAACAAAAGCTACCATACTAACTAAAATCCTAAAATTGTAGCTAGGTTTTTCTTTATTTAAGACTTTAAGCACCATCAGTCCTTTGGATACAGAAATAAAGTCAATCTGATCCTGCAGCCCTTGCTGAAAGAGTTTCTGACTCAATGGGAGTTCTGCCTAAGACAGGTCTGCAGCATTTGGCCTTAGCTTTGAAAGCCTCTTGTTGGTCATTAGTTACCGCTGTTATGGATTTTCTTTTCATTCTCTTTTTGATGTCTACTTTGAGGTCTTCAGCAGAATCTAAATAGTCGTACCAGAGGATGTTTTATGTTCAGCATGCTTATTTTCAAGTTTGTGTTGGATTCTGATTCTCTTAATTAGTGCTAATATACCCTGGTGAAACAGAGTTCTGCTTTTCATTTTCTATGTACATTTACAGAAAGGAAGGAAGAAATGTCACTCACAAACAAGCATTTTTTTAAAACTTTTTCTAGTGCTTTTTAGTGAGCGATACGGGATTTTCTGCCTCCATAAGTAACAAAAGAAAAGGCATTATTAAGATATTAAGTTGATGCGACTTGATTGTGTCTCCGATTTGGTTTGAGAAATTAGAATTACTGGTGCTCACCTAAGCATAAAAAATGTAGTTCCCACACACACAGTGCTCATGTACTGTATGTAAATTGCTGTATAATACAACCCACATTAGCTGTGCTGATGATAGCTTCAGTTTCACCGCTGTCAGATTTCTATATCTCTCTGAATGAGTTGGCTGGCCTGAATGAACGTTAGCATAATTTATGCAGCTGATAAGTGATTTGAGCACTTGAGTTATTGATAAAACACTTTAGCATATCATTTTCAGCTTGATGTTATGTGACATCACAGTAAAATGTAATGTGCTGGTCCCCAGGCTAGACATTAAGGTAGAGCTTCTCTTTGAATTCCAGGGGCCAGAGGAAATACAGTGCTGTCTGATACAAGCACAGCTGACCAGCACCAGACCAGTCAGTCCCACCCAGCGTTCCCTGTTGGGCCCCAGGTCAGTATCTTTCAGTCAGCTTAATTAAAAGAATGCAGCTTGATTAAAGTAATTAACAACAGCTCAAAAAGCACCTAATAGTATCATGTTAAAAATAAGGTGAAAGATCGTGGTTGTATTAATATACGGCTATGTGCAGAGAAACATGTGCATGCCACTTATATTTTATAAACATGTACTATATGGGGTGTTACTTAAAGAAAAAAATGCTTCTATGTGTTTTTTGTTTGGTTGGGTTTTTTTGTCCAGGGAGTAAAATGTAAATAGTTTGTGTGTTTATAAAATTAAGTTATTTGAACCTTACATCAGTTACTTTTGAAACCCAGGTCATGATTTAATATAAAAACAAGTTAATGTAATTTTAATGCAAGCTTAGCTTATTGGGTTTGACAATCCTGTGCATCACATACAGCTTGTGCATTAATAAAGAAATCCATTCATTTTTGTTTTAAAGCCCAATTTTTATTTTTATTTTTACGATAAGGTATGTGTGCACAATAGCGTGGTTCTGAACAAAGCGATAAAATGTTTGATTTTTCCATGTCATTTTATACAGTGATTTTTCAAGTTCAACCAACTACTCCAGAAAGCCAAGCAGATATGTAATGTTCTAACCCACTTTACAAAGCAGTCTGTGAGCATCCCGTGGATTGCATAGCTCCTGGCAATTGTTAATGTTGTGTCTAGTTTTTAGCAGGATGGAGTTGGGAAAACTGGGTTTAAATATTTGCAAGTTGGGTTGAATTTGGCTTTCTTGAATTTATTAACCATCTTTGAAGCATAGGTAGTATATTCTTTTTGGGGTGATTTGACTTAAGCCATTTCAAGAATCATAGCATTTGATATGATTTTTCAGGGTTTTGGGCCTCAATTTTTAGGATCCTCAAGGCTCTTTTCTTGTTAGTGGAAACGTGTGCTCTATTATGTTACAGAAGCAGTGCATTGTGATTGTATGTATGTACTGTAACAGTACCAATGGTCTTGGGCACATTGTGGTACACTTTTAGCCATGCTCTTCCTTTTTTCAAGTGTACAGTAAAATATACTCACTGTATATGTTTCATTACAGCCATTACTGACAGCACAACAGTTAGCCTCGGCAGTAGCAGGGGTGATGCCAGGAGGCACTCCAGCCCTAAATCAGCCTATCCTTATTCCTTTCAACATGGCTGGACAACTGGGTGGTCAGCAAGGACTGGTCCTAACTCTGCCTACAGCTAATCTCACCAACATCCAAGGGCTGGTAGCAGCAGCTGCAGCAGGAGGCATTATGACTTTGCCATTGCAAAATCTACAAGGTAAACCATATCAATACATTTTTACAGGTAGATCCATTTTGTCAATGAAAATGCTACTCTGGATGGCAAATCCTATTGAAAAGTCAATAACTTGATTATTTTGAATATTGCAGATATACGGAAAGCATACTGAATACTTACTGTGTTTTCACAGAAGAAGTTTCAGCAATATTTGATATAAATATTCTGTCTGAGTCCATAGGCCAGTACTTTGGAAGTAGCAAATTGATTGTTCTGTCATTGTTGGTTGATGTCTTTTTTTCCCACTGTTGATTCTGAAATTTGGAAGTGGCATTATGAATTCAAGTAATCTGTTCAACCACTGCTGATTCTTTGCTGGGGGATTAGAGTGCAATGAGTGAACCAGTGCAAATAGATACTAAAGATCAGGATGAAATCATTTTAAGAAAAAAATGCATTTAATATTCTTAGTAAAAAAATACAGTTCCCATATGTAACTGCTATTGGGCACTTCATTACATTACCATAATTGTATCTACCAGGTAACTGATGGTACTTTCTGGCATTGTACATCAGAGTTGTGTGCATCCCAATTAACATACCCTGCTGGAGCCAGCCAGACAAATTAGCAGTAGTATGAGGGGTCTGTCTTCTAATTAGTTACCACCTTCCATGGTTTCTTTGTAACATAATCAAGATTGCAATGAAATGGAATAAAGCGCATCCAAATCTACACCAAATCTGACTACTTTTTCAGCACCTTTGGGCAGCTGATGGCTAGCCTCATTTAGACTAGACACCAGTGGTTCAATGAGGCACACAGCTGGCCTGGTCCAGTTTAAGTATGCATCTGACTACATGTGTGTTCTGAGCACTGTGTGTGCTCCTTAGCTGTAGCAGAAGGACCAGACCTGCATCTCTGCCTCATTTTGCTTGCACTGTAATGTTAGACTGAGAACCCAGTACAGCCAAAATAGCATGTAACTGTAATTTCATAATGTTCTTGTCCAATCAGTGAGTTTTGCTGTCAGTAAAATGCTACAGTACAACATCTCTAATGTGAAGCATAAAGGTATTTACCTATTATTCAATTGCGTTCATTGTTTCTTTGACAGAGCTTGTTCATGAGGTGAGTTGCACAATGGACAACAGATAAAATGTTAACCAAAAACCCACAATGAAACTGTAAGAGTGTCTTGACAAGATTAGGAAAAAAAGTGCCTCCTTTATGAAAGAAATGGAGGGTGGGAGCGGGAAGGATCAAATACAGATTTAGACCTTTCAATTTTTCTTTTTTCTTTTTTTTTTTGCTGACATAAACTCTGGGAAAAGTTTTCCACAGACAAAATAGGAGTTCTACTAAGTGAATGCTGTACACAGCACTCTGCGCACTTTTTAGGTGATTAAACTCCCATTGTTGCTGATGACTTGATGGATTGTTTGAAGTGCCGAAGTCTACAGGTTGTGAAAGAGAGAAAAGGAGAGACAGTTAATGCATTGAACAAACTCCCTTACAAACTGCGAGCATGGTGCTCTCACCTGTTGGTGCAGCTACATGCCTTTACCTTGTGCATGTTTTAAAGTTTAATGTCAACAGACCTTTCTTATCATAGTTGTAAATGGTTTTCACTTTAATGTTTAAAATAATGTCTTTCTCGTACCATTAAGCTGTACTGAGGAACCTGTCATTCATAAATCATAGATGAAAAGGACACACTAATGCACAAATTTTGCTTGTTTAAAATTTGAGAGTGCATGTAAAATAGGGAACTGGAGATTAAAAAAATAATGTAGGAAGAGGAGTGGGTAAAAGCCAATATAACAAAGTAAAGGGGAAGTGGCTTTTTAGTGTAGGTGGATGATGAAATCTTAATGAAGAAACAGGCATTATAAAAATGTATCCCTCTACTCAAGAGTGTTCCAGCTTATGGCTTCTGAGTGTATGGTATTATAAATAAACATAAGCACATACAATCCTTACGTCACAAATTCATCCTTCTTTGTGAAGCTAGATACTAAGGACTAAACCTGACAGCCTGTGCACTTGAGTTCAGTCTTGTGTGTATACTCACTGGCAGAAAGTAAGATCACTTTTAAGCAAATTTTGCAAGCACTGACCTGAGTAGCTGTAAAGTTTTTCTTTAAAATCTTTACAAGAAAATAGAAACATAGGATTTGGTACAGAAAATGATCTCTTCAGTCTGTTTCCCACACTATTGAAGCGAAGCATGTCATCTAACCCTGTTAATAAATGCTTAAAAAGGAGGGAAGGGACTATAGCATCATTGCAAATGTCACCTCTTTTCTTTGTTTTATTCATTCTTTTTTCCTAGTCTCACCAATAGTATGATTTTGGCAGCATTAACAACTAGAGTAGTACTGAACCATGGTCTGTTTACTAATCTAGCTCCTTCTGCTCATATCCAAGTGCTTCATAGCTTTGATTGTATCCCAACTCTGTGTAGTAAGGAAGCACTGTTATTCCCATTTTCCACAGGGGGAATTAAGGCATAGAGAAACCAAGCATTTGGTGCATGAAAAGAGTTGCCCCAAGACATGGAACCTTGAGGCAGAAGCAATATAAGCAAAGTCTATAGAAGGAATAAGCTACCAAGGGGAGAAATCACTTTGTCCCCAGAAGGAAATTGCTCTGGATGGATATTAAGGTAAAATTTCCCCAGTTAGGGCAGATTTATATCATTTTCAGGAGTTGTCTCATAGTCTCAACTTTTTTTTCCTCCCACCTGGAGTTTTCCTGAGCACCATATGTGACTTAGGTATTGGAACCTACTTAGTTCATGCTTTTGCAGATTTTGTGGAAACCACAAAATTGGACATTGTCTGCGAAGTCTGATGAATCCAAAAAAAAAAAGGTACTAAAAATAAAGCTTCACAGCCCACCAGGGCAGAGGGAGGGAACCACCAGCACAAAGGGGAACAGCTAAGAAGGCAGCAGCTAAGAAGAGGCCACCCCCTGCTATTGCCCCTTGCTGATGACTGGCTGAAAGGACAGCAGCTCCGCCCCTCTCCACCAATCAATGATGAGGAGTGGGGCTGCATGACAGGCAGCCCTCTAGGCCAGTTGCATGAGGGACATCCCTCTGAGCCAATCAGTGGTGAGGGATGGGGCCACTTGTCAGACGGGCCAATGAGAGGTGTGGGGGGGCCACTGTGATAAGCCTGCGAAAAGGGTGGCTGGCTCCATGATCAGCCTGGAAAATCAGCCTTCTGCCTCCTTGATTTCAGTAGATCCCTACTTATATAACTTACCCATGGTCACTTTGGAAGCATGTGGCAGAGCACAAGCTTGAGTCTTGGGTCTCCCTAGAGCTGAGTGAATGCTTTAAGCTCTACATCACCCTTTCTTTTGAAAGTGACTCTCCTACTTAAGACACCTCCTTTAGGTTACACAATTGCATGTTTAATGAAAATGCGACAGAGAAGCAGATTAGAGTGCCACAGTTTATGATGACCTCATCTATGTGAGCTGTCTTCAGTTCCATTGCATTCAGCTAATTCTCTAATTCTCTTTACTTCATCTTCTGCCATGGCCTTGTAATAGATAAGGACACTTTGTCTTATTGTTTGGTATGAAAGTATGCTTATTAGACCATTTGGAGAAGGTCAGCACATTCTTGTTTATTCTTGCCCTTTGTGACAAGGAGCTGACACGTGGCCAGTCATCGTACCAGCCCATTTCTCTGTCTACAGTAGTCTGCCCTCATTCACCTTCCGAGTCTAGCTGTTCTAAAACTGTTGTAAAATACAGGAGGCTGCCCATTTAAGTGCCCTGATGCCTAGAGCATTATACACAGCTCTGACCTTCCCTATACCGTGTCCTATGCCTTGCAGATAGCATCCAAAGTACTTTATCCTCTGACCCAAAAACTCAGCCTCAAAACATCTGACGGCTTACTGGGGTCTCAACATCTCTGCCCCCTCATTGGGACTCACTCACTAACTACTCATGGGGCTGGCCTATACACAGTCCTTCAGGTTGCCCCTGTGACCCTACTCTACGAGCCCCTGTGCAGCCCTTCAGGTCACCCCTGCAACCCTACTCTGTGCGGCCTCACTTCAGTTGACTCCTCCACCCCCTACCTGGGGCCACTCTTTGGACGCCCTGCACTGGGGTCCTAGGGTCTTACACCCAATGGGCTCAGGTGTCTATAGGCACGCCTGGCCCCACTGCCTGTCCTTACTCTGAGTTCCCCACCAGGTTGTGGGGTCTGGGGCTATATGATGCCCCTTACTCGCCTTTCACTAAGGTGGCACCTGGGACACAGCTTGGCATTTGTTGGGAACCACCCTGCCATGGGCAGACCCACCACATCATCCATCCCTAGCAGGGTGTAGTTTTTCATCATTCCCCAGGACCAGGAACCTCCTCCATCCCCATAGTTCCTCCCTATACCTCCAAGATGTTCCATGAACAGCAGCTCCAGGCAGTCAGTGTTTTCTCTGGCTGCTTACAGCAAACTGCTAGCTCAGCCCTGAGGGCCTGGGTTTAAAAAAGAGGCTGCTCATCCTCCTCCACCTTCATTGGATTCCTTAGTGGAGACTCCTTTCAGTAACTCATATCCCTGTCATTTGTGGAAACATGAACCTTTTCTAGACTGATTCTCTGCCATTTTATTCTATCAGTAAATTTCTGATGCTTTTAATCCCAGCCACCCAGGCTGCCTGGCTCAGAAATTTTCTGGAATAATGTTTAAAGTGGTACTTAGTCCAGTACAGCACTTGACCACATACTTAACTATGATCATGAAAGCAGTTCCATTAAAGTGTATAGAGCCATCAGTCTGCATGGGGGGCAATGGGAGTTTGCAGAGTGATTACAAAAACAAGGAAAGAAAAAATGTGGGGGAAAAAAAGAAAGCATTCAGTGATAAGAACTATGGGGAAAGAAAGTTAGTGGTCAAGGTGAAAGAAGACATTTTAAAATACAAAGAAGGAAGGTTGATAAAATGCAAAAATTGGAGCCATGAAAAAATGATACATACTATATAATTAGTCAGTAGAACGGACATGTTTGTCTGTCTGTGAGTTACCTATAAATAGACTAATTTTTACCTGATTTTTTTTGTTCCATGAAATCGTTTAGACATTTTCTGGGCTTGGTCTTATACCACTGAAGTCAATAGGAATTATTCTGCTGACATCAGGGAACACAGATTCAGAATCTAAGTAAACATGATCTTAGCATACAGATTCCTGGCATGCGGCTCTTCTTGACTAAATATTTCAGTATGCTCAAGTCACCATATTATGATCATGGGATATGATTGTCACCATATTGTTTCTACTCCCTGATTGGATAATTCAAACTTACATGAACAGGAGGAGGGCGCAATATTTGAAGACAACCACGTAAATACTTGTGGTGAAAATGTGTATGACATGTTATCTACATGGGGTAAGACGAAGCCACAGATAATAGCATCCTGAGATCCTCATGAGTTGAGGACAAAGACAATTATTAGCAGTGTGAAAAAAGATAATGAAATGTGACCCATAGTTGTTTGTAAGACTTCTGCTTTCCTTTGAAAAAAAAAATCACTCCTACTGGGGTTCACTGAACAATAGTGACACTTCAGTGGTATTTATAACCCCTAGAAATAAATTGTGATTTCTTTTCCAAAATATTTGCAAACATTTTCTTTTTCTTGTGCCATATTTTGCAACTCTAATAGAAGTGTCCTGCAGGCAGCAGAAGCTTCAAAGGAGATATCATACCAACGCTGGTGAGAATGTAAGAAGGGTGGTAGCTACAGCAGTTGTTACTGTGGAAATTTGTTTGTATAGTGTAGTTGTTCTTTTATTGCTGTACACTAACTGGAGGATCCAGCACTCACTGGGCACATCTACACCTTTTCTGCCAAGTAGACTAATTAATAATGCAGTAAATGTCTTGAACTTACACATCATGTTATTAGGCCACAGTAAACTAATAAACTCCACAGCAGGATATTACTTGTAAATACAAGCATTATCCTATTGCAGAGTTATTTGCTGCACAGCAACACACGTGCAGACACTGACCTGGAAGTAAATTATACCCAGTCAGCCTAGCCAGCAGGGGGCCACACTCCTGCCTGTTGCCTAGCCACATGCTTGGGCAACTGCAGGAGCCTCACAGCCCAGCCACCCACTGCTCAGTCCTGACTCCCCATGTCTCCTCCCATCCCAGGGCTGACCCCTGGACCACACTGCCAGCACCAGCTGGAGCCCAGGCCTGACCCCTGTGCTCCCTGCCAGCCTAGGACTGGTACCCAGGCAGCTGCGGCCAGAGCCTGGAACTCCCCCTGGCTGCTGCAGAGGGGAGAAGTACAGGGTAAGAGCACCCATGGGCTAAACTGCTCCTCCTCCGCTCAGTTTGTTGCTGTCCTGGGGCACATGTAGGTGCTCCACGTGGGAGTAGTTTATTTATTCACATTAATTGCATGGGTAGACACACCCACTGAATTGCAACATGTGCTTTGCAGACCACCAGTGGTGTCCAGGGACTACAATTTGGGAATCTCTGACTTAATGACTATCCCAGCTATAATTACATAAAGTTTCACATGGCAGTGTTGCACAGATCTGTACAGTTATGAAGTTTGAACGATATTTTCAACCTCAAACTGAGTTGCCAAAGGGAAACAATGAGTTGGAATTTCTAGCCTACTAACACTGAATTGCATGCGTTTTATTTTCACTGCAAACTGTAGTGTTTCTAAAGTGGATGTCAATAATTTATTTCCAAGTCAGGGTTTCTCAATCCTGAGTTCTGAAAGGTAGAAGAACAAACTATCTCACCAAATCATTAGTGAAAGGCTTCTGTGCTGAAAGAAAGCCTTATGCTACTGAAAATGTGAAATCATTAAATTACATTATTTAAACAGCAGCAAGTCATATTTTTAACTGCTGTACAGTGGAGAAAAAAATTATTAAACAGCTGGAGAGCTTGGAGATAGCCATTAAAATGCACTGATATGGTAACAGTAGACATAAGTAATGGTAAAAAAAATAATTTTAAAGGCTTTTTTTCTCTTAGAGATCTGACCAGTCAGTGCAAATGTTGGGTAAAGATGTAACAGTGACAGAGACACAAAATGTATTGTTTACATTTATTAGATCTTGTTTCATCTTAACATAGATTTGTATCTTTAATTGTGCTACAGATACAAAGTAAGCATGCACTCTTCCCATTCCCCATGTACATACAGCTTAAAAATTAGGTACAGGATAGATATGAGAAACAAGAAAGAGGCAGAAAAGAAATAAATGGCAAACCTCAATTGCTTGCTGATTTAGAGCCTAGATTCCAGTTTTGAGAACATTTTTGCCTTTTAACTAAAGTGATGCAGTCCCTATTCATTTGTATTCCCCTTCAAGTGACATGAAATAGCTTTCAAAGTCTACAGAAAGGCACTGTTTCACTTATGTATTTTAATGAGCACCAATGTCAGTAATAATCAAAATGATGTTTCACTTAGAGGAATAGTTTATTCCCAGGTACTTATGCAGTGTACCAACATCACCAGAACAAGAATGATAAGGACCAAGTAGTGCTGCAATTCAGCAATTTCGGTGAAGCCCTCAGACCAAATATGCCACCATCATTATAGGAAGCCAGCTTAGAAAACAGTTGCCAGGCAAGACTCACTTGCAGAAAGGAAGGGGTCAGCTAAGCTCCTTGTCTTTGAGGATTCAGGGATTTGTTCATGGTAAAGGAATGTAAATGATAATATTCCTCTAAGTATAATGCAGCATGTACAGCATTTATGCGGATTAGACAATCACCAGAGCCAGGATTCTCTGGACTGGCAGCATAATTCCTTGGAAGCCGTGTTGTAAAAGAAGTGAGGAGATAAGAACATGTTAGAAGCACATGATCTTGTGCCTCTGTATAACTTGCAAGACCTGCAGTGTTACAGGGCCTAATCCTAATCAGGACCTAATGCTTTGTTTCTTCCATGTGAGAAGGACACAAATCCTTTCTGAAGGATGAACTGGAAGAACCTCACTGAGTTTCCCTATTCTTCCAGGTAACTCTGTAGGTTTTTCTCCAGAAAGCAGTTCCTTGGCCTCATATTATTTGCTCATCTCATGCAATGACAAAATAAATGCTTCATGGAGTGAATGTGAAAGACTTCAGGCTTTTTAGTTACTACTTATTATTTTTTGTTCACTGCACTAGCTGTTGGATATTTATGTTTTTGGCCCCATAAATTAAAGACGTAACATTATGAATATTAAGATGCCATAGTAGTGTGGGTACATGTGCATGTATGTATGTGCATATGCATGCTGTGTTGCTGATTTTCACCAAAAACAGGCACCAGACCTACTTGACCTAACTGATATGTAACAGTGTTTAAGTTAAATCAGTTTATTGAACTTCTGTCCTAGATGCCCTTTAGTTCAAATTAACTCTCAGTCCCCCAGCATCCTTGAATACTTTGTACCTCCACTGCAAACTCCCTCTCTCAGGGTGGGTGGGCTACTTTGGCCCAAGCTGTCTGATCCAGGAGGCTGAGCAGGGAGGCATGCTGTAACGCCCCCCGGCTTCTAGTCTGGGCCATTGCAGGCATGTGGCTGCATTTCTGGAATCAAAAGTGAATGTCTGTTCATTTGCTTATTGGTTCCATCTACACAGCTTAAACTTCCCTGCAAAGATTGAATCAGTTCAGCCTTGGGCTTTCTGACTGTCTGTATTTAGCCATCATGACTGTGGATCACCGTAAGTGAGAAGGCCATACAGTTCAATTTAATTCTAAAAAAGCAGGTTCCCTTTCAAAGTTATAAAACCAAATTGAGTCAGTCTGTACAGAAAACTCCCTCCAAAAATACCTGCCAAGCGCTAGACGGGCAAGGCAGAAGCTGGCCGCTCCTATTCCGCATTCTTCCTGGTAGTTGCATGATTTGCTTTTTGAGAGAGAAAGAGAGATGTTAATGGGAATATACCCCTTTATTCAACAATAAATATCCTCCCCTCAGCTCAAGCTGATGCTGCTCTTGGCAGGAATATTCTGTGTGCAGAGCTGCAAATGAAATTTCTGTCAACCAGAACATGGATGCATTTTAATGTTGTTTTTAAGTATATCTTTGTACCTGTTTCCAGTAGCCTTTAATCTTCTTGAAATTAGAGCATGACAGTTTAAACTAATGTAGAAAAAATTCATTCAGGTAATGTTAAGCTTTTAACTTACAATAATTGTTCATTCCAAATTTTATTGCCCTTGTAAGTGCAAATACTTGCTGTTGGATGCCTCTGTCTCTTACTTTAGCATTGCAGTACATTGCCACATGCCCTGGTGCATCATATGCAAAAGAGGTAATTCATACATACAGTAAACACACATATTGCTCATATGAGCTCATATGCTGACCTGAAACTGAAGAACTGCAGGGTAAGTTAAAGATGGAGTACCAGGATAGATTTACAGCTTTCAGTCTTAACCTCCTTACTTTGGTGGGTTTAAGTCAGACATTTATAGTCTTTCTGGTTTAATTTCTTTTGTTTTTCTATAGTATTTATATTAATAAAGTCCCTATGATTCATGTTTTAAAACCTCCCTGGATACAAACTTGTGTTCCTGATAGACCAGCAAGACTCTAATCAAGTACATATATATTTAGGGACTCATAAAAACAACAAAGTCTTTATTGACCAAGTGAGTTTACGGGCATTTTTAATAATACAGATTTTGAACCCACAGACCGTACAAGCTAACAGCTTGGGACCCAATTTTTTAATGAAATTTCTTCAAAATCTATCTGGTTTTGTTTCATTTAATGGAGAACAAAAATTTAAAAAAATTTTTAAAAAGCTTTGAACCTGCATTGTGTCCTTCTTATTAAAGTCTCTGCATATATTCAACTGGGAATATTTACAGGATTTTTTAAATTCTGTTTGCAGTTGAAACTGCTTAATTCTGGAAATACTTTTTCATAATGTGGTGTAGTCCACATTACTTCATTGCTGAAGTTACTTCATTGATGGAGGCCAGTGGTCACATGAGTTCATGGACTTGAATAGCCATACAGCATAAAGGCAGGCAAAATTCTTCAGGTAGCTGTTAGGGCTGTGTAAAGCTTCGGTCCCTGATTCAATTTGGTGGAGATTTGGCCTGATGCGGTGGCTGAACCTCCGCATCTGAATCAAATTAGGAGACCCTTTAATCTCTCCTAATAGAATCAGAACCCTCCAAATTGATTTAGAGAGATTTGGAAACATTCGGCTATTCGGACATGGACACAGTTTTAAATGGTTTTTCTACATACTTCTAGGTACCAAGCCGCTTGCGAATGTTGCGATGCTGGGATGCATGGAGTGTCCCACAGGAGCATGGGGGGCTCCCCAGCGTGCTTGGCAGTAGACCTGGAAGTGGACCAAAAGTGGAAACTTCCAGTCCACTTTTGGGTCTGCTGGGAGCGCATGGGGGGGGGCCTTCTGTGCCCCCATGGCTCGGCGATTGGTGCCTCCTGGGTCTGGGGGGGCTCCCAGGGTCCCCTCACGGCCGATCACCAAACCAGGGGGACCTAGTGCATTCCCTGGGTTCACTGCTGAGCACATGGGGGGGCCCCCACGCTCCTGTTGGACACTTCATCTGTCCCAGCATCTCAGCATTCACGAGCCACGCCTGGTACCTCAAGGTATGTAGAAAAAACATTTAAAACTGTGTCTATGGCTGAATCGCTGATTCTCTGAATCAGCATCAAATCTTCAGATTCGAATTTCTCTGAATCGATTCAGGGACAGTGATCCGAATCACAGGCTACTTCATTTAGGAATGTAGGTCTAAGCACCTAGGAACATAATTAAATTCTTAAGTTTCAATCCTAGTTTTCTCATATACACACTTCCCATTGACTTTAAAGAGAGTCTCACCCCTGCAAAGACCAGACATATCTGCATCATATTCTTGGCATGCATTAATCACATACAAGCTGTTGATGCTGGACGTAGACAATGGATATTATGCATTCAAAGTATAACTTAATATTCAGTAAAAACCTACATGGTAAAAATGTTATATGGAATAGATAATGTGTGCCTGCCATGGGCCTTGGTGAAATCTTTGCAACTCTAGTGCTTTCAACTCATATGTTATATACTAAAAGAACCAGTTCACATTTTCTTTTATACAAGTCAACACATCCTTGAAGCACAAGAGCATTAACTGAATAGGAGGCACATGAATGTGTAGTATGAATAGCATATTATGTAATAAGTAGAGGGTCCTGGGGAACCACATTGTCCCAGGATGAAGATCGCTTGCAGCCCCAGGAACACTGGAGCAATACAGGCTTATTTTCAAAGTAAGACTGTCACATAAGGAATTGTGTGCTCCCTAACTGCACCGTGTAGAGCTATAATTCCATTGCAATATTCTAGCGACACCCTGAACCTTGGCAGTGTTTTGTAGAGTTTCCTAGAATCTCAAAATAGAATGATAACTCAAACTTGCACTAATGTGGTGGCTCTTTGCATTGTGAGTTCTCTGGGGCGGGGACTGTCTTTGTTGCATGCCTGCAGTGCCTTACACAATGCAGTTGATTGTTGGTTGGGGTTTTGAAGCACTACTATCATATAAATAATAATAATGTAGGTTAAAAGAGGGGCTCCTTTTTCTTACTGTTTTTTTTCCTTCTCTCTTCTCTTGTGTCTGTATTCCAGATCCCCCTTCTGTGTCTTTTATCCTGTTTCTCAGCTTATCTTCACAGGCATTCTAGTCTTTCTCTCAATTACAACCCACTGCACCTCCATTCCCCCATCACACACAAAATAATAAAGGTAACATCAAAACTGAGCAATACAAAAGGATGAAAACGCTCACTTTTTTAATACCTTGCAGGAAATAATGAAAACTCCGCTGAGGTATTCTGGTGGCATCATAAACCATAAAAGTAAAACTTGAGTGGTTTGTTCAGGTCACCAGACCCTGATATGGAATTATATCCTTTGGGTAAAATTCTACAGTCATGGAGATCTTCATGCCCAAGTCTTTTGCTCTAATCCCAAAGCTGCTTTGGAGCTGCTTATGTTCTTCTGACATTTTATGTTTTAGAAGCACATAGCCCCAGTGGATTTAATAAGGAGGAGAGTCAAAGGGATTGCAAGACCTGAGTTCTCTTCCCCTGAGTTCTGTCACAGATATCTGGTATGACCTTATGCATAGTATCTCTCTGACTTAGTTTCCCAATCTGTAAAATAGTGGTGATGATACTTGAAAAGAAGCTCAGATAATAAATATGTATTGAATGCCTTGAGACCTCAGATGGAAGGAGGATTGTATAATTACAATCTGATGCTGTAATTGGTAAGTGTAATTACTAGTCATAAACCCCAACACAGGAGGTCATAAGTTATTTCAGGATTAGGAATTGTGAAAGTAAGTATCCAGATTTGGACCTATAATGGTTACTTCCAACCAGGAGAAGGGAAACAGTTCTGCTGTTACCTCTAGAAGTACCATAGAAATTGTCTGCTTGTGGGTTGGAATCGAAAGTCTGTGTCCATCCCCCCCTGACACACACACACACACACACACACACACACACACACACACACACACAGAGTTAGTGGTTTTAGCTCTCTGGATCTGAGTGTGCTTTTAAATCTGTAGAAGAATCTTGGGGCATCAGCTTTGCTCCACCTCAGTACAAATTACTTGGGTTCCAGGGGTACCATTTTCCCCAAGACTTCCTCTCCCAAACTGAATTGTTGCTTTTCCACTTACACTTCGGACCATCTAAGTCCCATTGGCTTTGAGAGGAGTATAATATACCCTGGGGATAGTAATATCTTCTGCACAATTATGGTCCAACAGAAGTTTCTCATTGACATAATCAAATATTTCTGAATCTAAACTGCTTGAAGCATGGAAACCACCATATTTCTGTCTTCAGCCTGTTTTATCTTGGTGCAGCTTTCAACTTATACTCTTTTTAAACATAATCGTGTATAGATTTGATGCTATTTTATGTTTCTTTCTTTAGTTATTGTCATTCATAGTGATAAACAATTTATAATTTTATGTGATCAATTTGTCCTCCTCCCCGTTGAAATGCACACGCCTTTCATTGAGCCTAGAATTTCATCTCATACCTAGTGGTGTGATTCCACTGGAGAAAGTGACCTTGTTTTGGATTTATGGAATCTGGGCTGTGAGTTTCTTTCACTCTCTGTATCTCAGATCCTATTGCCATTTTTCCTCTTCTGTCCCCACCTAACCCATACATTTCTTGACCTTCATTTTCTCATTCTCCATTCCACCATGATTTTTAGAGATATACATATGTCAAATGGCATCATGTGTGTATATATATATGTGTGTATATACATACATATATACTTCTATATGTGTCCGTAAATGTACACATTTTCTCTGTGTATAGGCCACATGCACCATACCATAAATGGTACCATGAGGTAATGGTATCTGAATCCAAGATGACGTTGTATATAAGATGACCCACCAATAATTAAATTCTACACATGGAAAATGCATAAATTAGTTTTAGTTTTCCATTTCTAGAATCTAAGTATTGGAGGGTCATCTTAAATTTTCTCCCTCTCCCCTCGCTCCCCACTACAGTGACAGAAAAAGCACCAGGAGGCAGGCACTGGGGGAACAGCAGCAGGGGAGTGAAAGTGCATGAGCTCCAACCCTTGACCCTACCCCTTGTTTCCCGCTTGCCTCTCTTTCCTGTGCCTCACCATGGTGCCTGCACCCCTGGTGCCTGTCCCTCCCACTGCTTTCTCCTTCGGCCTTCTCCCCCTCCACATGTAGTTTTATAACTACATAGTTTATAACAATAATAATTTATAAAGGTTATTTTTCCATTATATCAGGAGTCAAGTAAGAAGGATATGAATTTCTGTTGGTTATCAGGCTATTACAAGATTCCATGTGTATTAAATGTCTGTTTATTAAAAGAGGTAGTAAGAACAGTATATATACACACTAAGGCCAGGTACAGACATTATACCTTTACCAGTATAAGTGATTGAAAACTGACCTATACCCATAACAGAACATGAGTATAGTACACATAGACTGGTTTAAAAAATAGCAGAACCCAGTCTAAGATTTGCACACTACCCCTCCCCCGCCCAGTCCTCCTCCCCAACCAAAGGGTGAATGTGTATTTACTAGTCTAAACTATACCACTTTCTATGCATAACTTAGATTGATTCCATTTTGGGCTTTTTGAAGCTACCTAGCCTAAATGACAATGGAATTATGAAATAAATGTTTCCAAATAATTCATTCATTGGCTTAGAATTTGAGAGTTAACTTTCCATTACAAATTTAAAAAGAAAAAAAGGCTCAAGAAACAGCTTAGTGTTTATACTGCCCCAACTGTGGGTATAGCAGGTTGAAAAATACATCCACAAGATATTACATTCCGATTCTGTTAGTGAAATGTTAGCCTAGGCTTTTCTCAATGATGCCACATAGTTTGTGAATTGTAAAAGACAACAGCATTTCTCCACCCAACAAAGTAGCATGATTAAAAAAATGTTTTGGTTCAGCAATTTTTTTTCCCATTTTACTGCTAACAAAATCGGTTCTTTAAATCTTTGTTTCATCAATCTTCAGTAGGAGTGGTGGTTCAAAGTTACATCTTATTAAATTACAGTTATCCAATGTGAGCATCTAGATTTGTTGAAACCAAAATTAAAAACATAATGTTTGTGCTGTTTGTCAGTAGTCTTGAGTTGGTAGCGTGTATAAGACTTAAGTGTGTTTTTATGTATTTATGTTCCCATGTGTGCCATTATTTTAAAATTTCTTAGCAGTATATATATATATATATTCAACATTTGACATAAAATAATTTGAGTTTTCTATGTTTGTGAGATAATTCACAAGGGAGAAGGTTGCATTAAATAAATAATAGAGATAAAAATTTTACTTCCATATATTTCAAAGCTAATGTAGCTAACTTACAATGGAATGGTAACACAAAGACACAGTGCTATAATTTGATTGATTTGTTTTGACAGCAGCCAAATAATTGAGAGTGAAAGGTGTCAGCATAGATGAAATATTGTATAAGCCACATTCAGAAGGCAACCCCAGCAGCAATAGCAACTGGAGTTTTATTTCCTTTGATATCGCACTGTTACTCACTTCCAGTTTATTATAAAACCATGAAAGGTACACAACTTTACCAACAAGGGAGGCTTTATGGGGAGGATAGAAATAGAAGTTTGTCAGGTACTTGAACAATAGATACTGACAATGGGATTTATGATGGATGCAATATACAAGGGTAAATTATCTTAATCTTTCCCCCTGGTTTTCTCTCTTTTTTAATCCCTTTTTACAGACTACTGCTTATCTGACGTCTTACCTCTAGCTTGGAGGGTAAGTGACTCCCTCCAGAGCAGCCATCAGTGTCAGTCTATGGATTGCCTGGCAGGGGATTGCTGCAAAAGCCATGTTGCTATTACCCTCCCCAGCAGTGAGACTTGTTTTTAGTTCACCTCTTCTGCACAGCAAACCAACCCAGTCTGGCTAACCAAGATAGGATGAAGTTTACATGTCTGCATCATGGCATACTACTGTACCACTAGGGATATAGCAAACGAGAGTGTTTTGTGAACCTAGAAGTGAATAAGCCTGCAGCAGCTCAGTAAAGAAGGTAGCCAAATAGAATGAATGAATGAATGAATATCTAAAAATTACAGTTGGAGTTTATGGCAGTGCACCTTTGCTGCCTGCCACTTCAACGGCTGGAGCAGGCAGCTGGCAGGTACCATTTTCAAATGTAGGCAAGTCAGGCAGAAGCAGCAGTTGGCTGCTTGCAGCCAAGGGAGCAACATCACCTGGCTGAGCTGAGGCTCACAACATCTTGGAGGTAAGAGCAGGAGCTATGGGGATGGCTGGAGGCTCCTGGTCCTGGGCATGACCTGAAACTGCACCCTGCTGGGGTAGGGAGGCCTAGAGGGACTGCCCATCGTGAGGCAGTGCCATTCAAATACCAGGACTGCAAACCTCCCCAGTGAAAGGCAGGTAGGAGCACCTTAATAACCCCAGCCACCACAACATTGTGGGTAAGAGGGCCAAGCATAGTTGCAGCCACCTGAGTCCCACAGATGCAAGACCCCAGAGGCCCCAGTGTGAGAAGGCAGATTTGTGGTCTCAGAGAGGGAGCAGTAGTGTAGCCCTAAGGAGAGGGTATGAGAGGAGAAGCGGCCCACACATCTTTACAACCCAAAGGACTGTGTGTAATCCAGTTGTCGAATAGGGCTGAAGGGACAGCACCAGGGGGCGTGCTGAGTAGGGCTGAGGTGATGCCCTGAAGTACAGCACACGGGCAAACCCCCAAGTAATACCATCACTGGTACAGTGAAGGCCCTAGTGAGAGGGCATAGTTGAAAGGCCCTAGCCAAAGGGCACTAATTGAAGCTTCAGTTGTGGGGTGGACAGGCCAAAGTTAGTCTACAGACACCTGAGGCCACAATTGGGCCAAAGGCTCAGCCAAGGAGTCAGATTTCACAGACATTAGGGCTGGAAGGTACCTTGAAAGATCGTCGAGTCCAGCCCCCTGCCCTAGGGACAGGAAGTAAGATGGGGTCACAGGATCCCAGCAAGATAAACATCCAATTTTTTCTTGAAAGTGTTCAGAGTAGGTGCTTGAACCACCTCCAATGGCAAGCTATTCCAGACCTTGGGGGCTTGGACAGTAAAGAGACCTTGGGGGCTCGGACAGTAAAGAATGAGTCAATTGTTGGTCAGGGTGAGTCATGACCCCAGTAAATCCTCAGGCATGTCGAGGCCACATGATTGAATCAGAGGGAGACCCTAGTAAGTCCTTGGATGCTGAGAGACTGAGTTTGGGTCAAAGTATAAGAGCTTGTTGAGATGCCATCTGCGAGGCATGGTCCATGGTATAGGGTTGGTATGGAGCTGTGGATAGTGCCCCCTGGCTTCAGGCCATATAATGGGCAGCCTCCTGCATTTACCACCAGTTTATTATACCAGCAAAGTCGTGGCAGGAGAGACTGGACAGACTTCCCCATATAGACAGGTGGGCAGACTGACATGAGATCTCAGCCCCAGGATGGCCCCCTGTCACAGGATTTATCAAGGTATCTAGAGTGCACGGAGGGTGTGAGAATGGCACGTTTTTAAAAGTCCCGGCCAGTAATGCTTCCTTTCTCAGGTTCCAATCCTAAAGTACCAATATTGACTTCAGTGGGAACAGAACCAGGCACAAGAACTCAAATCCAGCATAGATTGAAATGCATATGTCTTGCTATTCATTTCAGAAATGTTCTATTACGAAGACACAAGCCAATGTGAATGACAAGGGCCTCTCTGTAATGAGCTCTTGCTCATGCAAAATGAAACAAACTATGACAACCTTCACTTTAACAAGATCATGAACCCTTGTGGTTTTGCAGTGTAGCATCTAATCTATAGCTATATCTATACCTATACAAATATAATTATCTTACTTGAGAAAAAGTAAATAACAAAATGGAATGGGATTTCCAATGTAGAACAATTTATACGCAGTCACATTCCATTAATATTTTCTTTTCCCCCAATCAGATCATTGCTTTTAGAAATGGTGTGGAAGAGAATTAGAAAGCACCATAGTGCGGAACATGAAGTCCTTTGTAAACCTATCTGCATTAATATAAAAAAAAGTTATAGCTCAAATGACATGTGCCTTCTAGGATCTGATTCACAATAGAGCTACGTACTGACTAACCTTCATACTCTACCTAGATACGCTAGCATCCTTGTGTACTATTAACTCATGGAAAAACAGACTCAAACATATTTAGCCTAGCAAAAGAGTTTTTGTCTTTAAATAGTTAGATTTCACTGCCTAGAAGGAGCCTAACTTAAAACATTGTGGTAAAGAATTAAGTCTGTCTAGGCATAAATCAAACACTCAAATCTGGTCCTTAACATTCGTGTTCACTTCAAAACTATGTCCAGACCATAGCAACAACTGTATTCTACTATTTGCTGATTTTAAAAAAAATACACCGTGACACAAATCATTTACCAAGGAAACTGCATAAAATTTGAACATTTGTTGTGGCAGATGTCGGCTGTGGTTCCTGTTGTGTTCCAAAGCTAATTTTTCTTCTATCCCCATAAATAGAAGAAGTGGGGGAGGGAAAAGTGGACAGCCTTTCTTTCTTAATTAGCTAGCCAATTGGAATGAAAACAATCAGCTAGCCAACCAACTCACAAGCCAACCACCATATCTCTGCCTGAGGAATAAACACTTTAGTTGGACACCCCTATCAATTCCTAGGTTAGTATAAAGTGCTAAACTAGAGAGCTAGAAGGTTGACTTCACATAATCATTCAAGAGCCTCCAAAAATGTAATCTGCTGTCTGTAAATATTCCATTTGCTGTAAGTGAACATCACCATGGAGACCTTACAGTAAGTGGCTTCTTGTCCAGCTCTTTAGCTGTATCCGAAGTTTAACAAACTTTGACCTTTTTGTTACCTGAAGTAATTTCAGGTAATGATTGCACATAAATAATCAGCTCTAACACCAATGATAATCACAGAGCTGAATCCTGAGGACTTTCATTCAGTTTTTCAGTAGGACAGACCCATTGAGATCACTGTTTGAGACCTGTGTCCACTGACTGCAATGGGGCTTTGTTTATGTAAAAAAAACAAATGAAAGGCTGCCGGAGTGAAACTGGTAAGTTGGTCAGCAAGACCACACTTAAAAACACTGCTCAGAAGGCTTTTTTCCTTATGCCATTTCAGTGGTCATTGCCAACACACTGAATTATGAAAAAAAAAAAGTACCGGTTAAAAATGAACTTTTTTGAATTGTCATAAGCTTTCAGCCTTATTTAAAGTGACACACCCTCCATCACCCCCAAGCTAGAAATCCAATGTCAGACTGCTTCAAGAAACTGGGATTTGAGTCAGTTTGTTCTCTGCTGCTAGTAAGTCAGACAGAGTAGTTGAAACAGCAGGGAAATGAATACTGGAGAGAGAACACAGAGGGTGAAGGGAAGGAGAAGAATATGGCAGTACCAGGTAGAGAGGAGAAGGGGAAGAAATGAGACAGTTGAGGGAAAGGCAAGGCTTGGGTCCAGATAGGACTCATTAGGTTTAAGTAGGGCATGTATAGAAGGCATGCTTCTCCTTCTCTTGTGCTGAATTCACCTATCCTAGACCAGGCCTCAATTGCATGCCTTAGGGGATGTTGAGGCTTTTCTAATCAAGTAAGTAATTAAGATTAAGTAGTTTTCCCATTGTTCAGAGTATTTCCTGGATATACTAGTGCATTTCTTATAGGACTTTTTTTTAAAAGGACCACATCCTGCTTGCCTCACACACCAAAGTCCATTAGACTTCAGTTTGATTGCTTACATGAGTGAAGATTGTATTTAGTTGTATATTTTAGCCTTCCATGGTGAATTACGCCTGGGCCTGTTAAAACTCTTAGAAAAAAGAAAGATTATTCAATTAAAGTATACATTATGATGCCATTTAGATTCTTTATTTTTCTTTTTACTCCACAATACAGTACATGATTTTAACATAGTTTAGGATTAAAAATCACATCTACTTACTACAAATTTAGAGCAGTTTATGAGATTGCCTCAATTGTGGGATAGGCATACCCATCCTATTAATTTTATCACAAAGATTATTTAACTATACATAAAATCATGCTTCAAAATGTGCCTGTATTTTAAAGAGGGGGGGAAATAGGACCACTCAGGTTTCATGCCAGACTTTAATGTAAAATTAATTCCTTTAAAAAGATTTTTAAAAAACACAACATTTTTCTAATGTACATTAAGAATGTTGGAGAGATCACTGAAGCATATGCTTTGAGCTTTCAGGAGCAATCTGTAGTCAGGCATTTTAAATGAAAATTGATTTGTGATTTACATGGTCAGTGGAAAGAAAATTAACTTATGGAAGGTTGTAATGAAATATTAGACAAGTAAAAAAGTAGATGGTGATCTAGTGGAACTAAAAGTCCCATCTGGAAGAATTCTGTGACATTTTTACATTTATCTGTGTTCTGCATGAGTTGTAATGTTAGTGGTAATTTTATGGGACTGAACTGAAATGAAAAGGGTGTTATCACAGATTGCCTACAATATAGGATTGTGTTCAGTGGAGAGTCCTGTATCCTTTTCTCCATTTTCCTATAATATGACTCATTGCACTTTTTTCAGCTACTGTTGTTGAATTCATTCAGCCTTTTACTTGAGGTTATTAAAGAAGAACATCAAATGCTCACAAATACAATCTAACAGCACATTTAAAAGCAACACTGCTGCTTCCACTTACTTCTGCATAGCTGAGGCAATGTCCAGGAGAGAGCTTTTAAAATGTATACTAAAGTGGCAAGTGTTACTTGCCTCAAGTCCTGTATAACATGGTTTGTTTTTTTCCATTTTAATTTATCGCTCATCAGTGTAGTAATGGGAAACAGAATTAAAGCGTCTCCGTAACCATAACATGCTGCTAAGATGTTTTGACTCCCCTATCCCCTTTGAACTTGGATGTTAAGTGTGGGACATCCCCAATTTGCTCCTGCTGTCAGCTTCGTGAAGAATAGAGAAAGAGGAGCATGTCATAACAACAGGATGCCACGTTCCCCCAACTTCCTGCTTTTTCTTAGAGTGGAAAGTCTCCTTCCTGTTTCAGTGGTTGTGAGCTGAATGCAATTGGAAAAGGTCTGTTGTGCTGGGTTTCATGCTCTTCGTCTCTCAGTAGTCTCCACATATAACAAATCGTGTGACTATTTGACTTCTGATTTACCCTACTTAAGAATCAGAGAAATGCTAGGCTCTGATTCAGCAAAGCATTTTAGCCTGTTCTTAAGATCCATTGAAGTCAGTGAGACTGACTCAGGTGCTGAATTGGGGCCTTAAATCCCATCATGGACTTAAGAATTGAAGGCTGAATTAATAGTCATTTCTCTGCATTAATCACACATACATGAAAAGATACCCTATTCCTGGGAAGAACTGCTACCTTCTGCTGTTAGACAGAATGAAAGTCTGTCATGTGTGGACATCAGAAATCTCACATTCAGGTTTTTTTCCAGAAAAAAAGATGTAATTGAGTACTTACATAGGCAAAAGTATATAAATGTTCAGTGTATGCCTTTGTCCATCTGCCAGACATTTGAAGACCTGACTCAATAGTACCCACAAATAGAAATTGAGTACCCACAATTTCCTCTGAACTGGGCTAGGAGTTTAGGTTGTTCAGCACCCTGCAGGATTGGGTCTTTGTCAATCTTGTATAACTGATCCTTTAATATCTTCTATTTATGTAGATTATAGAATGTATCTTGAAAACCCACAGTATTATGGATCAGCATCATCTGAAGTGTTCTTAAACATCAAAAAACTGAATTGTGTTGGCTGGTGCTGGTGCATTACTAAAGCAAATCATTTGAAATACACCCCGTTTTTTCTCTACCATGCTCATTTTGTAAGCCTATTTGAAAATGGAGAAATATCACAAATCTATCACAACCAGTGTATATGTCTTTCAATAAAACTATGTGGATAATGATGGTAGGAGCAGCCTTTCTAATCACAGGATACTGTAAAGGTCAATATTAGGTATTGGCTTTCCATCCCGTCCATCTGAAACAATATACTATAGTGAATGTAATCAGTAAATGGTGGTAAATGAACCTTTTAGAGACATTAGCATTGCAGAAAGACAATATTTGAGAATAGATGCTAAGTGGATCCTGTGGTTTGTAATTGTGGCCCTGGGAATAATTATCCTAATTAATAGCTGCTAACCCAAGACCCTTGCTCCTGTGCCTATGAATGAGTTAATGATTGCTGTTCTGGAGAGAGTATTTTTGGTAGATTTTCAGTGTGTGTCAGCAGAGGAAAAAGGCCCCAGGGAAGAGACTTAAGCTCTGATGATCTTTAGGGTCCCCATTTTTACTAACCACAAGTACATCACTGCATGATCAGATAACGTCTCTACAGACCACAAAGTAGTGAATAGTGGTTGGCGTTATTTGAATGAAGAGATCCATTTCATCATAAAGTTCCTGATTTGTAAAGTTAATATTAAGTTCATGTAACCTCAGACAGTTAGCAAAAACAGGGTTTTACTTTCGAAACTACACTTAAATAAACCACAAAAGTTTTTTCCCCCATTGTATTTCTTTGTGACCCTAGTTAAGTGGAATCTATTTCTGTTGCATACAATTAGAATGCTACCAAACTTTTATCATCAACATTTAAATTTTGTAGGCATTAGAAGCAAAGGACTGGAAAGCTTACTTTACATAAAATAGTGGGCCTGATTTGCTTGACTTGCTTGCCCTTACAATCTAACCAACATAAAAAGCTGTTACATTTCTAAATCCTGTAATTTCCTTTAATCCCAATCAATTCCATTCTGTTAATATTGTCACAACTAATGACAGCCTTGGCTCTTATATCATTTAAGTCAATACCAAATCTACACAAATACATGATGATTTTTTTTCCCCTAATCAGCATGGGGGAGACAGCATGGGAGAAAAAAGCTCCTTGTCTTATCACATACAAGGAAATCTCATTTTCTATCCTTAAACTGCTGGCAAAAGCAGTGTGCACCCAGTAATGGAAACCAACTCGGCAGTTGACTAAATACAGACAGTACTATGACTATAAAATACATTACCCATATGGGATAAATACACTGATCGGGAACCTTATTTTTTGTGGCCCTTAAAAAAATGGGCTGCTGTTCCCTTTGTGGGCAACTAGCACTGGGCCTGGAGATACTGCAATATCAGGCCAGCACCAGGAGGGCCAGAGCCAGCCCTGATAACCTCTCCCCTTGGTGCCAAAAATTTAATTTTAAAAAAAATGTTAAAGTTCAAATTTCAAAGTTCAAAGCACAAGGAAATACAGAAAGGCCAAGATGCTGATGGGAAACTATCACAAGAATAGATGACTGTGGCCTATCTGAATAAAATATATGGCAGTGCATATTGTATGCAGTTCCCCGCAGCACCGAATCTTTTCCAAGTGATAGTGAGCCACTATACTGAATATATTTCGACTTTCTCTTTGCTCCCACAGCTAAGTTGTACCTTTCTTTCCCATTTCCAACCATTCACCAGACTTAAACATCCAGCAAACATCACCAAATGGGGCCCCAAACATTTCACCCAGAATCCCTCTGCTGCCCCCTCTCTCAGCATGATACATATGACTAGTGTGGGCTTGCCCTCCCTGAGGTGGAGTTGAACCAGCTTATCCGGATTCTCATCTGCATTTAAATTTTTGAAGGGTCCCAGGACTCTTGACAAGAACACCTGGTTGCAGTCATGAGTGGGGGGGGGGCTAATTAGCACATAGATCCTTTGTGGGGGTAGGCTACCTGGGTCATACATGCATACTAAGCAGTGCTAAGCTGTGGAGTTATCAGGTGTATCTACACATGCACACAACTGCACAGTAACTTCCACCACTGTACTGTCCTGGCACTATATGCATCATTTCTGACCCTACTACGCAGTAGCAATGACTACTGTGCAGCAGCAGTGGTGTCATAGTTTGTGCCCACTGATGCTACGTTGCCATAGCAGTGAGTTACATCACCGTATCTCATTGCTACAGCAACAAGTAATAGACGCACCCACCATGGGTTGAAATGTTGTTGACTCTGCTGGGCCCATCCCAGTGAACTATGCAGTAAATCATGAGTGCTTTGGCTTTGAACTAATATCATTCATAGTTTGCACTATATTTAAGTAGGTACCAAAGTGCTGCTTGAAAGTGTAGCTATGGGGTACCTGTGCTAAAACTTGCAGAATATTCAAAATGGTAAACAGCATTAATTCTTCTCAAACTAAGTGGATACCTGTTATTATTTATTTATATAGAAATTTTGCTTCTTACTTCCATGTGCTTAAGAACAGAAGGATCTGACAGTAAGAAGGAAGCAAAGAAGTTGAGGGGGTACATACACAGAGCAAGGGGACTATCTAACCCACCAGATTTATTTTCCCTGCTGTAGCAGTGGGAAAGGAGACAAATTCAAGGCAAACCTCTAATAAGTAGATTCTATACCTGGAAAATTATAACAAATAGATACATTTTCCATATATAAAATCTAATTATTGAGGGGTCATCTTCTAGTCGGGGTTGTCTTATATTTGAGAAAATATGCTCATTGCCTGGTGTGGAATCTGCCTAGGTTGAAATCCAGTAAAACCAAAATTATGCTGATTGAGCATGAGGGGAAATATGAGCAGGGATGCAATTCTTTTAGCTTCCCAACCCATGATGAAACAATTTAATGTAGTTCAAAATATTGGGTTACTGCTTATGGTCAGATGGGATGACAGGAGATCAAGTGTTGGCCATTGTCAGAGCCTTTCCTAACCATTTTAACAATGTCATAAATCTGAGTATTTTGTTTCTGGCATTCACTATTTTACTATTCCACATATACCCTCCAAGTAGTTACAGGAGTATATAAAGCTGCATCCCATCTTAGCTATGCCTGCTGCTTAATCGGCTTTCCCATGGTTATCAGCTCCAAAGGGAAAAGGGCTTTCCTTAATGCTAGTTCCTTTCTTTGTTTCATTTGCTACAGCCTGCCATCCAGTCCCTCCACTAGGTTTCTAACCAGCTGTGGAGAAAGCAGAGCCACCAATGAGGAAATCTTTAGTGTTTTAAAGAATTAAGAGTGGTGTTTGCGTACCTCTTGGCATTTGGAAGATAAACATATACCATGCAGGGTCTACTTTAGAGAAATTATTTTGTAAATAATTAACTTTTACCTCTGGTAGATTTGCTTTCTTTTCTTATTTCAATCTTTAAGATTAAAAGAAGGTGCCCAAAGTATGATCTAAATCTGATAAATTCCATTCTGTTAATGTTGCAAGGGGATAGGCATAATGATTTTAGTAACACTGCAGGCACTTAAGAATACATTTTTAATTTTCGTCCGAAGTCTGACTTGTTTAGAAAAAAATGTTATTTAAAATGGATTTTAAAAATTGGGTCAAGGTGTTGTGCCTTCTCCTTTAATTAAAAAGAATAATATGCTATGCCTGCTTAAATTAGAATTTATGTGAAGAAAAGTTTTCAATTCTAGTATTAGCTTCGAGAGAAGCAACTCATCAAGGAACAACAGAAATAGCAAAGAAAAAAACTATAAAACAGAGATTAAGAAACACATATAGGTGTTGAAATAGGATGGCACTGTTACTGACAGTTGCATCCAGAAAGCTTTAACTATGCTGATTAATTAGTATGTCCAAAATGGATAGCCATTTTAGGTAGTTTCATGTTACATGAGGTCAATAGAAGTGATGAATCCCAAGTGCATTTCCTCATCAACACCAGAGGAAATGAGACAGACACTGCGATGACATCAGGTCTAACTCCAGATCATATCAACCTCCATAAAACAGTGAATAAACTATCTGAATGTATATTTTGTTGGGAAATCACAATTCCAACTAAACATTATAAGATGAAAGTTTCAGTGTGATGAGATTAAGCAAAATAGCCCAAATAGAGCTAAGTACACCAAAGCAAAAGAAGGTTTTGGTAACAGGGAAATTTCCCAATGGAAATAGAAACTGAAAGGATGTTGTGACATTTTTTGCAGTGTCCCCAGTCTGAGAAGCTGTATGTCATAAATGCCAGGGCAAGAAAAAAGGATACTTGCAATATTAAGCGGATCCTCAAAGCAAGTAGATGATTTACAGCAAAAAAGCACTAGAGAAAGATTATGTTGAAAAAAAAATAAAGAAAAGAAAAGTTGCTGCAATAAAAGTGGCTGCCGAACTAAAGCAATGCCTGAGCTGATCACTGGAGGGCAGAGAAAGAGACATCTGTGCAATAAAAGAGATCACAGAGCATCTCATGTCTGTCCATGTTAGTACTGAGAATGAACTTCTACCATCTCTGCTGCCCAATCATAGTGAAGAGTTCCTTATGGAAGATTATAATCATTGCTCAGTAGAGGATTCAGTAACAAATGTAACAGGACAGCACATCAAACATAGCTTCAACACAAACCAAGCACGCTGAATCTATTAATCTGAAAGACTTGAAGACCATAAAATGGATGGCAAGTGAAAAAGAAGCTGTTTCATTGGTAGTTGTTTCATTGGAGGCTCCTAGAAAACTTTTGTCTTGTTCTCAGTGTCAAAAAGATTTGTGATGCTTGAAAGTGTGCAATTTGCTGTTACTGAAGGCAGGAAGTTGAAACTCATTCTCAACATGAGCCCTGGTTCTGTGGTAAGTGGACAAGCCCCTAACAGGAAATTATGGGGAAATGGCCTGAATTCTGCTCCAGTGTACCAAAGAGCCTATTGACTTTTTTCCTCCATAATTTAATTCACCATTGATGATGTGTTACAAGAGGGCAATCTGTCTCATCAGGAAAATCTTTGTTGTTAATTAGCCACTGAGAGATGTAAAGTTTAAAAAAAGAAATCAAGAAAAATAACAGCCTTTCTCTTTCATGTTTTTTTTTTTTTTTTAACTCAAGGCAGAATAAAAGTAAAGAAGGCAAGGTAGCTTTGCACCTTATAGACTACTTATAGTCTGGCTGACTTTAGACTAATACAGAAAACTACTGCTCTTTGCTCATGAAGAGGAAAGAGTCAGTCAGAGCAGTCGAGAGGGCAAAACATAAGCATCACACTTGTGAGAAGTGGAAAGTATTCACTTTGGATTCAGCGATTCAGAGGGACAGTGATTCGATTCGGTGATTTGAATCACCGTCCGGATTCTATTTGGCCAAATCCAAATCTGAAGACATTCAGCACTGAATCTTATTTGTCCATAGACTATACAGGCAGACAGTGCCACTGGGAGCAGCTGGGGGGAGCAGCTGGACAAGCTCTGCCTTGAGCCAGCAGCCCCAGGAGAAGCTGGGGCTCGTCCAGCTGTTACCCAGGGCTGCCAGCTCAAGCCGGAGGTCGTCTGGCTGCTTCCGCCAGCACTGCCCAGTGCCTGCCTGTACAGTCTATAGCCGAATCACTCCAAATCTCTGTGACTCTATTTGGAGTCTTCTGATTCAATTCGGAGTGATTAATGGGTCTCCTGATTCGATTTGGATTCAGCCGCCGAATTGGGCCGAACCTCCTCTGAATTGAATTGACTACCAAAGCTTTCACAGCCCTAATAAGCATGATGTCAAAGAGTGAGAGACAGGAAAGATGACATACGAGGTGAAATCCTGGCCCTGTTCAAGTCAAAGGAATCTTGCCACTAATTTTGTTCATGCCAGGATTCACCCAAGAGAAGAGAAGAAGATCATACATACAATAAAGCCCAATAAAGAGCCAGCTGAATATGTGGAAGAAAAAATTCTCACTGGAGGTGTGTAGGTCCAGGTGGTCTGCTTTGTTGCCCAGTTAAATGTATGATTAAATCTCATCAATCTTTTCACTGGGAAAAGCACTTAACTTAGAGAGTTCATACTGGAGGTCTTACTGCAGTCCAGAAGTGGTGCCACTTCTGGCTTATTACTAGTAAAGTACTTCTCTCTGTTTCAACAGCATGTATCTCTGGGCCCTTTGCTTTTTACTTGCTCCACAAGGCATTATTTCTCATCTTCAGATCATGTTCACAAGAATGGCTATGATTTGGCCCAGAGAAGCAAGAGCTCCATCACATGGAGTAATTAATAGAAAACTGAGTAACTGTAAAATGCATTTTGCAATGGCTATAAAATAGAGTTTCTTTCTACTTTTAGATAGATTTTGCCCAGGTAAGGGGACAGAATGATTGTTTCTTTCATTTTATCAGAAATTAGTTTGAAGGGATCACCCTGATTCTGAGCCTGATTAAGTGGTTTTCATAAACAGTAATCATCATATACTATGACTACCACCCAATGGAACTCTATCAACATCACTGCCTATTGGGCCTTCTGAGATTGTGGGGGTGGAGGAAAGAAACAGGGAGTGTACTCCTCAGTTCATAAAATACTTGAACGCATCTACCTGCAGTGATAAATTGTTAATTAAGTTGCTAGTCAGTTTCAGTATGTTATGTGCCTGACAAGGTTCATGTACACAGCACATAGTACAAGATCCTATATCTCAAGAAGGTTCAGAATCTTCATTGAGATAAGTATCCAAAAATGAAATGTCCACATTTTCCTAACTCCCTTTTATTAAGGAAATCAGATCAGTAATGTTGTGAGAACAGAATTTGTCCTGGTATTTCCAGCAAGGATCCCAGCTACCCCCAAGACCTTGAGATGTTTCTGCTCAGTACCAAGGAACTTGTTTTACCCTATCACAAGCAAACCAGAGCATTCTTCATGTATGTTAGTATTCAAGGGTAATATACTAAAAACTCCTTTTTATTAAATGTGTTTTATAAACAAACAGAATTCCTATGGGAAATATACAGATGCCACTCTTTTTTTTTTAATTAGTGCTCTCCACTGAGTATTGAAAAGTGATGATAAACATTTCCTGAAGCAGATTTTCACCTATAACTAGGAGAAAGAAATATGTATTTAAAAATGGTACTTTATCTTTTGATTCTAAATGCGATTTTAAAGGGATTTTTTTCATTTTGGTTCCTTTATTAAGGCTACATCTACACATTCACATTTATTGCACAGTAGCCAAAATTACTGCACAATTCAGGCATGCATCTACACATGCATGCCCATACTGCACAGTAAATATGGCAAATTACACAGACTTGAGTCTAAATTTGATACCTGCATCATACATATATCAAATGTATGCCCAACTAGTTACATGTAGTTGCCTTACTGCACAGGAACACTGTGTGTGTGGGCTGACTTGGGACTAACTTTAGCCCCAAGTCAGTTCACACACAGCATTAATGCACTTTAACTTCTACACTTGTAGACACCAGCCTATTCCCACTTACTGAGCAGTAATTTACTGTGCAGTAAATTTAAGCTGGTATAAATGCACGTGTAGACATGACCTATTTGTGGTAAAAGAAGTTTCAGGTCCTGTAATGAAGGAAGGTTATCCTGGCATTAAAACTGACCTGTATATGCATTTGTGTGTGGGCATATGTGTATATCTATTACTTTATAAACTGCATGACTTCAAACAGTTAAAGCGCCAAGCTCAACCAATATGGAAATACAGCTGAATTTGAAATTTACTGTATGCTGTTTCTGCTTTCATTTTTTACCATTTCACACCTTGTCCGCATCTCGAGCAAGCTTGTAAGTTTCCAGCGCATACATTTCTTGTGATGATATATTGTCCTGGTGGAAAATTTCATTTACTGGCTGTGCCCTTTGCTGAACCTGTTGCTAGTCAGGGAACATGATAAGCGTATAAGTAGCATGCTACTTCATTTATCATACATCGTTTTAGACACTCAAATATCTCATATACAATTCTGCATTCTGCACCAAAGGAAACTACTAAACTTATGGGGGTGGGGGGGAATCTACAAATAAATTGTCAGTTTATCATATATAAATGTATCATCCTAATAAAAATTAATCATAGTTTATACTAAAACTGTAAGTGTCCTTTAGTTTTTTTATAGCTTTAGTAACCACATTCTATCAAACAGTAATAGAAAATATCAGGCTTTTGTGATTTGGTATATAACAGAATTGAAAGATATAAGAATGCTGTCTATTTTTAATAATTGAATTACAGTGAAAAATAAATCACAGGCTTGAAATAACCAGCAGTGTTAAACTATTCTGTGGCCCTACTGTTCCTTTCCGGCTTAAGACTGACCACAGCTTAAGTAAAATATAAAATATATTGAAAACAAAACACAACTGAAAAATAACCCTCTCCACTATTTAGGGAAGTTTTAATTCATTGGAGAAGGATGAAAATGAAAATACAGAAAATGTTGGGATCAAATGAAAAAAAAGAAGTATGTCTTAATTTCTGTTCCTACTAAAGGAGGTCAGGCCTCCCTAATTTCAGGAACTTTTCATGTATTGATTTCAAAGCTTTTTCAGACCATCATTATAATATTTTACTACCAGCTGCTTTTTATGTCCAACATAAAATAATCTACATCTTGTCAAGATGTTGCATTTGAAATGTAGAATGTAAAACTATGATTTACGTTAAGCAGTGCTTACACTAATTACAAGCTTCCTCAAAGATATTGGACTATGGAAGGTATAGCTTACATTTATATAGCACCTTTCAGCCTCTGTCCTTTAAAAACTGCACATAACAGAGGCTGAAAGGTGCTATATAAATGTAAACTGTACCTTTCATAGTCCAATATCTTTGAGAAAGCTTGTAATTAGTGTAAGCACTGCTTAACGTAAATCATAGTTTTACATTCTACATTTCAAATGCAACATTTTGACAAGATGTAGATTATTTTATGTTGGACACCTCACCTACAACTCATATATATCCATTTGGAGTCTAGCTGTTTAACAGCAACCTTGCTTGTTAGGTTTCAACAAGAAATGGAGGAAAATGTTATATCCAGTTTAAATTGCAAAAATAATTTATTTAAACGGAATTGAACAACTTGGATCTGAAATTAATTAGGTCATCAGTGCTAACATTTCTGGCTTGGGGGGAATTAAAATAATCACAGGCTTTACAGACACAAGTGGCTAAGCCATTATTTTTTTCCAACTCATCTGAAAAAATGACACTTGCAGTGCCTTTAACCAGAAGCATAACTAGATGCTTGAGCACCCTGGGCAGCAGTCATGCATGCAGCAGTGCCGGTGGCTGTGCTCCCAGTGTTGTACTGGTGGGTGAGCTAACCAGTTTTCCTCCTCCCCCATGCACACTTTTGTTATGCTATTGCCTTCAACACTTTCCTGGGGCATTTCTCTAGTAAAGGAGCTGAGGTTGGAAGAAGCGGTGAGTGTATTACCATCAGAATTCCCAACATAATTTCCTTTGAAACTAGGGTTTTTCTTGGAGATTTTCCAGTGACATCTTGACCACAGCTGAGCACAGAGTTTAGAACTTTCTGGTGGAGTATTGCTGGCCTCTGTTTCTTGATCTAAAGCAGAATCACCAAAAACACCATACAGCTGATGTCATGATTCCACATCTTGTAAGCAAGGTATGCACATAATATGTCCACCAGCATGTTACCAGGATTTATGATTATATGTTATTACTATAGCTTGGGCTATGAATGTTAACCCAATGAGGGCAGTGTTCTATATTTGATACCACCTCTTGGAAGCAGAAGTCACCTAAATTCAGGTATATTGTTATCAGAACAAATGTACTATTTAGATACAACATACAATGTTGTTTATTTATATACCTACCCTAGAACTTGAAAGAAGTTTAAGAGTACCAGTCCAAGGAAAAGAACTATTATTTTGATGTTCAGAAAGTGATTAGCAACACTTGTTGTTCTTGAGGTGTTTCATATTTTGTCATTCATTCAAAGCAAGATGAATCATTTACTTGAATTTCTACCAACACATCTGAAAAGCCCAGCTTGAGTGTGGATCTTTGGCTTTCCTGAGATGATTTCTGAATTACTATGCTGTAATGGCACTCATGCTATTGCACAGGAACAACTCATTCCCTCTTTGGGCAGATTTTGTTATTTGACTGTGAATAATAGATAGCCAGTAAAATCTTCAGTCAGATACATGTTTCCCTTGCACTGATGGCAAATAACGACTACATGTTGAAAGTGGAGCTTTCCATGTTTTAGGTAAAGGCATGCATTCAGCCATAGAACGGCTCAATCTTGTGAGCTCCTTCAATTTGAGTGAATTGCAATCTGCACATCAAGGAATCAATGGGTATACAGACCACTTCATCATCTACTGAGTCAACCTCATCTTTCTTGCCTTGCTAATTTTTAACTACTTGGCACCTTCTACCCTGCACATTCAATGAGCAACTCTTGTCATTTTCCTTTTCTATCTCAACCTGTTGCCTGTTGACAAAATTCAGGCACATTAATATACGTGGTACAGTAGATTATTTTAAAAATACCTGCAAATTAGCTTTATTGTGGAAAAAGAGCTGTCATGATAACTCAGGCAATGGCATTTCACCTGTTCCCAAGGAACACATGCCCGTCTGGTCAACAGAACAGCTGATTTGTTTTGAAGGGATTTCCAAGTTTAAACAGCTTTCTAGAGTGATTAGTTTGTGTTTAATTAAAAACAAAAAAACCCCAAACACAACATGTAGCACTTACATATTGTCCAATTACATCTTAGGTAGATGTTGCATCCATTTCACAGATAGCAAAATTAAGATACTGAGAAGTTCCATGTAGCAGATCCCAGAGTTCTGTCTCTAGTTCCACACTAGATTTCTTTCCCTCCCTTTGCTTGACCACCTTCATAATCAATAAGTTCTTCGTAATCTCTGACCTAAACTTCCTTTGATGTAGCTGGAGTCCTATTCCCTACAGTGACAGAGAAAAGTCTATCTGCATCTTCTCTATAATTCCCCTTATGACTAATAAGCATAGTCAAATCACTCATTAAATAAATGGGAGACACAAAAGGAAATACTTGAAAAGAACGTAGACAGCAGTAACTAAAAATATTTCCATTATACAAAGGAATATGCATTAAAGAATTCTTAGCACTTTAATTCCCTTTATGCATTCCTGAGCAACATCTTCATTTCAATTGTTGTCTCCTTGATTTATGTTGCTGGAGACAAGTATTCTATGGTGATGTCCTAGATAGATAGTTCTTCACACTCAGAAAGGGGATGAAAGTTACAGAAAGATAGGATATAACACACAGAGCAAAGATATGCAGTCCCAACAGTGGTCAATAGTAGTGTGTGTTATAGGTATCCAACCTCTGCAATACCCAGTTCCAAGGTACCAGGTATTGTGTTGCCTTTCTTCTAGTCTGGAGAAGAGAAGACTGAGGGGAGATTTGATAACTGTTAAAATACCTGAAGGGGAATTATAGAGAAGATGCAGATAGACTTTTCTCTGTCACTGTAGGGAATAGGACTCCAGCTACATCAAAGGAAGTTTAGGTCAGAGATTATGAAGAATTTATTGATTATGAGGGTGGTCAAGCATAGGAACAGGTTACCTAGAGAACTTAGTTTCATATCGTATACACAGCTGTTTACTCCATGTCTTTAGTCTTATACATGAACAGAACAACTTACTAAGTTTTTTATTAATAAATAATTTGTATTAGAAGTCTCAGTTACAAACCAGCCACCGTGGTACTGTACAAACAAGGAGCAAAAAAGATAGACCCAGCCCCCAAAAACTTATACTCTAAGTTTAAGAGACAACAGATGGATACAGACAGATTTGAGAATACACTGGAAAAATAGGCAATCAGTTTTATAGTCATTAACCTTAACAATATGGCTCTTTTGACACTTCAGTAGTAAATAAGAGATGTTATATAGGACAGGGATAAGGAGATACAAGTAACGGGCCTTGTGAATGAAGACAGGTGGCTAATGTTTAATGTGATAGGAAAGAGGAAGCTTGTTAAAGGATCCCAAGAGGGGGTGGCATGAAAAGATGAGTTAGAAAAATTAACTTTGTGGCACCTGCCTTTATGAGTATCAGTGGTGAAGAGCAACATTTGTCAAGGCCAGATAAAAGAATGTTATAGTAACTGAAATGCAAAATTATGAACACCTAGATAAGAGCTTTAGCTATTAGATGGATAGAAAAGAAATGCTATGTGGAAAGAGCCTGAGAAATATAGACATATTAAAGTCTAGAGAGGATGGCCAAGCCAAAGATGACAGGTCTGAGTGACAACAATTGAGGGAGTATAAGAGAAGGGTGATTGAAAAGGAAATGGGATGGAAGGCTTGGAGGAAAGATTAAATACTATGTATGCTGCGCTTGGTCTAACAGCTGGATACCCCCATGGAAATCTCAGAAAGAAACAGGATAAGATTTTTGGTCTGGGGTAGAGAAGGAGATCCCTGAGTCATCTTCGGAGTTGGCAGTTAAATTTATGTTTATGCTTAAGAGTTAAGGTGTAGGGGAGAAGGAGACCAAGAGCAAAGCTCTGTGGAACCCCCTATGACCCTGGAAGGGGGATGAGGATAGTCCTCTAGAAGGCTTAGCAAAGAAGCCATCAAAAAGGAAAGGTAAGAGCCAGAAGAGGGCAGTCACATAAACCAAGGGTGGACAAGATTTCAAGAAGAGTAGGGTTGACATTCTCAAAGGTGGCTGGATACGCCACAGGGGATGAGGATAGTGTACTGGTTGTGAGATCTGGCTAAAGAGAGCGCTGAACGTGGATAACCTGGAAAGGGTTCAGAGGAGGGCCACCCAGAGGAACGAGCGCTGGGATAAATGACCCCAGCCATGTGTCTGTCCAATCTCCTTTTGAATATTTCCAAGGAAGGAGACAACACCACCTCCTTTGGAAACCTGTTTCATATTTTGACAACCCCCACTGTAAAAAACTTTTTCCTGATGTCCAGCCTGAATTTGCTGTCTTTTAACTTGTGTGCATTGTTTCTAGTTACCCCGACTGTCACCCTGGTAAACGTCATATCCCCCACTTCATGCTGATCCGCCCTGATGAGTTTGTAGGCGGCCACAAGATCACCTCTCAGCCTCCTCTTGTGGAGGCTAAAGAGGTTCCTGTCTCCCAATTGGTCCACATAGGGTTTTATCTGTAGGCCTTTAACCAGATGGGTGGCCCTCCTCTGAACCCTTTCCAGGTTATCCACGTCCCTCCTGAAGTGCGGCGACCAAAACTGGATTATAGATTATAATCAGTGATTATAGACAACTCAAAGAAGAGAGAGATTAAATAAGGGAGAAATGTACTTACGCACCCAACTAGGCTGAAGGTGCTTTTTTGTTTTGTTTTGTTTTTTTCAGACTGGAGAGTCTGAAAAAAAGAGTGAGTAAAGAGTGAAAGGCTATGGAGAAGAGCAAGGAAGTAGAATGAATGAATGAATTTGTTAAAGTCAGCCTGGTCATGGGATTTTCTCCAGAGACTGTTTACAAGTGCAGGAGCAGAAGAAGAGGATACTGGGGGTGTGCTCATGCTAGGGATAGGGAGAGAAGACCAGGCTATGGGGAAAAAAAGAGCAAAAGCACTGAGACATGAAGAGTGGAGCCACATCAGTATAAAAAAGAGAAGTGAAGACAGGGAGGAAAGGGCTGAGAGCAGACAAAAAAATAATCAACACTGATGAATAGGAAGTCAAGGAAAAGCCAAAGGATAGGGCACTGGGGAGAAGAGATTATTAGTGATGATGAGGGAAGGTCAGAGAGAGGAACAAAGAGATTAGGCAGAAAAAGAGAAAAAGTTGAGTCATGTGATTTTAGGAAATGAGAGAGTTGAATGAGGGCAACAGGCCAGTGAGGAGATGAGAACTATGAAGTGTGCAGTTACCAAAGTGGAAAATGAAGTCACCAGGTATAAGTGGAAAATAGGGAGAAGAAAAAAGTAAACATGAATTACAATTAGAAAGAAATATGGTTGGAATTCATCTCAGAATCTTTTTCAATCTGGTCTTCTTTCTAGATCCTCACATCCAGGCTATATCTTCATTTTCCATTAGGTAGATGGTAAATAACAGTAACATGGAGGAGAAGAGTGAAGAGTCAGATACAGTACTGTTCAAAACAGAAGGAATGGAAAGTGGGATCATGGAAAGGCTTTGAAGCAGGAGAAATAAGAAGTTAAGAACTGCCATTTACTGGGTCAGACCATAGGCCCACCTGCGCCAAATAGGATTCGGCATTCACTCAGCATCCATATAGTGATAGAGAGTGGATGCTGAAAGGGAGAGTGAACAGGGTACAACCAGGGTTTTTTCCACTGTTCCTCTCACTTGTAGCCTCCAGCATTTAAGATCTAGGAAGTTCTGATTCAGAGGCTGTATCCGTAACTCTCACGACACAGGAGAAGCCAAACACAGGGGAGCAGCACTAAACCAGGACACAGAGTATTGGAGCAGAGGCAATTGCAGAGATAGGCTCCTGATAGCAAGAATAGCCTGATACCTAGGAGCTAAAGGGAGTGAAATATGAAGAGGTCACAGATGGTTGTGTGATAGTCTTAAAATTGCAATGAGCATTCCAAAATAAGGTAGGGTGGAGGAATATGGAGGGGTGACACCTAATTCTTCAGCTGTAAACTGATTCTAAAAGTAAATTATATCTTTGAAGAGACAGAAGGTAGGTAGGGTGGTACCTTAGGGTGTTTATACATGTGCTTTGGGAGGCAGAGGGGTGGGGGCACTTTAATTAAGCGGCTGCAAAAGCCACTCTAATTAAAGCACCCAGGGTATCACATATCAGCATCCCCACTCTGGAACATAGTGGCAGAGGCTGTTTAACTAAAGCTCATCCAATGAACTTTAGTTAAAGCACCCTCGCTGCCATTTTTCAGGGTGGGGATGCTGATACACGTGGCACTGGAGTGTGCTTGATCACAGTAATTACCGTGCTACAGCAGACTATTAACTGAGTCTGCTCCAAAGCATTGTAAGTACAGTGTGTTGGTGCAGCCTCAATGTACATATACAGTTGCTCTTAAAGACTAACTGGAAAAAAAAGCTGAGGCATGGAAAGTTGAGACATGGGTGCAGATCCGGGGGGTGGAGGCAGCGTGCAGTTGCACCCCTCTGATTCCTGCTCCACCCAAACATTAAAACTGACTGCATAGGAGGGGCAGTAACATTTATATTCAGGCAGTGCTGACAGAGCCAACTGATTTCATGGCTTATTATAATGTAACCTGATTACTGTTAATCTCTTCACCCCACACCTGTTTACAACTCATTGGGAGCATCTACATATGACACTACAGCATTGTAGTGACACACTGTGGCACTGTAGTCATTGCTATGGCCATGTAGCATCAGGGAGCACAAACCAGGATGCCAATACTACATCGCTGTAGGAAAAGATACTTTGCTATAGCACATCGCTACAGCGACATAGGCCATGTGTAGAGAAAATGAGGGGCATGTGTGCATGACACTGTAAAGCAGGCTAAATGCTTTTGCACCACTCTAATGGTGTTGGTGTTTGCACATCTTGGTGGTGTATTATGCGTTAATTCCAGCTGCTGTAAGAAATTTGGTGGTGTAATGCACCTTAAATGCCTTGGGGCACAGCAAACTAAGACTCCTTTGAGGAGTTTTAGTTTGCTGCCCCTACAGCCATGGAGCAAAGCACCAGGCTCCATGCAGCTCCATGGCTTTGCAGGAAGCCCTGCAGAAAGCCTGGCAGCAGCCTGGGAAAGCAGACTGCGCCTAAGAAAAGTGGCAAGCCTAATATTCCACAACCTCTCTGAGTAGCCTGTTCCAGTGCTTTACTGATGACAGAGTTTTTCTAATATCTAACCTGAACTTCCCTTGCTGCAACTGGAGACCATTGCTCCTTGCTCTGTCATCTGCCACCACTGAGAACAGTCTAAGATGGTAAGGTGCATTACCTTCTCCCTGGTTTCAGACTAACATGGCTAACTACTGCTGTTCCTTTGGGCGAGGGACAGACATTACACATAAATCTGTTTAAGTGATCAGAAACTGATTTAAACCAGTAATAGAACAGCCATTTCAAAATGGCTGAAACTGGTTTGAGATAAACCTGGTTGAATATTGTATCAGACTTAACTCATATGGCTCAAACTGGTTTACTCAATGTCTGTCCCAGACTCCTTGCTGGTTTAAGTTATATCAGAATCCCCCAGCATCCTGGCATGCTGTCTGGGCGGGGCTCTGGTCTGGTCTGGTCTGGCCCCTCCCCATTGCTTTCTAGCCAAAGCAGGGGCCAGAGCTCTCTGCCCTTTAGCCAGAACTGGCCTGCCATAAGGCAAATTCCTCCCTCTGTCCCCTCTCCCCACCCACTGGCAAACCCTGAGGACCAGCTTGCCTTCATGGCTTGCCTGCACCCAGGCAGGGACGAAGTTAATTCCTCCCTCTGTGCCCTTTTCCCCGCTCCCCTGCCTCACAACTGAGGGATGTGGGGCAGGTTGGCTGCAGTCTCAGTCATTATCACAGTGGTGTGCTGGAGATGTAGTTAAGAGAAGTTGCAAGCCAGTTTCATCAAAGAATGCAGAGAGCTACATTTACATTATAAAGCAGAACCTGCAAAAGGTGCAAATGCCTAAACAAAAGGTTTCTGAATACCTGACTGTAAGGAATCACAGGATTATGTAAGACTTATGCAAGGCTCTCCTTTGCTTCCTCATTTACATTTTAAGTTAGACTAAGTTGTGTATGCTGTGTTTTACTGAACTGTATCTTAGTGTAGGCAAAGATTTTTGGTAGTTCCCTGTTGTATGCTTTGCAAATTGCTGTGTTCATATACATGCCTGCTTCACAGAAAGAACTTTTTTCCCATCCCCACTGCTCAGTCTAGTAGCACCTGCCTGCTCCCCTGTCCTGCCCCCTGGGCTTGTGGCTGGCATCTCCTGTGTCCTGGTAGCCCCGACTAATGCCTAGCCATGCCCCTTCCACTGCAGCAGGTAGGAGTGAAAGCCTAGAAGGACATCTCTCTTCCCTCCCCTTTGGCAGGGGCTGGCAGGCATGCTCTAATGCCCCTGGCTTCTGGCTTGAGCCACTGCAGGCATGTCCCTGCATTGCCTGTTTTAAGAGAACATGTCTGTCCACTTAGTAATCAATTTAAGGTGCACAGCTTACACTAACTTGCAAAGAGTGAATCAATTCAGGCTTAGGCTTTTTGAATGTTTAGCCTTGAAGAGATATGCAGAATTATATTAACTAGCTCTTTAACTACAGGGAGTCAAATGGCTGCTTGTTTTCATAGGCTTACAAAGGCAGAGAAATTAATTACAGAAGACCTTTCCAAGGCAGCACTTCCCTGTAACTGGTCTTAAACAGCATCCGTATCAAGACTTTTTGCATCTTATCTGACTTTCAGCAAAAATGGGGTTTTCGCAATTGCTCCAGCTGCTCTTCTCTGCTGCGTACTGTCCCGTTTGCTTATAGGAATAGAATTTAAAAAAAAGGATCTGCTTACATATTACACTTTTTTAGGACTTGAGCCAGCTAATTTAATTGTGTATTTTGCATTACAGCCTGTGAAACATATAACTGTGAGTTAGACTGCTGTACTTGTTAGATGCATTAAATCAACGCATATGGATCTGCACATTCAAAATACTAGAGCTAAAACAACACCATCATTTTTTGCATATGTTATATAATTTTGTGTGCCATCACTATAAACAATTTAGTGCATCTCCCAGAAATTCTTTATTTAAGATCAAGTGTAATAGTGGCTACGAAGCTAGTATGCCCCCTGCTCTGAACGTAAAGGTAATTGGATTCTGCAATTCAAGAGGGGTTTTCTATTGCTGCTTAAATGATCCTGAGGTGTTTTTGTTTGCTTTGTGCATTAGCCATACTACAAAGCAAATATAAATTCTGCTTGAGTCCCAGAGTTGAGGAACAACCTCTTTTTATACCACCTGTCAAATACAGCCTGCACTATATTACACCTCCTTACACAAGTTGAGAAGAGCCTTAGTATATATTACAATTCCACACATTCCAATCCAATACTACTATGGATGGAAGAATGAGGCCTTTTCTTATCCAATCTATGGGTTTTTTTCTTAAAGGGAGCATGTTTTAAAGGAAGCATAGCACTTTTAAACCAAAGCGATGTATAGTCCAGAAAAACAAGCTTACACAAGAGAATAAATTGTTAAGCCTTTTTTTCCATTCAAGCCCTTTCCTGACAAGCGCCACGTTTGCACCACATGAAAAAACATGGTTGTAAAGGATGACATGTTTTTTTGGGTATTATTTTTACTAATAACCTCAACAGTTATTGAAGAAAGAGAATATTGGTTTCCCCGTAATAATTTCAAGTAGAAGGATGGGGAGAAGCCAACCAGCGCCTGTGAAATGGGCGTCAGGTGTACTTAGCATCAGCTGATTAAAGATGGAGCTTGTGAATCAGTTTTGGAAACCATTTTAAAGGTTGGAATTTCCCCTCAATGTTCATGATAAAGGTTTCCATCGCTTTATGCTGTACATGTGTTCCTGGAAAATGGCGCACAACTGGAATTAGCATAAAGGGAACCTATTTCACAATCCAACAAATAGGGATATGTTCCAAATTCTCGACTGTACTGACCCCCAGGCCTATTTCTACCACTTTTACAAGGCAATTTTGGTATTCACCAACAGCAGGCAGTACACACAAGCACAGGGTGGTGGTGAATGTTATCATAATGGGGATGATAACTACAGAAACACATGTCACCGACACCGAGTGAGGAGCACAGATCCACACAGGAGACTATATTTTGGTGAATGTCACTCCCACACAAAGCAGCAAACTGTGGGCTTCCACCACACCAATAGCGTAAGAGTGAATTTACCCCACATACAAAGAATTTTTGGTATAAAATGAGTCATCACATAAGAACAAATTCACACATACAGAACCCGCATAAAGCGAGGGAACCCTGTATTCCCAGGAATATCTGGTTCTCTAATTGGAAGAAAACTTTTATGTCAGTACATATATTGCCTATCTAGAGATTTCTTACTGAATTCAATTCAAACCTGGTAGTGAGTATGTGTGTAATATTTTAACCTGTTGAGTATAGAAATCAGTGCCTGAACTTTCCTGATTTCATGCATCATACTATAATCGGTAATATAAAATATTTTTGTAGTAGCTACATGGATACTATTCAGCCCTGTAATTAGTGGGCTACTAATTAATTACTGAAAATAATACTCATTATTAGTTAGAACCTCTGAACTAATACCTTGCAGATTTAACCCTCGAGTCCTGATTTACCTCATTCAGTCCAGCTCTGCACCGTGGTTTGTCTTTCTAATCGGTATTCTCCGGTGTCTTGATGTCAACTCAAACTTAAAAAGGACAAAATCTGAACTCCCTATCTTTCCTCTTAAGTTGTCTCCTTTCTCTGTCATATTGACAATACCAGTATCCCCATTATTCCCCACCTCTGTTAACTTATTACTTCCTGTTCCTTTTCTGCACGTGAAAGTTATGTCCAAATTTTGCTACTTCATCTTTGAAAACATCTTTATCTGTCTATTCCTACAGTTAATGACACTTTTGTTTAGGCCCGTTCATCTTCTCTCTTGGTTATTGCAACCTCTTTCTTTCTGGTTTCCTAATGGTCTTGTTACCCATATCCTGTCCATACAGAAGTTAGTTGCTACTATCATTCTAGCCCAGGGATGCTCAACCCGTGTCCCACGGGCCAAATGTGGCCCATGGAGCCATCATATCTGGCCCACAGGTCTAGAAATTTGACAGCCAGAGATCAGTGGCCATTAATACAGCCACCTTCCCCACTTCCAAATTTCCAAATCACAAGCCCTGTGCATCCAGTGAGAGCCTGTGGGGCCCAGTTGTGGGAGGCCCATGCCCCCTTTTCCCCCTTCAGGCCATGCCATGCCATGCCATGCCATGCCATGCCCTCCTTCCCCCTCCCCACCCATGGATCTGGGTAGGGTCCAGGCTGTACCCTCTTTTCCCTGGGAGGGCTGGGTTGGGTCTGAGCCACACACCCTTTTCCCCCACAGGGCTGGGTCATGCCACTCCCTCATTGCACCCCCTGTGAGGCAGGTGAAACTCTCTTCCCCTCCCCTCACCCACCTACAGCCCATGTCATGCCAGTCTCAGGCAACGGATCAAAATCACCATCGGGCCCCAGGTTGAAGCAGGCACTGCCCTTCTGGCCCATGGGGGGAAAAACATTGAGCACAACTGTTGTAGCCCATCAGTCTGACTCCCCTTTCGGAATCTGTTCACTGTTCTTGAAGATCATATATAAATCTGAGCCTCCTTATTTCTCCATCCTTCTTGCACTTGAACAATTATACTAAACTTAATCTCCTTTCATACGAATATCCATGCACCATCTTCTAAGTCGCATGCTATACATGGAACAACTTCTGGACTTTGGTCCACAAGGTCTCGTCTCAGTTATATCCTTTTTGCATACTTTGAATACTGATAGCATCAGCCGTGCCAGTTTTAAGGGTGAACTAGGGCTGTGCAAAACACCATCATTTTGTTTTGGTATCCGTATCACCATTTCAAAGAGACAGTGTTTTGTTTCATGTCATTTCAAAGCACTGTCCCATTTTGTTTCATTGAAACTGTTTCACTGTTTCAGTGCATTTCAATGTTTCACCCATAAGCTATAATGGGGAATCATGAAAATGCCTAAAACATTGTCATTTCTTGCCTGATTCTGATGAAAATTGCAGCGCATGAAGCCTGCCAAGTTTTAGGGAGATATGTGCAGAGGTTTCTCAGAAACAGCACCTCAAACTGCAGAAAACAAAACATGTGACACTTGCTGACACCAGCAGCCTCCTGTCTTCCAGCATGTAGATCCGGGGCCCACACTCCTGGGAGGGCTGCGGAGCTGTGCTAGACTCCTCCTGGGGGTGCAGGCCCCCGGATCTGTGCTCAATGACAGGAGGCTGCTGCTACTGCCTGGGACCAGCGCTGGGCGTAGCCTGCACCCAGCACCGGGGAAGACTGATGCTACCACTGGCCCCAGGCGGTAGCAGGAGCCTCCTGTCATCTAGCTTGCAGATCCAGGGCCCGCACCCTCAAAAGGGCTGTGGAGCTGTGCTGGAATCCTCCCAGGGGTGCGGGCCCCCGGATCCGGGCTGGATAACAGGAGGCTGCCACTACTGCCTGGGACCAGTCCTGGGAGGAGCCCACACCCAGCACCAGGCTCCATGGAGCTCAGCCCAGCAGCAGGAGACAGAGTGCTGCGATTGGCTCTGCCAGCCCCACAGAGCGCAGGCCAGTGGGGGGAGAGGGGCAGAGCGAGGGCAGCACTGCTCCAGCTCCACCTGCCCCAGGGAGTGCAGCCCAGAAGCAGGAGAGGGGCAGAGCTAGGGCTGTGCTCCACCACCTGCTACCAGGCTGAGCTCCACGGGGATGCAGAGCAACTCGGAGCACAGGCCTGGCTCTCCCCTGCCTCCCGCCACCGGGCTGCTTCAAAACTCGAAATGTTTCAAAACTTTCCAAATGTTTTGAGTGCCCTCATTACATTTTGAAGCTGTTTCAAAGCTTTTTGTTTCATTTCGTTTTCCCTGTTTTGAGCTTGAAACGCAGCGAAACAGCTTTGAAACAAAACACTCAGCAAAATTTTGCACAGCCCTACTATCTATGTATTTCTCTGTGCATCCAAAAACCCAAAGGTTCTCTCTGGACAGCACTTCCCACATTGGAAGTACTATGCCATGTGAGTTGCCCGGGTGTTTGTTTATATTTCATTGGCACAAATGAAGGACAACCCTCCCTTTTACTTAGGCACTGAACAAGGACACAGTAACAGAGTTACCTACCCTGAAGAGGTCTCAGTTGTGACTGTGACAAAATGTATTGATAGAGACTAACAGACTAGTATGGTGGGTGAACGATATGACTAAAGCAAACAGGTTATTGTATGTGAGGCAGATGTCTCAGTTCACTACAGATCTACCTACTGGAGCTTTGTAGGTATGGATATACAAGTAAATCTTAAGGAGGATGATTGAAAAGCTTTGTAGATCTTTCCAGGGAGTTTTCCTACTGCATAATGTGTGCCTTGGGAGAAAACATGGAGATAGTTAAGTGAAATGCAGGCTGCTGGATGACAAAAAACTGTGTATGTTGCCAAGTGAAATTTCAGGTTGATAGGGATAAATTCTGAAGTGTTTTAAACGCAAAACAAAAAAAAATAGAGTGGAGAAAAGTTGATTACTGGAGGAGCACAAAGATTATCAGTGGTGAACCAAGAGGATGATCTTCACTGCAGCATTGATACTGTGTGAAGCATAATTAAAACTCTTCAGCTTGGTCAAGACTGAATGGAGACTTCCACAACAATAGGAAAATACATATTTGAATATGGATTTACAGCGGGGCAACTGAAATCAGAATTTGTTGCTTAGATTATAAATTCCTTGGGGAAGGCACTGTGCATCTCATGCAGTGTTGAACACATTGATACTGAACAAAATTGTTATTGGTGGTGGTAGAGTGGTGATTTTTCCCATTATTTAAGTGCTATGGTGTTGCTGTTTTTTAAGCAAGCTGTTTCTTTTGGGGAGAAAATTCTACTCAGTTCTGACCCAGGCTCTTTGCGGAGGCCTCTAACAATGCCTTTTATTTTACTTATTTTTTCAACCATTGGAATAAGTAGTTGTAAATCTGGAATCTCAATCTCATGTGATTGGAAGAATATTGCCAGTTGGATCCCATTGTATCACACAACTTACCAAAATAGGAAAATTTTGCACATAGGCTGATATAAATGAGAAAAGAGTCCCTGAAATCAGAGAAGTTGTATATTGTAATGATGTCAAAAACAAAGCCTCTAGTCTTCATCTTTATATTTGTAGTGAAAGACATTTATCCTGTGAGAATATTCTGTTCCATGGCTGTTCCATGGAATATTCTGCTCCATTTCTGCTCCTTTAATTCAGCATGCTTGACAAAGCATGAAAGCTACTGAAGATGAACATCAGTCTGTGAACAGAGCTATTTTAATTCCTTCCAGAAACTCTTTATCTGTGACAGAGAAATCTATCTGTCTACTTAAGTATTTCTGTGACACTGCCCTACCCATCCCTCCCTGCCCTGCCCCAAGACTGGAATCTGAGTGTATCATCTTCTACTGGGCTGGTTTGACTCAAGCAAAGACTACTTATCCATGTTACAAATGACTTGAATGGAGATCACACAAAAATTATAGAAAAAAGATATTTTACCATAGCACTTTCTTTTCTATGGTCTTTGTCCTCTTTTTTGTTGGTGACTGGGGAAAGTCGTGATACATCAAGAGGGAGGTCTGTCTTAATACATCAGGAAAGTTAGGGAGAATTTTTAAAATATAGGAAGTTAATTTCCAAGAAGCACTAGCTTCATTAGCTCTATCTGAAATATTACCTTCCTTCATGGCAGTAGGTAGACAGATAAATTCTGCTCTTGCAGCATTTATATGACAAAACCCATACTGTAAAAAATATTGCCAGCCAGAATATTGTTGTTTCTATCTGCACCAGGAAGAAGTCAACCCCAGCCTTTGTTCAGAGATATTGTACTTGAAGCTCCCCAGCCAAAGCTACAGTTTGGCTCCATATATACTAGTTACTAGCAGGCATCAGTCAGCTATCTACCTTCTGATTATGCCGACTGTCTATCTCTCTGTCTCTGCTCCTCCAACTGAGCACATGAAAAATCAGCTTCCCTCCCACCAGAATTCATTGAATTTCCTTTCCATCATCTGGAAAATGCAGACTTGAAGATCTGTATGCCAAGTGCTCTTCTGTGTTCCTTGAGGGCAAAAACTGTGCAAGTCTTCTTCAAGCAAGACCCACATTGATGTCACAGGAATGTTACATAAAAAGAGAAGTTAGGATCTGTTCTGGAGGAGTACTGAGAACCTATCATTCTGTGGAAGTTGTGGATGCTGTAAGATCTAGGAATAAGACCCCAAGTATATCAAACAAACTCAAGTACCTATTCACGTACAGTGAGAAGCTGCATTTTGAAATCCCAAACTACAGAAAAAGACTAATAATAGACTAATATCAATTTTGGTGTAAATTCAACTTGCAGCTGATATTGACACAATACCCGAGGTAAAAAGTGGATTAAAATGATTTATTCAAATTACTTGAAATATGGGAAATATTAATTGTAAAGAATCTTGTCAATGTTTTTGAAAATACCAAATATTTCAGCTGATCCATTGAGCTGACTCCCTTACTAAATGTGTTTTAGGAAAACATGCTATAATATGTAGTACAAATATTGTTCCAAGTTTTCACTTGCTATATTTTACATGTTGTGTGTACGCCTACATACTTGGTAAGGTAATTGCTGTCATCTTTGGTTTTTATGGTCATAGTTTTAATTTTTGTTTAGAGTATAAGTGTTTTGAATGGTCGGCACATTTGGACTTCAGTTCTCACTTTTCATGGGCTATGCTTGAAAGAGTGCCACTCATCTGATGTGTTTCATTTAATTTGGTGTCAGCAGATATTTCCAAAGTTTGAGCCAACTCTGTGTATTTGCATATCAGTGGAAGCCTTTGGGGAGTGGGAATAAGGGGCATGTCACCATGGGATAATAAATTTATGTTGCTATGGAACTGAGGAATTCCTATCTGGAGGATCTGGTGGTTACTGCCATCAAATTTATCCCCAATGTGCTGCTAAGTATAAGAGGCCTTGGAGTGTTATAGCTCCAATATTTATTATCTTTTCCAGGGTAAATCCTTCTCCCCTGGACCTTTATTTCTAGACCTATGCAATACACATCACAGAGTCTGCTGGGGAAAAGGAAACAGTGCTGTGGCTGGTGATTGGATCTCCTCCCTTCCTTGCAAGAAAGTCACTTCTTCATATGAATCTAGAGGATACAATAGCCCTCTCCATTGCTAAGAACCCCCCAACTACATAAAGTAGAGCTGCTTACTTTATCCTTTTTTATTATCTATATCCATAATTTCACTCATTCCTTAAGCGTATGACAAGGCTAAAGACATTGACAAAGAGAACATAATAGCATTTCATAAAATACTTCTTCATGTTTTAGATTGCCAAAAATCCAACAAAAAGCATGCCTGTTTTAATCAGGAAATGTTTAATAGTGGGGAGAGTGCATTTACTTCTCACCTTAAGCTTAAGATATTTTCTTAAACTTGATTTTTTTTTCTTTTTTATTATTATTTTAAACTAGATTATCAGAGATTTTTTCTCATTTTGCACACCATATTTCTCTCATCTAGAGTTCTGACACCCATCTCCCCATGCTAACAAAGAAGTCTTCAATGACTCTAAAAAATAAAGCTTATAAGATATTTGCTCTAGCATCTAAATCAATCTTCAAACCAGATTTTAAAATGCCTTCAAGGATTTTGTTTGCGCTCTCTTCCTCATGAAACTCTACCTTTTTGGACTTCATTTTGCTGATATTTAACAGATGCTATTAGCATTTTCAGATATGAGTGTCTACCCAATCTGTGTAACATCCTCGGTTTGTGTTATTCTCTCATTCAGAAACAGATACTGTATATGTCTTTTTTAAGACTTACAGCATACATTGCATTTTACTCTTTTTAAAATAACGTCTGGGAACCTGAGAAGCTTCTTTTGAAAGATTACATTACAGCTTTGATTTTTATTTATAAAACATAAAGGACTAATATATATCAGTTAGGACATTTTGCTTCCAAAGTGCATTGTAGCAAAATAATTGGAAGGCAGTTGTGGTGTGAAATATATGACAGCTTTACAGGACATAAAAAGCAGCTTTTTCTTTGTAATAGTGTAATTGCCTTAAACCCCACAATCATAATTGTTATCAAAAAATAATCCCAAGGAAAGGCTAATATAAGGTGAGCAGACTATTATAAGAGCTCTAATACACTCGATTCCTTGAACGGCAAATGCAGCCCCTCAATCTCCCAGTGCTTTTAGTGTCAGTCAGAGAGCACTCAGTCATTTCTGTGCATCAAGCCTGCAGTATTGATTTTTCCACTGACTGAAACAGCCATATAAGCATAAATTTTGCATGAGGCTTTCACTTTGTAGACTCTCCTTTGGTCAGATGACACATGATGTGAACATGAAGACTGTATAATAACAATGCATGGTCAACCTGCAGGCATTAAAGCGTGGTCTCTCGCAGTTTTGAAGGACAAAAGCTGGGATAGTGCATCTCTGGTGTGATAGAAAACAAATATCATTTCCATCTTGGCAGCCTGCATTCAATTTTATTTTCTTTCTCTCCTACACTTTCACGTCCCCCTTTCAGAGAGGAAATACATGCATGCACGCACACACCCAGGCAGACGCATACACATATGTATAGATATAGAGTATCCTTAGATATACAATATCCTTATCACTGATATCTACTTCAGATAAAAAGTCAGCTTTGTGGAAAAGCAAAGCTGTGATAATGACTATATATCCAACTTGAGCCCCATCCTCTGCTTCTCTTCTACTTTTCTTTGTTGTTGTTTTGTTGTTTTGTTTTGTAGTTGATGCCATTTCTTTTAAGTCAACCCTTGAGACTAAATATTGTACACCAGTGTTCGATAACATCTTGTATCATGCTGAAAAAGCCTTATCTGAAGATTCGGCCTCATGATAGACAGGCAGGAGTGAAAACACTCCTTAATAGCAACCTTCTTTTCATCTCATTGTTGCCCTGTTCAAGTTCTCCTGCTTATTAATATTCTCATAGTCGTTCTCTCTCTCCCTCCCTCTCTCATCTTTTATTGTTTAAATGTTCCATTTAAAATGCGTTCATCCTGTTATGGGATCATGTCAATGGAACAAGACAGAAAAAGTAATCCTAACCAACATTAGTCTGAAATAACACTACGAGGAGTAATTTCTCACTAAGAACAGCAGCAGTACATTAACTGTTGGTTAAAGTGCATTAACTATGGCCAGTTGATGTAATTAATTTATAATACAATGTCATGAAACATCTTAAAATTAAGTTGAATTGACCTGGAGGAAAATTTATCTGCAAGCAAAAAGCCCACTGGTAAGCCAGTTTCAGTCATTGAAAAGGAAAGAGCCATTTCACTTTCAATAACAATCATGAAAAGAGAGAAGGGCCCATTGTGATGAATAATTGCAAATGAATGCTGTTTTCATTTTGTAAAAAGAATTCAGTTTAATCATCATACAGCAACATGACTATTCCAGACTAGGAGAGCTGTTATACACACTGCTACTGTTGTCTTCATATTTATGCAGAACCTAGATAAATGTTTAATGTTTAAATAATAGGAGTTAGTCTGCAGCATAGGTAGATTCGTGTTCAGTGTTTTAAAGGAAGTTGATCAGATTTTTCATTTGGACATACACTGCTAAGAAAAAAATATACCTTGTCAACTGAGGGTATTTTAGGTCATTTTAGATTAGATTGAGATCATTTTCTTTCTTCTTTTTTTCCCCATTTGTTCCATAAATAATATCCTCTCTGTAATGGGAAGATTTGTGCAATGATGATTATTTTTATTTCAGGTTGAGTGTGTCACTGGAGATGGTTGTTTTAAAAATCAAACCTATTACGGTTCTCTGAAAATGTTCTCTGAAATCAGCTTTTTCAGAAGGACAATGAGCATAATGACACTTGTGTGCATGAGCTCCTGGGGAGGAGTCTGTTCATGAGCTCAGGATGTCAAGAGACATAAGAACAGGACAAGGATGTGTTTGTTTTTATAGAATAATTATAGGAAATTGGGGAATAGATTAGAGAGAGACTCTTACTCATTTATATTTTATTTATATGTATTATATAATATATAGTGGAAAGAGAATGAACTGTTGCTGGATTTAACAGGGAATCAAAAGATAAAAGTGAAATGATCAGCCAGGATTTTCAAATATGAGTGCATAAAATTAGGCTCTTAAATTGTTATCTAGGTATCTAAATAAAAGGCCATTTTTGAAAAGCACTGCGCGGTGACCAGTTCCTGTTTTCTTAGTGAGATCTTCTGGGGACCTAGCATTTTTAAAAACTGGTAATTTATTTAAATGCCTAAGTATGGAGACAAAACACATTTTAAAAAAACAAACCTGGGCAGAGCTAATTAAAGGGAGTACAGGAAAAGGTTAGACTCTTACCTCTATGTTTCTTTCAGGAAGATTCTGTGAAAACTGAAAGATCCATATTGGAAAAAAATCACATGGGAAGCAGGATCTTGATTTGTCAGTCAATTTGGGAAAAGATTTGGATCGCCTCACATATAGATTGCTAGTTGAAATTAAATGTAGGTGTTGTCACTAAGGATACATGCAGACATTTCACTTAGATCGACCAAACTAGGGTTAGGTTGATCTAAATGCTGATCTGCACAGACATTCAGGGAGGTTAGATCAGGCAAAAAAGGGCCAGCCTGATCCGATTTAGTTCACCTGGGCTAAGTAAACACAGTCAAAAAACCTGAGGTTAAATCAGTTCAATCTTCTCAGGTTACTATAAGCTGCATAGATTGAACTGACAAGCAAGTGAACAGATACTCACTTTCAATTCTGGAAATGCAGCCACATGCCTGCCGTGGTCCACACTGGAAACCATGAGGCACCAGACCACACATGCCTGCTCACCTGAAGGAGATTGCTTTGACCAAGCTAGTCCACTCACCTTGTGAGAGGGGATATGTGGGGGAGGTTCAAAGCATCCTGAGATACTAGGGAACTGTGAGTTAATGTGAATCTGGAGGGGATCTGGGACAAGTTCAACAAACTGATTTAACCTAAATCAGTTAAATCTAACACTACATCCATCCAGGTTTATCTTAAACTAGTTTTGGCCATTTTGAAACTGGTTTATGTGCACTGAACTTCTGTTATGCTAAAGATTTGAACTGATCTTTTATACCAGTTTCTGTGTAATTTCTGTCCCTAGTCCTGAGGAGGGTTAGCCCAATCTATTGGATGTCTCTACACATTCAGAGTGTAGCCTCAGAGCTGGAAAAGCCCAGCCCCAGCCCCAGGGTTGTGTTTTTCCCACCCATCCCCCCATTCTGACTGGGCTACTTTTAGCCCCTGACTGCCCAACCCTGGATGAAAACTCACCCTGCAGAACCACCACCCCCTTGGCAGACCTGCCCCCCCCCCCCATAAATGCCCCTGTGGACCCAGTGGCTCCCTTGATCCTGCCCACCCCCCTCCCCACACCCTGGCTTAGTTAGATTGGTCGTCCTAATCTGGCTCTTCTCAGGAGCACTACATTTATACCAGGAGTAAAGTGCAGGGATGCTAGATATTTCAGTCTGATGATGCTTTCAGAGGAATCAGAACTCTGCTTTATAGCTAACAGGAAGCCAACCATACATCAGATTTGGTAGAGGAAAAAAGCATTGCAAGGCTTGAAATTTTAATCAGTCAGTCTTGGGATAACATGTCATAGATTGCTTGCATGCTAACCCACCTGTACTAGCTCATACCACTGTGATTTAAGGATCTCAAATGTGGACCCTCTAACAGGTTGCCTGGTTTGGAATCTTTATCATGTTGAAATAGAAATTGTTACTCCAGGAGAGTTTCCCTTTTCTTGTCCGTGCCTATATTTGACTTGAGCTTAGCTTTTGTGCTGATATGAAAGCAGAGTTGTCATTTTGTTTTATTCCAACTGATTTTTTTTTTATGGTTTAGTTGTAATTTAAGTAGTAAAATTATTAAAATATTTATTTGTGGGTTGACAGACTGACTGATTGCAGTTAGGAGATGTGTAAGGTTCTTTAAGGTGGTTGGAGGTGCTTTGGGAAAAGGAATTTGGGAGAGAGAATAAAACATGAAGTCTCAGTGAGATGTTTCAGGGGGATATATTTTGTGTTTGCAGCTGTTTTTGATGAATTTCTCTGTTTCTTTTGAAGAAAATTTTCAATAAAAATCTGAAGAAGAAAAAAAATAAAACTGGTCTCATATTCTTGAATTGAAATCTTATTAGTTGTGGGATTTCTCTTGCAAGGCAGCTGTTGCTTCAGCACATTGTGGATGAGAGGATGTAAAATTGTATGGAGGTAATGAACACTGACTGAAAGTGCCTGATGGCTGCCAGCATTTACAATAAAAGATTAGGAGAACTAAGGTCCTAGTCCAAAATCTATCAAGATGAGGGCCTTCCCATTGATATGAATAGGCTTCAGATTGGACATTTAGACCTCGCACAGATTTAAGCAGGCGCTCAACCTTCTGCACTTTGAATAGTTCCATTAACTTAATAATAAGCCTACTTCCAATCTTTTTGGGATTGAAACTTGAACCTGTATGGTTTGCTTAAACTAGGACCAGAGGCCAGATCCTGAGTTTTTATTTATTTCCATGGCCCTAGGATCCAGTTGAGAATATGGCATAAGACAGCCCAGGCAAGGTCTGCATGACAAAAAGGAAATTATGTAAGGTCACCTAAATTGTTTAATTATATTATATGATCTATAGTGGGATCAAAAGTTCAGTAAAGTCAGTGTGCATCTTCTCATTGATTTCAGTGAGCTTTGGGGCCAAGCATACAAGCATTTAGGGCCAAATTCTCCTTGCATGTCAGGGTAAACTCAAAATAGTGACACTCAGTTCAGTGACGCTCCTACAGTTGTTACAGCAGTGTGACAGAAAGCAGTATTTGGCCCATTTTTAATGTATATCAAAGGCATAATTGTACCTAAACAAGAATCAGGACATTCCAGGTATATGGGTATGCTTAGATGAGATTGATAAACCGCAGTCCACAAAAAAAACTGTATATCCACTTGTACTATCCAAACAGAATAAACACTGTTATATGTCTTGTGGCTGGTACAAGATAAGAAATTGTTAAAAATTATATTTTTATGAAGCTGTATGAAGATAAAAAGGAAAAAATAGTAAAGAGAGAGACAATTAAATTAGAAGTCTAGAATTATAGAATTCTTCATCAAATCTCCTTCTGAGTCTAATGAATCATTCAATTCCTCTCCATTTGTCTTTTCTAGTTCTGTCCTCCAGGCATTTAAAATTGCTTTGCATCATCATAGTCATAAAAAAAGAAATTTATGCCCCTCAGAAAGGATACGCAGTTTTGCAGGAAATAATATAGACATGTCCAATTTAAGATCAGCATAGTCCACCTTAAAAAGAAATAAGGCTTTTCCTGGGAGCCTGAGTGGCTTTAGCAATAGCTGGATAAATAGTTATACGCTTAGACGGATACAATATTCCTCTTCCCTCCCTACCAAGTTTAAAAATTGTCTTCATCTCCCACATAGGAGAAAATGTATGATCAAGCAACAGAAGTAATTTTTGTGGTATTCTTTAGCCTCAGTAGGAACTTAAAAAAAAAGAATAAGATGGCCCATCATAAGGTGAAGGAGAGGGTCAAATTTAGTCCCTAGTATAACTCAGAGTTAATTATTTTGAGAGGATCCTCTCAGGGAAACCTTGAGTCATTGAAATACTGTAATTTCTGGCATTTTCTAGCTTTGAAATTTTTGTCATTACTCATATAAAGACTTCTGTGTTGAGGTTTCAGTGCTCTATATATATGTAGAGAGAGAGAGAGTGCACCTACAAGCAGGTGTATTTATTTCAGGATAAACTAGTTTATACTGGGACAAAGTTCATTCAGATGTCCATGTCCATTGTCCCATGGTAAATCCTGAAAAGGTTCACAGGATAAAAAGTACTATCAGTTTATCCTTGAACAGCACAAAGTGCATCTAAATGGTTATTCCAGGATGGGATTATCGAATCAATGTCAGAAAAGCAGCCATGCCTTCAGCCATTGACTAAACCCTGATCAGAAGGATGATGTGTGTACATGCCAATCCTGGGATATTTCTGTTCCAGGACAACACAGGTACAATTTGTCCAGAGCTAAGTGTACATCTGTTCTTAGCCTTACATTGATAGTCTTCTCATTTTTCCCTACCACCTACATGCTCAATATCAGAGAAATTCCAAAAGCCCCATTGTACTGAAATACCTTCACTCACCCAGCATTGTTTTTGGGAAACAAATAACAATTAAGTAAAAATTTCCCAGAAAAAATATTCTTGAAATAGAACCAGTAACATATTATAAAAAGGCTTTGTGTTTGTATTTTACTGTCATGTTTACTTCCATGTTTTACCCCAAAATGATTTTCATTACTATTTAGCACCTAGATACTGAAATAATTGGTGTGTAATCCTGAAGTTTATTGCAATTAGATTTGTTTGATACATTGATAGTAGATAGATTCAAACCATTATAACAGAGGACTGAAACATATCTCCTGACCAGTACTATTTTGGTGTGTTACGTCTAAATAAGTCATACATTTCTCATTGATATGGAGTGCTGTGAAGATTCCGTCAGTTTCACATTAGCGCTAACCAGCTCTTTGAGACTAAAATAGACACAGGTGTATATAGAAGAACAGAAACCCAGTCTCACAGCTGTACAAATGCATGAAAAAGTTTAATGTATACAGTTTTTTTAAAAGATTGGTTCAGTTTTGCAGGAAAGAGGAAGAACTGGTTTTCAGCCACACATAACCTTATTCAGTTTTTATTCAAAAGTATAATTCATCTTTAAAATTTATTTTTGAGACAGTTATTAAAGATTATCCACTAGTTAATGAAAAATGACTACTGTATTTTTGAGACTCTCGATGTAAAAAGGCATTGACAAATTGAGAGAAATTTAAGGGAGAAAATCAAAAATGATTAAAGCACTAGAGGTGTTGACTTATGGCTAAAGATTAAAAGACGTGAATGTGCATGGTCTTGCTAACAATCTCTACAACTACATAGGCTTGAAACAATTTCTTAACAAGATTTATATTTCTTTTACCAATAAAAATACAGATGTCAAATTTAGGAAATTCTTTAAAGAATTAGAATAATTGTGAAATGGGTTCAATTTTTAATCTATATACTCAGGGCCTGGTTCTGCCACTGCTATCTATGTTGAGGAGTACCTCTCTCTTTTTATAGCCTCACTGAAATCAACAGGAATACTTGCCAAATGAGGTACTACTTGACATTAATAAGTATCAACATTTGGTTCATGGAACTTAGAGGTGAGGAAGAGAAGTTTTGGGAAGCCAAGGACTGGATCTATATCAGGATTTCCCTAGTAGTACCTCTCAGAGTCAGAAGCAGAGCATCTGACCGAATAACCATTATGAATGTTGGGGCAGTTTGGATTTGAAGTTGTTTGGTCCATGCCCACATCCATGCCCAGATTTAACATGGATGTGGGCATGTCTACATGTTCATTAATGTGCCATAATTACAGCACATTAACTTTAGTACCTGTAATAACCATAAGGTTTAGTACCTTAATGCACCGTAATCAGTGCTACTGTGCATCGGCACAAATGAGCGCTTTTTGTGTGACACTTAATGTGCATTGGACTAAAGCTACTGCGCATCAGTGCATTAGCATTGTGTCCATCTAGACTCGAGTAGACACTCCTGAGTGACTCAGGCTCAGGTGTTCCTGTCTCAGTTGGGATCTTTCTTGGGCACCCACGTTTACCATGCATTACCTCCCAAGGGAAGTCTGCCACATCTTGATTTCTTGTTCTAGTGTGGGAGGTTCCCCTATGGTTGAGACTTGCTCGGAGCTGCTGTCTGCGGACGTCCTTGGGGCTCCACCTTCCCTACACCCCTTCCATGCACCAACCTGATGGACTTGGCCATGTGGTAGAAGGTCTGAACCTCTTGGATATCAGTCTTTGTGACGTAATCATGATCTAGCCTCAAAATGTATTTTCTTTTTGTCTGTGGCTTTTAGTTGCAGGCTGTCATCAGGACATAGGTCCCTTCAGCCAGGCTTAGCCTACAGTATCCTTAATGGACCCAGATGGTCACTCTCCTTCTCTGTGGCCATGTTGCTTCTGACCCAGAACCAGGCTGGTAGGCCTGCGCCTCAGCTCAGGGTCCCCAAGGGCCCCTGATTCCTCAGCTGCAGACATACTCTATGAGCCTAAGTTCCAGCTTCAGAGGCAATGAACATTTTAAAATAAATCCAAAAACTGAAAGGGAATGGAGAGGTAAAGCTCTTCCCTCCCTACTCCCATGTCCCTGCATGTGGATTGATGGTTATTCCCTCGGTGTCCTTCCTGGATCCGATGCCATGCACCGCTCCATCGAAGAGTAAACTGCTCTTTGGGACTTTGTCCTGCATCCCTGACTGAAGTCAGTACCGGCCATTCCGGCTGGGAGCTCATAGCTACCTCTCAGCTGGTGCTTTCCTGCTCCTTTCTAGCAGCCAGCTTTTAAAGTTCCTGGCTGGCAGTACTGGATGAGGTCACCACCCCATGCCAACCCCATCCACACAGATAAGCAGGTGACAAAGAATGCGAGCAGTTCTTTCAGCTGCCAGCTCTCTGCCACTATTCCTGCACCTGGTAAGTATTTCCCCATCATGGGGCTTTCAGGATTGTTCCTCCAGGGCCATAGGGTTCTCCTGGCATGGTTCTGACCCCAAGAAAGGGGTATCCACCCCTTTTCTATCATTGTAATTAATTTCAGGGGTCTCTGGTTGGTTCAAGGATAAGCCCAAGAAAAATTATTTGTAGTTTTAAGCCTTAAGAGGCCTTGTCCCTTTTATAATCAGTGGCGTCACTAGTACAGAAGCCAATGATAATGTTGGTGCATAAAAGTGATGTAATTAAAACAGATCTATAAGGAACTTGATTGGGGAAAAATCAGAATTTATTAAGAGGAAACAAAAGTCACAGTCTTCTAGCTCTTATTCTCATGCAAGAGTCTCCTTGGAATCAGGCATTAGAAAATAACTAATGAAAATTACAGCATGTAACTGACTATAATAACTTAGCTTTGCAATGGTTCTCCCAAACAATCATGTCAGTGTTTTTCCTGCTTACTATCTTTCCTGCTTATTTTAATTTTGTTTTGAGGGAGGTGGGCTGCTGGGGAACTGTATAGGAAGAAATATATCTTGCCCAGAGAGTTGGCTGAAAAGATTTCTGAATTATTTAAATTAAATGTATGGATGGTCCCAAATTAGAAATTTTTGGAACTTTCATTTTGTAGAAAATTCTAATATTTCTGTTTCTGGTTCCAGGTTTGAATGGAGGATAGGGAGAATACCATTTGTAATGCCCAAGTTTCCTGTAGAATTGAAATTCTGGTCCCTATCCTGTTCTGCCAGCCCCCAAGACAAATTAAATAGACAAAGCAGACAATGTATTAATCCAGTGGGTTCTATATAGGACTCTGAGTGCAAAGAGCATTTGAACAGATACGTATCACTGTCCTCCTATCAGAGTTTTTCTTCTCTCCTCCTTCCTCTCCTCTTCTTTCATTGTGGTCCTGTCCTGTGGTCACACGTGTTCAACTTTTTTATAAATCATATTTAGTCCATTCTGCTTTTCATTTCTCTTTTCTAGCTCTGTTCTGTGAGACAAAGGTAAAGGAATTGAAGTAGATGCAGTTAGATTCATTAATACTCCAATTTAATAATCTTGATTTGAGATCAAAATTATAAAATACATCTAGAATGACGTACATTGTATTCCAGGTTTCTGTTTTCTCACAAAGTTGTACAAATTTTCATATTGGGCCGTTAGCAGTAATTATAATAAAATTAGTTAAATATAAACTATATACATGCTATTTTTGTTAAAAATGTTAAAATTGTAATTATAATTGGGTCAATTTAATAACACTACTGGATGCCCTAAAACTGCAATTTAATTAACACAAAAGAGAGATTTCTTGATTAAAATATCATGCTAGACAAGAAAGGAGAAAGAAACAACAACAGAAAATTTTGTATGAAAAAAGGCGGAAGTTAATAGGAATAACTGTAAATCAGCAGTCATGATATGCAAGAAATTTATAAGGGAAGCTAAAGTATTCATTGAAAAGTCTATAGCTACTGGGGTTGAGGGCAATAAGGAATTTATATAGATGATATAATCAGGAACAATGGTTGATGTTTGTAATAAGAAGGGCTGGTAAAAATTTCAGTAATCACAACAAAATGTCAGAAGCTTTTATTTTATAAATATTTCTCCTCTGTATTTGGAAACAAGCTTGATGATGTTCACAAACTTTATATTGGTAATGAAATATTTTCTATTCCATTAGTAGATAGGGAGAGCCACAAAGATGAGTTCCTGAAGATAACCATTTTTACCTCTTTAGGAATAAATAATTTGGCCCTCAAGAGTTGTAAAGGAATTGGCCAAGGAACATTCTGAATCATTGATGTTGCCACTTAATAAATATTAGAATATTTAGACAGTTCTAAAGGGCTGAGGCAAAAACAAATGCCATTACCGTATTTGTAAAGGGTTATTGCATAACCCAAGTAGCTTGACATCAGTTATGAGCAAAATCATGGAAAAGCTTATACCTAGCATAGCCAATAAAAAAGAAATGTAAGGAAGCTAGAAAAATTAATACTTGTTGATGTTGGCTTTTTTTTTTACAGAAAATTAGGTGTTATAAGACCATATTTATTGCTTTTCTTTGAGACTGCATGTTTGGCCAACAAATGTAATTAAATTGCCATCATATATGTAACTCTTATATGTAACTTCTCTGCCCCCAAAGGCACATTTTTATGGTGTGATTGGTTATTGCTAACACACTGCTGAGAAAGAGGCCTCACCAATTTGCTTCCAGTCTATATATACAGCTTTCTGAAATATTTTAATTTCTGTCATATGACTAGGGACACTTTCAGGATGTCAGTTTTGGGTATGCTCCTGAAAACAGGACTGCTTGTGCCTGACATTGAAACAAAATGTTTACAACATGCAACATGGGCAAAGCCTGAGCTAATGGGTGGTGCTTGTTCCCCTCAGGGGCCTTAGGATTTCCATGGAGGCAGTATCTATATACATCAAGAGAGCTAATCTACATTAGCCATTCTGTTGTAAAATCCTACTGTGATATAACTACACAAGGTTGCTATAGGAGCATACAAACCTAACAGGTACACCATAACCACTTCCACTTCTAACAACTGATGCATGATCCATGGTAGCAACTTCCCCCTCTTCTGTAGGAAGTGGTTATGTTATGTCCATAGTGGGTTATATTCATTAATGTGCCATGGTTTCTGTGCATTAAGTTCAGTACTTGTATAACCAGGTACTAAATCAATGCACAGTAACTGGCGCTACTGTGCAGTAGCACCAGCACATGCTTTTAAAGTAATGCTAACTGCACGGTAGCGTATTAGCATGGTTTTGCCTTGTACACTACTGCACAGTAGAATTAGGCTACTGCACAATTAGCATCTTGTGTAGATGCATCCAGTGTAAGCTATAACTTTTTACTTAATGTGGGACTTGATCAATGGAAGAACTGACACAGGGATGTGAGGCATTCCCCACGACTTCATGAGTTTCAATCAAATGAGGATTTCTTTCTAAACGATTAATTCTGTTTGATTGAGAGGGTGTGATGCTTGATGGGAATTGGCAGTTCAGATTCTATAGTCAGGATTATGCAGGGGGAGGGCCAATTTATTGATCACAAGCCAGGCCTTAAAATCACTCAGTTAATGAGAAAGCATTAGCTGTCTTTTACCTTCCTGTCTTATTTACATTACACTGGGCATGTCTACATGAGACGATACTGCGCAGTACTAAATGACTACACAGTAACAACTGTGCAGTCCACTGTTCAGGTAGATGCAGCCAGTAATGCCTACAACCCTCAGCCAGTATTGAGGCCTCAGGGTGCTGTGGGTCATACTTAGGAGACATCATAAGAGGCAGTGCTTGCGCAAAAGAGCTCACAGTCTGCGATGATTATGTGGTTGCAGTTTGCTTTGACATGTCCCTGTTGAAAGTGACTTTTTAATTGACAGTTTTTGTTCTGGTGGGGAAAGTCTTAATTGCTAGACTGTAGCAGGGTTGGCTGCAGCCTAGCTTATTGCATTTTGCCTTCTGGATGGTGCTGGAAAGGGCCCTTTCCTGAGATTAAAGGATCTTTCTAGAAGATGAGGGAAGAAGATATAAGCAGGAGAGCCAGAGACTTCTGTGCTTGTTCATACGACTGCCTGCCAGCATGTGGCCCACTGGCATCCACTGAAGCCTGATGATGGAAAGCCACAGAGAGTGGAGACAGAAGAGTCTACCTCTTGGGGACTCTGGCTGGAAAGCTGCATCAGGGGGGTAGAGGCAATCCTACTGAGAGCCAGCAAAGAAGCTGAGACCTCTGGGGACAAGGAAGTTTTTCTGCAGAGACAGTGACAATACCTGCCTGCCCCTGGAACCAACCAATGTAGCACTGGCCATGTGCAGGGTTAGGAGTTAGGATGTTTTGAGCCTTTAATTTTGTGTTTAGTTTTCCCCAACTCCATTGTACTGTTTTTCCCTAATTATTAAAGTTGGTCTCTTTTTTTTTTTTTAATCCCAAAAATCTGGCTGTCCGTCTAGTTGGGCATATTACCTCCAGGGGAGCTTGCAACCTCAGAGCTTTGGGTAACCTGGGAGCCTGTCACACAGTCTAAAAACAAATGAGGCAGAGAAAGGAGGAAAGGGGTTCATCGAGTCAGTGACAGATATGGGAAGAGAATCCAAGGTTCCCAAGTCCCACTATCATATCTACTGGGCCTCACTGCTATTGGGTTCACCTCTATTTTATATGCTGGCTAGTAGTCCCACCATATGAAGAGGACCCTCTACACGCTACTCGTTTGTCAAGGTGATGCTCCTCTGAGAAAATGAAAACACTTATGTTCAAATGCAAAACAAGCAGATAAATGCCTCATACGAACAGACAAAGAAGAGGCAAATAGTTACTTTCACAAGCAAATGTTTAAAACATGCTTACATGATTAAGTGTACCTGTGCCTCCAGTAAGTCTTTGAGATGTGTAATGTTGGATGGGTAGCAGGAGTTGGAGAAGTAGTTAACTGGTTGAGTTGGGGGATGTTTTGTCCCCCTTTTGTTACTATTTTTGCTAATTTTTATTATTGACTATTTAGACAAAACCAACTGGTTTTCAAAGTCAGAAGAACATTGCTTCCACATATGACCTTCTCCCACATTGTCTTTATATCATTAATACTGTGTTTGCATCCATACACAGTTCACACACAAATTGAAGTGGTTTGGGTTATGACTTTAAAATCAAACCTTAACACTGTACAGCTGTTCTTATTAAAATGGTTTCTTTTTCCATAGAAAACTAAAATTCAGTTTTTTAGTCTACTGTGGAGTTGTGTGCATTGAACAGGAAACACTCAAAAATCACAATGAACACTAACACGTTCAGCTTGACACCTTTGATGACTTCAGTGAAGTCCATTGGAATTTTACCATTAACTCAAATGAGATCAGGTTCAAGCCCTGGGCATGATTAAATGAGGTTAAAGTGGGACACTGGGACTAGAAGCTCATTCTACATAGAGACTACATTCTGTGTAGATGCAGGTAGGCTTGAAAATGAAACCTCAAAGGGAGGTTGAGGGATAAAGGGGTGATGAGAACACACAATAATAATATTTGAAGATCTGCATTTTAATTTAGAGTATTGATATGCAGATCCTGGAAAGACAGCATAAGATTTTTAAATTTGGTGGGCCACTATAAAGGGAGCCTACAGGAAGACTGTACCAGTAATTGGACTCATTAAGATGTGGAAAAGAAGACTAATTCCCTGCACTACAAGAATTCCTGTATAAATTTTTCTGATTCTCATATTCAGTGGTCAGCCTTGATGATGATCATGGTGGTACTTTCTGACATTAAAATCTATGAAGTTATAGCGCAAAGAGGAGAGCAACAGAGGCCATGGAAGATTGTTAATTACATGTATGACTTCTTTTATAAAGCTTAACCTGTTATCCAATATATTCAGTGTTCCTCCTATTTTCAGGATAAGCGGCTTATACCATAGCAAGTCTTTTGCCTTCTTCTGAAGTGTGCATAATCATTGCAGCTATCTAGCTATTTGCAGGTCATTTCAGGTTGTAGGAAATATTTTATATCACAGGTGAATCTGATTTCCTGTATAGTCTGATACAAGAGCATTTTGGCTGATTGCTAATTCTTTCATCTCAGCCTCAGAATTACATGCAGGCCTGGGCTCAAATTATGTTTAACAGCTTTTGACATTTTGGATGTAAAAATCATGAATAGCTACAAATTGTTTTCTGGCTGATTTGAATCTGTACTTTGGGTAGAGAAAAGGAAATGTGTAATGTCATAAAATAGCCCAGGTATGCAGAAAGCCGTACTGACAGTTGTAACAACCTTGCTACAAATTTCACACACATAGTGAAACAACACACTGAGAGAAGGGACTGGAAAATAATTGAGTGGTGTAAGTTAATTGTATTATATGTAGAAAAAAATAATTGAAACCATTCAGAAAATGCAAATATAGAATTATTGACCTAATTTTAGTATGTTATTCAAACACTATTTTCTTTAATATATGCTTATCGTGCCATTTGAAGGACTTAACTTATTCTTCATGTATATATCTCCAGTGCTTCAAGACACAGGTAACTGGTTTGTTCATGCTCGTTATTTGACAGAATTATTTGGTAATCACTTTATCAAGCAATGATGATGGTTACCCAGAAAGAAGCAGCATTGGATGGCATAGATCAGGGGCGCTCAACCTATGACCTGCAGGCCAAAAATGGCCAGCGGAGCCCTGAAATCCAGCTCATGGCGCTCCCCAAGGGTCTGGAAATTTGGTGGCAGGGAGCGATGGCAATTAATACTGCAACCCCCGCCAGTGCCAAAATCTGAAGGCCACACAGTGGGTCAGGGCCAGAGCACAATCCATTCCCTGCATAATCAGATTGGGGCTGCACTATGCCCCTTCCCTCTGAGTGACTAGGTTGGATCCAGGCCACATCCTTTTCCTTGGTGGAGCTGGTTTGGGTCTAGGCCAAGCCCCTTTTTCTCTGTCCTTCCCCCTGAGGGGCCATGCCATACCTCCTCCCCCTACATAGCTGGTTCTCTCCTGCCCAGCTAGGTTAGGGCCAGGCCATTTCCTCTTTCTTCCATGGAGTTGAGCCATACCCCCTCCCCCGGAGGGCTGGATTGGGGCCAGACCATAGCCCCTTCTCTGCCCCCCGGTCAGGTTGAGGCTGCACCAAACCTCCTTCCCCAGCAGAGCTAAATCAGGGCTGGGCTATCCCCCCAGTCCCTTCCATGCAGCCAGATGGAGCCTCGCCACAACAGCCCTAGCTGCCAGATTGGGCCCAGGGGCCAATTTCAGCCAATTTCTTCCCAGTAATAAACAAAAATCTTGGCAAAAAAGTCTGTATTCTTGAGAGAGTTTGAAGAAGACACTTAGAGAGGTATATCTAATGTATTAAGTGGTAGCAACTCTGTAGTTAATGTTAAGATTTGCATTTGAAGTCTGATTTGACCTCCACCAACTAACCATCACCACCTAAAATCTTCCAGGGAATGTCCTTCTACTTCCAATTCTGTAGGCACATTTACATGCTGGACTGCCTAATTAGCTTTGCTTCTTGGCCTCTTGCAGGCTCAGATTAAGTTTAGTCCTATGCTTACCTGGCAAAGGAAACACCGTGACCACTGAGGTGGTCTTCCCAGTCATACCTGGGGAAGACCACTCTCCTGGCATGGGGATAGTACCTGTCAAGGTAATGTATAGTAAAACTCCCACTTAGCTACTGAAGTCAGAAGGTCTTGGCTTTATGCCCACTTTATGGAAAGGGGAGACTCCTTCCTAGCTTGCTCCTGTTGTCATATGGCATCCAAACCCCAAACCTCCAGGCTCAGGCCTGCAAGTAGGATGCCCACCAAAGGATTTGGAAACATCTGAAACCTCAGATGGGGGTAGAGGATGTTTGCCAGTAGTAGGGCCACTTATGGCTTTGGACTGACTCACGGATTTGGAATTTAATTTGGCTAATTTGGCTTGGAATACAGAACATTTAAATTTTTAAAAAATTAGCTCTGTAGTAAATGTCTCAGCATCTATACATGCAGACCCATTAGGCTGCAGTAAACTAATAAACTCCACAGCAGGTTATACTTGTAAATGCAAGTACTATCCTGCTGCTGAGTATTTTGGTGTGCAATAACATACATATAGATGCTAACCTGGCTGGCTGGAGCATGAGGGTGGTTCAGTGCAGGGGCTGCCTGCTGGCTAGCCCTGCACTGAAGCACCCTTGTGACCCAGCTACTCTCTCCACAGCATGAGCCACAGGGAGTATCCCCAGGCTGGTAGGCTGACTCCTGGGCCCCCCTGCCAGGTGGGGCTGCTCCAACCTATCTCAACATGCTGCAGTCCCAGGTGCATGTTCAAATAGTGTGCCTGGGAGCAATAGACTTCAGCATGACATGCACAAGAGTTTATTGCTGCATGTTAATAGCATATGTAGACATGCTGTGTGTGTAATTGCACTATGTCTCCCAAAAACATTTCAGGGAGCTCGGAAGACTCCATCAAAAGAGTCCTAATCCAGTGACACAATCTGAGAGGAACTGCATCTCCCCCCTTTCTTATTCCCTCTGGATTTGAGGCAACAGAGCAGACTGCAACAGAAAGGTGAAAACTACTCAATGATAGTATCTTCACATTTTTCTGAGTAGGAGTTATTTGGCAGAATATTAATATGCAGATAGTGGCAATGGCCTTTTGATCTTACTAACGGCAGAAAAAGAGAAGCAAAGTTAGGATTTGGGCATATTAGAAAGGACTCTCATCTACCTGAGGAATTGATGTTGATGTGAAAGTGTGTGTGTGTGTGGTAAGCTACTTGTTGGTAATAAAAGAGAAGCTTCATCAATAACTATAGAAAGGCTACCACCTCTCCTAAGTGGTTTGTATGTATACATATATATAAAACTCTGCAATGAAGTATGATACCACACTAAGAAGAGTAATGTGGACATGATCTCAAAAGAGAATAAAATTTGTAATTGTAATCATTCATATAGGAATCATCTGCATTAAAAGATGCACAGAAACTCCTGTGAATATTACTGAGGGCTGCTGCCCATATGGCAGCACCTTGAATTACCCCATGACTTAGGGAAAATTGCATTTCCTAAGAGACAGGTAGAAGAATCCATTCAAGTTAATCTATTTGGAGATGAAATACCAGTTCAAATCTTTTCAGCAATGCAAACAGGATTTTCAGATTCCTGATACATCTTTTTATCAAACATAAAAACTATTCTGAGTATTCAGATTTGTGGATCAAACATCTAATTTGGACTCAGACTGGATGCATTTGAGTAATGTTAAAGATATTTTCCCATTGTTGTTATATGCTGGAGATTTCATTCTTAATTGTGAATGTTTATGTTGCTTAAGCCATTCCTTGAATGTACTGTAGTCCTTTTAACTGACTATATTGCTTTAGTTGCCCAAGTACACTAAATAATGAAATGGTCATTTGACTACTGAGGGGTTGATCCTGAAAGATATTGATGACCTGCAACTCATTGTTTATTGGCCTATGAAAACTGAACTGATGGTATCACTCCATGTCCTGTAGCATACCATTCAAACTGGCACTGTTGGGCAGTTGAAAGACGGAGACTGAAGTATCTTGGCCTCTTTAAGATTGTACCATTTGAACAAGAAAGAAGTGGGTTGTTGGACATATGTATGAGTTTGCTTTCACTGGTGCCGTCAGGTCTACCACTATTAAGGTGGGCGAACAAAGTCTGAGTGTCTACCTTTTGCACAAACAAAACACTGAGGGAATAAGCCTCTTCTGTAATATGTGCATCAACCTTGGAACTGAGGTGGCAATGAGGCTCTAGGAGAAAGAGGAAACATAGATTTCCAAAGTGCTCACCAGTAATTGCTTGTGGTTCCCCCTCAGGGGTACCACACTGCTTCATTTCTAAGGTTGGATTCATAGGGTGGGAATGGGGGGGTTGGGGTTTATTCCTTTAGCCTTGCAACTGACTTTTTTTCCACTATGATGGAGATGTAGTTCCCAATGGCATCTTTGTTCCATACTGAACAAGTAGAAAAGAAAGAGAATGATAAGACTATAACACCAAGAAAAATAAGAATTAAGCTTCGATTTGGGAGGACGTGTTGTCTCACTATTAGATCACAGCTCACGGCTAGATTTGGGTACCCGTGCCTCCTCTGTCAGGCTAAGTATGATGTCAAGAAAGCTGCTGAACATTCCAGAGCCTCAGTTTCCTCACTACCGATAAGATGGAAAGAGTGCTTCCCAACCTGTTGTCATTAATATTTGTGAAGTGCTAGGATAAGACAGTGGTATGTGGCACAGAAATGCCTAAAAGTAGCAAAATATGACTTTTTTCTCTTTTTTTTCTTTATATATAAGTTTAACTTTCTGGTTTGCTTTGTTATATTTGTCAATTCTTTCCAGCCGCAGATTGTCAGACAACATTTTTTGTATATTATAAGCTGCAGTGAATAACATATACTTAACAAAATTACCCAGTACATTTGCTGTGAACAGTACCTAACTCCTTTTCACTTCTGACAAGAAGAACACTATAGCCAAGAAAATCACCGACCTCCATTTCCATTTCACTTTTATTTGGCAGGAAACAGTCAAGTTTGCCATTGGCTTCCTCTGGTACATTGTTCAGCTCATCTGGTATGAGATCGCATTGAAGAAGATTGTGGCAATTTGTCTCATCTTGTGAAAGCACATACTGTCCCTACATATTCAAGCCATACTTTTAGTACAGAGGCTTGAGTGGACCCTAGAACAAGTAGAGTATATATGTTGTCGCAATTAGGACAAGAATAAAATGCACGCTGTCTTCTCCATCCTCATCGTATCTGTGAATAAAACATAATCTTACCCCATAAAATCAAACCTTCCTAAATAAAATAGGTTGGAAATGTTTATCACACTGGGGCCATATTGTGAAGTAATTTACACCCTATGGACGAACCATTAAAGTCATTGGCTTTAAATTAGCAGAGAATTTGACCTGTGTATTTTAAAACTGCCATTTATAGACCCAGTGACATTATCTTTATTTTTATTTGTTTGGCAGATGTATCAATTATTCTAATAAAACATGCTACAAAAAAAAATAAGAACCCCCTCTCCTTGCTATGTAACAGTAGCGGTAATCATCTTATATATCTGGCATTACTATAGCACTTTCCATGCAAGGACCTTGGAAGATTTTACAGCTCTTAATGAATTTAGCCTCACAACATTCCTGTGAGGAAGCTGAATGTTACTTGGGCAAACTTCAGTCAATAGCATTACAGCAGAGGATTTGACACATTCTTATCTCTACTGTACAGATAAGGGAACTGAGACATAGAAAATGCAAGCCAAATTTGTCAAGGGGGATACTAGTTCGGGATGTCTCAGTTTTGGGTGCCACACAAGACACTTCAGGCTTCATTTTCAGAGGAATTGAACATTGACATCAGCTAAAGTTGGGGGTACTCAGAAATTTTGAAAAACAGACCCACGCAGCCTCAGTTTAGGCACCCATAAATGGAGACAACCAAAATCAAGGGCTGCTTTTGTAAACGTTGACCTCAGTGACTTGCCTCAAGTCACACAGCTAGTCAGGGGAATAGAAACCAGTACTCCTGACTCCTAAAGTATTCTACTTTAATTACTACATCAGTCTTCTCCCTATAAAAACCTGAAAGGTCACTTTGGGCAGTATGTTTACAACATGTCTACACTGTCAAAGGACTGTGCAAGGGAGTGCTGTGGAGAAGCACACTCTGTGCTACACCTCACACCAGACTGGAACATTTATAACTACACACCAAGATGTGTACTTTAATAAAGTGTCTGCCGTACATCCACTTTAGGGGAGAGCACAGAGGGTAGGCACAATGTGCTTCATGGTGCACTTCCTAATGTATTCTCTTAACTGCATAAACCTACCCCTGTTGTCAAAGCGGGGACACTCTGTGTCGCCGTTTTAAATGCTGCTGATGATAGCTATCTATTACTAACAGAACTTCAGAGACTCAAAGCTACCAGATGAATACGCAGCAGTCAAGCTGTCTGGAGCAACAGTAATAAAAGGCCCATTAGCTGCTCTGTATTTTTAATTGGTGAACTGCAATGAAGGATAACTATCTTCTGGGTATTAGTTTTTGATTTCTTGATTCTTCCAACTATTGGAGAATTGCACTCAGATTGCTTGCAAGTATGTTGCTTGCTATCAAGGCAATTTAGTAGGGTGACCAATGTGGGAGCTGCATTATAATTTGTATGAATGAGAATGTTGCTCTTTTGTGACATATGCCAGCAGGAGCTGCTGCTGTATCACTGAAGCCCATAGAAGCTTTGTTGAGTTTAGCAGGTGCAGGATGAAGCCTTCACATCATATCAAATGTGTACATATTGCACACCAAGTCTTGCCTTTAAGTTAGTTACCAAGGTACCTGCAGTCAGAATGGCTAAAACCTATTTTTAAAATACCAAGAGATGGTTAGTGATTAATGAGGAATTTATTTTATTTTGCAGCATCTCTTATTTAACTGCATGCCTCTGGAGACAGGCTTTAAACAGTAAGGCACTACCTCAGCCTAGTATGCTAGATTTTCATCACACTTTGACTCCATTAAAATAAGCTTCTATAAACAGACATCAATTACAACCAGTTTTAAGGGTTTTAAAATGTAATCCAGCAGTGCTGCTTAACTAAATGAATCCCAAGAACTGATCTCCAGTGAATTAATAGAGCAGTATGTGGAGAGCTCACTATGAATCTAAGTTAATGACTGGAGAAGATCAAATTAATTACAACTGTCCCTGAGGACCTGCAGTGTAGAACTCTCTTCCTTATCAGCCATAGTTCGATTAACTCTTTGGGTACAAGTTCAGAATTTCCACAGATTTTCTTTATGTGCATACAAAGGAAACCATCATGTTTTATGGCCTGATTCTCAGAGGGGACAAGCAATCAGTGCACAAGTAGATGCTGAAGAACTCTGCATATCAGGCCAGTTAGTAAAAGTAAAGCTACAGAGATGATATTCCTGTGGATTCCTAATGGTACATTTGTCAAATGTAACAACAACTAACACCAGACTTTGGGTATCACAAAGACAGCATGATGCACCATGGTTTGTTCTTGTTGTTTGTTAACAAGGGAACAGTTAATGTTGATTGATCTACATTTTTGCTAATGATACAAGATTCAAAAACATCTTGATAGCAGTCCTTAAAGGCCTGGGTCATCAGTTAAACACAAGTTTAGGTTGGTAAAGGTATAACCCTGTGTCAGTGGTTCTCAACCTTGTTAGCCTTTAGGTACTCCTCATTAGACTCAAGGCACCTCTTGGAAAATGCAAGCTCTTAGGGTTCATTCATGTTTTGGCTATGGGAAAATAATAGAGCATTTTTTCTGTTGCAAAGAACTCAGATGATAATAGGTCAAAATGTTTTTTGATACTATGGATTTTGATTTGGGTTTATCCTGTTATTTGTGTGTAGGTGTTTGCACACCTAACAATGCTAATATTGTATGGCACCATACAGCTCCCTTAAAAAGGATCTCAGAGCACCGCAGAGTGTTGCAGCACCCTGTTTGAGAATCCCTGATATATGTGAAACAAATTGTTTCAGTTCCTTGTTAGTACATTTCCAGATTATAATATCCACAGTGAAAATTGATATGGCCATTCAGAAGAGTGGGGATGGACACTAAGACTGTGTCCAGATGAGTGCAGATGTTTGGTTCCCCCAAGAAAAGTAGCAGCAGTGCACCTTGCACTGGTGAAGGATTGTTTTAAGCATCTCTGTAAAACTGAACAGACAGGTACAGTTGGAATAGGTCTTTGCATGCCTTTCTTCTTCTGAATGTACCACCTACTTCAAATTCAGCAGTACTTTTCTTCTATCCCTGGTTGCTCCAATGAAACTGATACAACTAAACTGTTCAGAGTATTCATCCTCATACTGCAACGTGCTTTTGTCAACCAGGAGGCCAAAGTTGAATGGCTAAGTGGCGGATAGCAGGTTTATTATAAAGAGGACATAGTCCAGCTAAGAAAACAAGATGCTAACCAGCTACTAAACTACTAAATGGCCTTTGTGGTAAGCTAAAGGCAAGCCCATGCTTTCAGTTAAGCAAAAGATAGTATGTGAAAGTTTCAGGAGCAAGGAAAATGTGCAGTGTCTTATCTGGTAATTAAAGTATTATAGGATGACTGTTTAGCTATTGACTAATCAAAAACAGTTTTGTAAGAACATGGTAATCTGCCTTTCCTTAGCAGCATTCAAACAAGCATGTTAAACTGCACTATAGACATTTTACAGAGAGTGAAATTTAGGCACAAAGGGTGGATTTGTGACTGTTGAAGTCATAGGCAAAATTTCTAAAAGTATAAGCACGTTACCCACATTCATATAATGAGATAGCAATAAACTGGTAAAGTCCTATCAAGCCCTACGTCTTGAGTTTCAAAGATCCATTCTAAGTGACTATAAACTCTCTTGTAAAACGTCCATGTAGAAGGGCAAGCAAGAGTTCAGAGTTCAAGATGAACTGGTGATACACCTTGCTTGTGATGCATTTTGTGGTTTCATAGAATCATAGAAATTAAGGTTTGTATGCATGCACAAGCACTCTATTATCCACAAAATATATCTGATGTCCAGGTATGATCCATAATTGCAGCAGCTTACAAGATACCTACCTGTTAAACACAAACCCTTAAATTTTACTGTTAACCATGTATTGAATCCAACAACTTGTGCTTGGCTAACACACATTTTCCACAAAGGCTCACAGTGGGATGGAGATTCTCTGTAGTAGCTAGTTCCAATGGTTTATCACCCGCAATGTGATTAAAAAAAAAAAAATCAAAGCATCTTATTTTTTATTTGAATTTATTGAACATCAGGTTCTTCCACTGTACCTCTCCAATAAATTATAGAGCCTATTAGTGCCCAGTATTTTCTCCCTGTCAAGACATATCAGTATAATAATTAGGTCACCTCTCTCTCTTTTTGAATAAGCTAACCAAGTTGAATACTTTCTCTTTCTCATCACAGGGCATTTTCTGCTCTCAGACTATTCTCATGGCTCCTTTCTGTAGTATCTCCAGTTTTTCAACAACATTTGTTTTTAATGTAGATGCCAGAAATGAGATATAGTATTCCAATGTCATTCTTATCAGTGCCATATATGGATGCCCCTCCCTACTTCCTTATTTCTGGCTTCCTTACTTTTCATTCCATCCAGCAAGAGCACACACCAACTGCAGAAACTTCCTCAGCCTGATGAAGGGTTTTTAAACCTGAAAGCTTGCTTAAATTTTTTCCCCCAACTATTTAAGTTGGTCTAAGAAAAGATATCAGATTCACACAAAGAACCTTGTCTGCCAATTGTATTAGCACTTTTAAGTCAGTATTTCATTGAATCCCTGTATTAAGTTGTTTGCCCTAATTCTTTTCAAAGGCATTACTACTCAGAGTACAGTCTGCCATTCTGTAGCTATACTTTTATACCTTGCCCAAGATGTATGACTTCGGCCTTGGCTATATTAAAATGGTTTTTTTTTAATGGGCCCAGCTTACCAAGTGTTCTATATGATTGCCCTGACTTCCTCATTATCTACCACTCTACCTATCTTTCTGTCACCCACAAGTTGTATTAGCAGTGATTTTATATTTACTTTGAGATCTTCAATGAAAATGTTGAGTGCCACTAAACCCTATAAGAGTCTCATACATAGCTGTCTAATATTGATCCTACCAGAACCCCTCTAGAAACTTCCTCATTCAATGGTGATTACTCATGGACAACTGCTTTTTGAGATCTATTAGTTAACTAGCTCTTAAACCATTTGACATGCACTTTATTGCTATTGTATAGCACTGATTTTTAAATACGAATACCATAAGCTACCAAGTCAAAGTATGTTATATTTTTACAATTAACTCTTTTAATAACAATTATAATCTTCTTAAAGAGTGAAATCGCTTGTGTTCAAATAAGCCTATTCCCCAGAAAACCACATTGATTGGCACCAGCTATCTTTTTATCATTTTAATTCTGTATTAACTGAATCCTGTATCAGCTTTCCACTATTTTGCCTGGACTAACCACTCCAAAGTTACCCAGATATTTCCAGTTGTATTTTTTGAATACTAGCATAATCTCAGCACTTTCTTCTTACTGTCTTTAGTCCCACAAACCAAAAACAGCAAATGAGAGTATCCAAAGATAATGAGAAGATACTGAAGAAAGGAGTCTTGAAGACAATGACAGAGAGTCAAGGGAGAAAGAAAAAAAGTCTATAAAGGATCCTGGAAATAGGAAGTGGTGGAAGACCACGGAGCAGCATGCAGAGAAGAGAACGATCAAATATATCAACCAGGATGCTATGTGATTGCTTTACAATCACCTGGAGCAATGATATTGCAGCATGTAATTAGACAACTGCTAGTTTACTGTTACTGTACAATGACACTATTAATGTAGCAAACTGTTACCATAAGTTGCTACTTCATTACCAGGGTTGACTATAACAAAAGAACAAACAGTTTCAGGCTGTGGAGGGTCAAGTTCAAGATGCCATGCAAAACTGCACATCATCTTCCACCTGCCAAGTACCTAATGTGTCTCAGTACCAGCCAGGTGATATATTATTTGTGTTAGTCCAAACAAACGCTTAGAAGAGAATCCTCCTGCCTGGATTTAAGAGGCAGGGATCATCTGTTTTGTGTTTGCCTGGTGATACAAATAATTTTTCTATATGGGAAACTGATTTTACAGCCATAAAATTATATAAAAAGCCGCAGGCCTTAGTATTCTACCAGCAAAGGCGACACTGCAGGTACAATGCTGTAGGCCACTACAGATTATCACAGCAGCAAAATTACTACAGTATCCTCTTATTGTCACAGGAGAAGCCTGCATGAATTGCCACAGAATCCTGTCAGTATCATACCTGAGTTCTCAAGTCACAGTGTTGTCTCTGTTAGAAGGGAATAATTTACTGTAATGAGAAACATAAGAAGTGGGCAATTCCGTCTTTGATTTTTACTGGATTTGTGGGGGACTATGACAGTTTTCCAGACACGGAGTTCTTTTTTAAAGAAAAAGAATGATTGCCCTGGTAATTTATTAACCATACATTTATGTCTGACAAGGAAACCCCAAGTCTGTCTAAAACTAATGCAAGTGGTCAAGCGACTCGATCAAATTGACTAAGACTACATGTGGTGGTGTTTATACACCCTAATTTATTATTTAGAGGGTACGTACATGGTGGCTTCCACACAGGTGCAATAACCCTTACTCATACATTTTCATTCTAAAATATCCAATCCTGCAACCTTCATGGTACTAATGACCATGCCTAGTAATGGGACAAAGTACACAATTGGTAAGAGCAGAGGAGTTTCTATATGAGATCAGGCCTATGATCCTTCTAGTCCAGTGTCCTGTCTCTAAGAGTGATCACTTTCTACCAAGAAACTCTGCATGAGGGAAGCTTAGTGCTGTACCCAGGAGGTGCCTGCCCTAAATAAACAATATTCATATGGATAACGGTGGTGGGATGTAATAAAAGACACCGTGCCCGAGTGGTTTAGTACATCCCATCAGTTCCATGATTTTTGCTTAGAGGTGTTTTATCTTTATTCGTGTTTTTGTCATGTGCTTTGTTTATCCTTCTTTAAGACCCCAAAGAAGAACTGTGCATTGAGGTGGCACTCAGTGGAGGGCAAGGCAGAGGCACAGTAGACTGATCTAGGGAGAGGACCCCCCAGCAGAGGGAGCTGCTTTCAAGGGGAAGACTTGTATGGGAGAGAATATGCAGGGACCTACTTAATTTGTAATTTTGCGGAAGTCATGGCTTTTGTGAAACCATGAAATCCTGGATTGTTTGTGAAATCTGTGAAACTAGCAAAAAAAAAACTTAAGAAAAATAAAATGCTGGCTCCCCAGTGGGAGCCAGTGGTCCTCACTGCCAGGAAGGGGAGGTATCAGCTGGTGGGGCAGCACAAAGGGCATCAGACAAGGGGCGGAACCACACAAAGGGCAGCTAGCTATCAAAATAGCATCTGCCTCCTCATCCCTTCTCCCCCCCGGGGCCTCTCCGCCAATCAGTGCTGAGAGGTGGGGCCACCACAAAATGACCATGGAATGAGAACTTTATGCCGCGACCAACAAACAAAAATTGGTAAGTCCCCCCACGATTTAGATAGACCCCGAAGAACGAGCCATGCAATTGGTATTGGAGGAGACTGAGGATAGGGGTGAAAGACTGAAGCTTCCCCATGCAATTAGCCAGCATCAAACTGTCCAGGTGAAATGTTGATTGGTTTGGGTTGATTAACAGAATCTGTTACTTTGCAGTAACTGATTACCACCAGTACTTTGCAGCACATTTTTCAAACTGTATGCCATTGCTATTCCACTTGTACAAACAGTCATGAAAAAGGATGCCCCTTTTCGTTAAGTTTAGTTGTGCCAGTTCTATATCCAAGCCAACAGCTGCCTCAAGAACAATAAAATATTGAAAACAGAAAGAAAGAAGCAATTATTTCACAAAGGCATGGTGTCTGCCATTCTGCTTACAGTAGCCTTGGACAGAGTAAATGAGATTACTCAGTGGATAGTATGTGAGGTATGCAGTGCAAATACAATTTATAGTCTTGCACAACAAGAACAGTAGTCTTATCAATACAAAATACCCTATGGCCTTCCAGAATAATTATTTACATGATCTTGTTCCCACATCTTACAAAATCAGCTATTGATACTGCTGAGGGGTATTTTTTAATTATAGGCTTATTTGACTCTCTTCTATCTTGCTCTAACACATCCATTATTTGTTCTGATAACTATCTTTCTGAATATGGATATCATTCTGATCAATGGCTCCATGCTGTATAAGATTCAGTAGGCCAGAAAAATAGAACTGGGGAATGTTAATTAAGTTTTGCATTGAATTAGTTCAGTTCTTGAAGGAACAGTTTGAACCCAAACTTAAATATTAGAAGTTATTCAGACTGTAGGGTTTGCACTTGTGAAGGTAGGGGAGCAAGTGGAGTATTTAATTAAGTCCTTTTCCTTTGCCCTGTATTAAAAAATTGCTAAGATAGTTATAGATCATAATAGCAGAAAGGGTAATTATAATTAAGTTTTAGAAGTACGTACATAGTACATTTATAACTAGTCATGTAAGGCATCTATTTCCCAGAATTCACAAAACTATTTTACCAAGCAAGTATTGTCCATGGAATATAATGTGGACAAGTGCACGATAAGGCATACTGAAAGTAACAAAGCAAATTACACATCTAATGAAAAGTTCTAAATCAGCTCTATCCTGTACATATGGGTAATATCTAATTCATGTAAAATTTTCAGAGCTAAATCCTTCAGTATGAGCAAAATTCCCATTGTTATGCTCTTGAGTTTTGCATGTGTAAGAGCAAAGCTCCAGAAGTGTACAGTACTTCAAAGGCCCCTGCTCAGGAAGTTACATAAGCATGTACAGGCAGTGTTAGAGTGGTGCTGTATAATGGTCCAGGAACTACACGAGAGGCAAGAATTTCTTAGGGTGATATCTTTTATTGGGCCACCTCCGTAGTTGGGTTAGAGTTAGATAAGCTTTTGAATGTAAGGCATTCAAATGCAGTTGGTCCAATAAAAGATATCTTAAGAAATCCTTGCCTCTTGTCTTAAACATGTAGCTAACTTTGAGGTTATATGAAATCCCTTTGAAGTAAATGTCACTGCTTACCTGCTTATATCTGGGTATGTATATAAGAGCTTTGCTGAATCAGAACCACAGTTAGGAACTCAAATCCAATTTTAGGTACCTAGATAAGTAAGTTGTCTTCTAGAGGTTCTGAGCAAACACTTCTTCTAATTACATTAACTAGAATATTAGCTGCAGGATTAGATCCATTATAGGGACTGTCATTCTTTCCCAGCATAAGAGAACTCCAGCTGGGATTAGAAAGAACTGTTTCCCATAGCTTCACTTAATTGGACAGGTGCATGATGGGGGGTTTCCATCTTTCTTTGAAGTATCTATATCAGTGGTCACTATCTATTAACTAACAAAAAAAAGGGGGAAAAAAAGGACCGGAAAGAGGGCCAGTCAGCACATCATATATTTTAAACTAGAACCTAAATTAAAAAATATGTTCCCTCAAAATCATCTAAGTCAGTTCAATTACTCTTTGATGTCCCAGAATGCACTGCCTTGTAATATTACAGGGACTACTCAGCCCAGCTGGGATTTGAAGTGGCCTTTTCAGTTTCTGATATGTGGCAATATTTTATTGTGTGGTGCAATTTGTAAAATGTTTGAAACCATGAGGGATATAGAATTAATCATTTTTAAATCTTGTCAGGATCATACCAAAAATATGCTACTTCTCTGCCCTTTTCTGTAAGGATTTCCATAGGCCTATCTGATATCACAGCGTAGCAAAATAACTTTGCAGTTCAGGAGCATAACATAATAAATTGTTTCTCCTGCATTAGATTACTGATTGAATAAAAACATGTTAACTTGATTTTTGTTACAAACTTTGTTAAACTCTATTAATAGGAAAGGACTTGAGCAAATTCTTCTTTGGTATAATAAGGTACAGCTCCCATTGACCTTAATGTGATTTTGCCTCCTAACAGGACTAAATCTGGCCCATTATGCAATAGTTCCAATCCATGCTGAATGTGTGCACTGTACCGTGCTGATTAATGAATCTATTTTTCACTTAGAAATACACCTGAATGTCCTACAATAGGCAACAGGAATTATGGGTGCATGTAGTGAAGCCCTATCTTAATATCCCACTAAATAAAATCTCACTGCAAAAAAGCTTTGAAGCAAAATTAGTTCACTTGCATTTCCTGTGTTCTTTTAGCTAGTGAAAGGGAAACAAGATGTTTTCTTGGCTGTGTTTTAGTGAGCGAGCACTGTACTTTAGATTGCTGCTGACCTTGCTGGAGCCATGACCCCCAGGAGGGACAAGTGGAGCTGAGAATGACTGATGGATAATATTTAAGATTTCAATACTCTACTAGGTGACATCATAGGTGGATGCAGGCCCTTGAAAACATTCTGCCAGTGGAGATTGAACAGCAAGTGCTCTGTGAATGGGCCTGATCCCACTGTAAACAATGGGAGCAAGATCAAGACCTAATATAAGAAGAAGATAGGAAGGTGTGCGAGTAATTAGAATGTCTTAGATGCACAAGGTGAGAATTTTTTTTAAAATGTCAGTACCAGCAGCCTCAGCACTTGGAAAGCATCTCATACCTTGTGTACCCTAGTCTGCCATACACAATACCTAATACTTAGTGAACTAAGCATCTCTGGTTTGAGGGTGGTAGGAACTGTATTACCTAGTCAATACCTGCATATTAAAACATGTGGATGTGATTACCTGGACTTTCTGAAATGTGCAAGTAGATGAAACAAAAAAAATCCTTAAATTCTAGTTAACAAACCCTATGCTTTTCAGAGGATTTTTTATGGAGGTTGGTTATATCCCTTCGTAAAGGAAACTATTTTGTCAGTTCTTAAAAATGCTGCTTTATTTGCCAACGGTTTCTGCAAGGAACGTGTTGCAGAAAATTTTTACTGACAGGTTATTATGACTACTTTAATGCACATATGACCCATTGTCTGGAAGACAGTTAAAATGATAAACTATTCATAAATTTACTGACAGTGTTGGCAAGCCTGTGTTACAGCAGTAAACATTTAATTTGATCTTCATTTCTTAAAATAGTGGTATTGCGCTGCATGCAGGAATGTGAAGCTTTCTGTTGAAGAAATCCATTTCAGATCTCAGCGTATTAGCCTTTCAACATTGCTTACATGCATTTGTAACAAATGAAAGCAGTCATATTAAATCTCCATGTAATGTTAAAATGAAAGCGAGAAATTCGTACAATTCACAGCTTTCTGCATTAAAGTTGTTATAAAGCACTACTACCCCCAATTCTGAGAAATCATTTCTGTCCGGCATCTTTTTCTAAATGTTTTATGTAGTTGTGTGCTGTCGCTATTTATGATACCCATGATACAAGAAGAATATTGTTGTTACAGAGTAGGCATTAGGTCCCAGCCTTTGCTTTACACAAATTCTCCCTAGCAAATGGGAGTTTTGCTCAAGTTATAATTGCATGATCTGGCTAATCATCTGAGCATTTAGGACTTTTTCAACTGAACAGAATAAAATGTCATTATGAAGTACTGAAGCAACATCTGTACCCACTCTCCCTGTTGGTCCATAGTTTGACATTTTGCAATTGCACTTGGCTTTCTTTTCCCCAAGATACAGACATTACTTTTTTGCAAGAAAGTAAAATAAGCTGCAAAGAGCAGAAGCAAGAGGAAAAAGAGAAAGTGGGGGGCAGAAGACTTTGCTTTCTTAACATTTAGTTTTGAAACTAAAAAAGAATCTAAGAATAACAGCAAAAAGTTTTAGAAGTTTTGCCCTGATTTTTTCTATTTTGCCCTGAATTTTTCTGAATTATCTTTATTAGCTACCTTCAGAGGTTGGTGGCCATCTGGGAATTGGCTACAGGGTCTAGATTTTTGCAGACAGCACCTTAAGAAAATCAGTCCTACTTTAAATGGTCTCAAAATAGGATTCCAAAGTTGTTATTTTTGTTTCAACTTCTCAGGTCAATACAGTCACTGGTGACTTCTGAAGATATGTAAAGAGAATGCCTCAAATACTATCAAACCAGTTCTGGAAAAAAACTGAGTACATGGAAAGTATGGAAGCAACTGATCCCAGTGTAGCAGTTATGTGTTATCAAATTCATTTAAATGTAACAAAAATATGTTTTTATTAGCCAACAAAAGCAACATAGATATCTTCATTGCATATGTCACCAAGGTGATATTGCTCTTAAGATTTTCTAGAAAAGAGAAGAAATCAAAACAAGGTCTGGTTGGCTAAGGCTACCAATAATGAGCCAAGGCCCACTTTGCAAGTTGCTCCATGTAGGTGGACCTTTAGACTCTCAGTGGCCTCTGGGATTTGGGATTTGAAACTTGGCTCAAAAGAGAGGGTCTGCATGCACAGTCAGATTGTAGACTGGAAACTAAATTGATCGAGAATGAAGATTGGATGTCAGGCAACTTACGTGAGTTAGAATGAGAGCACAAGGCCAGTCTGCTCAGATGCCATATTCAGAGTGATCCCTGGAGCAAAACCAACAAGTCCTGCACACAGCATGCAGGGCTGGACTGACCACATACACTACACATGGCTCAGGGAGCCAGCACAGGGAGTGCACTGCATAAAGCAGCCTGATCTGGACTGGCCTTGAAGCCAGCTCTGGCAGTCACCACATGCATCACATGCCCTGGACATCCCTACTGTACTTGAAGGTGTGTCCACAAGGCCGGTCCAGCTCATGTGCCAGGTTGACTCTGCACACTGCATCTGGCACATGGCAACAGTTCAAGATGCAGGGGCCAGGGTTCCACAGGCTGGATCAGGCTCATGGGCTGTATGTTTGACACCTGTAGTCTAGGTTCTTCAGATTTATTATCCATATTTTTATCATATTTTTTCAGGGTCAGTTCTTGAGATTTGAGAAGCCCCTGTTCATTGTTTCATAGATTTTTGTAACAAGCAGCTCTGGAATGATTTGTGGCTATGGAAGCCAACCAAGATGTTACTATTGCCACTATGACTTCCTCTAACTGCACAAGATGGGAGTGATGGGTTCAAGATTATAGAATCATCACGGTCAAAATGCATTCATTATCTTTAGCTCTTTCATATGTAGTTTTTATTCTGGATCTGATATCAGAGTAGAAGACTGGCCGAAGAACAGCCGTTGAGAATATCATCTCTCAATATCATCAAACCCTAGAAAATGACAAAAGGAAACCATAAAAATTAAAATGTCAGCATATCTGGGTTCAGGAAGAAATGTCCAAAAGTCAGACAATCTCTGCAGATGTGACATTGGTGCAAACCAAGAACAGAAACCTGTGAGTGGAGGATGTGCAACAACCTTATGCCATCCTTGGAAAACATGCTATACGTAGAGGTAGTGATTGACTAGGCAAGGGTACAGGCACACATCCACAGAACCTGATTCATGATCATGCAGTTTAAATTAAGGAGAGTGACCTCACCGGTAGGCTATAGAATTGTAAAATATGGAGTAATATGTGGAGCAACCCCTTTTCACCCCACATCCCTTCCCAGCCCAGTTGAAGCTGGGCCACTGCACAGTCAAAAATACAATTTTAAACAAGTATGTTTTGTTCAGATGGTTTAATGGACTTTTCAGCAGAAATTGGGATGGGATGAGGCAGAAAAAATTCTAGCAGCCAGAACTCTATTCACTGAAAAACACTGCTATTGGCAAATATGTGTATCTTGATTTTCTAGCCAAGCTGCAGTGTGGACACCCTGGTGTGTGTCTGTTTGCACATGTGCGTGTGTGTACATGCACATGCACATGGGCTGCAACATATCAGTATGAAACCTGGAGTTATTCTATATCACCACTCTGGAAAATGGTAGGAAAATAGGGGAATAGGAAAAGCACTAGTGGTAGGAAAATAGGGGAGTAGGGCTGGGGCTGGGGCTGGGGTGAGCAGCTGGGCTTTCCCAGCCCCAGGGCTGCACTTCCAACATGTACCTTACTTCAGTAGATTGCACTATCCTGTGCGCAATCTAACTTAGTGCACATCCTCAGGTGAATTAAGTTTGATCAGGCCAGCCATTTTTTGCCCCGTCTAACTTCCCCCAACGTACGTACAGATCAGTGTTTAGATCAATATAACTACAGTTCGGTTAATCTTGGTGTAATGTCTGCAAATACCCTCTGTCACTTCTGGTTACCATAAGGAAAGCACTTTCTTCTGCTGTGTCCTGTGCTATAGTTCTGTGCTCCCTACTTCCACTTGAATCACATCACAGCACTTTCCATGTCTTCAGCTAAATGGTGCCATAGATGTTATGGGAAAAAAAGCATATAATTCTTAAGAGTTGTGGAACTAGAGAAGGTGGTATTTTGTCAGCAGAATGCATCCTGGTTTGGCAGTAACCTGCTATGAATTTGTATTCATTTATGAATGTGAAATGTGTCTGTTATGGCAGTTTTCGGCACAGTATCTTTGGTTTGTAGTACTGTTTAGTTAAATGGCATCTATTAATATTTTAGTGAACACAACCCCCATAGAAAACCCAGCTGGGAACACATAATCAGTCATTTTACTGACTGAAAAGAGCACCTCCCAGGCAGTGCCCAACTCTAGTTCACATTTGCTGTTAATTGTACACTGGGCCAAACCCCGCTATGCTACTTCCCAGAGCAGTGATATAAAATAAGTCCAAGTTTTATAGCGATGTGTTCCAGCGTGTGTGTGCGCGGGCATGTGCACACTCACAAACACACACATACATGCACATCAGGGTGATCGCACTGCAGCTTGGCTAGAAAATCATGATATGCACGTACACTGTGAGCAGTGTTTTTCAGTGAATACTGCCTGCTCAAATACTTATCCCATGCACATACCCTGCTTGTGCTGAAAAGTCCATTAAGGCATCTGAACAAAATATGCTTGCTTAAAATTGCATTCTTGGCTGTGCGGTGGCCCAGCTTCAACAGGGCAGAGAAGGGGAGTGTGTATAGAGAGTAGGTGCTCCATATACTATCCTATAGCCTAATAGTGAGTTCATTCTCTTGTGAGAAATGGGAAATGCAGCTGTGAATCCCCTCAAGTGGAGGTGATTTGAATTTGTATTGAATTTTACTTCGCATTTCATTCTGATTTCTTTTCCATAAAAGCATAGTGAAAATTAAAGGCTGCTTAGCAAAACCTGGCAATTGGATAGAACTGCAGTTTTAGAAAAAATATTGGTGCCAAAAAAAACATGATCTGACCCATTGATTTCCATGATTTACACTCTTACTGATCCCTCTTAAACAGTTGCACTCTTCTTTGCGGATAGGGGTAAACTGATACTATGGGCCAAATTGTTAATCCCTTAAGTATCTACGTTGCAGGAGTGTTCTTTTGGTGTCTGTTCCTATATTATCTGAGCACCATACAGTTTTTAATGTATTAATCCACACAACACCAGTGTGGGGTAAAAAAGCACTAACATTAGTCCCACTTTGCAGACTATGAGACTACGGGACTTTCCCATGTTCTCATAGGAAACTTGTGGCAGAAAAGGGACTTGATTCCAGGTTTTCCCAATTATAGGCTGATGTACTACAAGCTAAACCATCTTTCCTCTGATTTTCCTTTATACTACCATTGATGAGCAGTTATTCACACAAGTAGTACACTGAAACCAATGTCACTACTCATGCAAGGCATTTTAGCACATTTAATGTAAAATGAAATGTTGATTCCTATAAAGAACGGTTTACAAATATCTTAAATGCCGTTCTTCTAGTTAGAGGGAACCATGCGTTATGTAAGTTTGTGAATTCATTTAACTTCTATGGTCTTAGTTTATTATTTGGTAAAGGGGGCTAAAAACATTTGCCTTTAACCCTGAGAAGGTCCTTATTCTATTAGCACTAAAGATAATGATAGCCCTCCTACTGAGTGGTTTTAGAAGCAGCGGAGTTGGGCTCATGATGAGGCTTAACTAATTATTTTTGTAATTGTACAAAATTCTTGTAACTTGCTGACCTTTTTGTGAAAGCCACTAAATTAACACTTAAGTTTTTTCTTTATATGTGTACATAGAAAGAGTTGCACACTCTATATATGTTTTACACAAAACTGCCCTAATGTGCAGGCATAATTTGAGCCATTTGAGGCAGTTTGAATTTATTTCCAAACATCCAGCTAAAACAGCAGTATTTCAATGGAATTACAGTTCAATTAATTTAGATATTTAGCTGTCTTTGAGGGAATTAGTGGCTAAATTTTTGTCTGAGCAAGGCTTATATAAATCCAGCTCACAGTAAATCAATCGATAATTTCACTATTACCATTATTCCACTGGTGCACAGCTTGTAATTATAAAAAAAAGCTATTTTTTCTTATAGATGGCTTCAAAATATTGTATCCTTTTTTAAGTATTCCACACAAGGTGCACAGATTTAACTATGATTCAATTACATTGCTGTGTGTGGGCTTTGGACCTGCTTTGATTTAATTAAATTTTGTTCATTCAGACGTTCATCCTGCATGTATGTTTTCAAATCATTCCCACTGTAGTGGCAATTTTCCAACTTCTCTGTGTGAGTAAACGATCTTTAAAATTGTCCTTGCTCTGTAGTACTTAAGAAAGAGAAGAGGTACATGAAGAAGAACCTCAAAGATGAAGGCCAGGCTTGAAGCACAGTTTCATTAATACTGGATGGCAGGAAAGGAGCCAAGTCCCAGATAATGAGGAAGGAGTTGCAATTTTTTTTAAAGCTATCTGGTGACAGGGAAAACAAAAATGACATTCAGCTGACGAATGAGCGGAGTTTGACCTAGCCTTTTGACCCTTGACAATCAATCTTACCTGCTGCTTCATAAAGAATTATAGCTGTGCCACTCACATTTGACTCTGGATTTTTACTATTCCCTGTTACTTTTTTTTGAATGCATAGTCCAAGAAGATAAATGTGTGTGTTGTATACTAGAACATACAAAATAGAGGATAGTCCTAGAAAAAAAAAAGCAAGAGGCAGACACTGGGGTGGAGCTGGGTTAAAGAGAAGATGGTGATAAAACCATTTATATAGGCAATTCAGAAATGTCAGAGATGTCTTTTGGGTTTTTTGGACTGACATAAATAAACAGCAACCTGACACCCTCTTTCTGAGTGTGTTGTGCCTGATAAGATGTCGCCAGTGCAAATAAGAGTGAAGCAGCTGCAATTCTTATGTAAGTCCTTGGGGTGTGGCAACAGATACCAAAGGTCACCCACCATTTTGGAAAGTAAGGTTCTGGATTGCAGACAGGAGAATACATTGTATCCAGCTGAGCCTTACAGAAGTCTGTTATTGCTGTGTACATAATATTTAAAAGAAAGTAATGGGGTTCTGAACCATGGGCTCTCAGTGCCTTAATAAGAACAATAATACAGTAAATGTGAGATATGATTCAATGCAGCAACTGGGCAGAAAACCAGCAGAAAAGCCTGCATTTTAGGGTTTGTTTAGGGCCTTCTTTTTTTGGTTGCTTTGCTTTCACTGCATCATTTCAGGTTCTATTGTGATAAATGCTTTTAGGTATTATTACTATTACTATTTTTATTACTCATTAATGGAAAAGGCACACATTGAAACAACAGATATTTGTTTCATTACTTATTAGAGGTTCCAAAGCAAGTGTTGAGCATACCACTCTATGTTGCTAAGTCAAAAATAATCCAAGTAATGTGAAAAACAGATCTCTGCAAAAGAAAATTCTTGGAACCCAGGGACCATGTTCTGCTCTTCTGAAAATTTAGGGCAGCTCCATTGACACAGTTGGCCTTACTCCATATTTACACCTATGTAATTCAGAACAGAGTTTGCCCTTTCAGTACTGTTGATTCATATATTTTTATTTGCAGCATTTTTGCTTTGAGACACTAAAACTCAGGCTAGTCAGCAAGAGCAACTTTATTGTAGTTCACCAGCTACAAGAGGTGACCACAGGGAGTTTTTGTAGCTTTTACAGACAAGAGGTTTTTTGTTTTGTTTTGTTCTTTTCTGTGTTGTATTTTTAAGTGACTGCTTGTAACTTAAGTAAAGGTTCCAGTCTCACAGAGAGACAGAAAGGGCTAACCATTCATGTGGGCTGCATATTATGAAAAGTAAAGACATTCACTGTATATGCTTAGTCATTGAACATTCAGAACTCCCATGTGGTGGGCACATCTACATGGTCCTTGATGCCCTTTTGCTACTGTGCATTAAATTTAGTACCTCCAATGTGACATACTAAATAAAGGTTCATTAGGCTGCCCTAATGGGCAGTAGCAAAAGTTGATGCTTTTTCAGTGACACTTAATGCTCAGTAGTCTATTTTTTACTGTGCATTAGTGTATTAGCACAGTTTTTGACATGACACTTTAATGCTTAGTAAAACAGGCTACTGCACATTAAAGCACACATATGTACGCATATGTACATACATCTTTTCCTTCCTCTGTCCTTGGAGAGGATCATTCTGCCTTGTCTTGTGCTTCTGCAGGTCTAAAAGAAAGAGTACTCAGGGAATAGAAAGAGAACAGTTTACATGTCAACCCCCACACACTTAAACTGGGGCTAACAAACAATATCATACAGCCAGAGAGAGGTGGGGTCAACTCTTCTCAGTTTGGACTGAGCTACATTGACATGTGTTGCTGTCCAGAAGGAGGTGCTGAATGAAATACATCCCACTGTTTTTCAAGCAGTTGCTGCAAGAAACATGTTGCCAATGGGGCTTGTCCGGCCTATCTGCTCCATGTACAAAGAATGTTGCAGAAGCACCCTAGTTAACTGCTGCTTTTCTGCTGCTGTCCCTCATTCAGTGTCCTTGATGAGACGCAGGTTAATTTTTTTGCTATAGACCCTTATATAACAGGCTGTTAAAGCTATATAAAATATCCCTCACTAAAATATCACAGCAAAAGACGGTCTTGGCTGTCTTGTGGTATATTATAATCGGAGCAACAAATCTTTACTTGCAGCCTATTCAGAAATCAGAATGAAGCAGCCTTAACATTGTTCTTTATGTTAACTTTATGCTATGGTTTTCTGGTAGGAAGGGAATTTCCATTTTCCTCTTACTCTATTGCAATTTTCAAATAAACTTTTCCATTTCAGGAAGAGAAGTCATTTGGGCAATGGGTTAAGTTTCATAAACAGAATAAAAGTATAGGACTAAAGCAGGTCAGCCTTATTAATGGAGGATGTGAGGTCCGTAGTCTTCATACTCTTAACAAGAAGACAGAATTTATGAAGCACTGCAGTGGAAGGATGTAGTTACCTGCAGTCTATTCATATAATAAGCCCACTTGGGGCCCATAGTTATTCCCCTTGAATTTGTTTTCCTTTCTTCATTTTCTTTTGTCATCCTTCTGTTACTTTGGCCTTGCTTGTGCCAGAGGAAACACTTTATTATCTTTGATATCTTGTTGGTGAAACTTTCTCATGGATTTTTATTGTTATTATCATGATCTAGTTTGGATTAGTAGGCTGTGCTCCATTTGATGAAAAAGCTGTTTGTAGTGGTGTGTACTGGACTATTAGTTCTGTTCATTCAGGACATCTGAATTTTTCCCCATTGCTCTGAATCATTTCAAATCTAGTGTGATGTGAGTATGTGTATAATACTTCTCAGTTGAGAGTCCATTTTTAAAAAGATCCTAATTTTTAAAGAAGTTCCCTGCCCTCTGCCTTGGTATGTAGGAAAAGACGAAACTTGCACTGAGATGTTAAAGAAAATTGAAATGAAGTCATTTCCTCAAATATGTTTTAGTGAAAGCAAAAATTATTATTGAAAAATGTAGGCAAAGAGAGGGAGTGAGACAATAAATGGATGCTTTAAAGCCAAGTTTGCACAATCTGGCATAACATATGAGATGACTTTAGAGCATGATTATTCCCATACAGAAATAATACTTTGTATTTCTCTGGCGCTCTCCAGCTGAAGATCTCAAAGCACTGAACTGTTTTTAATGAACTGCAGCTTGACATGAAACACCCCTACAAAGAGCTAAGTTTTATTATACTCCATTTGTAGAAGAGGAAAATGATATAGAGGGAGATTAATTACAATGCCCAGAGTCACAAGAACTTCATAGGAGGTCCAGGAACAGAACACAGATCTCCTGATGGGCTGACTTGTGCCTTAACCATAAGACTATACATTCCTACCCTCTGCTACTGACATGATTTGCTTTTGAAGCAAGCTGATTTTTCTGAAAACTGCACCTTGTGTTTTAGAATCGCAGCACACAGGTGGGAATGCTATGTGTCACCACAGTGTATTTAATTATTTATAAATTCTTCTCACCTCTGATAGCTTGATTTTCCCCTCTATTTTATTTTCCAGTGCAAGGCCTGATCTCATCACAGCATGAAATCAACTATTTGGTAGTGTTTACAAATTATGAAAATGGTTTCTGATTAAACTGCTCCATTGGGAGGATAAAGTTTCAATTCCATGTGTGAGCCAAGGGCAGCGTTCTGAACCTCAGCAGAGAGGGCTGTTCTGTGTATTGTGTACTCATAGGTATACCAACAGAAGGCAGGAGATCATCTGAGCGATGACTAGCAGATTTCTTTTGTTATCTCCTCAGTATTGCGCTTTCAGAATTCTCTAATATTGGGGTGGTGAGGACAAACTGAGATGTCTCAGTCCAGTGGCTTTTAGCTTGCAAATTTTTAGTCCTGCTTACAACATAGACCCTATCAAAAATACAGCATCATTTTGGAAAAGCAGTATTTTGTGTTGAAAATAGTCCCTGAATCATGCAAGCATCTATCTGACAATTGGGAATATATTTTGTGCTGACAGTGTGAACAAATCTAAAAATCACTGCAGCAGTAGTTAAACAAATAATGCTTCTGACAACAGGATAACAAACAGCAGAAACCATTTCCATCAGTGTGCAATTCTAGGGTCTGTTGGGCTGCTGTACTTAAGAATAAGTACTTAAAAATAGCAACTGGGAGGGGGAAAAACATAGGGGTTTATCCACAACAGTCTAAGGACCAGTGATGATTTTCAGAGAGCCAGAAAGTCACATATATTAGGCTCCTCCTTTATTTTTATGTGCCAGATTGCGCAACTGCTACCTAAAATATTTTTCTAATATTACTCTACCATATCTACAATAGCCTGAAGAATATTATACATGGGTGAACGGTCAACAGGATCATGGATGGAAGAGCAGGTAGAGTAAGACCACCTCTACATTAAAATGTGCTCCACACTCTGAACTGTTTAAAAACCTCTGCCCTTGAGTATAGGCCAGATTTTAGAAGTGCTCCCTCGGTATCCATAAATGTTCCTGAGAATAAGTCTGAATTCAAAATAGGCCTTGAATTCAGCTCAGAGGGCAAATGGACCACAGCCCTCTTCACATTTTTTGCAGATAGTCACATGAATTAAATTTTGTGAACATGTTATTTGAGCAAACTCACATGCTGTGATGTATTTATACAGGCTGGAACTGTTGTATCTTCAGGGCCTGTAAAGGGGACATGTTTGGTCCATTTAGCTGTAAGGGGACAGAGGCTGTTTCAGCAATGTGCCCCCAAAGTCCCAGCTTTTGTAGGTAGGAAAAGCAGTCCAGATAGTGGGTAATACAACCTTTGCTGGTAAGTCTCTTCTTCTCTGGCTGAAGCCTTCTCAAAGAGTCATTCCTCTGTGGTGGACCACAGAGAACCTTCATTCACAGGGTACTTTGGGGAAAACATAAGGGATCAAGTTAGTCTGGGTCTTGTCTCTGTACAGGGTGGAAATGAAGTTCATTTTGTCTCCAGCTCCATGGTGTTTAGACAGGAAACCACCGAGAGTCATATTCTTTTTGGCTTCACTGAAAACACACAAGGGAAAAAAAATCCATGGTTGCCAAGTGAAAAAGGTTTATAATTGACAAGGGAAAAAATTTTCATTTCCAAGCTTCTGAGCAAGATATTAAAATCAACAGAGTAAAGACAAAATGCCTGGCACTGCAAATGAAGAGAGGAGGTTTGCATCTATTTAGCTAAAAGTTGGCAAAACAAATCTAAGGTAGTGCTTTTAGCTTTCCCTTTATGCTCATTGTATGACTTTTGTTTCCTGTATTTCCCTGATAGTTCCCAGAGTTTGAAATCCACATTGTACTTTTAAGATGTTTAATTACAAATCAATATAAGCAAACAGAGATGCACAAAGAGTGTGTCTTGTATGGAAGCTGTAATTTTTTTTGTGATGTCCCTTATTTTGTAGCAGATAAAAAAAGGTGCCTTTTATTTAAAAATGCTTTTCTGAAAAAGAGCATATCCATTTTTAAATGGCATTATAACCATCATATTAAAATAAAAATACATCACTGTCCATCATTTATCTAATATGTTCCATCTCTGCTTCTCAAAGCACTAAGGGGGGAGAATTACCACCCCAATAATTTTTTCAGGTAAGAGAAACTCCAGAAAGGAAATTTCTCCCCCCGCCTCCCAAATATCAATTTCAACAAATGAATGTTAGCAGCAAATTCATACAATAGCCAACATTCTGGGAACAATCCTAATCTCTCTTCAGTTAAAAGTTCCATTTTAACTTTCTTATGGAAAAGTCCTATAGGATTGAATAGAAAATTATAACTGTTTTATAGACTCTTTGAAATGTGCTATGGGATCCATAAAATATATATTCTGGCAATATTATCCTGTAAATTGGGTAAAAAAATCTATAGAAAGAATATAATCTAAAGAAGGGATTGTTGAATTTTACATATGTTTAACAGAGAGTTTTGGAGTAATTTTACAAATTCTATTACGTTTTTGGGTTTCTTTCCTATTAAATTCTTAAATTCTATAGGATTCTTCTATCAAAAGTATTGCATTACCAGAATAGAGTTTTTAAAAATATAGCAATTGTAGGTTGCATGTATATCTGTCTGGGTGCATAAAAATGAGTGAAGCTCGTTTATAAGTGGAGGCAGAGAGAAGCTCAGCGAGCATTCAATCCATTATTGTTTGAGAAGGAGCGTAGGGAAGACAGTTCATAGAACCAGGCCTCAAGGAGGACCCGGATGCATTCTTAGGACCCAGAAGTGCAGCATCTTAGGAGGTGAGGCATAACAGCTGGGGACATCAAAGTCTAGGTGTCCCTCCACTAGAAAGATATCCATCTTCATATTACTGTAAGTAAAGACATGAGCAATAGCTCTTTCTGCAGCAGGACGGTCTTCCTGCAACAGGGTCCAGACCTGTTGTTGCACTTGAAGGAAGTTGAACTAGTTGTATTATCTACACTAACTCAGGGATAACTGGAAACCCATAAGGGAAATCAGCTGGCAATTCACACCTATACATAAAACTTTTCTTGCAGCTGCTTGCTTTCCACTTTCATTTGACAAGCTGAACAAATAATTGAAAGAACCAAGAAAGCAGAAGAAAGCTGATTGTCAATAACAGCTTTATTGTATGGGGTAACAGTAAATATGCATCTTCAAGAAGTCTGGTACTGAGACGGGGATTTTGTCTTCATTTCCTGGCTCTTCCAGGAACTATCTGTGTGACCTTGTATAAGTCTCTAAATCACACTCTGCATTTAGTTCCTGCCATAAATTATGGAAAATAATACTCCTTTCCTCCGTCTTGCCTTTTGCAGATTGGGGATGTCTATTTCTTACTATGTTCAGCACTTAGCACACCAGGGCTTTGAACTCAGCCGGGGGTTATAGGTACTCCTGGAATTGCCCATGCCCTTTTTGCATCTGCCCCTCCCACTTCCTGCTGGTGATTTTAGTGATAATAAGGCTTTTATTTGATTATAGCCCTTTATTGATTTATAATGCTTTGGGCTGATGTTTTCCCCTCTTTTTTTTGTTACGTGTTCTTGTCTTCTGCATTACCTAGTGGCTTGTGCTCACCTCTGCTTAGCCTATTTCTCCAGCTGCTTGGGACTGTACCTCAGGCTGCAATTCAGTCTTTTGAAACTTGGCATTCTGAAATACACACGCAGAGTTGTCTCAGGCTTCCCAGCCTTTAGATTAAATAAAGTAAGCATTGACAGTACCTCTTTGTAGGTGTGTCAGAATGTGTACCATATTAGACTCCAGCCACTCTAGGAAAATATTATTATTTTCTGTTTGTATAGCAGTAGTGTCTTGGGCCCCGGCGTGATCAGGGCTACATTGTTTTAGGCAACAAACTCCTCAAAAGAGCAGCAATCACCTAGCTTGCTGAGCTCGTCATTTACTTTAAGGCTACTTGATTAAAAAAAGAAGCAAACAGAAACAATAACAATACTGACATTTAAACAGATTCACGTATTTTAAGTTTAACTGAGAAACTTCTTAGATTGAAAACAGGAAATGTTAAAGAACGCATATATAATGAAAGTCTGTGAGATAAAAGCCTCTCATTGTACCAAATCATCTCATAGGCATGGTACCCTCTGCCACATTTCTTGGTCAAGGCTGGTGGGAAGTAACACCCTCCTCTGTCATTCTCACAACTCTTCCACAAGCCGAACTTCAAGGCCAACCTTTTAAACCCCCAAACACTTTGATCCATAGTTCCATTGTCTAGTAAAAAGCTGGTGCATTTCACTTACAGTAACTTCACTTTTAGTTAAGGGAACATGATTCACTTCAAAGACTCCCTTTGAAGAGACTTCTAATAATTTTTTGTCTTCAGAGAACCAATGTTGTGTCTGTACCTGGATAAATATTTCTTTATCCAGAGAGGCACTTGCCATACACAATTACAGAACTCACATTTGCAAGCAGATTGTTTATACGAATGCAATATCCTCCTTTGGAATTTCCAAACATTTCAACTGGTTCCTCTTGTCGTCAGCCTGTAACAAGCCCCTTCCCAGTCCACCTGCCAGTGAAAATGGCAGACACGCAGGGAAGCATGACTTCCCCCTACATGTTCTTGAACTCAAGACTAGACTGTAGAGGATCTCTTCCAAACCTCTGCAATAGTATAGTGCTGTGCTGCTTCTGTTGCAGCTCAGTGCCTTCAAAATAGTCTGACCCCTGGTCCATCCAAATGTCATGGGAAGGTATAGCCTCATCATTATAGTATATAAAATGGACAAAGATTGAAAAAGAAGCTCCAAGTAACAGTATCAAAGGTGATACACATTGTGGGAATGTGTCTGTGGGCTGCCCAGTCATTGTCAGAGGGTTCATTATGAGTCATCATCATCATGTTCTGAGACATCCGAATGTTTTGTCCAACTCAGTTTCCATCCTGTCAATCCCCTGTCCTCCAAAATAAATGAACTACTTGCAGCTTCACTGAGAAGATGAGACCTCTTGGAGGATCAATGGTATTACCACACTGGATCAGACCCTTGGGCCCTCTGATCCAGTGCCCTGTCTGTGATAGTGGCCAAATGTAGTTGCAAGTAATAGACAGGTGTGGGTTCCATTAATATCTTTTCCTAATCCTTAGAGGTTGGTTTAAAGCCTGAAACATGAAGATTTATCTCCCATTGTTCAAATGAATAATTATAACTCTGGAGAGTCTCTTTATTTATATAAGCATTCCCTCACCTATACCTTTTGGCTCAACTTCAGTTCTTACTTACTTATTCATTATTTGTCTAGTGCTCACAGTGTATTTCATGTTGTAAAAAGCACAGGGGGAAAACCATCCACTGTCCCTGTCACCGGCCCAAAGTTTATCATCTCTGCTCCAATCTTGCAAGCCACTGCCTCTACGTGGACCCGTGCATCCAACAGGGTAAGGGGAGAAAGTGGGTGATCAGCACCATCTTGTTTATCTACCTTTTCATTATGACGTCACTACTTTTGGGGATTCATAATGAGTTTTGAAAAATGTAATAGACACAGATTCGTGTCTCTCTCTCTCTAATAGCTGCATTCTTCTTCTAGGAGATTGAAATATTACTCTATTAATAGAGATGGCACAAACCACCATGTGCCCCATACCTTTGAGAACCTGCACCTGGTTCTGTTGGTTCCACAGAGAAAACTTTTTCCTTTTAATTTTTCAACTTTTCCTATCAATAATACTGAAATAATCCTGCAGATTTTCCCAGGAAACAATGTTTTGTTTTGTTTTGTTTTTCTCTTTACATCTTGTCCCCTTTCATGATGAATATAAGCTCAGCAGGATCTGTCAGTAAGCAGGAGGCCCACACTGTGGCTCATTGCTACATTTGCTGCATATGCTTTTTCAGTGCTTGCACTCTTCTGGGCTCAGTACATTCAAAAAGCCTGGGCCTGAATTGATTCAATCTTTGTAAGTTAGCTTAACCTGCATGGATTGAACTGATTCGCAAGTAAATAGACATTCACTTTTGATTCTGGAAATGCAGGCACATGCCTACAGTGGCTCAGGCTAGAAGCTGGCGGGCCAGGCCCCAGCAGGATGAATATGATTAGGGAGGGGTTTAAACCCCTACCTTGGCCTGCAGGGACCCCAGCCATGGTGTTTCTGGAGGGGGGAAGGCATTAGAAACCCCCGCCCTCACTGCTTTAGCGGCAGGGGGAGTGGCCAGCTCCAGCAGCAGCATGAAGCAAACAGAGCTGCAGGCAGGTTTGCCTAGTGACAATGGCAACTCTCAAGCCCAGTGTTAGCACCAACACGCCCTTGTCACTAGGTAAACCACCTGCCTTGCCCACCTACCATGTCTTGTTGTTATCTAGTTAAGACGTTGATAAGGTGGGAGGCTGCCTTTTGTATGCTCCAGTTGTAATGGGTCAGTGCTTACATGCTCCAACCATCCGTTATGTGCCCCATGCCTCACAGCTGTTTTGTCCAGTGGTTTGCACTGGGTTCTTCCTTTAGACAGAAAAACATACAAACATATACAAACACACACTGGGCCCTTTTCCCCCATGTACTGTGCTCCCAGCCCTCGGTTTCCCTCACTGGCGCTCCTCTGGGGCTTTCTACCCCGTGGGACTCAAGTGGCTGCAGCTGTGCCTGGCCCCCCCTCAGGGCCTCTACAACCTCAGGACTCCCATGAGCCCAGGCTCCCCCTATGTCAATTGAACTCACCAGGGATGTGGGGGCTGGGGTTTTGAGGCACCCTTCTTTGCCTTTCACCAGGAAGGTAACTGGCCTGGCATTTCTGGGGAGCTACCCCACTACAGGTAGCTCCACCAGGCCACTCTTCCCTGGCAGGGTGCAGTTTCATGCCCAGGACCAATGAGGTCTTCTCTTTCCCCATAGCCTCGCCCTTACCTCCAAGATGTTCCTGGAACCGGAGCTCAGTTAGGAAGATGTTCCTTCCCTGCTGGCTGGTCTCAATATGCTCTCCATCCCATGGAGCTGAGCATTAAAAGGCCACCCTGATTAGACACTTGCCATTCCCCTGCTCTAGCCCTTAAAGTGACAGAACGCTAAGGCTGCTCCGTCACAGGGGATTTAAATCCATCCCCTGTCCTAGCAGCATGGACCCAAGCTGGGGTCAGCCTGGCTGGGGTGCAGCAGCAAGGGTGAAGGCATGGCCCTCTGAGGTGAAGGGGCCAGGAAGGGGGTATATTTCCCCTTTCCCTCCAGGACTCCTGCTGGGGGCAGCCTGGCTGGGGCAGAGCAACCCTTGTCAGGCATTTCCTGACCACCACCACCCCCCCACCTCCGCTGCAGCATCAAGGGGCATGGCCAGCCCCAGCAGTACCCTCAAGCAAATGGGGGATGTAGGGTGTTTAATTCCACCCTCCTTGCCCTGTCCCATCAGCATGGACACATGCTGGGGTCTGCCTGGCTAGTGTGTAGTAGCCTGTGTCAGGGTCTCCCTCCCTTGCTGCTGCAGCAACAGGGGCAGGGGCATGGCCAGACACTGGCAGGCATGGCCCCCTGAGGCAAAGGGGGCAGGGAGGGGTTTATTCCCCACTCACTCCCCTCTACCCACAGGGGACCGCAGCTGGAGTCTGTCACTCCCAGCCAACACTTCTGCCGCTTGCACCCAGCCATGCAGACCCTGGCTGGGGTCTCCAGGGGAAGAGTAAAATGGAGGGGGAATAAATCCCCACCCTTCCTCCTTCACTTCATGGGACCATGTCAGTCAACATTTGGCCATGTTCCCATCTCTGGCACTAAAGCAGTAAGGTGGGGGAGTGACGCTGACAGTGCAGCAGCCCCCATAATGGTGTTCCAGGGAGCACAAGCCTATTCCCGGGGGGGGGCTGCAGTACAGGCAGGAGTGGGGTGGGCCAAGCTGCTGCAGCCTGCACAGGGCAGTGGTGGTGGCAGCAAGGCTTGGAGGAGTGGCTACAGGGACTAAGCTGAATTTTGTGGTGGTCATAGTCCCCCAAGCCCCACCCCTCTAGTGCCACTGATGCTTGCACTGATCAGTCTGTGGCAGCAGAGCCACCCCCCCTCACTGGGAAGAGGCTTGCACTCCCTGGGGCAGCATGACAGGGGCTGCTTGCTGCTCATGAGAGTAACTTCCCCCTCACTGGTCCAGCGGCAGGGGTGGGAGTGTAACCAGATGGTGGCCAGCATGTCTTCCTGAGGTGACGGGTTTGTTCCCCCCAAGGAATCCCAGCTGGGGACTGTCTGACCAGGTGCAAATGGCAGAGGTGGCAGCCAGGACTAGCAGACCCCACCTGCTGTCTCCTAGACGGAGAGGCAGTGGAGGGGAAATGGCCTCACCGGGCCATGGCAGGCCAGCTTCTGGTCATGCTTCCGCCCCTGCTCTGGCTAGACAGCAGAGGGGCAGGGGCAGCCCTGCTCTCTGGAGCAGACAGTACAGCCTAGCCCAGGGCTGCAAGGCATGCTGGGATGGTGGGGGGCTGTAATTTAACTTGAACCAGGAATGGGTCAGGGTCAGAAGTTTCATAAACCAGTTTGACCCAAATCAGTTAAGTCTGATACTACATTCAACAAGGTTTATCTTAAACCAGTTTCGGCCATTTTGAAACTTGTTCATATGCACTGAACTTTTGTTCTGTTACAGGTGTAAACCAGATTGCTTAAACTGGTTTATGTGTAACTTCTGTTCCTAGCCCTCCTGTTAAACAAATTGGGCCAAAGCTTGCAGCCTTTCACCAAAAAACTGCTATTGTTTTGCATAAGAAACTTCTCACTCCCCTGAATTTTGTTCTCACAGTCCTTATTGGAAATTTGATAAGAATCCATGTTTTCACAGTAGATTCATCATGTCGCTGAAATCTGGAGTTTATCAGATCTACATGATGTCTGCTGTCTATGCTTGACACCCAGAACCTCTCATTTTGCATACAAGTCCTTGCATTGCCCTCAAATAAAGCTTCAGAGATTTCTAAATGGTTTCTCATTGCACAAAAGTCCCCAGACAGCTCACTGAGTGATCCCTTGTGTCTTGGTTATACCCATACTCAGGTTAATGTTTCAGCCATCTGTACAATATGGAGTCTAAGCTCCCATTTGAGCTGAGGAAGCAAATGGCTTATTAAAGTCTAATTTCACCAGCTTGTTCTTGCCTTTGGGCATTTTAAATAGGTTAATGCAATTTTTACAATACACTTAGGGAACTTTACTCACAAAATGTTGTCATAAACCAAAAGAAAATAGCCTTTAGATTATCTCAAAGTGGGAAATATTCCAAATATATTTGTCCTGCTGCTTAGTCAAACTCCCCACCTAGAACTTTTTTTTGATGATCCTAGTGTATTATTTTATGTTTTAGAGTTTGGTAGGGAAAAATGTCAGATTTATTTAACACAATGGATCATTTTTCAGGGGAGTTCCAGTATACATCAAAATGTTGAGACACCACAGGCACCTGATAAATTATGATGGTTTTCTTCTTAATACTTCCTTTTTATTGCCTATATTCTTTAAAGTGAATTTAGTGCTCATGAAAGATGCTGGATTTGACAAGAGTAGAAAGTGAAGCCCTCCGTTTATCTGTAGAATTGGTACAGAAGGAGCAGTAGCAATGCAAGCTGCCCTGCCGGCGATCTTGAGGCTTAACCTTGAGGGATCACCTTGAAGGAATGAGAAGATGACTTGGTCTCCTTGCGCTCTCAATCCTTAGCCTCTCTGCTGAAACTGCAAATTAAGGTGTCAATTGATGCCACCTAGGATGGTGGGTTTTATGACTTTCTTGCTAGATATTGGGAGACTGTCAATTTATTACATAGAGTGTTTGGTGTGGTACAACCTGTGTAGACAGAGTACATGTCAGATGATGCCAAATATATCTTATATAACATACAGCACTCCACAGCCATCGGAATATGATGACTTTTGTTCCCTGTATCAACATAGACTAGGTTCAAACCAGTGATTTAGAAGTAATATGCTCTATATCCTGTTACAAATCTCTCAAGCCATTAAGTTGTATCCTTCTACCTTTAAAAAAATGCTAACATATTTAAAGCAATTTCTATTTTACCCTCCAGAAGAAAATTCAAGCATATGCAAAAAATACAGTGGGTAGTTGGCTAACCCAGCCTTTATTATCTAATAGGAGACTGTAAACATAGGCCTGCATTAAACTATTCATTGTGTGCATTCAACCTATAGAAATCTGTTTCAAAGAAGACAGGCATATACCTCATTAAAAGAGAAACAACAGGAAATAAAAGCAGGCTATGCCAATTCAGACACAAGCCCAGATGCTATAGTTAGTTACACTTCAGTTTGAGGCAATGTAAATCCATTCTCCATTATTGGGGAAGTGGAAAAAAGCATTAGGCTCTAAAAAAAAAAAGCTGGAGCCAACTTCTATGCTCAGTCAAATCAGAAAAGGTATAATGTATGATTTTCTCCTTCCTTAGTCCATTGTATATCGCATCAAGGCACTGTGTAACATCTATGCAATTATGTAAATATGAGAATGTAGGAAAAAGTAACCACAATGCACAGTGGTGAAAAATTGCCTCAAATGCCTACTATCCCTTTCCTCTCTTTACACTCACGCACAGGCATGCCTACACACTCCAAACATTAATACAGCAGAATCAGACAATATGTGGAGTTCATCCACAAGAACAAATTCAAGATGCAAATTGAATCCACAAGCCCTAATTTGATCTTATGCTGAGGACTGGAAAGATTCTTGAAATCTGTATTTATGTCATATTACTGTAGAATCTGAATGAGATGTGAAACGAGATTACTGGTGAATGAGGTGGAAAATATCTGTTTGGTTTATTTTTTTTTAGATAAACTCTGGTTTTATTAAAGTTTTTCAGTACTTAAAGGAAATATTTAAGCTTTTTTTTATGGCCGCATTTAAATATCTCAACCCTGTTTTCCCCCCAAACTTTGAAGCAACATATTGTCCATAGACAACCCATATTTAAAAGCTTGCTCCTGCTTCCAGCTTGTCTTTACAAATGAAGTGGGACCTTAGTATCGCAAATACTGTAACTAATCTCAGAACCTGGTCAGTTTTCCTGCCATGGTAGCATTAAGATATTCTCTTCTCTCTGGTGTGAGTCCATTGTCTTTGACATAGTTGCTTCAGAGATGATTATGTACCATTGCGTCATCCTACTTTTTAAAGATTCTTCCCAGACTTCTGCCTAAGCGATACATGAGAAAGAGGAAAGGTGGAGGGAAGGAGCCTTCTCCACCCCATATCATATGTGAACAATATAAGACAGAAGTAGAACTGTGGTTCCTAAAGCGTCTACAGTGCCTAAAAGGGAACCGGGAGAGGAATGGAGAGGCCTGGGCTGGCTCATTCTGGATGCTCAGCACTCCTTGTTCTTAGCTGTCCCTAGCAGAAATTGATCTATTGCCAAAACCGCATCTACCTCAGAGGTGAGGCCTAAGTGCCGATAGTGGGGGGGTCACAACTCCCCACTACTGCCGCAGTGGGGATTACAAGTCCACACCATCACCCCACTGCTGCCAGGGATTGGGTTTGGCCAGGCTGCAGCCCCACCCAGCACCATGGCACAGAAATCATGTCACCACTGCCACCCCCACTGCTGCTGGGCCCTGGCTCTAGCCAGGCTGCAGACCTGTGCCCTGCACCCCACGGTTGGCATGGAAATCTTGAGGGGCATGTGTCCCCCCCATGCCTCCCCAGCACATTGCCAGTAGTCTACGTTATGGAAATTTGCTAGCAGCACTTTGAGTGTGGGCAAATTCAAAGTGGTGGCAGAACCCTCCACTCTGCCAGCAGATCTGTTCTACCTCTGCCACTTACACCTTCCACCAGTGCCTAGAAGCTGGCTGAAGGTGTGTGAAGGCACTCCTTCACCTTCATCCAGTTGTCAAGATCCATTTAATAGCTGGTGTCTTCCCAAAGTGCCCTTCACATTCTGACATAGGGAAGCTATCAGGAATGTATGAATGTGCATGAATCCAGGTGTCTTGGTGGTGGTAGCTGCCCAGGGCTTCCTGCCACCAGACCAAGGAAGTAGAGACCTGGTTGTAATGTTTCACTAAACAGACTTTTAAGGCATTTTGTGTTAGCATTTTGAATATGCATCTGTGGTGAGCATGCATCTGTATGACCGTCCTCAGGCAATCTATCACAATACGCAATAAATGAAAAATCTACTCTATTTGCCACAAAAAAGGCACACTCACCAGGTTCAAGTTTAAAGTAACTACAACTGCACTCTAGATTTCCATAACTGGCTTTATAGCATAAGGTTACAATTTATTTGCAAGTAAGAAACTCAGATTTGAAAGCCAGCTCATTGCTTTGTTTCCTATCAATGTAAACATAAGTTCATGTTCATAGTTCACTTCCTCCTTAGTTTTCAGGAACTGACCGATTCCTTAGGATTAATGATATTGATGCAATATGATTCTCATTAATAGAATATAAAATGATATACAGTTTTCATGGATTTTCCTCCTACCTTTTAACAGTTTATATACCACATAAATATAGTTTTGTTAATTAAGCTTATCTCCCATAAAATGTTTTATTTGTATTGCATTTCTATTGAATGGCAACAAAGAAAGCACTTCTTCAGAACATTATTATCTTGGATTGAGTTCTGAAGAAACTAGGACTTACTTCACATTTAATGTAATGTTAACCACGTTCTGTCTGATCATTAGAAAATATAATATTGTTAGACTCCATGAGGTACATCATTGAATGTTATTTTTTACATATCCGTAGACAGAATGGAGGGGGGATAGTGAGATGGAGGGAGTCTGGGTCTTGTACTGAAAGCCTCTCAGTGAATTGACTGCAGATATGTGTTCAAAGCTCTGGATCAGCCATCCATGCCTACTCACCACAATGCCTCACATAATCTTTGTAATATAAACAGCTTGGTTTGTCTCATACAATTGCTTGTAATCAGACCATGTATGGCTCTCACAGTTTGCTTACATACCTCATCTATTATATATTGTATACCTGTCTGACATTTGTCACTTTCTACAAAGCTTGGAGCCTGATGGGATTTCAGACAGTGTAAGGGCAATGTCCAGTTTCTACTCTGTTTTCCACTTTCATATCTGTTTTGGGGGCAGTGAAAAAAATGTTTCACATTAGTAGATTAAGAAAACCTTAGTCTGACCACTTCAGTATCATTTATAATTTAGCATGATGCTAGACTGCATGCACTAACAGGATTCCTGCAAGTGTCTTCTGCACAAACAAGAGTTTATCTGAGTAGCTTGAATTGTGTTGTGATAGCCGACAATGACTTGAACCCGTTTTCCTGGAAAGTTATCTAACTGATTGCCTGCGACCCTGCAAGGACAAATTGTCTTCCATTCTATTCTTCAATGGTAGAGGCATGTCTACCAGTACTAACTCAAGAGCTTTTCTAGTTCTGTACAAAAAAGAAGGTAAACTCCAACAGCATTTCAGACTATGACATTTCCTGGTGAGCCTGGTACTTCAAAAAATCCTTCAAACTCCCTTCCCGCCCAAAAAACTACTTTGCCAGACAAATTTCAGAAACTCTTGTGCTCTCAAAGAGCAAACCCGCCTGGTTAGTCCCATTCATAAAACCAGCTGGCACCTATTGCCAACTCCTCAACTTTTTCCATCCCTTCCCATGCCCTGGTCAAGGAAACGTACGGTATCTATGGGCTTTTTTACATGTACTCCAGGAGTTGGCAGGGGTGGGGGGGGAATGTTTTAATTAGAGTGTCTCTCAGAGCCACTTTAATTAAACCACCTGAAGCAACACATGTATTCGACTAAAGTTTGTTGAATGAGCTTTAGTTAAAACACCCCTGCCACCGTTTTTCAGTACAGGGATGCTGATACACATGACACTAATTACCACACTCATGACACTAATTACCACACTGTAGCAGACTCAATTAAGTCTGCTCCGACACGCTGTAATTGCAGCACATTGGAGCAGCCTTGCTGCATGTGTATAGGTGCCCTATACAGCTATTCACACAGCCTGTCTCTTAAGTATTTACGTGGCTACTGTTGTGATTTATCTGAGTGCCTCACAATCCTTAAGGTATTTTATCTTCACAGCACCCCTTTGAGGTAAGAAAAGGCTAATATTCCCTTTTTATGCACAGAGAGGACTGAGGGTGCAGACACAAGTTACATTTTTCATATGATCTGCCCCCTGGAAGTGTTCTACAGCCATGATGGAACACACATGCATGGCTACAGAGTGCTCTAAAAATGGCTGATCACACAAAAAATAACCCTCCTTAAATCAGCTATCAGCTGAAGGTGCTCTAGAGCAGGAAGCCTTAGGGAATTTCTATGCAGGTTCTCTGCCAGGGTTAAGTGTGGGTGATTCTGCCCACATGCCATGCCCTGCAGCTGCCACAGGGAGGAGACAGAAAGTCTCTTCCCTGTGCAACAGGGGAGGGAGGGAGACAGCATGTGTGTTCCCCTGCTTGCCAGGAAGCAACTGGTCAGGAGAGCCGGCCAGCATTAATTCCCCAGTGGGAATAGTGGGGCTCAGTGAGTGTGCCTTCCTGCACCGGTGCCATGGGGCACCAGGGACACTTTCCTGCCCAAAGGAAGCAGCTGAGCAGCAACTGAGGGCTTGGGAGTCCTTGGCAGGGCCTACCCCCTGCAGGACAGTGACCCTGGTGCTCCATGGCACTGGAGGAGAGTTCGGGGGCACACCCCCTGACCTCCCCCCCTCCACACACACACACATACACACACACACACACTTCCACACAGGGGAATCAATGATGGCTGGCTCTCCTGGACAGCTGTCTCCTGGCAGGTGGAAGAGTGAACTTGGGCATGCTATCAGCTATTGCTCAGCATCAGAGCAACTGGGGGTGGTGAGGCCCTGCCCCGCTTCCATAGCACCCCCTGCCACCTAGCCTCCGTCACTGTGTGGAGGCACCCAGCTCCCACCATTAAATGCTGAACGTCTGTTACTTTCAATGATACTGTAAATTTAAGTGTTTTGTGTAAAACACAAAAAGTTACAGCATAATCAAATTGCCTTTTGATAACTTCTATAAGCATCTGAGCTGCAGAGAGGCTAAGTAAGGGACACAGTGTCACTCAGGGAGCCTGTAGCAGAGAAGAGAATTGAAATTGTGCATCCTGAGTTTTAAGCTTAGTGCTCTAAGAACTAGGCCATGTTATTCTTCTGCCTGATACCATTCAGCCTGAATAAGGGCATGGGCATAAGCATTTGAGGTAAAAGAAACAAAGGGCTTTTGGTAGGGGCTTTTTCCCACTTGTGGACTTCTCTCTCTATTATTTGAGGAAGGGAGATAGATAGATAGATAGATAGATAGATAGATAGAGTAAAATAGAAGTATAAACTAAAGTGTGTATGAGGATTTAATTTTGGAATAATAAAGGAATAACAAGATTTAATTTGAAAAGTAGAGTGCTGAAGCTGGTCTAATGCACAACTTGTTAATGAAGGCTGTTCAAACAGGAACAGTTGGGTTGCTTGGCTAACCATTCCATCAAATTGCATTGCTTGTTTGGAAGGCTGCAAACCATTGCTTGAGTCACAGGTGACATATTCCTTTCAAGAAGTCTCAGAGATTTAAAGAAATGTTACTTGTTCCAATGCGTTTTGCTATCCTATGATTAACAAACAGCTTAGCATCAATTCTGTTCATATGTTTCCCTGCAGTGGGCACTGTTACCTTACCTGCACTGTCACTTATATTACCGTTTGGAAACAAGTCACTTTTCCTTAACGGGGCATTCTGAAAGAAAATAAAATATCCTTTGTGGGAAATGGTAATATTCATATATTGGAGTTGGTGACAAACCTATGCCCATTTCTGTGGGGGCAGGTAGGAAATAAGGGGGGATGTCCACTGACCCTTTCTCCTTGTTTGTTTTATGTTTTCATATGTTTCATTTCTTTTGTCCCTTTTTTCTCTGACCTTTCTCATTATGCACCTATGCAGCAGACATCTGGGCAGTGTCATTTTTAACTTTACTGGATTTCTTATCATAAATTATTTGCCCACACACATTAAATTCAACATTAAAACAATTAGTGGAAATTTTAGACTATTTTGTCTTTCCTGTGCATGTGAGTAGGAATCTATGAATCCTTCCATTACACCATCTCCTTTCTTGCTTTACCCAACCATGTAACTCTGAAGCTTTTTTGCTCCCCACAGACGCTTTTAAAACAATTCTCTTGAGTAAAATCACACAGTTTTCATGGTTTTTAGCTGTCAGGGTGAGGTTGTGGCTCATTCAAGCTGGCTGTACAACAGAATAAGATGACATAAAATGTACCCTGTTCCCCTGCATGAACTCTGTGTTGCAGATTATAGCATGGGGCCATCACTCCTCACTTCCATACAGGAAGCTGGGGATAGGGCTGGCTGAGATGAGTCATAGATAGAGCAATTGCTCTGGCTATCAGTGTACTGACAAGCATAGCTGAGCCCTGCAGAGTGAAAAAGATAAAGGGCCAATGTAGATTCCTTATCCTCATAGAGCAAGCAGGGTCGAATTAACACATAGGCAAACTAGGCACAAGCCTAGGGCCCTAAGTGAAGAAGGGGCTCAGTTGTGCTTATTTTATGTATTATAATTATTGAGTGAAAAAATCAATAATTTTGCCCATGAGTCTGTTTGCCAAGGGTCCACTAACGGGTTAATCCGGCCCTGAGAGCACGTCTACCTTCTTTCTGTAAAGCTGCTGTATGTATTGCACATCATGCAGTTAGAGTTGCTTTTCCATACCTTACTTTCATATGCAGGTAAAAGAATCTTAATTATTTCTTTTCTTTTGTCTTCGGAGTATCTAGATTATGGCTGGAATCTCTGAAGCAGTAGGACCTTACCATTACTGCTTCTGGTTGATGGGTTGCGCAATGCATTGTAAACTCCTGTAATAATGTACTCACTCTCTATTTTTATATTGTGCTACATAACTTCCCTTATGTATTTACTTGCTTTCCTCTCCAGTAGCTTCAAGATCAGTATATTCTGTTGGCACCATTTCCTTTTCTCCACAACATCCAGGTTTCCTGCTGTTCCTGCAGCTGCACTTTTCTTGCCTCCAGTTTCATCTTTACATTTGTGCCATCTTCCATACCTAAAGTCAAATTTCACTGTCACATTTAGCAGTTGTATACACCTGTAGTTTATCTTCTCAACAATAATAGTATTAGTAAATATTCATAGTTTGGTAGTACCCAAAGGCCCCAGTCAGAATTTTTCTACTCTCACTATTGATACCTTGCATGAAGTAGCATGGTCAGTAATTTTCTGTTGGCTCCAAAATTGTTTTCCTTGCAACTTAGGTTGGTGATTGATGGCTCTCCTAAGTCCTCACCTTCCTCTGATGTCGCTGGCATTTCATTTTCTTTTTCAGTTTGCTTTTGAGGTGAAGTATATATACATGACCATAATTCATGTAAAGGCAAGTTGACCCTTTGATTCTCATCTTTGATTGAAGAAAGCTTTACTTATTACAGATAAATTATTAATATAGAAACAGGTGATCAAAGCCTCCTTCACCATGGTGTTCATTCCACCAGGCATCCCATTTGGCCTAGCCTTCCACCTCTCCTTCCCCCATTGCTTTTATTTTATTTGCATTTGTAATACAGTGAGTTGATGTCATGTTCAACTGCAGAACATGCATACCTAGAGAACTGGAATGGGCCAGTCAGTATTGAAAAGTAAGATGAACCAATTTGCTTTGTCTGTGGATCTACAAAAATTGGTGAACAGTTCTTGCCAGGTGATTTCATAGATTTCATATACATTAGAGCTGGAAGGGACCTCGGAAGACCATCAGGTCCAGCCCATGTCCAAAGGGCAGGCAGTCAGCAGGGGTCAAATGATCCCAGCAAGATAGGCATCCAAGTGCTTCTTAAAGGAATCCAGTGTAGTTGCCTGCATCACCTCTGGGAGGAGTTTATTCCAGGCCCTAGGGACTCAGACAGTAAAGAAGCTTTTCCTTAGGTCCAGTCTAAAATAACCTTCTAAGAGTTTGTGACCATTGGACATAGTCTACCTATGGGGTGCTCTGGTGAACAGTTGTTCTCCCAGTTCCCAGGACACACCCCGTATATACTTACAGGATGCCACCAAGTCACCCTTGATTCTACGCTTCTCTAGGTTGAAGAGTAACATGTCTCTCAGGCTCTCCTCATAAGGCCTGCCCTCTTGTCCTCTAATCACTTGTGTGGTTCTCCACTTGACTCCCTCAAGCTTCTCCACATCCTTTCTGAATTGCAGAGCCCAGAACTGGACACAGTATTCCATCTGCGGTCTTACCAAGGCCAAGTAAATTGGAAGGATGACTTCCTGGGTCTTGTTTGAGGTGCATTGGAAGATGCAGGCCAGAGTTTTGTTTGCTTTGGCAGCTGTGGCATCACATTGGTGGCTCATGTTCATCTTGTGGTTAATCATGGCCCCCAAGTCTTTACTTTTTTAAAACTATAGGTTTGATTCAGTCCCAGGTTACTTTCCCTTTCACTGATTGAATCCAGAATGCAAGATCCTGGTGGCAAACAGACCTTCTGGAAGGGGTGATGGATTGCAATATAGTACATGGAACTTGCAAACTTTTCATGTACTGCAGTCCTGCAGCAATCCAGTATAACCTTCAAAGTGGGGTCTTAATATATGTGTGGCAAGGGCCCGCATCCTCCAGGAAGCTGCTGCTGGTACACAGACACTCTAGTTGGAATTTAAAGCTGTTTTCTCTAGGGGAACTGTTCCTGCCCTCTTCTGTGGCTAAGTCTCTATTTGTGTAACTTGAGAATATATAAAATGCTAATCTTTGTGCCTTCAAGGTGAACTGAGCCCCCTAATCCTGACTTCTTGTTAGAGGTTAAGATACTGGTTTACTCATAAGGAAATTAAATTTACCCCACAGGGAAAATAGAGTGGATACATGATAGACAGCCATTTTACAGAGTAAGTTACTCCACAGTGGAGTACAGTGGGTACATCCACATGAGAAGTTATGTTGCCGTAGCAGCAAGCTATTGCACCGTAGCTCATTGCTATGGTGAGGTAGCATTGCCGGGCATAAAACATGATGGCAACCCTACCACACAGTAGCAATGAGCTGAAAATAACCATGTAGTGATTGGACTGCTTAAACAAGTATTAAATGACTGTGAAGTAATAACTGCACAGTCCACTGCACATGTAGACTTCTCCAGTGAGAAGTAACTCCACAGAAGTGTAAATTATGCCAGTGTACCTGTGATGTGCTTATTCTCCTAGATAGGTACTTACTCTCCAAGACAATTTCACCCCTGGAGTAGTTAATGCAAACTACATTTACCAACACCTAATGACGATGTGCTATTATAACACCTATTTATGCAGCCAGCATGGAGGTAATCAGTCACATATTGGCTTCCTACTATGGAGGAAAATCTAGGGTAAATTATTATGTATATTTTGGGTCTACACCCATAATTTATGCCATCAGCAGTAAGAGATAGGGCTGTGCAAAATTTTAGCAGCCATTTTGTTTTGGAGGTGTTTCGGACCCATCCCCCAGCCTCCTGGCACTTAAAAAAAAAAAAAAATGTCCCACACTGACCAGCTGCAGCAGCAGTGATTGGGGTCTCTGGGCACTCATGTCAAAACCTCCCCATGCAGTGCAGGGAGCAGCGGGAATCTCCCCCACCTTCCTGGCAACTGCACTGCAGCTGCCCCATTGCACAAGTGCAGCATGACTCGGTAGGGTGCTGTGCACTGTCTGGGACCTGGGGCCACTGGGGCTGAGCAGTGCCAGCCTGTGGCTGACTGCTGGAGCAACCCCAGCTCCTGGACAGCACAAGGCACCCATGTGATGCGACGGCTGCTGTGCAGGTGTCAGCAGGGCTGGGTGATCCCCCCTGCCACCCACAGGGGTCCTCTGCCATGGGCTCTCAGAGGCCCCAATTGCTGCTGCTTCAGCCGGTGGATGCAGAGCATTTTTTTTTTTTTTTTTTTTAAGTGTCAGGAGGCTGGTGCCAGATGAGGCATGGGGCTGGGCAGGTCAGCCATGGGGGCTTCTCCCATGGCTGCTCCTGCCAGGGCAGAGGTAGGCACAGCCAGAAGAAGCCACAGGAGAACCTGCAGTTGTCCAGCTGTGCCTACCTCTCCCTGGCCAATCCAAATCTCAGAATCAGCGCCAAAACAGTGTCAAAACTCCAAAACAGATCCAGCCAAATCAAAACGGAACCGTGATCCAAAACAACAAAATGAATCACTGTCCTCCGAAACAGCTGAATCTGAAGCCAAAATGAAACAGACATTTCACACAGCCATAGTAAGAGAGTACTGAAAGTACAGGTCTGCTGTATTTTTCAAGAAAAGCATTTATGGCTTTGAATGATAAGAAACAGTCTCTAATGCCAGAGAAGCATATGCATTTTATTATATATATTTATAATCCAAGGATTTTATAAGCAATATCACAGCTAATATTATACCTGCTGCATGAATACCCGATGTCAATATTGCACCTGTGTTCCATCATTGCTCACATTCTCAGAGCATTCTTTATTTTACAGCCACAATTCTTTCATTCTGCACAAAATGGCACCAGTTCATGCTCTGGGGTAAATTAAAGCATCCCATAGGTCTTCTTCTGTAGTGCACTCAGGTGATATTCCCACTGATTTCACGGGTTGGTTTAGCTGAGCAGAGAATGCTAGATCAGGTCCCAGAAGTATGTACTGGCTGAAATCAGGGGGAGCTGCACCGATAACTTCAGTGAGGTCAGGATTTCAGCATGGTAGAACTGAAAGTCATCATCTTTTTTGGTGACTTTGTAAGCCCTATAGGAGCCTGCACTGCACTTTTTATGGGCTGTATCTCCACAACGAGCATATGGGCCATACACTAGTGCCCTCAAGCATGCTGTGATGAAGGAGTGGGAAGCATGTCCTTAAGACACTTTGGACACCTGAGTGGAAATTATTATACTACTTCAAATTAGACCACGGACAATGCCTTGTGGACACTGCTATACTGCTTCCCGTTGATGAGGAAGTCTGCCTATACCAATTTAGTGGGCTTAAAAGCATCACAGGCAGACAAACTTTGCCATGAAGAGTGGTCTCAATGGGACAGTCATAGTCACATTGACATTTTGGTACTGCTGCCATCTGCTGTAACAGGACCGGGATTTAGTGTGATACCATATTCTCATAGTGGATGTCATTGGATGACATGAGCTGAATCCTATCTAATTCTGTTTACTATATTCATTTATAGCTACCTCATCCCTGAATTCCCAGCTTCAGCAACTTCAGCATCTTCAGCAGCTCCAGCATCAGCAACAGCAGCAGCAGCAGCAGCAGCAACAAGGGCAACAACCACCACAGCAGCAAACAAGCCAGCATCAGCAACCAGCTCAGCAGACACAACCACCGCAGCAGCAGCCCCAACAGCAGCAGCCCCAACAGCAGCCCCAACAGCCGCAACAACCCCAACAGCAGCAGAACCAAACACAGCCCCAGAGCCAGAGCCAACAAACACAAGCTCAGCAGTCCTCCAGCTCGCCTCAGAAACCCAACCAGTCACCAGGACACGGCCTTCCTTCTCCTCTCACTTCACCAAATCCACTGCAGGTAGGATGTTACCTCGTGGGCAAAAATCTGGGTAGTGGCAGATAGTAAACTGCTACCCTCTTTAGGAAAAATAAAATGGACACTGCATGTTCTGAGCAAACAGACTGATTTGCAGCAGCTAATTTGAATCAGTCCTTCATTAGCCTGCTACTTGAAGCCAATAGCCTATGCCTGACAATTTAGAAAAGCTGTTAAAGTGGGGCCAGCGTTTTATAATTCTTAAGAGTCATGACTCCAAACCAAACTGAAAAGTAAGGTTGGCTGAAAGCAAAAAAATTCCATTTCTCAAAAAAAAAAAGTCAGGGTTTGTCATTTGTCATCCAACACAGCCAAAACCTTCCACATTTTTACATAAGACATTAAGTGGGAGAGAGAGAGAACCACCCCCCTCCACAAGAATAACAATAGTCTCACATCCCATTCACTTGGGATGTGGGAGGCCAGGGATACTGGGATGTGTACCTGGTCTCCCAAAACCCAGATGAGAGATGAAGCTATTGGCTCATCTCGGCTACTGGCTATTCTCAGTCTATAGGCTATTCTAAAGCAGATCTTTCTCCTTTTCCTCTGTGGTTACTCTCAGGTCTATGCTGTATCTGAGAACCTTTTCTGAATTACATTTGCATTAAAAAATACCGTGAAACTGCCAGGTCTGCTGAACAAAATTCAGCTCTACTGGATTTTAAGAGTTCTCTGAAGATGAAGAAACTAGACAGTTGCATTTCAGGTAGTGGCAGTAGCTGATGAAAAATCAGTGCTCAAACCTGATCTGGATCCAGGTTAGGGTTGAGTGTGATGACACTTGAATCTTGCAAGCTGTTCCCATGATTTTTTTTCCATTAAATATTTCCAAAAGTCAGTTCCCAGATCACGTTAATCATCTTCCAGTGAAATCTATGAGAACAGATTTGACTGTACTCACAAACATAATTTGAAATCATGTGTAAGGAGCTGATCCCTGGAGGCCACTTTTCAGAGTTGATCTGCACTTTAAGTAACAGCTAGAAACATTGCAAGAGTGGTGGCTTACTTTCTTTTATAAAACTTTGCATGCCTTTAAGTTGTTATCTACAGTTTGGTTTCACCCCTGGGTCTTTAACATTTCAAAATACTTTTGAATGCAAGTAATGGAATCAGTTTAAATGAGGCTCAGCCTTGTCCATACTAGCCAGTCAAGCCACATTTAATCTAAGTTAAACCAAGGTGAATAAAATCTGTTTTTAAAAATGGTTCAGCTAATAGGCTTAAAAATCCACTAGAGATTGTCCTTACTCTATGAGCCTTTTCTACTTCAGAGAATAATGTTTCCAGAGCTCCTACTGTGTATTGTATTAAGGGCTATTTAGGCGCTACTGAATGTACAGTCTATCATGTTAGTGAGTGCTTCGGGACTCTTTAATATGCAGATTATTGACACACAGAGACAGAAATAGCTCCAAAAGAATTGCTATTACATGTTATTATCTTAGTATAGCAGCCATGAATGTATGCTAAGTACATACAGTATACACTAGTGAGAATGCCTGTTAAATCTTTGCCTCAGAAGTTACTTGGCATTTGGTTTTCAAAACAAATATCCAGTTTTTCATTCCATTTATGAACTTCCAACTATTTCTAGTACAGACAAGCCAAAACCAAGGCCTCAAATCTAGAAATCCACATGTTGTTTGGATTCATACAACTTCATACATAAGCCCACTCGTAGCAGGCTGGGGTCTAAATGAAATCTAAAACTATATGCAGGCTCCAGTTTTGGTAAAGATGCATTTTCTTATGCAAAGAACTGTCCTCATGACACTGACTGAAGCTAGCAAGTAATGAAAACAGTTTGAGAGATTACTGCTAATACTAAATAAAACTTCAACCCTTAGCACTGATGTGGCTTCAGACTCTCACCTAAGCGTAATCTGGATTAAAAGAGTCTCTTTATTTCCATCTCTGGTTTGCTTTTGGTCCTAACTAGTAGGACTGCAAACTCAGCTTAACAAACAACATCATTTCTCAATTTTAGAAAAACAAAAAAAAATGTGTAACACCAGTAATTTTTCCTTGTTTGACGTGTTGATAGGAATGCTGTTACCATCCATAGTGATGACACCTCACCATCTTCAATGCATTTAACCTCACAATCCCTCCTCTCTCCCTGGAAACAAGGAAAAAATACTATGGCAATTTTATAATGGGGAAATGAGGCACAATCCCAGGCTATGCTGCCAGTCTGTAATAAAGCAGAGAGTTGACCCTTGGTCTTCACAGTTGTAGGCTAGTTCCCTAGCCCTCCTGCCCTTTACAATTTACACCCAGTATCAGCAACCATACGTATGCTTTAATGCACAGTAGCCTATTTACTGTGCATGCAAGTGTCACATAAAAATGTGATTATGCTAATGTGCAGTAAAATAGCTACTGTGCATTAAGCATTACTTAAAAATTGTGCACGTTTGTTACTGCGCATTAAGGCAGCCTACTGCACATTTCTTTAATACCTCATATTCGAGATACTAAATTCAATGCACATTAGAAAAAGCACCTTAATGCACGTATAGAAAGGCTCAGTGTTAATGAAAGGGATGAGGGAGCCTGCTGATTCAACAGAGACGTAATTTGGAGAGAGGCTTTTTGTGCAGCCCTATTAGGCCAATCACAACTGTGCCCTGGAATTTTAAGTTAAGTTTTATACTCTCAAAGTCTGTAGAAATCCTTAACTCAGACATTTTCCAAGACTAAAATATGAAAGAAATAACAGTTTTACAAAATATAAACACATTGACTGTTGACACTTGGAACAAAAGCCCTTATTTCGTTTTAAGAATATGAGCAGTCCCAATGGCTTAGTCAGTGAACATTTGTAAAGCAGAGAGCAATACTCCTGGAGTTCCCAGAATGTATTTAAAGATACTTAAGCATGACTTAAAGCAGTCTGTCTTATTACCGAGTGAGGTGGGACTCTTTAATATGCAGATCAATGATATGCAAACACAGAAATGTCTCCAAAGGTGAGGGGTTATATTCTAATTTTGCTCTAGAGATATGCTTAGATGCTTTTGAAAGGGCTTGTTGAACATCTCTGCCATCTATACAGATGGTCCAATGCAAAACATCATCCAAAATACCCTTGCTTCTTGCATATTTCTGAGACCATAACTGCTGCAACAACACTCCAATCTTACTCCCTGAATGGGCAGCAGTAAGGTTTTCTTCTTTCCAACCCCAGTCCTACAATCTGACCTACAAAGGGGAGCCATTTCCTCCATGTGGGTCTAATGTCAGGATTGGGTCCATGCCTGTTCTCCTGTTTTACAATTCCCCTGTTGTACAAATATAGAAAAAATAGCATACAGCAGGTTTTTTGGCACCCTCCCATATATCCATTTTATAATAACTGCTTAGAATGCGGATATTTTTTTTATGTCTGATACTTTAGCTTAAAAATCGACCTGGAGCCAAATTCAAAGATATTATGGCCTCCAAGGTAATGATCTTTATGAACTAGAATGAAATGTTTTTTGTTTGAAGAATATTAAGGGAATAAGGACCAACTAAGTTAAAATTTGACAGGTTAAATTTCATTTCTGAATCCTTGATTTTTCATGTGGGTTTTATCCTCTTACATTATTCAGGATCTGTCTGAGAGATATTAGTTTAGAACAATGCAACCTCAAAAGATTGTCTTGGAAAGTCAGTAATTCAAAAGGATGATTGTGTTTGTTTCAAAAACTCTGAAGGATAACAACAATTATATCTCAAAATGTACAGATGCTGCCATGTCTTCAGAAAGGAAATTAAATGAAAGTGACTTGCTTAGGCAAACCTGGGTGAGGTGCTTTCTGTAGCTGATCAGAAATTAATAACACTGCTGCACTGCTCGCTGGCTAAAATTCTCAGAATGATTCTTGTCAGATTGTTTTGTAATATTGCACTATAATTTTATTACCATCTGTTACTCAATTCAGTGGACTGGATTACATTTACAAAAAAAAATATTGTTTCTTAGCAAGCTTCATAGTTACTTTATAATAGTACAAGAGAGACCCCAGTCTGGATTATTTTACTCAAGGGGCTCAATTCTACCTGACTTCTATTGTGATACTCATAATTTACATTGGTGTAAGTCAAAAAGGAGCATCAGGCCTATCACTGGTTTCCAAAGTACTTTATGCTGAATGAGAACTGCTAGCTGTGGGGCATCTGACCCCAGAAGTCCTGGATAACTCCCTGTTACTACACCTGGCATTGGGGTGGGGCAGGGCAATACAGGAGCCAGTTACCATGTATTCAGACCATCTCAGGGCAGGGGAATTGTATCTTGGGTAGCTGCAAAAATATTCAATGGATATTTTTGGAACTACAAGGTCTCCATACTATGCTGTATACAACTGGGTTACCAAATAAGTAGCCCACCTTTCTGGTTGGCTACCAGAACAAAATGCTTTGGATGTATGTTCAACTCTGGCCCCAGATATGAATCTAGCTACTGATTTTAAACATGGATCATATGCCTGAGCAGTATAGATCAGTTGATCCCACCGATAGGCAGATCTGCTAAGTAAAATCCTTACTGCAGGTAGAGAAGAATCCCAGCTTTGTTCCTGTGCAAAGATAAGCAGACAAACAGGGATCCCCAAGGGATTGCCCTGACTGTAAAATTATTCTGGCCATTTTCCAAACTCTTTGCTAAAGGACCTTTTTGTCATAGAAGCCTATCTACAATAACTGAAACTGAAGAAGGAAGATGATGGATAAAAATAAAAGGGATGGAGTAGGGAACTGGGGGACACAACAAAAACTTTCCAAGCAAGAGCAAACCTGAAGATAGCAAAAACAGAATCTACTTCAGATTAAATTTTCATCTTAATCTTAAATAATGCATTTGGCACCTCGATACTTCTTTAACAAAGAAAAAAAGAAAGAAAGACTGAAAAAACTCAGCCATAAATGAGAGAGAGTGTGTACACAAATGCCTGAGGCTCCAACAGCCACCAAAAAAAAATACTTATTCAAGGGTTAGTTTCTCATTAAAACAAAATCTATTTTAAAAAGCTCGATTCAACATTTACTGACATTTCCAGGAATTTATTACAAGTCGTTGAGATCTAAAAAGAACAACAAAGTTTTATATTGCTTTGAGCATGGTCGGGAAAAAAATAATTTACAGAAAATATAGTTATTGCTCTTTTTCTGTCTGTCCATATCTATGATTTTCAAAGTGGTGCCTCCCTGTGTATTTAGGTACTCCTGATTTGTTAAGATCTTGTTTTTATAGTGCCCATAATGATCCTAAGAAGCATCTTTACACAGTGAGTAGTCTCACTGTAATTAACTGGCTCACATGCAATGTAGGGTTGTTCTCAGTATAAGGGTGGCAGGACTTTCCCCCCAGATATTTAGAAAAGACTTTGGAAAAACAACATTTTATCAGCAGCTAAAGGCAGGACAGTAGTTTTCACCCACTGTCCCAACAGTTTGGTGTTGACTGAAAAATGAGATACTGAACCAAACTTTGCAATAGGGGAGGCAAAAGAGGTATTTGCAAAGAATTTCAGGAGGAAGACTTGCTTTCCTAAGCTACTAAGAGTGAACCTGCCAAATGATGGGTTTTCAAGAAACTGGCCAAGTTCTAGACCTTTGCTCTGAAATAGCACCTCACCTGTAATAAACTTAATTAATTGGTGGTACCTTGCTGAAAGTGCTTTTACCTGCATTAAACAAGAACACAAAACTTGAGGGCTTGCTGCAATATTCTGCACATATTCAATGTCCTGTCCTCTCCAAATGAATGAAACTATGGCCGTGATTCGAATAGCTCTTTTATTCCATTTTGGACACCTGCAGCCTTGTTTCTGAGACTTTAAAGGCTGAAATTATTTTGTGCGTCTAAACTGCGGGCCAGATTCTCAGTTGACATAATTGGAACCATGCCATTGTCACCATCTGTCACTTCCAGCCCCTTGTCTGAAAACCTTTGCTGCATGAAGTTTTGGCCACTGATGGGCAACACACATGCTGGTGTGAATGTACACACGAGTGCATCCACACACAGACATTCACAACCCTTCCCAAACACTATTACCCTCTAGGATTTAAAGGCCTCTTGCTCATTCTTGTTGATGCCTTGATTCTTTTGCATCCCTACCTTTGCCACCACTGCAACTCTTCCTCCACCTGGGAGGTTATTTAGGGGCAGGATAATTTGCACTGTCCTGAAGAAATATGTACATCCTTTCCATAATACCTACAAAACTACATTGGTGCCACAAGAATTAATAAGGTGTCCCCTACATCTCCAGAAGCATAAATTCAAGCCTCATTCTGGACTTGGGTTGAAGTCTGTTTTCCCTCAACACAATTGTAAATGCATGCCAGGTCACTGAAGATGAAAGATCTGAGGTGGTTGGATGTGATGCTGGCTGTATCACTCTCTTGTGGGTTCTGGGCTACAGAAACTGGTATGTCTTAACCCTACTAGTCTAATGCTGCTAACGGCACTAAACTCTGGAGGACCTTTGATCTTTTTTGACAAGTAATATTGTTAAGATTCATCTTCTCTTAGCTAACTCATCTTCTCCTAGAATCCTACTACTATATGGGGGAGTTGAGGCACTTGATCACTACACCGTAAGGCTGTTGAATGCTGTATTTAAACAGAACAAAGAAACATTTAAGGGAATATATGTGAGCCTCTCCATTCCCTGAGGAAAGCTCCTCTCAGTTGGAGCACTGGCTGCCTCGTCCATCCAAATATACTCTGCAGGTGTTGCTATTTTCAGAAGCACAAGGAGAACTGGTCTCTGACTCACATTTAAAGTGAAGGAAATTAATCATCGAGCAAAACAACTGGCATTATTAACACCCAAGAGGCAGAAGCTAAGTCTAATACAGGAAACCATTTGCTAGAGAATTCTCTAAAGCCACAGAAAGTGAAGCTGGCCAGCCCAGTGATCTCTGGAATCTGAAATGGAAGTATTTAATAAACTCCCTGAAGGAACTAGAGTATTTAATAAACTGCAAAAAAACAAAAACAAAAACAAAAACAAAAAATTCCCCAGGGCAAATTTTGGAAACAATCCATATCTGATAAGGTCTTCTATTTCCAGAGCCTTACTAAGTGGAAGGAAGACTGTTCCTGTGATGCCATAGCAAGCCTCAGGGATCCCAATGACAGAAATCAGCAGAATCCTTGCACACATTTTTAAGCCAGTGGAACTGTCTTGCCAGCACCCACATATTAGGCTGATAGCTTTACATTGCTATCTCTAGAAAGTCATTGGAACTAGACAGTATTTCCCAAACCAGTGACATTATCCATTTTGCCAGTAGTTTTTCCTTAGCCTCAAAAGACACAGCTTCTATAATATTATCCTTACAAAAGAATCCAAGGAAAGAGAGGCCCAATAAACAGTGACTTGAAAGATTTACCAGATGTCAGTGCCTCTAGTCTGGCATTTGGGCAGAAGTATTCTGTTTTTTGGGCTAATTACAGACAGTCAGAAAGCCAGAAGCTGAATCAATTCACCTTTGCAGGTTAGTCTAAGCTGCATAGATTGAACTGATAAGCAAGTGAACAGACATTCAGTTTTGATTCTAGAAATGCAGCCTGCAGTGGCCTAGGCCAGAAGGTGGAGGATGCTGGGGCATACCTCCCTGCTCAGCTGGAGGGAACAGCCTGGGCCAAGTCTAGCCAGCCCATCCTGCGAGGCGGGGAGAGTTTGTGGGAGAGGTACAAAGCATCCTGGGATTTTGGGGGACTGTCAGTTAACTTGAATCTGGGGGGAATCTGGGACAGAAGTTCAATAAACCTATTTAACCAAAATCAGTTAAGTCTGATACTACATCCATCCAGGTTTCTCTTAAATGGGTTTTGGCCATTTTGAAAGTGGTACATGTGCACTGAACTTCTATTCTGTTACAGATTTGAACCAGTTTCCAGGTTATACCAGTTTACATGTAATTTTGTCCCTAGCCTAACTGTAAAACACATTGGGGGAATATCAGCAATTTTTTAAAAGACGCTGTAGAATAAAATCTCTTGAAATCAAGGCAAAAGACAGAGACAAGGTATAAAAACTATGACTGAGTTTTTGAAAAGGACCATGCTCTTAAATAGCATAAATTAAAATCCCAATATAGATGAACCACTCTGTGTAGCCTTGAGCTCTAGCAATTCTGTCATTCCATTGAAAAATGGAGTTATATAAAAATGTAGAAACATTTCCATTATGCCCTGTACATTTGAGGTGATATAACCATTCTGATTAGGTATTTCACATAAGGACAAAAAACCTGATCCTCTGAGATGCTAAGTACCATCAACTCCCTTTGAGGATCAGGCCAGGGGAATTCCTCTTGTTTTGGGAAATACCTGTTAGTGGCCTCTTTTAAGATATGTTTATATAATCTTATATTGGAAATCATCACAGGAAATATTCTCTTCTGCCTGGAAGCATGTGGATCCAGGGAAGCCAGGTGAATGATCTGCCTTTTTTCCTGGCGGCTTCCCGAATCCAGTTGGAGAGCAGTTATCTGTGGTGAATAATGTAGCTCAAGTGTTATATTACTGCAAGTTTCATCTTGGAAAAAATGAACACCTCACAGGGCTGGCTTAGCTTTTAGGAGCTGCCCTAAATAAATTAGTAAACTGCTCCAGACTAAGTTGAAAAAGTTTAAAGCCAAATTGTTTTGGCAGCACTGCAGAGATCTTTCAGGGTCCACCTGTAACTTCTCTTGGGGCTTGTGGCAGAATCAGTGAAGAATAGGTCTTAAAAAAATAATAATAATGCAATTTTTTGAAGCCAGAATGTTTTGAGAGAGTGACTAAGCACAGTCCTGGAGATTATGAAATTTGCTTAAGTGTTAATGGGTTGATTGCTGAGTTAGAGCCTGCCGTCTTTACTGGAAATTGATTGACTGGTGCTGCAGGTCTTCACACTTGACGCTCGGATTTGACTCGAAAATTCTGCCAAGTCTTTTACTCTGAAATTTATCTTAATTAGATCTGAAAGACCTGCCACAGCAGAATAGTCACACCGATTAAAATGAAAAACAGGAGAAATTACTGATCAAATTAATCATAATGTCGGGTTACAGCTGTAGGTCTGATGTAATTTGCCACTCCAGTGAGTTACATCGGCCCAGGCACAGGAAAAAGAGCTGGTTTTACGCTGATCCGTAACACCAGCCAGCTTCAGGCAGCCCATCAGGACGCTTATTCCATTCGTTCTCTTGGCTTATCCTGACCTTAGTGCTGCAACTAGAAACAAATTAGGCAAAAAAAGGAAAAAAAAAACCTTTATCCAAGTGGTCGCACTGGAAGCGTGAGCTTTATAAATCTGACTTGTTACATTTTCCCTCAGTGCTCCACCATCCTTTTACTTTCATTTGAAGTAACCAACAATTGATTACATGGAGAACAGAAAATCAAAAGGTCAGAGGACATGACCTGTGGCACTGGCCAGGAAAAGAGTCTTTTTAAAAGCTCCTTCTGGAAATGTAGCTCTTAAATTAAGGACAAGTTAAATAAATGGATACAAAGCAGCACATGGGAAAAGGGTAATCCTGACAGATAATAGATCAATAATCAGACCTGACATCTTGTGGATTTGAATTATTCTATAATTTACTTTTAAATCATGAACTTGTTATATACCACATTGTACTGTACAATAGGTTTAAAAAGTCAGGGGACAAACTTCCATGCCATGAAACCCGAATCTGGTGCCACTGAATCTGTTTACCCTGGAAATAAGACTCCCATAAGGTTTCCAACTTTCCTGTTGTTTGCACGGATTAAATCATTTTTATCACAACCCATTTTATGGCGCTACAGTATTTACGCTTTTGATCCCCATCAACATCAAGAAGTGAAGAGTTATCCAACAATTTAAAAAGAAAGAATGAAAAGAAAGTTAGCTGAATGTTTTGAATCCTGGAAAGGTTTCAGGCAAAGGTTGAGCTCTGGATAAAGATTCGGTTTGGTTATTAGATTGCCCAAAAGCAGAACCCTGCCCACAATGTTCACACAACTAGTCCCAAATTAACAGGAGTCACATTACTGATATTCATGATATAAACAACATTTAGCCCAAATTAACTTGTCTATCTCCTAGTGAAGACCCCTCGTATGAAACGTTTTTGTTTCTATCCTTCAGGACCCAACAATGTTTCTCCCCTTCCCCTTCTCCTTCCCTCCTTTACTCTCACCTGGATGTAATTCTTCCAAGTTTGCTATTTTTATTTTTATTTCTGTTTCACTCTTGTTACTTTTGCACTTGTTACATGTTTATAACAATATAACAATAATTATTAAGGGAAGGGAAAAGGTCTTATTTCTTTTTAACTTTATCCCAACCATGCAGTGGTTGGGATAAAGTTAAAAAAGATATCCACTGAAAGATATCATCCACTATATCCAATAAAATGATATAATCCACAAAAATCTTTACCTCTTGCATAACTCCTGGACCACCCAAAATCATGTCAACAGTACCAAAATGTATTGTGTTTCAGAAAGTTTCAATAATTTCCGTAACATTGTCTTGCTTCCTTGAACAGGTTTAGTGTAGGCTACTAGGCTTCCCAGCTTTCATTGAATGTGTTTTTGGAAGTAGGCATTAAGGAATGAATGTACAGCTTATGAATAGTGAACAATTGCCAGTATATTTCAGTCTTCCCTTATAGTATCTTTGTAGTTTCATCCTTGGAGCTTTCTTACACAGAGGCTGATAATTATTCCAAAGTAAGTGGGGCCATTATAATATGGCAAAAATGACCAAACATCCCATTTATTTATCCCACTGCCCCAAGAACTTATTCAAGAAAACTGGAATATCTCTTTTTTATTATTTTATTACTTGAAATAGGATACAAGGTGGCATTTTATGGTTATTCAACATTTATTGCTTGACCAAGTAAAATTTGGAACAGAACAGATCAATGGAACAAGTTAAACGTTCACTCAGATGCATAGTTTGTAGAGCTGTATGTGTAAACTGTTAGAGAAAATAGCCCCCACCACAAGAAATATGTATGTATTACGTTATATCAGGAGCTGGTATAGTGACATCACATCATATTTTTATATCAGAATTTCTTGTGGGGCCCAAATGCTGTATTCTCTTGAGTCACCTTCATATGGCCAAGCGCCACACTGGGACTTAGAGTGGACAAATTCATTTATGATTATGAAAAAAATTAGGATTTGAAACCAAATTTCCAGACGTTAAAGCCTAGTGCATGAAGCTGCTGTACCATGTAACACTTCACAATGTTTCTTAAAAACAATTCAACTTTCCCCCCTTTATTATTTCTATTATTCTTATTATTGTTGTTAGAAAGAGTTGCATTCAGCCTGATGTTGCAGAATCTTTGCAACTTGCAACAAATGTGAAAAAAGTAGCTCAGTTCACAAAGTGTTCCAAGGATTTTAGGAAAAATGTGGATGATACAGAATACCAAAAGAAAAGCCTAAAGGTGGGGATCAGTCCCAAAAGAGAATTCACTACCAAGTAAGGTGCTTGGTCCATTTCCATCTCTCTGATGGCTTTCAGTTTACTCCCCTGTGCTGCTAGGTTATCCTCTTAGAAGTGAGCTGATCCTACTCCTAATAAAGTCAGTTGGAGGTTTTTCTTTTGTTTTTTCTTTTTGCCTTCAAATAAGGCAGGATCAGGTTCTGTCTGGAATAATGAAACAAAAAGCCATTCTTAAAATAACTGATGTGTTCCCCAAAGACATTCAAAGAGTGATGAGTGTGTCTTGGGGAGATCATTGGTACTCTGAGTTCACAGGCTTGTTCAGAGATAATAATGATCTGGGCTTTTAGGAACAGCTACAGGAATGGGCTCATCGTGTTGTCTCTGAAGAGATGAATTTTCCAAACGGGGTTGCACTCTAATCCAATTATCAAATTATACATCAAAATATCAAACTATACATCACCTACCCTGGAGGTTTTCAAGAGGAGACTGGACAGTCACCTCGCTGAGGTCACTTGACCCCAGTTGTCTTTCTGCCTAGAGTGGGGGGCTGGACCCGATGATCTGCAAGGTTCCTTCCAGCCCCTAATAATCTATGAACTTATTCAAGAAAACTGGAATATCTCTTTTTTATTATTTTATTACTTGAAATAGGATACAAGGTGGCATTTTATGGTTATTCAACATTTATTGCTTGACCAAGTAAAATTTGGAACAGAACAGATCAATGGAACAAGTTAAACGTTCACTCAGATGAATAGTTTGTACAGCTGTATGTGTAAACTGTTAGAGAAAATAGCCCCCACAACAAGAAATATGTATGTATTGCATTATATCAAGTAGGAATCTATGAAAAAAGGGGAGGGAGTGGTGGGGGCTGTTTTTTGTGGAGTTAACTTTCTTAGAGTAATGTATTTCAGAAGGCAAGTGTAAATAATGCAGCAATGGTGGAGTCAGGTGCCCTAGGTTTAATCCCAGCTCTGCTCCTGACCTGCTGGTAAGTCTTTACACCTGTCTGTACCTCTCTTTATGCTCCCACCATTTCTCTGATCTCTTTAGATTACAAATTCTTCTGGAGAGGCATGATCTCATACAGTGAGTTAGTATACTGTAGTGGGCCTTAATCTATCTTTGGCTATCTAGCTACTACTGTAATTTGTATACTACAAAAACAAGAAAACTCAAAAGCAAGCATCTCTTAGGCCCCAGTCCTGCACTCTCTGAAGTCAGTGAGAGTTTTGCCATTGTGTTCAAAGGAAACAGAATGGGCACCCCATTTTTTTCCAAGTATATTGAATATTTCGAAGTTTCTGTCAGCAGCTGATCAGTGTGCTGTCAAATGCACTAATGAAAGGTTTTCCTAAAGTTAATTTTCCTACTCATAATACAATAACCAAATTTGCTTTAACACTTGAAAAAATCCATCCATACTAAAGAGAATCAGTTGCTTAATCCTAAAATTAAAGGTTATTGCATGCAAGAGAAAATAATTACATGCTCAAAGTATGGAAAAAAGAAAACTTCTTTAATATGTAGGTATTTGTATAATTAAAGACTAATCAAGCATGAAGGCTGCTGACTAAACCAGAAAATGAGATTGTTGGCAAGCAATATTGTAATGTAAATGCCATTTTTGTTTAAGTACTAAAGAGCTGGAGGAATGATATCCTGAACAGATTAAAAGCAAACAGCATTGATAATAAATATTTATCAGATTTCAAGTGCAGCACACAGAGATTTTTATATTTTACATGCAAAATGTATTTGCATTGAAATATTCAGTTACTTCCAAGGGATTCTTAACACCTTTTAAAAAAAGGGAAAAAAAAAGGAAAATGCAAGAGTTCACTAGTAAAAGACGTAACTTCAAGGCTTCATCCTGCAGTCCCTTACCCATGCAAATAACATGTAGGCAATGGAAGACAATGGAGTGGGACTTTTTCACATGACTAAGTGTGTGCAGTATTAGCCCCTTGGGGTATAGGGTCAGAAATGCAGTTGTCTTTCAGTTGCGATTTCTTCCAAATTCTTAGTTGTTATTTCTAAAATAGGTAGGGGTTGCTCAAGCATAAACACATGCCAGTGCGACAAACTACTCCCTAAAGGATTTACTGAGGATTTATGCACACAGAAATTGCACCAGTCCAATCAAAACAGTTAATTTCAGAAAATTGATTTAAGCCATGTTCACACCACAAATGTATTCTGTCTGGCAGTTTTGCCCTCAGACATGCGGCGCAGTTCCGTGTAAAGGTGTCCTCTTGGACTAGAGGGCCTAAGCCAAGTTTACTGGCACAGGCTCTCAGCTTTGCCAATTAGCCAGCCCTTGGTGCAGCCCACTTGTGGCTACATTGCTTTCAGTCCTGGAGATAATAAATGTGGAGCTGTGAAGCATGTATAAAGGCACCACTGCTGTGTGATCTATAGCTGGCCTCAGTTAAATCAGTGTATCCTGCTTGTGAAGGCCCTCTCAAACAGATATAAGGGGAGCTATACTAATGTCATAAATAGCATTTAGTTACACCAGTATGTTCTATATCACATTATTAAGTGGATATATATCTATAGCTACATAGATATATATCCCAAAGTACCATTTGTATCCCTATTGCCACCTATTCTCCATTGGACCAGAGCTCATCCTGATGAGGGAGAGTAGGAACTACTCTTCTTTTGAAGCACCATAGCAATAGGACTTGATTAGAAAACCAACTGTAGGCCTTGGCATAGGTTCCACTCCTTTCTGTTTTAGCATTAGGGACTAGACGTAGTACTTTCAGGGCATGTCTATAGATGTGATTAATGCACATGAATAAACTCCGGAGCTTGTTGCTTCAGAGTTTTTTGCTCCCAGGCATGCCATTTGAATGTGCACCCTGAAGCAAAAAACTCCAGGGTATATTGCTCCAGGGTTTATTCGTGCACAGCACATGGAGCCTGGTCACAGCAGCCTGGGCTAGTAGTGGACCAGGGTGGGGTCAGCCTGCCAGCCCAGGGCAGCTCTAACTGGGCTCCATGTGCTGCAGAAAGGCTGGCTAGGGCATGAGGATGCTTCACTGTAGAGGGTTACTGCCAGATAGCCCTGCACTGAAGCACCCTGTGCCCCAGCCAGCCAGGGTAGTGTCTACACATGAGCTGCTACACATGAAAAAACTCTGTGGAGTTAATAAGTTTGTTGCACCTAATAAGGGCACATATGTAGATGCCGAGACATTTACTGTACAGTTAATTAGTCAATTGCACAGCAAACATCTCATGTAGATGCACCCTCAAGGTACTTCACTAGCTACCTCAAATTGAAATATCTTACTTAACCAGGAGGCACAAGAGGCACAAGAACATGATTACCGGAACAAAGATATTCCAGAAAGTGAGCAGATGGCATTTTTCTTTTCTCTTAAATGAAAAATTGACTTTGTGAAATGAATGCTTGTCTTATTCCTATACAATTCAATAGAGAATGTTCTGATATCCTAGAAAAAAAGCCATATGGGCAAATTTAAAAGAAGAATAATCCTGACAATGGTGAAAATAAAGCAGAACCCTGAAAGTAGCTTCTTAGCTTTTTATAAAACTTGATAAAAGTACTAAGCAGCCATAAGCTCCCATTGACATGAGCTGGAGTAATCATTGCTCAACTTTTCTGCACATGAGATAACTTAAGAACTCTAAATATGGGCATCAGGGCCAATACTTTAGGCTAATATTTTTTTAATTCTCAGTTTTGATTATCAAAGTTATAGGCATCAAAGACAAATCAGCAAATGGCACAATTAGAAGTCATTGTGTTTGTGCAATACTCTTTTTTATTCGTGTAACAAAGACCTTGATAACAAACAGAAGTTGCACTTCTTCAATGCCATCAGTACTTTTAAAATTATACAGCTTTCTTAGCATACCTTTATAAATGTATCAAGGTATTCTATACAAATATAACTATTCTCATAGGTGATTCTTCTTTATTCCAGCCTGGCTATATCCATAGAGATACTACTGGTATCATTATATTAGTAAGAATCCACACCGTTAACAGAAACAGTTATACTAGTACAAAAACTGTATGTGAGCCATGCCTCTCAGTTTGTAATCCAAACACAAAAAATTGAAGACCCAGTACAATATATTTTAGGTTTTTTCCAGAATCATATCCCTGAATGACAACACGATAACCTTTTGGCTTGTTACTTCTTTCTTCTCTTAATGGGCTAGTAACATGTACCTGTTTTCTGAAGGTTGCTCAATTTGTCAGTGGTGACAGTTAAAAACATGTTTTTTAACTTTTTATGTAACAGTCTTAGATCAAGTATAAGATATAAAATGTTTTTTCTCATTGTTTCTGGGAAGGGGATTACCACAGCTTGCCAAGGAAAACCTGGTCAAATGCAAATTCTTCGGAGGCTGAAGCACGCAGTTTCACAAGTCATTAAACTACAGTTCCTCAGAACACAAAGTGGATATCTCTGGGTTATTTATCCTAGAGGTCTACAGGTCAAAAGGGGAATGGAGTCAGCAGAAAGAGAAGCAGTCACCATATAGAAAGAGCAATTATTCACAAAATAAAAATGAGGACAGCTACCAGAAGTGTCAGCATATACATCTGATATGCCTTTGTTGGGGCCATTACTTATGGAGCAGCCATTATTGCCATTATGCACTAGCCATTGCATACCTATTTCCAGGCAATCTTTGCTCATGTAATGCACATTAATACAGACAACTTTTGCAAATAACTCAGGCCACAATGAAACATAAAATTCTCCAACATATCTGGTGTTATATGCTCCAAAGAACACATTCACTTTTACAGGAGCTTTTCAATGTTTTGATCAAAACCAAACAGAAACAAAACAAAATGAAATAAAATATTTACCTAGATGTGTAAATAAGGACTTGCCTAATTTTAGGCAACTAGTTGGGGAAAATCTTTCCCTGGTAATCTATATAAATTATGTTTTCTTCAATACTTGGTAAAATAAGAAGTAAAATACCATTAACTTCTGTTCAAAAGTAGATAGACTTGCATCTGAGGACAGCCAGATATCACCCTGGTATGCCTGTACCTCATTCTTCAGAACCGTCCAATAAACTTTTCTGTCTCCTGACTTCTGTCAGTAGCAGCAAATATCCCTCTCTCTCTATTCACTATGAGACATAGTCTGTTATTGATCTTTGTTTAGAGTGTATTGGCTTTGCTAATTGCTTCTTTGCTAAAGGACTCATTGTTATAGCTAGACAGAAACTGGGTTTTCTGTTGCACAGGAATTTCCGCGATGCTTGAGAAAAAAGAAAATTATTCCAAAACAGAAGAATAGGAAGAATTATTTGGGGTGGATCATTTTCATAAAATATTACATTTCCTTCTGATTATGACCAAATTTACTTATTGAATTCTTCATATAAAATGAATTGTATTTCAGAAGGCACTTCAAAACAAAAAGCCAAAACTTTTTTTTTGTTCTGGAAATGCTTTACATCATCAAAATGCTTACTTTTGTGCCTTTCCCCAGAACAAAATTTGCTTATAACTAGTGCACTTTTCAGAAAGTTTCTGTCTCAGTGAAAATTATGTTTTTCATCCAAAGCAGTCTTAACAAAAATATTTCCAATTGGAAAGCACCTTGAGCTTCACTAATATGCTTGATGTTTGAGCAGAAAAAGCATCTTACAGGACAGTTTTACAGGAAGCTGGAGAGATGTACAATATTGAAGTGAGGCCCTTGCATTAGGAGTTGTGTGCAGTGTAGAAATTGAAATTTTTCCTGGGCCTTCCAGCATATCAGAGCATCAAAAGTAATGAGTTGAAGAGGTTCTTGTAAAGAAGAACTAAAAAGACATTACCAAGTCCATATCTTTTGCTGCTAAAAGGTCTAGTGATTGTTTCTTGCAGCTTGGAAATCCCCACTAATCATATGGTTTCAACTGATATCACCAACAATATTTACCCAAAAAGCTGAAAACTGTCATTGCCAGTGGGTACCACTCTAGATGTGTTGTGTACCAGCCCCTCCCAGGTTCACTCCTATGCTATCAGAAATGCCCTTAGACCCTTCTAAACTATTGATTCAGGCTGGTTAAGGTATCTCTTAATAAACAGTTTTCCACTGGAAACTGATTGAAACTAAACTAAACTTTCAAAAGAATTTACCCATTTTGATTGATACATTTCACTGATATATGAATGGTTTCTCAGCTTCAGTTCTGGCTATGCCTGATTCAGACCAGGGATTTGAACTTGGATGCCCACATATCAGGCAGGTGTGTGCTCTGACTACCAGGTTGTTTACTATTCTAGGCCAGGTATTCATGAGTTTCTTCCCTTGAAGCTGTGTAGTTATTTGAAATGATTTTTTCTAAGTAATTTCTATTATTTAATTCTCAGTAAGTTAATTGTTCATAAGCAGCTTCCTGTGAGTGTTCTAGATGTAAGTCTAGCTGAGTTTTGGTTGGACATATGAGAAACATGCTGGTTAATCCATTCCCTTTAAATCATATCATTGTATGAACACTATTTTTTGTGTGAAAGGGATTCTTTTTTCCCTATTTTAGATGTAATATCAATTTTTTATGTAAGATCCTGATTAGTAAAAAAAAAAAAATTCCTACCTGTGTAGAATGTATAAAGTGCACATTAGGCACATCTACACATGCCAATTTAAGGTGCATTAGCCATTTTAAGGCTTATGGGTCTACACATGCACACCCTTAATGCACCTTTAAAATGGTGATTTTAGGTGCACATAGCCTAAAATCACCATTTAGGCAAAAGCAGGTATCAAATTTAGGCATGAATAGTTAAAGTGCCTTAACGCATGTGTAAACACACTAAGGCACATTAACACTATATATGTCATAGTTTCATAGTTTCTAGGGTCGGAAGGGTCCTGAGCAGATCATCTACTCTGACCCCCTGCCATGGCAGGAAAGAATACTGGGGTTAAACGACCCCAGCAAGATGTGAATCTAACCTCCTCTTAAACATCCCCAGGGTAGAAGCCTGCACCACTTCTCTTGGAAGTTGGTTCCAGACCCTAGCCACCCTGACTGTGAAGTAGCGCCTCCT
>NW_017728886.1:89584220-89605557 GCF_001723895.1 Crocodylus porosus
GGCTGTGCACCTCCTGGGTTAGATGGAGGTCCTGCACTCTGGCCAAGAACCTACGTGAGCATTCAGACCTGGCTGACTGTTCTTCCCAGCTGCTGCTCCATTTTGCTTCTGCTGCTCTCGCCTCTGCTCCGGGTCAGGTGCCTGTGTCCTTCCTCTCCCCGCTGCTCCTAGCTCCTGTCAACTGACTTGGGGCAAACTTTTGTCCCAAGTCTTTCCCCACACCTTGTTAATGTGCCTTAGCATGTGCACTAGGGCTGCCTGAAGCTTCGGTTCAATTCAACGGAGATTCAGCCTGATTCAGTGGCCAAATCTCCGAATCTGAATCAAATCAAAGGACCATTTAATCTTTCTGAATTTAATCGGAACCCTCCAAATCGATTTGGAGAGATTTGGAAAGATTCAGAGATTCAGACATAGACACAGCTTTAAATGTTTTTTCTATATACCTCTAGGTAGCAGGCAGCTTGTGAATGCTGCGATGCTGGAGCACATGGAATGTCCCACAGGAGCATGGGGAACTCCCCAGCAGACCCAGAAGTGGACCAGAAATTCTTCCAGTCCACTTCCGGGTTTGCCACCCAGCATGTGGCAAGCCTGTGAGACACTCCATCTGCCGCAGCATCGCAGCATTCACAAGCTGTGCTGGTGACTTGATGTATGTAGAAAAAACATTTAAAGCTGTGTCTATGTCCGAATCGCTGATTCTCTGAATCAACATCGAATCTTCAGATTCAGATTTGGCCAGATCAAATCAGAGACAGTGATCTGAATCAATGAATCAAATCACTGGCCCTAATTAGGGCCCCCCTCATGTGCACATGCAGATGCACACCTAAATTGCCTTAATGCACATTAGGCAAATACCGTGTTGATCTAAGGATATGGGTAGACAAGGTTCTTTGGGTGAATCTGATATCTTTTTTAGACCAACTTAAATTTCTAAATAAATATTTAAGTTGGTTTAATAAAAGATATCAGATTCACCCAAAGAAACTTGTCTGCCATTAGGCAAATGCGCATTAAGTTTAGGCACCCATAAAAGCATGTGTAGACACATCCATTTTATATACGTTTTATTATAGCTATTCAAATTTTCACAAAGGACTGGTTTCTTGTGAGAATACACAATAATTTTTTATATGAATATTAAGTGACTCCCTACTAATTAGAAATGTCTTCCTGATAGGAAAGTAAAAGCAAATCTCCAAATTAAATAAAAGACGCCTTATCTATCGTCTTTCCAGTGCCCATGTCCAAAACTTTTGAAACTTTCTAAAAATAACTTGGCTCCTAAAAATACCAGTTCAGTATAGAATATATAGAACAGGAATTACAGATTCTGAAAATAAAGTTTTATCCCTAGTGCTTTGATAAAGATTTGCCACCCATGGCCCTTTAAATATTGAACTTAGACTATAAAAATATCACTCCTTATTGATCACATGGTTATTAAAGTCAGTCAAATGTTCAATTTATATGTCAAACACTTGTAATATTTCCTGTAAATATTAGAACAGAAGAAGATGATGATAATACCATCATGTTTGGTTGCAATACATTTATTCAGCTTTTCATCCCTGAGAAATAATAAAACTGTCATCAGGAAATACATTAAATATGCCAAGATGCCAAGCATTATAACACTTAATTTCATTCACACTTGCATCATGCATGTAGAACGTATGTGTGCCTGTACATGCTTATGGATACACTAAAATTACCATACAGGTATCTCAGAGATGTGTGGTATGTAAGTACATTGTATATTCTGAGTCTCTCATCAACCCTCTCCTTTCCCCACCCACATTCCCTTTCTTTCCTTTCCTCACCACCCCTGCTATATTTCCAGTCCTTAAAAGGTGCAACCTATTTGTTGGATCTCAGGGAGAGCAAGGAAATATAATAAGTCAACAGATATTAATTAAATGTTTAAGTCAGGTTTTAAGGCACCTTCAATATATATTGCTCTAATGACATTCAAGAGAGCTTACAGGGGAGGTCAAGGGAGAGATCCTAAGATCCTCTAGGCTCCCCCCAGATGCCTTTCCATAACCAAATGCTTTCATATGAGTAATCGAAAGAAACCTTTAGTCAACCACTGGGGAGTCTTTACAGCCAGGCTTCGATTGGAGTCTGAGTGCAGGCCTGTGAGCAGAAGGTGTTTGTAAGCATTTCTAATGGCATTTTGATGTACATGTACAAAATTGATGTCGGAAGGATCATTGTAAAGTCCCAAACAGTGGAATATTGAGGACATTTTCAGGTGGCAGTCAGATTCTGGCTGGGTGAGCCCAGTATATTTTCTCATGTCACAGTTGATTAGGTTCACAGGGAAGTGGAAAGAGTAAAAAATTCTCTTATTACTGCAGCAATGCCATATCAGCCTCTTTTCCCTTTGAATGCAACATTAGTTTTTGTCCAGAACTCTAACTGCTTTCTACAGTTTGGGGAATTGTAAAGCAGAAACAATTTTCCCAGCTAGGCTGACCTTCACAGTAATGAGAAATGACTGGAATTTCTCTCTATTTCTCTAACATTTGGGGAGGGGGATAGGAGGAATATGTTTGTTTTACCTGATATTATGTTGTGGGCGTCTATTTGGCACTTTGAGCCTAATTTTTTTCCATTCAGGAGATTACATGGACTGTTGCACCATCTGACCCAGTAGTCAAACCGCAAGTGTATTGAGAAACGACAGTAATGCACTTTAAACCTTTTGTTATCACAACAGAGATGGCATTTTGTTTCATCCATTAAATGAATAAATATTTTTCTCATGGGGATGGCTATTTTCATTTACTCTCCAGCATTTTATTCAGGTGATGAGCAATGGTCTTGAGAAATTTAAGATTCATTACAAGGCTAAGCAGATACTATATGCTCTCATGTGCCCTTGGAGTGTAAGATGGAGGCACAGAATGAATCTAGTGTTATTTTAGTAAGTCATTGACCAGCTGTCACAAAATAGTTGGACAAATTGCTTTCAATTAATCATCCATTTGCATGTGAAAAGTTAAAAAAAACTGTAATTGCATTGGGAGCAGCAATAGCTAAAAAGATTTATGGTTAGTCAGAAAAAAAGATATAGTAACAACATATTGTCTGAGTATCTTGGAAATACATGTTTTCCTTACTTTTTTGCATGGATATAGATGCTTTCTTGAAACAGTTCCCTGTTGTCATTTCTCCAGAATCTTGCAGCCTCGATAAGAGTGACACAAACTGACTGATAGAGACTCGGAGCATTTTGTCTCAAGACAAAGCCAGGAGTAGGTCTACAGCAAAATCAGAGGTGTTTTCACAGAATTGTGTAAGCATTAATCTAGTTAGCTCAGGTACTGATGAGAGTGAAGCAGCATAGGCTTCACTATGGGCTAGACACTTGAGGGTCCTAACAGGTTTGTGTAGTCCATGTTGAAGTCTGTCCTGCCACATCTTCACTGTGATTGTTACACAAGCCAGGTAGATAAAAGATAGCTGCATATTAGGGCTGTGCGAAGCTTCGGCCCCTGATTCGATTCGGCGGGGATATGGCCCAATTCGGTGGCCAAATCTCCAAATCTGAATCAAATCAAAGGACCTTTCATTCTCTCCAAATTGAATAGGAACACTCTGAATCAATTCTGAGAGATTAAACACTCTGAGAGATAGAAACGCTCAGAATGCTGTGATGTTGGAGCACATGGAGCATCCCACAGAAGCGCAGGGGGCTCCCCAGTACCCTTGGCAGCAGACCTAGAAGTGGACCAGGAGCACTTCTGGTCCACTTCTGGGTCTGCTGGGGAGCACACGGGGGGGCACCATCCTCCCTGGCTCAACGACTGGTGCCTCCTGGTCCTTGCAGCCAATTGCCGAGCCAGGGAGGCACAGGGGAGCCCCCAGTATGCTCCCCAGTGGACCTGGAAGTGGACCAGAAGTACCTGGAAGTGGACCCCCCACACACACATTCCTATGGGATGCTCTATGTGCCCCAGCATCGCAGTGTGCACAAGCCACACTATTAACTTGAGGTATGTCGAAAAAAACTTCTAAAGCTATGTCTATGATCTGAATTCAGATTTGGATTTGGCTGAATCAAATCAGGGACAGTACTCTGAATCAACGAATCGAATCATTGTCCCTGATTCAGGCTGAATCTGAATACGAATCGAATAGGGCCCACTTCGCACACCCCTCTTGAATATGCAGTGGGGTAGACATACTCACATGTCTCAATTGCAGTGTTGCCATACTCACAAACAGGAAGCAGTACTAAGAAGATGTCTGGAGAGTCCTGTAAATGTCTCAGTAACCCAGTTCAAATGAAATAGAAACTACCTCAAATCCTTGCTTGCAAGTCAAAAAAGAATTGTACCTGGCTTTGGGATCTTAAGAACAAAGTTACATCTAGTAAATTCTAGCTAGGACAGACTCTGGAAATGTTGAAATTCTACAAGAGAGGCTGTCACTGCCTTCTTTCCAACCTGGCTAAAAACAAGTAGTACTAGTTTTCTCATAAGAATTTAGCATCCCATGAGATTTCCAGAAGAGCTAGTGGTTTGAATAAATATCCTGTAAACTCTTAGATATTCAGCTGACATGCTAGACCTTTAAAATAACTGAAATATATCAAGAACATAACATTCTTCTGGCTGATTGCAATCAATTTATATTCATATTCTTCAAATGTGTTTGGGTCATTTTACTTCACTTTAATTGCACATACAGTAAAGCCAAATCCCAGCCATAAGCCTGCACAGTATTGACAGCTTCATGCGCATAGCTTCTACTTTCAATAGAAACCAAGTGAGATTGTGTTCTAGATAGGAAAAGTTTAAATGTTTTCACATTGTGTCACTTATCTATTGACAATCAATAAATCTATAAATAAGTTGCACAGCAATTCTAACAGCATCTCTGTAATTAACTAATTGAAATTATATGACTCCTTTCTAATGCAAGGTCAGATGGCAGGCAGTTTCCCAGAAAGCCCTGTACCTATCTCCTTGAAACCTGGCAGACATCATGGCCTCAGCAGGGGCTACCATCCCTGCTGTTTTCACCCAAATATGCCAAGGAATGACAAAGTTATAGGCAGTTTTGTGCTTTTCCATTATAGCTGATTGGTGAATCATTCAAACAGCATTCAAACAGTTAAACAGTTTCAATGAAATGAAACAGAGCAGTGCTTCAAAATGAAACAAAACTCAAAACAAAATGCTGTCCCATTGAAATGGAAGCCAAAATTAAATGGTGCCATTTCGCACACCCCTACTGGCTATGGGTGGGCCCAGAAGGGTTGTTCCCTGTGGGTAAGGGTGCTGCATGTGAGTTTTCTGAAGTGAGTTTTTCCCTGACCCCCACTGTTTATTTCTGTATGTTAAGGGTAGAGGGTAGTGGATGCCAGCTATGGACATGCTGTAGAGGAGGGAGGCAAAGTGGAAGAATGGGGACAGTTAGAGTCCTACCCCTACCTGCCCCAACATTGGTGGCTGTGATGGAGAGGGGGAACTGTCTGGGAGGGCTTCTTAGGGGAAGGGGCTCCTGGGGGGCATGAAGGACTGAATGTGGGGGATAACAGGCACCAAGGGGCTGTTGGTAAGGAGGGCCAATGGAGTAGAGGGGTCTGGTGTGAGGCAAGGCTAGGGTGCTATAGGGGCGGGAGGTTGTGAAAGGCAGATGTGTTTTAGATCTTAAACTAAATAATATAGTCCTAGGCCCCTGGCACATTAGTAAAGCTTCTAGTTCCTTTTTAATTTGAGAAAAAAATATGTGTTGTGTTATTTTGTGTTGTGTTGTGTGATGATGCACCACACCACTTGCACCCCCTTTTTCAAAATCTTGGATCCGCCTATGCTGGGGTGTATCTGCTTTCACAAGACACCATAGAGGCTGCTTGAGCACTATAATGTAAGTCAGAGAAACCCTAAGAACAGTACTCCCTCCAGCTGGCCACCAAACCAGGAAGCCAGTAGCAAAATGGACACAAGGCCATGGAGCTCTAGCTCCTAGTATCATGCTGCACGGACTAGGTTGCAGCACAGAAATTAGAAGTTTCAGCTGTGTTTCTGCTCATTTCAGTGGCACGCTACAGTATTAACCAACTGACTTTTCCTGAGCTGTTCACTCAGAAATATCTATGTGTTTATAGCACATTGATTATGATCAGGGACAGTAGGGAATCACAAGAAAAAAAGTCATTGAAATCTCTGGAGATATTTCCAGTTTACTGTTGTAACATATTATGTGAGGGTGAACTTGTACGCTGTGCATTTTATTTTCTGTTAAACTGTTTGCACCTCCTTGTCTCCATCTGTAGATCTTTCAGGCCAGATGCTTAATAAAAAAGCCCACAGTGGCCTCCTGTCTATTTAGATCACCCCTGTAGTGCTGCCAGCAGGGGAAAGGGCTGTTTTCATAAGAGAACAAGTACTGAATCAAGATCCTAAAATGAACAACAAAAAATATTAAAAGAACATTTCAATGGATCAAGACAGGTTTATAACTCCCACTGACCTTTGCTTTTTAAGGAATTAAGACTGAAAAGTAAGCTGCAGCCACACTTTGATCTAATCTTTATCATGAAGCCCCCGTTTGATTTCTTCATATGTTTCTGACTAACTTTGCCAAACCGCAAAATAGTTACGACTCAGCATTGCTAACATGCTGTATTTGGCTAAGCTAGTTAAGATCTATAATTCTTAGTAAACTGGGAACTGCTTAGTAAAAGAAAGCAAACCTAAAGCAAAACTTAGATCCAGCAATTAAGGGATACAGATTTAGAAATGTGAGAAGAATCTGCTTTCCTTTAATTAGATAGTGATCAATAGTATTTGCTTTGTTCATTATTCATGATTGCCTATTCCTGTTTGAATTCATATTTCCATCTGTAATTATGCATTATGAAGACTTCAGTCAAAACTTTCAGATATCGGTCCAAAAAGGATCATGTAAGCTTCCCAGGAGAGAGTGCCTTATAGCACGTTTAATTCAAATACGTTCAACACTCATCAGTACTTATTGCAAAATGACTGACAAACATGCAATCTTCCATTTATTTATTTACAGTATTTATCCAGTCTTTTTATGAGAGACAATCCTGAACTGAACCCTGGCACCTGATTCTGATTTCATGCCAGTGTGAATCAGGAATAACTCCATGAAAGTCAAAAGGGATACAGCGGTCGGAAAGTGGTAGCAAGTGAAAATCAAATCCCACATTAGCTTCAAGGACCTTGAATTTTGGAAAAGTGTGTTTTGTATCTGAACTGAAATTCTGGGTGCAGACAGAAATGCAACTCCCAGATCTAACTCATAGTGATTCATAGAGGTAAGGGGCTCCAATCCGTCTCCACCTTCCCAGAACAGACCTCCCTCCCCTCCCTTCTCCCACTCTCATCCAGACAGCAGCTGGGGCTGGACTGGGCTGCAGCCAAAGTAGACAGAAATTAACGAAGGTGCTGCACTTTGGAGCGTCTTCATTTGAACCCTCATGTAATGAGGGTTAATTTATCACATTGTTGGAGCACTCTGAAGCCATGCTGTTCTGTCTGGGCATGGCTTTAGAGTGCTTTCAAGGGGCCAATCACACAACAAATGTCATTTCTGCCTACACCCTCTGTGGCTTGCCTTCCTCTGTAGTCTATTCTCCCCTCGGAATTGTGCATATGAGAGACAGCAGGGTATATCCTGTAAGTCAGCAAAGCTCCACATGCAGAACTATCTGTTTATGGTGGCATTAAAAATATCCCCTTAGGTAGTTAGACAGGATCTGGTCCTAAGAACAGGAAAAGTTCTGCTTCAATACCAGAGCCGCAGTGCAGGCCAATTAGCCAGTGGTATTGGCCAGGCCTTGCCTGAAAGTTTCTGAAAAGAACCATGCTATCCTCAGTGGTTCTAATTTGTGTGATTAAAGTGGAAAGGTATATACTGTATTAATTTTGACACACAAGACAATTTATGTTCTGTTGCTAAAAGCACCATCAGTCTGTCCATATCAAGTGCTTTGGGACTTGGATCACATACCATGTACTGGTTGTTTTCTTTCCTCAGTAGCAGTGACAAATCACCATGTTAAAAACACTACCAAGTGAGAATACAGCTCTTTTCCGAAAAAGAAAAAAAAAAGTCCTTTATCTTGCTTAGATGCTATAGGCATTAACATCTCTTGTTAATGCCCATCTCTTGTTACTGTTGTTAATGCCCATAACATGCAGTATGTGTGAAAACTGATAAACAAACCTATATAATTATAGGATCAAGATTTAACTTGGTTAATTACAAAAGGATAAAATACATCCAGGGGTAGACAGAGGTAGCCAAGCCCCTCAGCCCACATTACAGGAAGACTGGTAGAACAGTTTCCATCAAGGTGTGCAAAGCCTTTCACACTATGGCAATAGGGCTGCAGCAGGGGGAGACACTGGCTTCATATTTCTATTCTAATCCAAGAACCCTAAAATACCAATCCTGAATTAACTGATAAAACTAGCTTGTTTTGAAATGGCTGTCTAAAGTCACTACACACTTCTGTTGGCTGTATGGTTCCCAAAAGGGTAAAGTCTAACAAGAATTCAAGTTCTCTGAGTGTCCCCAAATCCTGTGCAACTGGCACAAAGGGGCTATTTCAGTCCTGAGGTCGAGAGGAGCAGGTGGGAGGTACAGGAAGCAGTGCTTCATCCTAATAGCTAATTGGAAAGCTGAATTTCATCTCTCCTGGAGCTCCAGCTGCACAAAATCCAAGTGGTTAGGCTTTACATGGGCCGCCTTGAATTCACCCAGTTATTGTTTTGGGAGGTGGGGGGAGACATTTGGGGCAATACGTGTTTCTTGTTCAATCCTGCAAGAAGCAATTGAAAGCTGCATGTGCTACCAGTGTGGTCCCTGCTGCTTGTGCTCAGTGCCTGTACAGGAATATTGTTAATGGCATAAGCTTTAGTTTGGTCAGACTAATTCAAATTACTTGTATGATGCATTTTTTTATGGTTTTCAGAGTCTATTATTCTGTCAAGAAAAAGTAATGTCCTAACTGGACACCTGGGGGAATATTGCACAAGAATATGTATCACAGGTCCACTTGTCTCCAACTTTTGTATGTCTCCCACTCACCTGGAAATGCAGTGATTAAGCCAGTCCAGGAGCATCCCCAGTGGCTTTTCTCAAGTACACAAAAAACTGAGGGCTCAAGAGCAACTGTGGATCGGCACCTCTGGTGTGACTTCACTGTCACATACCTGTTTTGGGCCTATGCAAGCAGGACTTGGGGGAAGGGTCTACTCACACTTTTTTTTTTTGCAAAAGGGCCCCAGCTCAGCTACTCCAAACTAGACCCAGCCTTTGTCACCACTATTGCATTTTGGGTGAATCCCAAATAAACTGAATTCCTGTTAGACTCTGAGAACTGTGCAACCATCAGGGCTAGGTATGGACAGACATTCAAAGAGCCCGGGGTGGAATCAAAGTTATGCGCTTTTCTGTAGGCCGCATAGTTTGGATGTTTGCATGACTTTGGACAGCCATTTGAAAACAAGGGAGCTAACTAACAAAAGCTGGGAAATAGTATGTAAGTCTGGACTGGAGCAGATAAGCAAAGTGAAGCTTATACTTATGCCAGTCCTGACAGCATTACCTGCCTCTTCTGCCTAGCAGTTCTGCTGCACCAAGCAGTGTTCTGACACTTCAAATCTTTGTTTCAAGCTTTGGTCACACTGATTTCACATATTCTGCCCCATTGGCTGGTAGTCATTAACTGCTAATGTCTGTTTATTGGTCTTTTATTGCCTTTCCAAGGTAACTCCATTTGTATCATTGTTCATCTAGACCTGCCTACATAGTCAATATCTATCTCATCCTCTATACTGGAGAAGTTAACCCTTACAGTCCTAGTAGGTCACAATGGAGAATGAATACATAAACTGAGTCATACCTACATGTCATAAAAACAACAGTTTTTCTTCTTTCCATTACAACAGTTTCAAATAGTTCTGCTTTCAATGAGTTCATAACTAATTTTTATAGATTTTCCACAGGTATTCTGAAAAATGAGTTTAGTATATATTTAACTGGATGCATCTACACATGCATATTAATGCAATGCTTCTACACACAACAAGGACCACAGCACATGGAGTGGGGTTGGAGCAGCCTTGGCTGGCAGGGGGTAAGCCTGGCAGCCTAGGGCTGCTCCTCCCAGCTCAGTGTGATGTAGAGGGGATGGTTGGGGCATGTGGGTGCTTTAATGCAGGGCTAGTTGGCAGGGCTAATCAGCAGGCAACCCTCATACTGAAGCACCCTCATGGCCCAGCCAGCTAGGGCAACATCTACATGTGCACTGATGCAAAGTAAAGATCTCTGCAGCAGGATAGCACTTGTAAATACATTGAGGAATTAATTAGTTAATTAATTAATTAACTTGTACATAATTGAGGAATTAATTAGTTTATCCAGCCTAATAGGGGCACACGTGTAGCCATAATGTCTACTGCACAGCAAACATCTTGTATAGATGCACACACTGGCTGCGTCTGCACGAGATGCTTACTGCGCAGTACATCATTATTCTTGCACAGTAGCATCTGTGACTTGACACTACTGCTCAGTAGTACTGAGCAGCCAGCATCACCACAAAGCTGTACAGGGATGTTACTGCACACTAACCCTGTTACTGCGCAGTCCTGATGTTATCTTTAATGTATTTATCCTTCTAACACTACTGAGAGTTATGGAAATCTCACTGTTCCTGTTTTAGAAGGGAGAAACTGAGGCACAGAGAAAATTACTTGTCTAAATTTTACAGAGGAAGTTTGACAGAACAGGAGACTGTTCACTCCAAGTGTACTGAGTTGGAGGCTAGCACTTTAACCATGGAGCCATCTCTCTTCTCCGGAAGGAATTTCTCCTGGTAGGCAGGATCGCTGAGGCAGTATATCCTGCATAAGATACAAGGAAAGCAAACAAGCCAGCATCTAATTCATTATCACAAAGGCCATCAGATTCTGTGACCTTCAGCCACATGACTGAGATGTCCAGTCAAAGCAGTTAATTTCTCATCAAATTCTCTTAATAATCAACATACTAATAATCTATACAGACAAAAGATTTTTTTGCAAAATTATTTGGCAGGTGTTTATGAATAGCTAGTAAATTTAAGAGCATCATGTTGTGTTCACAGGTAATTCATAAACAGAAAAGATGGAAAATGAATTATATTTTTATGAATTATATATTTATCATGAAGTATTTGCCCTTCTCTAAGCATGCTTAAGAATGGTATTTAGAAGAAAATAAAGGCAGAGGCAGACCTGAAAGCCACCTGTTAACAGCTATGCTTTCAAAAATGCCCATCAAACGCCTTTTAGAGCCAACCAGCTCTCCTCATTACCTCATTGACTTCTGCCGGCCCACCAACAAGCTACATCCATTCCCTTCAGTTTGCTCCACCTTACTGAATTGCAAGCATAACCTACTGGTCATTTATTGCTTCTGTTTTATAACCATCAGAATATGATGATGATTTGCTGGATTACATTAGGACCCAGAAATCCTACATAAATAAAGTAACTCTAAGTAATGTACAAGTACAAGTACATGGGTAGAAGAGCTCCTTTCCCACCCCCCTCCCCAAACGAAATGAATTTGCAATCTAAATAGAAAAGACAAAGGAATTATTATCTCCACTTTACAGCTAGGAACTGAGTCAGAGAGAGATTAGCTGATTTGCCTGAGGTCAAGCCTATGGCAGGCCTGAGAACTGATCCTAGATTTCCTGAGTTGTTGTCTCTAAAGAAAGATTGGTCCCATTAAAAAATAGTGTCTTAAGCTATATTTCTTAATAAAAGACCCTCATATTAAAATATTACAAAAGTAAATATGCAATTTCTTTACCTTTCAGTTTGATTAATGGATTCCTCACTACCCCCAAAATAAAACATGTTTCTTTTATAATACACAGCACTTGAATCAATTTTTTCAGAAAGTAAGGATGAAAAAAAATTGATTAATTCAGGGTAGATTATGCGTTCTCTTTTGGCTGATAACTTATATATATTAAATGGATGTTTGCAAAGGGCTAAGATATGGAACAATGACAAGCCAACAAGCTACAGACCACTTCTTATAGATAATATAATTGTAGAACAAATTGAGTTTCCAGACCTTAATCCTCTAAGAAAAGCAGAAAGCAGAGGAGAAAACTTCAGTGTTATCCAGCTGGTTTACCCTATTTGATTGCTGGTCAGCATATGAACCCTGTTTTAGATGGGATGTGATTTCTGTCTAAAATAAGCTGTTTATGATGTTCTTTGGGCTATTACTGTTTGAATACTAGTTTACAAAGTTCGTGGAAGAAGACTACATTAAAGAGACATTCAGAAGATTGTAGGATTGTTTCATGTTCCCTGTAAAATAGAATGTGATTTCATCTGCATCTGGCTGATTTACTCAATGTAATTTTGTTGCTTTGCTTTTGAGCATCGTATGAACTCCCAGAGAGAGAAGAAGATTATTGACCCCTTCTTAAAAAGTTTGTGATGAGGAGATATATCAACAGTAGTACTATTGTTAGTAATAATGACCATAATAAACAGGAATTCAGCTGTTCTTTTGCAGAGATGAAATATTTTCCTTACTCTTATATAAGTATAAGCGGAGCTTAAGAGGAAAGACATGGGGTTACAATTTTCTATGGGTTCTTTCCAGTTGTGTTATAAGGTAGTTGTCATATAAGGTAGTTTTGCAAGAGTAGAATTCTACAAATGAAGGTGATGTCAATGAAAAAGAGGTAATTTTTTAAAGGTTTATTTTGTACCTGCTATGATGGTTTTTAATTGCGAGTTAAATTGGAATTAAGAAACTGAAGTATCAAATGAAGTGCCTTAATTAGGGACCCAAACTCGGGACAGAGCTCTATTGAGACCTTAGAATTTAGGGACAGACTCCCACTGAGAGCCATAAACTTTGGATTAGGCACTTCATAGTGTGTCTTATGTTTCTTAAGGTTGGCAAGAGCATCACAGTGAGGAAATAGGAATTTCTTTTAAAGCACCCCTGTTTGAAAAATGGGTCATGACCCATTGGAAGCTGCTCTTTAATAATTCATGGGTACTGTATATTAGCCTGTGTATCAGGATGTTTATTGTAAGACTATACTGGCTTAATGCAATAGAGGAAAAAAAGACAGGAAGGAAGAAAATGACCCAAATAAGCTGCCTCTCAGCAAACACTGGAGCATTGATAATGGCCAAATTGTTGGCTCTGATGATTTGTGTCCAAACTCCTGCTCATCTGTCAGGCTCAACCTTGACCAGATAAGTTAAGCTCAAGAACAAAGAAGAATAAAAGAAACTCTAGCATGGTTTGAAAGAACCTCTTTCTCAGGAGAGTCGTGGTCCTCATTCAGAGAATCAAACTGAAAGGTAGCAATATGCTGGGAGTACTGGAAAAATTAGGCCTTCCAAGATTGTCATCAAAAGATGGAAACAGTTTTAAATTAAATAGACACGTGTGCAGACTGTTTATTGTTTCAAAAACCCTTTGTCTCAAAAGCTTTTCCGTACTATTGAAATAAATAACACTGTTTTTAAAGAAATCTTTTCCATCATAGAACACCACTGATCACAGACTCCTAAAGGGAAAAACCACAGGTGCCTGAACTCAGTCAAACCTGTTGGTAAGTACAGTGGACACAAAGCATGCGGCTCGAGAGTGAGGATGCATACAAACATTACATTTTTATCAGTGGAACAACAGTTCCACCAAGAAAAACCCTAAGTGTAGAAGCATTTTCAGCACTTATCATGGGCTAAAAAAGATGCCCATGTTACAAATTCAAACCTCAGCTGACAAGATAGAAGTCTAGTCTCGTGGGGCATTCTTTCAGTTTAATGAGCACTTGTACATTCACCTTCCTGACAAAAGCTCCCCCACTGTTCTCTGTCATCCCATGTGCTTTGCTCCTGCTACCCCCCACCCCTCTGGAGAGACGTGGTCAAATTACACTGAACCTCCCGAACTCAAAGTACATTGATCCCCACCATTCTCAAAGCCCCCAAAGCTGGTGATACAGACTGGCCTCTCAGTAGGCTTCGGGTGGGGGTTGGGGATCTCCGGAAAGTGCAGGGGCCATGTTGATGCACTTTGGGTACAGGAGGGGGCAGGGTTGTCAGACCCCACTCCCCCCTTCCCCAAACCGCATTGACTTCTGCCATTCCCAGAGCCCCCAGTTCCCTCCCACCCACCCCCACAACAGAACTGTACCTGGTCCAGCCAGCACCCAACCCTGACCAGACTCACCCAGCTTGTGCTGGAACTGGGTCTTGAGCTGCTAGAATGGAAATAGACCAATGTCCAGAGTTCTACGAGTAGGGTTTCCAACCGCTTACACTAAATAGCTTAACTTCTACCATTTCATTTGTATGTCTGCATGTACCCTGAAAGAACAGCAGATACCCACACTGTGATAGTAAAGGTATGAGATCTGAGGCTGGGGTGAGACAGTGCACAATATAACACCAGGAAGAAGTTAGGAGCCAGCTATCTTTATACTAAGAGCCTGGGACAGAAAATGGACTTTAAAGATGCCTCATCCAAAGATTTTCTTCTATGCTCATGTAAGATAACGTAGAATAATTGTGATGCTATTTTGTAAAACTAAAAAGAACACTCATCAAAAGTGTACATGAAAAGTCTGCATGCTTTTAAGATCCCCATGTGTAGATTAAAGGCTCATCTCTTATACTATTGACTTATGTATGCTGCTCATCTTTTCCTCTAGATCTTGTACACAGCAGGATTGGTATGTAGGCTGCATGCTAGTCAGAAAGATGTCAGAAATACATGACTGTTTTGATTTATCCATAGTTTTCTCTCTTCTATCCTTAATCTAGAATTTAGTGTCTTTATGATGTGTTGTATGTCGTGTGTCTGATTTAAAATAATTACTTCGATAGTCATCCTTGTGATGCTGCCTCTTTCTTTATGATTTTCCTAACCTCATGTTACATAGGTTAGGATTAGTTATTTCTTTTATTTGTTCAGTGGTGCTGTGCTTTTGTAAGTATAATTCAAGTCCTGTAATTTTCTTTTGTCTTGGGGAGATTAATCTCTATATAAATTTTTTACTTGTGTTCTGCTTGGATAACAGGAACGTTCCCAAAATGTATATACAATATGTTTCTTGTGTTCTATTTGATATAGCAGATCTGTTATATTATGTGGTAGCCTATATATTAGGCTGTTATTCTTTAGTTAAAATATATAGAGCAACCAAAATATATATCCAATATATATTGTGAGCATAGAAGGATTTTCATTTATCTTTCCATATTTATTAAACACATGCATGCACATGCAGTTTTAGGGCTCAGTCATCCAAGGTGCTGAGTAACTTCAAGAACTGCAAAGAACTCTCCGTTCCTATGCAAGTCAGCACCTGACAGGAGCCAGCTCTAATCGGTTGTTTCGTTTTTGGTTTTCTGCTATTTTGTTCTGTTTGTTTTCCTTTTGTGGCTATTGCCTTTGTAGTTCTGCTTCGAAGATACTTTTGATATGGCTAGCTAATGCATTCTATGTACAATGGAAACATGACATCCCTTCTTTCTTATTGATGTACAGGTGTATGTTATTGTTTGTTTCTTCATTTGGGTGGTCTTGTTTTTATGGATTTCTAGTCCTGTACCCTAACACTCATTGACTGACAAGGTTACCTCAAGCTCATATAACCTCTGGGAAAGCAGAAATTTGAGCAGGAATCAGTGTATCCCAATATCCTAAAGAGCCGGGCAGCAGTTCGAATTTTGATGCCTTCTTTTGGATTTTTTTCAGTAGGGAGAGTTATAAGGTGTCTGCACTCCACTGAAATTAGTGAACCTACATTGGTGAATTTCTGTAACTACAAAAACTAACCCCTTGAAATCTGAAGTTCTCATGGAACAGGGCACCAAAGGCAATTTTCCTACGCTGCCCTACCAAGCCAGCATTAAACTTTTTAGGATAAATCATTTTTAGAGATAAGAGAGTAGCTCTCCATCTCCATGACCATTCACTCCCAGCTCTCTCTCTGCTGTGACTAAATGCCAATGGGAATGTCTACACAAGACATTTACAATGGAGTAGTAAAACATCAACATCTCTACATGTGGCTCTACTAGGCCTCAGGAAACTAATAAATTCTGCAGGAGGGTATTACAAGTACTACTGTACTGCAGAATTATTTACTATGCAGCAACGCATGTTAAGACACTAACCTGGGTGTAAATTGCATCCAGTCAGCCCAGCCAGGAGGGGGCCACACTCCTGCCTACAGGAACCTCATGGCCCAGCCAGCTCCTCTGTCAAGTGACAAAGCCACCTGCTGCTTGGGCCTGACCCCTACCCTCATGTCCCCTGCCAGCCCAGGGTTGCCCCCCAGACCCTAGGCCACACTGCTACACCAGCCAGATGCTAGAACTGACCCCCATGTCCCCTACCAGCCTGGGGCTACCCTGAGCAGCTGCAGATGGAGCCTGTAGCTCCCCCTGACTGCTGTAGGGGGGCAGACCAGGGCAGGAGCAGCCCTGGCCTAAGCTGCTACTTCCTTGCTCAATTTGCTGCTGTCCTAGCCGCACATGTAGATCCTGTGCTGGGGAATAGTTTACTGAGGTACAAATTGCTCCATAGTTTATTCAGTTGCATTAATTGCACGTGTAAATGTGCAGTTTCTGCCAATAATAATAAGCGGTCTTGTGATGATGTATAGTACAATTTGGGTTCTTGTACATCAGAAATTTTTTCTGACTTTCTTTTTTTACCTGTAACAGCCACCTGATGACAGCCATTTATAAATTATATAAGTAGGTACAAATATACTTCTTTAATATAAATAATCATTACATGAGTCACCATAATTCATTATAAGCATATAGAACGATAAAGTCAAGATTTTTTTATGCAACCGAGATATCACTCCTCTTTGAATCATACTCTGCCTACTATAACAACAATGGCTAACTTCCATACAAAATTGTGCAAAAAAACCTTCCACCTGTTATTGTTACTCCAGGCATTGTCACAAATTTCTTAATGTCAACAATTTGAATGGTCTCTTCTCGGTAAATTTACCGCTTAATATCACCATTATCAATTACTGTTCCAAGATCAAATCAGGTAGCTGACAGTTATTGGCAAAAAGATTTTCTGTGTTGAAAACTATGTAAAGATACAGAGCAGCAACAAAAAAAAATGTCATAATTATGTAAGATAGGCTTGTCAGACACTTGCTCAGCACCTGGAAATTTAAAATATTTCCAGAGCCTGAGTGAGGCCTATCCAGGGCTGTAGTGCCACGTGCATATTTTAGTATGTGATTAAATTGTACCATAACCATAACTAGAAATTTTTCTACCCTAGGTTATCATTTTCCAAAGTTGGTGGGTTTAAGCCCCACCATAGTCAAGTCAAGCAGTCTGATGCCGAACAACTGCAGTTGCCAACACTCTTCATAGTTTCATAGATGTTAGGGGCTGGAAGGCACCTTGCAGATTATCAGCTCCAGCCCCCCCTGCAAGATAGGGGTCAAGACTCTTTTTGAAGATTGGGTAACTGTACCACCTCTGGGGGGAACCTATTCCAAACCCTTGGCACTCAATTTGTCAAGAAGTTTTTCCTTATGGCTACTCTGAAGCAATCGTCAGTCATTTTGTGCCTACTGTTTCTTGTCCTCCCCTGGGGGGGCCTTGGTGAATAGATGCGCTTCTCCAAGCCCTGGTATGCTTAAAGGCTGCCACCAAGTCCCCTCTGAGTCTTCTGTTCTTCAGGCTGAACAGTTCCAAGTCATTCAGCCTCTCCTTACATGACCTGGTCTCTAGGCCTCTAATCATGCACGTGGCCCTCCTTTGGACTCTCTTGAGCTTCTCCACTCTGCTTCCCTCCTTGCCACTTATCCCCATTCCTGATTGCCCCCACAGCTAAGTACCACAAATTCCCCTTGCTAGCAGAAATGGGCAACTGGAAAGAGAAGCAGAGTATCTGGTGGCAAGAGAAGCAGCAGCTGCAGTGGGGAATAATTCCCAACACAAATAATTCCCAACATACTATATTTTTATGGGTTTTATGTCATTTCTCATGTTAGATTTTAAACGTTTTGGTTGGATATTACATAAGCTGAGAAAAATGCACAAAAGGAGTAAGGTATAAATTCCAGCTCCTTCAAATTTTGTCATGGCACCCTTTGTGAACCAATTGGAACATAAGTGAACACCACCTATGTGCAACTGCAGTTAACTCCGCTTAATATCACAGGCTTTATTTGCCCCTGTGCATGTGATATTATCAGGGTTTGATTGTACTAGAAAGATTGGAATAAGCCACATGCCAGAAGGAGTGGAAGGATTCAAGTGTTTCTGGTTTGGGGACATTTTTTACCCAGTAACAAGGTGAACAGTCGATCTATCTTATAACAAGTGTCTGGAGTATTATTGGTAAAATTATTGTTTTCTAAAGAATACACATATCTTGTCAGATAACAACCTGAGAGAGAATACAAGACTTTCATGTGCTCAGGAGGTTATAACATAAACCAGCACAGTTGAATCAATTAATTTATAAACAGCACCAGATCAAGGCATGTGAATTACAGACTCCCAAATTTAAGTATTCTTATAAAAGCTACAGTGGACAACCTCCAGTTTTAAGAAACCACTTTGCAGTTATTCCAATATTGTTTGATTTTGACCATCTGTACTAAGTGACTGATTTTGCCTAATCCATTGGACTGACTGTTCCCCTCATTCTCATTCTTCATATTTTTATGTCTTCCATCAGTGTTACTTATTATTTGTATTACATTACAGAGGCCCCAGGAAAGATGGGGATCCATTTTTCTGGGGCACTTACAGATTTGCAATGAATTGATTAAATAAATTAAATTAAGATTTTTTGCTATTTTGTTGCAGATATATGTGTAATTAGGAAGACAAGCCCATGCTGATGTAGGAAGTACATAGAAGAGCCTGGATTTATGTCTAGATCTATGGTCTTAATCAAATGCCTTAATCACAAGACCATCCTTCTTCTTCCAATACAGTATCTGAGTGCCTTTAATATAAAGTTTCACTTCACATACTTTTAAAAGTTTTTCACATTTATGCTTGAAATTTAATTTTCCCAACTATGAACTTTTCTTTTAAATGAAATCAATGGAAATCTTCTGTTACTCTCATTTATGCTTGTGAGGAGAGACTTATGTTATCATAGGCAGCAATGAAAAGATGTTTCTATCCTCAGTATATGATTTACTGTGAAATAACCTTGCAATTAACACAAGAAATATACTTTTACCAGCTTGCTTTAATATCTTGGAAATGTTTTCATAGTGTTTTACAATAGGTTAATACATTCTGACCTGCTGTAAGTCAGTGTCATTCTACTAATTTCCATGGGATTACATTGGTTATCCTGTTACCTTGGCTTAGAGTTCTTAAAAGGGAATCCATTTCTAGAATTTGTGCATGCTGGTACATCTACACAAGATGCTAATTGGGCAGTAGTTAGCACAGCTAAGTGCATCTACACAAGACACTAACTGCACAGCTAACTGCGCTAAATGCACAGCCTAATAATACTGCTCAGTAGCATGGCAGGCAAAACCCGTGCTATTGTGGCTATAGTATTAGGCTACTGCACAGTAAGCATCTGTAAAAACCTGTGCACTGGCACTACTGTGAAGTAGTGGCAGTTACTGTGCATTGATTTAGTACGTGGTTATGCAAGTACTAAACTTAATGCACAGTAACTATGGCACATTAACAAATGTGTAAACACTCCCACTGTCAAGTTAAGAACAGAGGGAAAGAACTCATTTCATCTAAATCCATGGTGGATGTATTCATACCAAAGTAATTCTTTTGGATTTACACCCAAATTCTTTGGGATTTATATAACTGGACTGTGATGTAAATCTGGCCCAATTAGACACATGTCACACAAAGGGAAGGAAGATCTTTTAAAAATCCTTGGCTGTGGTTAACCCAGTATGGGAGGCTTTTCAAAGATATAAAACTGGCAGGGGTGAATCCTATAGTCCCTTCCTTGCAGCAGCTGGTGCAGCCATTAAATCACTAATTTCTGGGCTAAGTTGCTGTGTATACAGACCTCCCAGTTTTACTTCAATGAAGAACCACACATGTCTTGATTTGGGCTTTTTGTTCTATAATTTGGCCTTTCATAGTTCAGAATGACACAGAGAATGTACTTTCATTTTCTGTTCCATTAAATATATCCAAGATCATGCTGTTCCTGATTCCTAATCTTATCCCACAACTATGTAATCAGTCCAACTATTCCCTGTAGTTTTTTACTCAAATATGGGCCTAGTTAAAAAAAAATGGTTATAGCTCATTTGAAATCAACTGAGGGTACATATGGACATTCTGAGAGGTTAGGGGGAGGTTGGATTGCATAAAAAACGGCCACCCATTCTAATTTAATATGCCTAGGTGAGGACCTTACACTTAGATCACTAGTTAAGCATTCTTAAGTACAAACTATACAGAAGTTCCAGGAAGGTTAGATTTGTCTAAAATGGCTCATCTTAGAGGCGCACTAAGTTACATCAGGTAGACCAATCTGACTGGAACTTCTGCATATGTTTGCTCTGGGGCTGCTCTTTTCCTATCCCTTCATGTCACCGGGCTATTTTAACTCCCCAGCCCCTTCTTCCACCCCCAAATTGATACTCCCCACCCTGCAGATCAGCCAGCAACCCCCTGCTGGGTCTGCCAACCGTCCTCCACCCCAATCCCACTCCTGGTGCCAATTTTATTAGCGGTTGCTAGTGCCGGGAGCTGATGGAAGTACATTGGGGTGGTGGGAGGGGCAGGTGGGATCAGGGAGGATTGGTTCACCAGGGGGTTGTTCATTGGGGAGGGGATTAAAATAGCTCCTGGTTGGGCAGGGGAGGAAGGGTAGCAAACCCAGGCAATTGCACCAAACTTCCCCCATAGGGTGACTGGTCTCCCATCCTGCCAACCCCACCCCCCTCCAAAACTGCAGCAGCTCTAATCTGTATGCTCCTCACCCCACCATGACTTACTTCAGTTAGGCTCGCAGGACCAGAGAACGCCAATAAAACTGGCCGCAGGAGTGATTTCTGGGATCATTAGCAGTTCAGCAGCATGAAGGGAGCTGGGGGAGTCCAGGGAGTTTGGCAGGATCTGATAGCCTCTCAAATCCTGCAACCACCCACTCCCCAACACCCCTGCAGACCCTGCCAGCCCTCCTGTTCTCCCCAAGCTCCTCTGCAGACCCTGCTAGCCCTTCATTCCCCCACCCACAGACCCTGTTAGTCCCCCTTATCCACCCCAAACCTACCTGCTAGCCCCTCCAT
>NW_017728886.1:89605680-89721146 GCF_001723895.1 Crocodylus porosus
ACTGGCTCCCCACCCCTCCCCCTCCCCTGATTTACCTTAGATCAGGCACCTGACACCCATCTAATTACTGAGTTAGATGGAGGGGGCATTTTTACCCAGTCTAAATGCCTGAACTTCTAGATGTAATGTTTGTGTGAAGACTTTGGGTGTGAACAGATATTCATTTACAATGGTGTACTTTGCATCCAGTTTTTAAACAGATGTAAATTACACTAGAATCAGGAAATATTTGATCTATTAGTGTTAAAATGGCATTTTCTTTTGGAAACTGAGCTAACTTTTTAAAAGGTTAACAGTGGTTGAAATAGCCTAAAAATGCAATAAGGCAAGATGTTTTGGTTTTTGTTGGATGTAACATATCATTTGAACCAAAATACTGTTTTTTAAATTTTGCCCAAATAAATGAAGTATTTCCATGTGAGGTCTACCCATAATGAATCTTTTTTATCTTCCAATCCAGCCACTCAACTGGATTCTTACTTATTTCACAGGTGTAGGTGAAAAGAGTCAGGTCTTATTTTGGGGACCCTTGATTCTACTAAACCATCAGTTTAGTCATCTAATTCCAGGTTTCTAAATTACACTATTGTACTGTTATATATAATATGTAGTATATAGGCAGTTAAGGGATCTGACACTGATCTGCCTTATGTTAGTGCTATGCTATTGACTTCACTCAGATTTCTCTGGATATATACCAATGTAAAGGAAATCAGAATCAGCCTGAGAACTTGGAACTTTGATTATTTTTAGCACAAAATCCTTGCTTTGTAAAGCACCAAGATTGCCTAAAGGGCCCATAAATATTTTGTGAATCTAGTCAACAGATAAAAGCAGAAAATACTTAGAACATGAAGAAATTCATCTATCTGTCTATTGACAGTGCTTTATGGAAGAACAAGAGTCTATATACAGTAAGGCAATAAATGTGGGATTTAATGGAAGAGCTACAGATTTTCAGGTTGTTAGCTGAGGTGCTATAGAAAGAAAGGGATTGTACAGAATTTTGTGCATGTAGCAGAGCTTGCCAGGTGAATGTTTGTGAGTAGGTTTTCAATGGTAGTGTACATAAATTAATTATTCTAAATAGTGATCATAATATCCATCTGTGCTGTCAGCCATTAACAAAGACTGAATAACTTAACATGTGTGATTTGCTGACACTGTGTTCAACTCCATCCAAGACATGCATAGGCAAAGGGCCAAATCTTGCCCTGGCTTACACCCTGTATGACCTCTCTTAAAATCACATAGAATAATTTACTTGTGGGTTGAGATCATTCGATTTTAAATATATCCAGTCCTTTGACTGGCAAGAAGACAGATCACAAGCAAAAGAAACTGAAATTTAGGCTACACTCTTGCCAGGACTTAAGCAAATACTTAACTTCAAACTGTACTTGTAGTTTAAAGAATCATGGCTTTCGATAGTAAGATCTTTGCAAACCGGACTTTGAAATTAATTGGGTATTAAGATGGCAGCATCAAATGCTTACAGACAGAGTAGCTTTAGTGCTGTTTTTCTGCTCAGTGTGAGCTCCCAAATGGAAAACGTATCAAGCTCAAGTCCAAAACAACTGCAAGAAAGCAGCTGAGACCAGAGAAAAGAGATCAGAGTGAAAGAATAAAATAGGTGAAAGCCTGAGGAGAGCCTTGTGAATTAAAAAATTGTAGTGCTTAGAAGACAGTATGATGTTGATTGGTTGTGCAAAAAATATTCACCTTATGGGAACAATGGATGATCTATAGAATTAAAATAACTGGCAAACTGTTTTCTTTGTACCTCTCAGAAGAACATTAGCAAAATTCCACTTGGAATTTCGTTGCTGTTAAGGGCTGCAATTGAACAAGTCCCAGCCCCATGCAGCATGCCTAATAGAACTCTAATAGTGCTTCATCTGTGTTACGACTTACAGCTTATTTTGGCAGGAGGTTGCTTATTGGCGCCAAATCAGATGGAAATGACTAGCGGGAAGGGCTCTCTGTAGAAACAGTTTCTACGTGGCTGCATTACTGTCTGAGCCCTTCTAAATTTCTTCTAAGATCTTTCTCCCTGTAGTGAGGAGATGGTCACTCGCAGGCAAGATATGAATTTGGACCGCATTGAATGCAGTTCTGCATAAAGACTGGAGTTGCTGTTTGTAGTGCAACAGTTTGTACTTGCATGTGTGCAGATGCTAAGGTTTTAACAACTGCTGTCTCTAAGCATAGATATAGTAAACAGTCTAGTGGGTGTCTGCTTTCTTCGCATATTTAAGGCACTGACAGACCTGACAAATGTGCCGGCCCCCACTGTAACTCATAGTACTTTACATAAAGTGCCAAGAGTTAGAGCACCTCCCCAACCCAACAGACATTTGCTTGTTGGGTCAGGGTGGTGGAGAACTGAGTCTGGTTGCAGGAGCCCAAGAAACCTGCCTGCCGCCCAGGAGCCACCCATCTCCTCCCACCCCCCAGCTTCAGAGCTGTCAGCAGGAAGGGAGGGTGGAGGAGTGGGGGAGCAAGCTGTGAGCTGGGGTTTGCCAGGCCTGAGTTGGAGGGGGAGGCTAGGGTAGAGGGCTGCAAAGTGTGGGGGGCTCTGATTCCCCCATCCCCCTCCAGCTCAAGCCAGGCAAAACCCCAGCCCACAGCTCACTCCCAGCCCCAGTTGCACCACAAATTAACCTTAAGGAACACAAATTCCCTAAGGTACTCTAAAATGGAGCACCTTCATCTGATCCCTCATTTGATGAGGGTTAATTTGCTGCATGATCAGCCACTTTAAAAGTGGTCTGCAGCTGTGCATGTGTCACAATCCTGTAACAAATGTAACTGTAATTTGTTTATAAGTGCGCAAATAGAAGTTCCCAGGGGCAAAGATGGCACTAAGTTGCATCATCTCAGAGGCACCATATCCACACAATGGCAGAAGCAAGCAGATAATGCCTTTGGGAATGCTGAGGGAAGGCATGCTGAGTGGTTTCCATTGCTCCAAAGGTAGAAAAGGAGCAGGATGCGTCCTGCAAGAGCTGTCCAGTGTACTGGGGGCTGAACACAGTTGTATTCCCTGTCTTTACTAGCAATAAGCTTGGGGCCCACTGCCTTAGTGTGCTTGGAATTTGTTTGCCCAAAAGTTTGTGAATTTTGGTCTGAGTTTGGAGCGGAAACCAAGAAGAAGTTAAGTATTCCCAAGAGCTCTAGTTTTAGAATTTGATCTTGCCCCTGTTGAAGTCAAGAGGAGTTTTGGTTTATAAAGAAGCAGAGTTTTTTGTGAAATCACTAGGACATAAATGAATGAAAAACTCCAAAACTGTTTTCCACAACGGACAGCAAAGATTTTAACATGTCAGTCTGTTAATCTCCAACAAGGATAAATGTATGTATTTCCTGTATATTTTGTTCATGCAGATTTATCCATGTGAATTCAATGGAAATTCTCTCTCTCATATGCATACATGGAAAAGGAGAGAGAAATCCTGCATGTAATATTCTGCTTTGTGAACTAACCTTTAACTGAACAGTGAAGAACATACATACTTAAATAGTATATTGTACTATGAGGCAAAACATTCCAAAAGATTTACCCAGATATGTAAAAATAAAAGATGGCATTTTCACAGCGTGCACTCTATTTGCATCTATGCGCTTTTGAGCATATTATCAGTTGTGTCTGTAAATGATTGAGTTTACATGGGGCACACCCAATTTGTGCATTCAAATTAAAGGCAAATAAAATGGTTTAGATTAAGGAGATTAATATATTGTGTCTCTGTGTGACACCTTTTCTACTGCTGCTATATCACCAAGACCAAAGTGCTAGCCTCTTATCCAAGAGGACAGATGGCAATTTCCTCTTGATAATGGCTCATTTTTTTTGCAACAAGAGAGCCCTGAAGTGACCATTTTTCTTGCATAGAAAGCATCTTTCAGAAGCTTGATAAATCATTCTAAAATAGATCAGCATAACAGCCAAAGAACTAAACAACTTGAAACAAGTTGAAATGGAACTGATTCTACCCCCTTCAGAAAGTTGAAGGGACCCCATTAGTGTATTCTTCTACTATATTTGGAAATTGCCTCAGAAAACTTAAGGATTATGCTAATTACCTCAGTCCTAATTCTCTTCTCTTGAACACCAGTGTAAATCAGGAATCACACCAATGCAGACAATGGAACTATACTGGTGTAACACCCAGAGGAGAAGAACATACCATGTTCACAGTATGTTTATGATGCATATACAGGATGAAATTCTTTTTTTTTTAATGGGGAACTTGAAAGAGCCAGATGCCTGACCAGTATATTCAAAATAGCTCCAGTGATATAAGTGGAATTAAACCTATTTATATGAGTTGAGGATCTAGCTTATACAAGTAAACTAATGTTGGCATCCAAGAACTTAAAATAATAGAAGCTAGATACTCAAATGTGGCCAATTTATGGAATTCTGTCAGTTACTATTGTTTTTATTTTTTACTCACCGTTGTTTTCAAATTCCTCTTAACTATCCAAAAATAAATATTTAGATTTTCACTGGGTGTGCTGACACCCAGTGAGAATCAAACATAATATTAATTTGAACAAATAAACTCTGGAGCATTTTGAGCTGGGGTAAACTACTCCGTGTCTACACATGCACGGGTGCAGTGTCTACAGCAGCAATTTGAGCCAGGGTAGAGCAGTTTATGCTGGGACACTCCTGTCCTGCTCTGCTCCACACTCCAGGTGGCAGCACTGGGTGATGGAGGGGCCAGCTGAAGCACAAGTGTGCTGAAAATGCAGAGCTGTGTAGCTAGGCAGCAGGCAGGAGTTTGCCCCCTGCTGGCTGGGCTGACTGTGCACAATTTACACCCGTGGTCAGCAGCTACACATGCATTTAATCACAGTTAATTACTCTATTGTAAGATAGTACTGTCCCCAACTGTACTATCTTATGGTGGTGTTAATTAGTTTACTGTGGCCTAATGCCATTGCATGTGTAGTCAGTGATGCTTTACTCCTCAGCTATTTAGTCTACTCTGCAGTAAAGTGCATGTGTACATGCAGCCACTGTAACTTTATTATTTCTAATTTGCAAACATAAGGACCAATCTTGAGCTGTCAACAACTCCCACCCCCTTTACCTTACAGGATTGGATCCAAACACTATTCCTCACCCCTAGTGACCTTTTGTCTCTTTTCTTTTCTATATGGTGGTACAGAGATCTGAGAAAACTGATGTGAACTGCTTTGTTTTTGATATCACATGCATAGCCGTTTTATGGTATAAACTGTGCTTATAAACTTACTATGGTTCCAGTTTGACCACCAGCACCTTGTCTACAAAGAGTTTGACAAATACTGAAGCATACTCCTTTATGCATACAACCTAAGTAATAGCAAGGTGTACATTAGAGCTGTGCTCTCTTCATTACCCCAGGTCGTGTCACTTTGCATTGAATCAAGTCATGTTGCATCAGCAATATTTCTATCACTTCTTACTCCTGATAGGAAATTCACCATAGATTTGGACAGCAAATATCCCAACCACAACAAATGTATATAATGAGCAGATTAAATATCAGTGAGAACCAGACTTTTTAAGTGTGCATGGCAACTTTGCGGCTTTGAATATTCCACATCTCTGCCATCTCAATCAAGTATGTTATTGATCATATATATTTGTGAATTTACATATAAATATTTGAGATATGTATGTTTATATGTGAGAGAGAGAGTGTGTGTGTGTGCATATGTCTGCACGTTTGCCTGTTTTGCCTACTCAACAGCTATTCTCTCTACAATTATTTATAAATAAAGATTCTTCCTACAGTCATTTATAAATACAGATTCACACAATTTTGAAATGTACATGTATTGTTGGGTGGACCTGAAAAATGCTATAACATTATATAGTTATTATATAATGTTACATGAATCCCTATTCAGACACATTTGAAATAACAATTTTTGACATATTGTTTCAAAATTGATAGTAAAAAGCATCTGCCTTAGCAAGGGCAGATTTTTAGAAGATATACATGATTAAATTGTATGGTGACTATTCTATTAGGCACTCTATGCCACTGTTCATTTAGAAAAGTTAAAGGTTGCCATTGTCTCATGATACAAAATCCAAAGGGAGAACTAGAAAAAAGGAATAAACATGGCTTCCATAAACTTCACAAAGTTCTAAAATGTACAAGGTCTCCAAGCAAGTGACCAAAGTATCTTTTTATATCTATTTTATTTTATTTAATTAATTAGGCTTACATTTTGTGTATGTCAGTAATGCTTTCTTGACTACTTCTTTATTGCGTCTCCAATCCAACCTCTCTATATGGTCTGCTCCCAATATTCTGCACAGCCCAGTGCTTCTGGCGTTGATGGCCAGATCTTGTGGGGTGCATTGTAGTGCTACAGGGCATCTCAGGAGATAATCCATGGTTTGCTTCTCCTGCCAAACACACTGGTCGGTTGTGTTGAGGTTGCATGATTTCATGAAGTTGCATCTGTCAAGATCCATTCTCAATCTGTTCACACTCCACTATGTATGCCATATGCAGTTGGAACCAGATGGTAACTCCTCACCGGGGGTAATTCCTCACTGGCTCCATTCATCAGATTTGTTATCTAGTTTCTCCCATTCTTTTTACCAGAGGGTAGTTCTGGCTGATTCTGGTGATATGGTAGAGGACTAAAAGTTATTTCTCGATGAGAGACAAGGTGAACTGGTTGATGTCCATATAGCAGGTGGCGGCCATCTGACTCTTGTACCTACTGGACAATGTCACCTGTTACTTTCCTCCTGATGTAAGGAGTTGCTATGCCAGATAGTGAGTATAAGCAGGGAACAGGAGTGGATTTTAGGCAGCTTGTTATAATTCTGCATGTATCATTTAGGGTGGTGTCAATATGTTTACCATAACTTGAGCATCCCCAGGTAGGACAGGCATATGCAGCCGTAGAGAAACAAAATGCTAAGGCAGTAGTGCATAGATTGGATGGATGTAAGCTCCACACTTGGAATTTGTGAGCTTATGAAGAATCTAGTTTTGTGTGTTGACCTTGGCTTTCTTGACTTCAGTGGGACTTCCATTCAAACAGAAGCACTGAACATGAAGCTACTTTTGTTTAGAAACCTAAATGCAAATTAAACAGCCTTAGCCTCGTGCTTTGTTTTGAAAATCATGGCTGAAAAGCTATGTAAATATGCTAAATGTTCCTGTTATTATTTCTTAGTATTACAAATATTTATCTGGAGCTCACCCCTGTGATTCAAGGATCCAGTTGAGACAATTTTCGAAAACGTCTTTTAGAAAATCTTTAGGGGTGTTTAAGATCTTACTGCATTCATAGGTGCAGTGTGTGCATCGAAATAAAAACATCATAGATTAAATAATGAAATTCATGGAAGTGCACATTGTAGTTAGACATGTGGGGTTGACGTCAACACAAGCCACACAAAGGAAGCTACAGCTACCCAGCACATTTCCAAGCATCTTGCACTCATTTAAAAGCCTAACAGTTAAAGATTTGGGTTTGATAACCTTGATCTACATCTTCTGAGGCACTCAGGATGTAGCAATAGCATTGACTGGGGTGTGCGAAGCAGGCTGTATTCAATTCAAATTCAGCCTGAGTCAGGGACCCCGGGTGCCACCACCCAGACCCAGAAGGCACCACTGACTGAGCTGGGGGCTGGGCATGGGGGGCCCCCCAGCATGCTCCCCAGTGGACCGAGAAGTAGACCAGAACTGCTTCTGGTCCACTTCTGGGTCTGCTGCTGAGCACGCCGGGGAGCCCCCGTGCTTCTGTGGGACACTCCAGGTGCCCCAGCATTGCAGCATTCACGAGCCGCCTGCTACCTAGAGGTATATAGAAAAAACATTTAAAGCTGTGTCTAAGTTCGAATCTCAAAATCTTTCCGAATCTCTCCAGATCAATTCAGAGGGTTCTGATTCAATTCACAGAGAGAGATTAATAAGTCCTCTGATTCAATTTGGATTTGGAGATTTGACCATCGAATTGGGCTGAATCTCTGCCAAATCAAATCAGGGACTGAAGCTTTGCACAGCTATAGTATTTATCATTATAGTTAGTATTATAAATGTTGTTTCTGATGTTCTTACATATGTGTTGTTAAAGTGGATATTAATAGTGATATTACTATAATAATTAAGTTGTAATAATTAGTAAAGCAATGATAACGATGCTAAAACCTAGGAAGATAGCAGTATGACTTTCATGAAATGACTACACCAACCTTAAAAAAAACTCTTCCCTCTCATCTATCCTATAACCCAGTCAATCCTAATCAATCTTTTCTAGGAAAAACATGGACAAATGTGGAGTCTTGCTGTGTGCCCTCACATTCACAGGGGAGTTCTGAACACAAATATAAAATGCCTCAGTGAAGTCAGCCCTACATGAGGAAGTATTACTGTAATAAATTCATGATGGGTTTGAGCCAGAAATTTCAGTTCCACATTGAAAATTTCCTTCAGTCCCAATTGGTTCCAGGCACAAAGTTTCTGCTTGATGCTTGAGAGCATTTCTGAAATTTTCTCCAAGCTTTAAGGATAATCAGATCCAAGGGTTTGGTTGGTTCCCTAATACAGCGGGGGGTGGGTGGAGGAGTGTTTTGCTTTGTTTTTTTTTAATGAAGAACACTCAATGGTTGGCTGCTTTACTGTCTAAAGCTCCCTAGTGGCAAAATTGTGTAGCAGGGTAAGAATCAAGGTTATTTCACTGGCTGTTCAGGCATATCAAATTTCTACACTATTTTCTTTCTTAGTGGACTGAAGTCTGAGAGTTTAAAAAGCCAGCTAGGCAAAGTACCAGGCTTTATTTAAAATAACTATTGAAGTTGTTAACTTATAGCATGTCCCATACTTCTCCACTGTTGTATTCAGATAAAGTGTCTTCTCTCTTTTACCTTTTAACACAAACCCATTGAAAAAATGTCTACAAGATCGAATTCTTTCCTTATAATGATTTCACATAAAGTAACTATACATTAAAAGTTTTACATAAACTTGATACCCAGTTTCAGCTAAAATCACTGGTATCCTGAAAGTCCTCATTTTTCATACCATCAATTAGAGCATTTGCTTTCTTCTTAATGTTTGTTGAAAGGGTATTTCTTCACCAAGCACATTTTGCTTTTTACCGGTCCAATATGATGAACTCTTCAGAGTGAAAAGTCAAATAAGTGCACATACTAACAAATCTAGTCTGTTGCTCACTGTAAATATGAACACTTGCTCAGCTTTTCATGATAAATTAATTCAGACACTATGTTACTGAAAAAAATGGTTCACCATGAAGAATATGTGTATGGGTTGCTGTGGAGTAACATGCTGTCAGTAATGACGCTACCAATAATGTGTACTTTTATATGAGTATTTCCTGAGGCTAAAAGCTGTAACTGAAGATGTAACCCAGTTTTCAATTTTTTAAATATGGTGGCTGCCTTAATTTTACCATGTGATGTTAATAATGAGAGTTCATTACTTCAATGGATTTATTTTGATTTACCCATGTCCAACAACTTTTCTAAAAGTTTAGATTTTGAAGTCAGGAAAATGTATTAGATCAACTCAGACATGACACAGTCCTCTTCATAAGGTTTGCCATTTAAAATAATCATTGCATTAATAGAGGCACATTTGAGAAGTTTCAGCCTGTCACTTCAAACCAAGATCTCTACTACATGGTTCTATGGCTGCTGCTTTGAGTGGGAACAAAAACTCAGGCACTGGAAGTGACAGCCCTAAAGAGTCTCAGCATCCCAAATTACCATACTTACTTGTATACTACACACATTTCCCCCAAAAAATCAGCCCCCCAAAATTGGGGTGTGTATCTTAAATAGAGAAGCTGATATTCTTTCCCAGAACCTCATAATATGGTGGTGTAGAAAGAAAAAGACAACCCAGTACTGCATATCCCCAATTCCCTTGTAATGGCATAAAACTTGACGAAAAATGGTTAGAGCAGCTGTGAAAGGGTTAATACTGAACTGTGCACACCACTGCTCCCCTCGCCCTCTTCTGCTTCCTGGCAGGGACAGAGAAGCTAGCAGTCATCTTGTAATACAGCATCATCATGAAAAAGTCAGTTCTAGGCCATAGCTCGTCAAAAATCTTTTTTTCCTACATTCTGCCTTCCAAAGTCTAGGCTCTAACTTCTAATAGTTCCCATCTTCACAGACAGACTTGTGTTCCTCCAAATAAATGCATCCATACTTAACTGTGGGCACAAATTCTAACATCTGGTTGTTCCTATTTACTGATGCAATTAGAGTGATATGTAAAGATTATCATTTGTACCTGCAATCATCTGTGTTTGTAGAATGATGCAATGATTTCTAGGCACAAAGTTGCACCTATGCATTTGAAAGCTGCTTCTGAAAACTGACCACTTGCTTTCTTCCTTATTTACAACAAATAGCCAAGTACATAAGTCCTCATCCTGCCCAGGCAAAGCCATTAACATTAGTGAAGGATGTGTGTGAGTACAGTAAATTTGTTCTATCATTTATATTCAGTATGCCAAATTCTACCTTAATTTGGGCCGCAAAATCATAAAATCAGAGCAGGGGTTGTCAACCAGGAGTACACGTACCTCTGGGGGTACTTTGAAAGGTGCCAGAGAGCATATGGGGGTGAGCAGGGATGGAGCACTGCCACCCTGCACCACTGCCTCACCCACCCCCCTGATTCCATGTCTGGCCGCTCGTCCCCAGCTCCACATCAAGCCGCTCACCACCCCCCCACACTCTGCATCTGGCCACTCGCCACCCCCCACAATGGTACACTTATTAAAAAGGGGGCTGGCCGGGGGTACACTTATTTTAAAAGGTTGAAAACCCCTGAATTAGAAAATTGGAAGGTCATTTAGTCCAAGTTCCTACATATATGTAGGATTCACTAGATCTAAACCATTCCAGCTAGATGCCTATATTAGGGTAGAATTTGACCCTGTTCATATTCTTCCACTCCATCCTTGGTGCTGCTGAGCAAGAGAGGTAATTGAGGTTCCTTCATCCATAAAGAATGAAAGGCTGCTTTTTTCCTGTCTAGTTTTATTACTGCCAGGTTCCTCCAGTCTGAATAATCTGGTTTCTTTACATTTCCAGTATAATTTTTCTCACACAAAATAAAATTTTAAAAAATTTGCCAAAGCATGCCATGGGTTCTTTCCAGCTCCACCATTAAAGCTTTTCTTTTTTTTAAAGTTCTCAGTTTTGCAAATTTTAAAGGTCATGGAGAAACTCTAGCCTCAGTCTACAGATCCTAAATCCCTGGGCAAACAAAGCAATGTTCCATTTTTAAGTACTTTTGGAAGATTAATAAATGAATAGATACTTTAATGCACAGCTAATCAAATGTGGGAGATAATTATAGATTCCAACAGAAAAAAAATCCTTTTAGGTATGTGATGGGTCTCAGTCACTTGTGCTCAGGATCAAACTGATTACCAAATATGGGATCAGTAAGAAATTCTCCCTTGAGCCAGACTGGGAAGAACTGAGGGAGACAGGGGATTGCCTTCTTCAGTAGTGTTGGATATGGTCCACTTTTTAGGGTCATCTGAGTTTAACTCATTTACTGTTGCTATAAGGATGAGGCATTGGTGGTATCCTTGTGTCTCCTGTGCCTTACCTGAGACATGCACGTTAGTTTTTTTATAGAATGCTTTGTGATGGTAACATGCAAAAGAGGTCAGAGTAGATATCCTTGTGGGCCCTTTTGGAAAATATGTTGCCCGGGAATGCCAGGAACTAGATTTGATGGCCCAGGAAGCCCCTTCAATCCTAAATTCCTACGATAAGAGGGCTTCTTGTCAGAATAGATTATAACCATCTCTTACATCCTCAGCTGTTGTATTTCTGAAATCTATCATAGACACTACTTGTATCAGTATAATTCCTACAACATCTAAAACATTTATTAAAATTTTATAACCCATTTAAAAATGGAGCTGCTCTAAATTATAACCCTTTTTTATAAAAAGGGATTCTCCAGCTCTACAGACTTGAAAATCCACTTGTCGTTTCATGAATTGACACTCATTTCATTTTCCTGTCAAATTTCAGATGTACAAATTCTCTGTGCTAGCCTCAGTGTTTTTTATACATGTCTAAGAAATATATACGCCACCTCAACTGCATATTTATGTAGCATCTGCCCATCAAACCATTATGCACATGTTGAGGCCAGAGATTTGGGTTGATCTTTGAGGATAACTCCAAACTAAACCAAGTACAAAGTCTCTCAAAGACTCTCTCTCAACTTACACGGCTGTCCCCCTTATAGTAGCAATCATCTATATTCCACCCCAGGCACCTTTGTCTCTGTATTCTCAGAAGAGGAAACTGCAAATGTGAAAATGCCTTACAAAAATAATTATCCATTATCAAAAGTTATCCATTTTCTGCTCTTAGGTATCTGGGAATGAAGGTGTAAAGCATAAGAGCCAATGAAAACATAACCATATATATGCCTAACCCACTGCAAAAACAAATGAAGGCCTCATACAATATTTTAGAGGGATGTAGCTCATTTTTCCCAGCAGTGGTATTCCAGCTATTAGGGCAATTCATTTTTATGAAGATTCCCATTCTAGATCCCTGTATTTCTAACTGGCACATACTTAAAATGAATGTAGACCATCTAGCTTCTGTAATAAAGGGTTTATTTGAATAAACCTTATGCAACTGTACTTTGGAAAAAAATGAAAGATTCAGACTTGGACTTATCCTCACACTTCGTTTTAATCTATAGTAATGGTAGTTTTTGGTTCCATTGTTTTGCTCACCAAAATAGTTTAGGGATCATCCAGAAGGGCTATTCTTCAGAATCAAGGAAAAAAGAGGGGTGCCAGCCTTCAGCCCTAAGCAAGCTGGGAAGGCCCTGCTTTCTTATTGTCATCTATTCCTAGTTTACTTTCTTCACCAGAAAAATGCACAATACAGCTATGTACTATGTCAGCTCCTTATGTGTCTTATTTTTGGCATTAAGGTAAGTAACACTATCTTCTATCCTGCTGCAGAGTAAATGAACACAGAATGAAACCTCCTTCCTTTATCTTCATATATGGCATCCATGGCCATCGTATCTCAGATATGGCATAAATGACCAGTACCAGACCCTAAGGCTATATCCAGACGAGCACAGCCATGCACTATGTGGTGCTGCAGGCACACAATGCACATTCAGCTGCTCTCCATGCTGCAAGGGAGCAGTGTAGGGAAGAGGAGGGGGAATTGACCCCTGGACATCCAGGGGTCAAAAAACTCACACGGAAAAAAAAGCTAAGCGACATACATGGGGGCAGCATGTGCTGCGGAAAATGGGAGCCTGGCCAGCCAGAGCCACACTCTGGCTGCCAGCAAGACACCACATGCCTGGATCACCACTGCTGCAGCCCTGGAAGGACCCCAGGCCCCCAGGTAAGGCTGCTGGGGCCAGCCCAGGGCTGGACCCAGCCTCCCCTACCCCACCTAGGGTAACCTGCCACACACCAGAAGGCATATGGCACAGGCGTTCCCTGAGGACAACGGCACAAAGTGCACCATTGCTGGTTGTCCCCAGGAAATCAAACGTTCTCTTGTGTGGACTCAGCATAAGAGTCCATAACAATCCCACAGTAGCACACCATAATTTGTATTAAACATGTAAATGCCAGCTATGTTGTTTAAGGCTTCTTATGTGAGATATGACCATCCTGTTAAGGGTTCCATTTGAAAACTGGCCTGTCAGTGAAACTGTTACAATACTCTATATTGTATATTGAGTATGTAGTAATGCACAAGGAAGTGCAGTTTATAGAAAAAGAAATTTACATGAGCTCTGGAATGAGTTATTCACAGGAGCAAAACAATAAGAGCTATTTCAATATGTTTCCCACGGTATTTGTCAATAAATAATTGTGATGATTGTTATTATCAGTTCCAATTAAGTTAATCATAGGTCAAGTTCAAGGCTGTGATTTGTGTTTGTGTTGCTGCATATTCCATCCATGTATAAGCCAATAGGGCTACAGTTTTTTCTGACAATTAGATTCAGAAGTTAAATGCAGGTTGCACTACAGGATCTACTTGCAAAAATATATCTTTTCAATCTAAATGTCTGATCTCATTCCCATTGAAGTCAAAAGCTGAACTTTCATTGACTTCACTTAGAAGCAAGATCAAACTACTTAGACCTCTTATGCAACTAAGGAAGTATTATAAACATAACTCCAAATTTAAAAAACTGCAACTGGGTTCTTCAGCATTAACGTGGAATTTCCCCCATGATACTTAAATATATTAATTGTCAAAGAAACCAATGCATCAGAAATAGAAACCTCTCAAAAGAACTATTTAAACTCTAGTGATAAATTGGAATATTCCACCATGTTAGGACTGTAGCATGTATATATGGTATTCATTTAGCACTTTGTCTGCTCCCATGTTTATCCGTGGTTTTACTGTGATCTTTTCTTTCTTTTTCAGCTGGTTAATAATCCACTAGCAAGTCAAGCAGCAGCGGCAGCAGCAGCAGCAGCCATGGGCTCAATAGCAAGCTCGCAGGCCTTTGGCAATGCACTCTCCAGTCTTCAGGGGGTCACAGGTCAACTAGTCACTAATGCACAAGGACAGGTGAGTAGAAGATGGAGAAAACAGTAAATTCTTGTTGCAGATTGTTCTTCTGATAAAAATGAATTTCCTTTTGCATAATAGTGATTTGCAAATGCACATCATTGGGATAAATAGATAATGATGACCAGCACAGGTAAGAAATAGAAAAATGTAGGGATGCTGGGAAGTAGTTACAATGAAGGATTTCTTTCAAGTAAAAACAAGTTCAGCTTTTCTGTTTCATAATGCAGCTTTTAAAAGAGATGACCATAATGTGATAGTGGTATTTTTAAAGCAATCTGAATATTGTTCCTGATTCTCACTAATTCAAGAACTTCCTAGATTTCACCAAAAATACTAGAAGCATCTCTCCATTTCTAAACAAAGAATTAATAACAAAGAATTGTATTACTACAGTATTACTAAGATGGCTTTTTTTCTACAAACTCTTCTATGGGTCCTTCTATAAATTTGCTATGAAACACTTATAAAATATGATATGTTTGTCAAAAAAATCAACAAAGACAACTTGGGAATGTGGTATCCTTGATTGAGTTCACATAATTGTTTACTCATTTCCCAATTAATAAAATCCAGAATTCTGTACTGGATCTGTCAGTCATTAGTACTAATTTGAGAGGATGTGTTGCTTTTAAAAATCTGGTATCACTCTAAACATGAATAATCCTGTCCTGTCATAGGTTCCCTTTCAGGGAGGTAAGTACCTAACTTTGAGCATGAGAGCAATCCCATTCACCACGTATGCTTACATATTTTTCTGAATCATGGCCATTAACTGGTTCTATTTGTATCAAATACCAGTAATAAAGTTAACGCAACTGTTTGTTTCACCACAGTTGTAATGTCATAGACTTGTTGTAAAAATAGATTAGCATAATTTAAGATTAGCCCTGCTAACTGTGTACCATGTATCCAAAAATAAATGTGCTGTTGGAAGTAATACTGATAAGATGAAACATTCTGGCAGATGCCAGACACTTCTATAGATGTTTGATAGACTAGCACAGCTTTGGACATCAGTGATTATAAAGTTTTAGTCCTACAGCTCTTGACATATAATTCAAAAAAGCACAAATGGTTGTTTCTCCTTCATTCCCCATAATTTTCTACTGCCAAGTTATTTACTGGAGAAGGAAAGGTTATTTTTTTTTATTCTGGTCAATAAAAGAAAAGAGAAAAGGGATCCTCAAACTTTATGGGGATATTTTTTTACATAAAGCATAAACAAATATGCTTCCTGAGCTTTGCTCTCCCCATCCAAGTCCTAGGAAAAAAATGCTGACCTTGTTATATTTACTGGGTGGGTGCAGAATTGTTCCATCACTACCCCGAGGGTTGAACGATGGAGCTTGTCAAAGTGAGGCCTTATCTAATGAATCATCTTATCGCAGGTGCACACCACACATATTAAAGGAGGATTGTATGAACAATGTGCCCTCTACAATAACCTTTCAATGTCTACTTTAACCCTTGTTTCAATCCCTTTTCATCAAAGGATCATTTTATGCAGCCAGCTTTAAATGGAGGCTCTCAAAAGCCTATTAAGATTTCTGGAGGGATGGGGTATTGGAATGGAAGAAAAGTTGGTTATAATGCCTATAACTCATAGTCAGATCAGCTCCATCTGTAAGGCCTGCTTCTGTATATCTCTGCTCCAGAAATGGTACATACTGTCCTCTGAAAAGATACACTTGGCTTCTAAAATGTAAATTGTAAGAACTGAATATATAAAGCCAGGCCAGATTTTCAATAGTTTTTCCTTTCGTGTCCTCCTCAGAAAACAAAAGTGAAACGTGTACATGAACTGTGTATTTAAAGAATTAGTACTGTAAAAATACCAGTGAATGAGGAGGTATAGAGTCAGTTGGGTCAAGGTACTGTTGCTTATTCCACAGATAATATAAAATCCAATAATTCCACAGGTTACAGTGAGAGAAAAAGGAAGGAGAGAAAAAGAGAATCACTCTCTATTGTTGAATAAAATTACAGTTACTATCTACCTTTTAGCTCTTTGAAGCAGCAGTTGTCTTTTTTGTTATGTGTTTATATAGTGCTTGGCATAATCAGGCCTTGATTCATGACTGGAACACCTCAGCACTACAATATTAAAAAAAGTATTTCTATACTAGCCATCTTTATAGTAATCATTATTATCTATAGCACATTTCTAAAGCTATCCACCCACATAACAGTTGTAGCCCATGTAATTAATTTGGATTTGAGAGATTGAGTTTTGGTAAGTGAATATACCTTTTCAAATGATTAATATTCACACAAAGCAGCAAAAAAGTATAGGCCTAATTTGTAAAAAGAAAACTATAATTAGCAGTAGTTTTGGAGTGACCAGCTTAAGACTGCTTATGGGGGAACCTGATTTCCTGAAAGTGATGGAACCCAGACTTTTAAAAACAAGGTCTCCATGAAGAATATTGAGCATGTCATCCAAATTCATTAGTCACATCTGAAAATGTAAGCCTGGGTGTTTGACCACCACATTTGCATATGCAGTCACTGTAACTGCAAGCCCATTTTTTTTTAATGTAGGTCTTTGATGATTATCTGTCTTAATATTTGGTGATCATTTATCTCTTGTGATATTGAAACTATAAGTCTTATCTGAACCTCTAGTCCAAATCTAGGGTAAATTAACTTTTTAACAATATATGACTTGACTTTCTATTCCTAATAGTCTGGGATTTCAAGTCTAAGCAATCCTGTGTTCAAAATGTTCAATGTGACAACGTGATAGCAAATTTGTGTTAATTCCATTTTGGAATTTAAAAATGATGATTGGGGTATGCAAATATTACTATTTGAAAAAAAAGCCAGAGTTTTCAACAACCAAGGTCCCAGTTCCTATCAGCTTTATATTACCTGATATGTTTGTTATAATATAGGCAGGGGACTGTGGTTCAAAATTTTACTTTCACAGACAGGTTGAAAAACAGTTAATGGTCTGGGAGGCATAATCATTTCCTATATTCTATTTGACTAGTGGCAGTCAACCTCTGCTAAGTTCTTTAAGTCTCCTTTATTTGATTAAAACAGATCAAGTGGTTAATATACATGGACATTACTAGTCAACTTAGTGGCTCATTGATTATATCACAGAGCAGGATATGTTAGGTTTGTTTGACAGTTTCTTAGTTTGAAGATAGCTTTTCTCTTCTATTCATGAGGGAGGACTTCTTTCATATGGCTGACTTGGAGCAACAATTAAAAGTTCAGTTTAAGCTCAGTTAACCAGTCCAATGCTCTTGAGGAAAGGAAATATAGCTCTGCAATGTCACCATCAAATTTGTATAGAGGGCAGAGTGTCCATAATTTGATCAGGGTTGCCACATTCTGCAGAACTCCTAATATACCACCTGTGCAACCAGTGACCACAGCAGCCATGTCCAGTTTGGATTCAATTTAGAAACTTCTGTGTTTTTTGTGGAAGGTCAAAACCAGGAGGCTTTATTGTTGAGTTGTAAATTAGATGTTTGTATTGAATGGTGGCTTAATGCCATGCTTTCCTCCAAGCTGCTGCACTGTTGGTATCCTTAAAGGGCTTGAGCACATGTCCACAAAAGTTTCTGAGACACCAAGCTGTAAATCTCTATGGGATGGGGAGGGTCTGGATTGTCATTCATACAGATCACCTCTCTGTATGTAGCTTTATCGTGGCGAATGTCTGGAAGAGTAATATGGGTCAACACCTATAACCACTGAATTAGTGTAGATTTCAGGGTTGCAGTGAGAGCATGCATCGCAGAATTTAACTGGACCATCCACACAATTGGTATGAGTGCTAGCAGCCCAAAGGGGCACAGTACTCAGCCACTGAGAAGACCAGTGCCATAGCAGAGGTGCGGACTCCCATGATGCGGATTCTCACAGTGGCACCTCAGCTAGTTCCAGCAAGTTTTCACATTATGTTCACTCATTCATGAGGACTGCGTTCAATGTGCTAGATACACTAAGGGAAGAAAAGCGAGAGAGTTGGGGGAGGTTAATTTTGTGAGAACACCACACCTCATCCCAAATAAGAGTACTGTTCCATAATACATTCAGCAGAGCTTACACAGGCTGTTCTTAAGTGTGGAGAAATTCATAAAATCTAACCATCTGTACTTAGAGTTTCCTCTACATCACTTCTTTAGGTAAGGTGCTAAATACGTAAGAACATTAAAACTGCCATTTACTGGTCAAACAGTAGGTCCATCTTACTCCTTTCTCACTTGCAGCCACTAGCATTTAAGAGTTAAAGTGTTCTGATTCGGAAGCTGTATCCGTAACTCACATGCTCAATAGTTAATGATGTCCCTTTCCTCCAAGAATGTGTCCAATCCCTTTTGAATCTGGCTAAACTGTCAGCTTCCACAACATCTGCTAGCAATGAGTTGCATAGTTTAATGACACGCTGTGTAAAAAGGAACTTCCTTGTGTTAGTTTTAAACTGACTACCTACTAGTTTCATTTTGTGACCCTTAGTTCTTGTAGTGAGAGAGATAGTAAATAGTAAATACCTATTTACTTTCTCTTTGCTGTTTAGTATTTGTAAACCCTTATAATGTCCCCCCTCAAACATCTTTTTTTCTAAATTGAGTAGACTTCGCATCTTTAGTCTTTCCTCATATGTTAACTCTTTCATACCACTCAGCAGACTTCTCTGTACCTTCTCTGATCTCCCAGCCTGGTTCACGCAAGCTCATGCCAGAGCTTCACCCACACAGTGAACTGTATGAGCTCATCAGCCGATTGGTGTGAGCAATAACTGGAGCCACTACTTTCACTCAACTCCAGAGCCCGGGGAGTGTGTGCAAACACTGCTCATCCCATGTTTTCTCCTGCTGCTGAGTTCAGCAGGGGAGGAAGCAGAAGGTAAGGAGTAGCGGTGACCTCAATATACCACTGCAGTACTCTAAAATACCACTGAAGTCCATGAGAGTAGAGGACCCTCAGTATCTCCCAGGGGGCCTTTGAAGAACTAGATAGAAGGGTAGTCGGATAATTGGATTCTACCTTTCTTAATGAATATATGCTATCATCAAAGATCAGATGTCTACTTGTTCAGTCACAGAATCCCTTTCTATTGGAGGAGAATAAAAGAGGTATTTTTTATTCCATTCTTGCAAGTAACAGAAACAATACAGGTTTTATGTTTTAGTGGTAGGTCTTAATCTTTTGGAAGAAAGGAATACTTATCATAGCTTTTCCACCATTGAAACTCGGTTGATGGTGATGGTTCCTACAGACACTGCCTGCAGTCCATTAATATATACCACCACATTTTGCCCTCCATGACATTTTACTATCTTCCTGACTTCATAGAAGTTGCAAGCTTTCTAAATAAGAATGCAATGGAGATCATGAAGTTTAGCCATTTGTCATAAGTTGAGGGCTTTGTAAGAGGGGGGAAAACACTCGCTTTGTCAATTTCAGTGACTGTAAAATAGGAAAGCAACTAAAGAGTAAGAATGTGGCATGTTAAAAAGTGAATATGGAAAACTTCATGACCTGTCTTGTGCTTGATTAAAAGAGACCTCAGAAAGAACAACAGGTCTTCTCTTTCCTATATCAGTATGAAAATAATGCAAATATTATGGGACTGTATAATACATATTTGAATTGTACAGTGAGTTCAAGAGCTATTGGCAGCAGAATTTAAAAATACCACCTGAACAACTCAGTCTACACTGAACAGGCACCCAACTCCCTGTTCCCTGTCCCTATGTATAAAGAATCTTGGATACATATGTTGGTTTCTCTAGAAAGTAACTCATTATAGAGCATTTCTAATGTGTAATTAGCCTGGGAGACTAAATAGAGAGAGTGGCATTGTTGATCCAATTAGATAATAGGAGTACTTTGGTTCTCATTATTCTGATGAGAGGGCACACATTTACACTTTGAGTTTCTTGATGGTAAATTGTGCTAATGAGGCCTGATGGATTCTCTGCTCCTAACAAGCCTCTCAGCAGTGAGAGTGATTACAATGGAGATAGATTTGATGGGATGCGCTCGCTTCTGTAGTGTCTCAGCTGCTGACACTCTGCGACATAATCAGGTCACAGAGCCGGTCACAGCTATCAGCGAAAGCCATAGCTCTATCCCTCATTATTAAAGTGCATTATTCAGGTCCAGGCCTTCACAATACTGCCAAGGGCCTTTTTTTTCTGGTGAAGCATCAGTTCTCCAATACAAGGGTTAATACAATAAAATACTTCATCAGCTAAAGAACTAGTAAATTAAAGAAATGAAAATAAAGCATTCCTTTTCATATTTGTTCAGGGATCATAATTTAAAAAGCCACTGAATTTGTATCACCATGTACTGAATGGTACAATGTAATATGTCAAGTGTAGTAAAAACAGACTTACAAAATAACATGTGACCCTTTTGTCAATTGGCTTGAAGAATGCTAAAGGTATCCCCCTTCTAAAAGAAAGCTTTCTCGATCCTGGCCCTTTTTATCTGTATACATAGGTGTCATTATTTTCAGAATCCTTTGTAACTTTTGTTTTCCTTGGTGCATTAACACTTACCTTCCACTTACCTGCATTTTCAAGTCTTCTTTCAGATGGCTATCTTGTCTAATTGTGGGATTTATTTAGGCATGTTTTTAGTACAAATACAGATAATATAAGCCACAATATTAAGAGTGCTAAGGCTAAATGCTGCCCTTTATACAAAGCATGCAGAAAGTTGTGTTAAAATATAATAGTTGCAGAAAGATGTATTAAAATATAACTGTCACACTGTCTTTCAATTCTGAGTACTACATGAGTGCCTATAACTCTTAGAGCATGCCCCCCACAAGAAAGTTGTGCCAGATTGATTAACCATGTAATGTTAAACCAAGCTAGTTAAGCTGATGCAAAAGGCTTTTTTCAATTTAAATTTCAATTGATTAGGAACAGGCTTAAGCTGAACTGAACTAAGTCAATCTTAAATTGAACGGGCTGTTTGGTGTTCAATTAACTCAGTTAAAAAACAGTTTATGCTAAACTGATACCATTTTTTGCGCATGGACAAGAACCTAATGACTAATACGTATGCTTTCTTGGTAAACAGTACCCTGCTTCTTCATTTTGTTTATATTTGACAAACAGTTTAATTTTATAGAACACAATATGACCAGCTAATAAGCAGGTATACAAGAAGCCGAGGCACATGCAGTTTTCAGTAGTCTTGGAGCACAGACAGAACTGACATTTTTTGCCCAATCTAGCCACAGAAAGCAGTTTATAACTGTGACCAAACACAAGTGCACGGCTGAAGACAGCTTCAAAAATGGCTGATTGGGTGAAAATCTGACCCCTCATTGCATGAGGTATCAAGTAAAGACATTTCAAAATGTAGCATCTTCTGTAATTTGTGACTGCAGAGCTCCCAGCCTGTCACTGTTTTCAGAATGGGAGCGGGGGGAAAGGGAACGGAGAGAGTTCAGTCTGGGGGGTTTTCAGCTCATCCAGAGGGTCAGGAAGGTGAATTGGAGCCCCCCCTCAGGCAACAAAGAAGGCATATACTGTATAGATAGGTAAACAACATGCAAAGAGTTGTTCCATTAGGTTTTCTTCCTCACAGCTATGCATTGAAGGGCTTTTTGTTAATTACCTCCCTTGTGAATTTGTGTGTTAAAGAAATATTTATTTATTGGGATGAATTTTGCAGAGTGTGTATAATTTTACAGTGATATGTATCCTACCTCATTTTTGCCCCAGTGGTCTCATATTCCCAAGAGCAGATTCCTCGCCTCTTAAAGATGTCACAAAATCAAGAGATGATATGAGAAGCGAGATCATAATTGCCACAAATAGAAGCTGCATAAGGTATTAATTGGTAATGAATTTACATGAAACCCTTTCCATTTATTTATGATACCCAAAAGTTCAGGGAAAGTCAGAGAAATACTGAATTTCAAGTCAAATCAATAAATACCCTTACAGAGGAAAGCAAAGTTCCATATAAAGAAAGAACTCTGAAAACAATGAATGTTAAAGTATCCCTTATTCAGAGATACCTCCAAAATGTCCTTTATTTTGTTTACAACAATTCTTACTTGTTCTACCAGAGCTAAACTTTTGAATTTATGATTTCTGGCCTGAGTCTTTCAGAAAGCTATTTTCATAAGTGTCCAATACCCATTTCCAAATCTGAATTAGGAATCCAGCTATCTTTGGCTTTCAGTGAAAGTTACATATTTAAGTTACTTTGGGAAATTAATCTGAGGGTCTTGAGTCACATAGACACTTCTGCAGATGTTATTCTTGATGTAACATCTCCTATAGTAGAAGATCTAAGAGACAAGGGCAAATGTATATACCTGGCAGTGGGGGCAGAAAGTGGTATGTCTTGTGACAGTCATTAGTTTCTTGAGCAGTTCATTCTACAGTCTTAGATTGGGTCCAAGGAAGTGTCCCATGCAGATAAGATTTACTCTTATTGTGGAGTTCTATTGTGGCAAAAGAGCTCAGTTGTAAGCCACAATTTTCAACCTGGCAGTTTCTGATTTCCTGAGCCAAGGCCAAAATAGCCACATACGTTGAAGATAAACTAAGACCTTGAATTTGTTCTGAAATTTTTTGAGCGTTGTGAGCTCTGATGATTTTGCATAGCCACTCTTGCCAAGAAGATGTTCTGCAGCATTCTATTACAGACCTTTCCTAAGTATTGTCATAACTAAAAGATCGGCAGTAATGCGTAGTTAGGCCCAGGGCCAAAACCATGAGGCCAGAACCAGGAGTCAGGACAGGGTTACAGGCATGGAGCCAATAGCAGGACCAAGTCCAGATGCCACAGACATAGTAACAGGCCAGAGTCAAGGAACCTGGAATCAAGGGGCACCTATACACATGCTGGATGTCTGTTCCAACGTGTGCTGTTCCAATGTGTGCATGTGTCAGAGAAGACTTGATTAATCTGTGTTCCAGCAGCCTCCACATCACATATATTCAGCATCCCCATGCTTTAAAATGGCAGTGGAGGTGCTTTACCTGAAGCTCATAGAACAAGCTTTAGTTAAAGTGCCCCTGACACCATTTTGAAGTGTGGGACATTGAATATATTTGACACTCCAAGAGCCACTCTAAAGCATGCCCCACACACCTTGGAGCATATGTATAGATGCCCAAAAGTCATTAATCACACCAGAGCCAGTAGCTGAGATGTCATATAAGAGTCATATTCAGGATCAAGCCAAATGTCTGAAGCTAAAAATGGATACAAGGAGTACAAAACAAGGAGCAGGGACCAGAGTCAAGACAGGGTGCTTGGATGAGAGCGGCCTATAAACTTACCTGGACACTCATATAATTTTCAAGATTGTGTTTGGAGTGGGATTAGCTTCTTGCCAGCACAGAAGGCACTGATTTGCTGCCAGAGGGATGACTTCTCCCTAGTTGGCTTCCTCACACATCACCGGGGATTCTGGTTTTTCCTGATAAAAAAAAAAATCACAAATTCTCTGCTAAAAAAATCACAAATTCTCTGCTAAAAATCCCCAAATTTGTGATTAAAATTAAAGGCCCCCCACAGTCCCCCTGTCCCTGCTAGTGTCCCTCATTCCCCACCCACAGCCTTGCTGGTGCCCCTTGCAAACCACCCACAGCCCCTGCCCCTCCAGCTGCCAGGGCTACTGACCAGACTGCAGCCCCCTGCCCCTGCTCCCCCCCACTTCAAACTCAGGCAAAGCAGCTCCCTACTGCTGCACATACTCCCAGGGGGCAGAGGGGACACACACCCCCCAGATCTGCACCCAGGGCAGGTGCAGATTGAGGCCCCAGCCAGAAGCAGAACAGGGCTGCAGGTGGCTCACCTGAGGGAGGGGGAAGGCTGGCTCCCTGCTGCCACATACACTCCCAGGGACCGGGGGTACCCGCCCAGATCTGTAGCCAGGGTAGGCACAGGCTGAAGGCTTGAGTTCCCACCCTGCTTCTGTAGCCTGGCAAGCATGACCCAGTGCTGCTGGGGACAGCAGGGCCACACAGGGATTCCTCACTGCTTCTCACCACCACGCTACCCTGACAATGTACTCCCTGCTTGTGCTGGTGCTTTAAGGTGCATAGCCCCATCCCGCTGCCCTCACTGCAGCCCTGCATATAGAAGGCCCATCACCGGGGCAGTAGGGGTACAAGAAATGGTGAGGAGGTTTTTCGTATGGCTCCTCTACTTCCTGATGCACCAGGTCACAGGGGGTAGGGGGCAGGGGCAGGGTGGCAGGGAACAGCAGTGAGAAGAGGGCCTGCTGTTCCCTGCTGCCCTGCTTCCCTCCCCTGTGACCCAGTGCAGCTGGGAACAGTGGGGCCACGTGGGGATCTCCTAGCAGCTGCTTGCCCTGCACTCCCTGGTGATGCCTCCTGAATGCATTGAGCTGCACTGAGGGAAGTGGTGGCAGGTGCAGGAGGCTCCTCACCAGGGCAGTGGGGGAGCAAGGCCATCCCCACGTGGCCCTGCTGTTCCCAGCCATGCCAGACCATGCCTGTGGGGCTGCAAAAGCCCTGTAGGAGGGAAGCAGGGTGGGAGCTCAAGCCCACAGCCTGCCCCACATACTGATCTAGGGGACATGGGTCCCCCATGAGAATGAAAGACATGGAGTGCCCAGCCAGCTGCACATGGACTACAAGCGGCACTATGGGCCCTTAAGGGAAGCCACGCATGGAGCCGCCAAGCCTGGTCAGGCCAATAGTGCCACTGGCAGTCCACCTGCTGCCAGCTGGGCACTCCTCATGATTCACCAACACCTCCACACTCCCTCAACCCCCAGCCAGATTCACCCCCAAACCAGCTCAGCCCCCAGCCAGGTCACACAAACACACACACCCCACCATAAGCCCCACTTACCTAACCTTACAGGCTCCAGAAGGAAAGTGAGCCAGAGGTAAGCCTTGGGACTCAAAGTCTCAGGCCCCACCCGTCACCCTTTCCCTCCCCCTCCTGCCCCTTTTGTAATCAGCTTGTGCAGGCTGGAACTCTGCCCGCCTGCAGAGCTCTTTGCAAAAGCGGAAAATCTGTGGTTTTCTCCATTTTTCCATGGGAAATGGAAAAGATGTATCACTGCACTTCACACACTGATAGCTTCATGATGGAATTATCACCTTGCTGTTGTCCATCCTTGAGGTAGTGAAAATGTGAATGACTAAGGTCAGGTCATTGTCCAGCATGTTAGGAAAAAGTGTCCTAACCAATTAGAGATTACAGAATCTATTACACATGGATGCAGCTCTGTAAGAGATTAACATCACTGAAGAATCCGAGAATACCACTAAACTACAAACTGCAATCTACACTACCAATCAAGCATCTTTAGTTTGAACCAAAGGAGACTATAATGTGGCTGTGAACTTTTCAGAATTATTTCTTTTCTTGCTTGGGTTCAGCTTTAAGTAGTATTCTTCATCAGTGAGTTGATTCCACCCCACCATGATCTATTTTGGTATGTTATATGTGTAGGAGATGAAGGACAGGTAGAGTTGTGCATCATCTTCATACTACATGTCCTTGAGTCCTATGACATATGACCATATCACCTAATAGTAGCCTGTACATATTGAAAAGTATTGAAGAGACAACTAATTTATTCACTGGCTGCATCCTCCAGGAAGGCTGCATGGCCTGTAGAAATCCTAGGGAACAAGTTAGAAATATTAATTATGAGTTATTAGTTTGCATCTTTGGCTATGTTTATATGGATGCTGAAATCACTAAGGATGACACATCAGGGCTAGTTCATGACCATCCCCTATGTCTTCTTGACTACAAAATCCAACTATGTTAACGGAAAAATCTTTCATCACTGAATGCTCCTCATGTAAAAGGAGAATAAAATTGCAGAGACATTTGACTGAATCATACTGTGCAAAGCCAGGGGGCACTAAGTTCTATTTATGTAACATAGCATTCATAATGGTAACCCAGCACCTTGAGAACCCAGTTCTGGACCCCACTGATTTCTGACTGGGCCACCAATACAATGATACTTCTCCAAAAGGAAGGGATTATGGGCTTTTGCCACAGAGCCAGGGAATTCCTCTATATTAATATGTATCTACCAAGAGTTACATAGAAAATTCAAGCAGAAAAAAATTCTAGTCATCACCATAGCCGTATGTTTTGAAGATCATTGGATCAGAACCTGAAAGGGCATGGAAGAGGGACATGTCATGTCCTTGACAGAGTAACATAAATAGTTGTTGTTATCAACAGAGTTTTGTGTGCATGTGTATGCAAATGAAACAGATATCAAAAAGAAAATTTAATTTTAAAATAACTTGGCTAATGTTTTCAAACATATGCAGGTTTTAAAGGGCTTTCTCATTTAAACTTGCTTTTATGCATGAATTAAGTAACTATTACCTCTGGGATAAGCATCTCTTACAAATGATGAATGAATTATTATCAGTAATGGCAAGGATCAGTCTTTTTGTTTAAACGCAACAAAGAAAGCATTAAAGAAAATAACAACGTCCCTTAAGCTATTTCTTCTTTTTATCATACGGTCCCCATCCTCTATTTTTCTATGCCTCATGATGAAGATTCAGTGCAGAGTTTTGCTTAGTCACTCCTCCTACCTAAGAAACAATTCATATATTCTTCCAATTCAGAACCCCTCAGGAGATAATTTAATATCAAGATGCAGTGCACTGAATATCTAAATAAACATTCATTCTACTGTTTGATGCATCAAATTCTATGACATAGCTAACTCTCAAAATAAATTATTTGTTTTAGAGGTTGGATATGTCATATTAGCACCCAACCAGTGGATAAGAAAAGAGAAATAGATCAGAGAGTGATTAGGATATCAGGGAGATAGTTTAGAGAGAGATGAGGGGTACAGGTTATAACGTTAAAAAAAAGCTAGCTTGCAGGAAAGAAATAATACAAATAGGTCATTGCAACCCAAATGAAAAAAAGTTTATTTTAAGTTGATCTGATTCTTATAGGATATATGTGCTAAGCAATGGTATGACATGTTTGATAGGAAGAATAGAGAGGAAGACCCAAAGTGAAGAGAGAAGGGTGATAACAACTGCACATAATATTTAAGTATGAGTACCAGGATGTAGCACCCATTTGGCCCATAGTGTCAGCACTGTCACACACATCCTATCAAATTAAATCTCTTCTTCATTTCATTCTAAATTTCTCTTATTTTGTTCCTCTCTATAGTTTTAATACTTATCTTTAACTTCATTTGATCTTTTCTGCCTGTTTTTTTTAAGTTCCTTCTTTAAATTGCAGAGTAAAATGGTGAGCTAACTGAAATTTCATAGATTTCATAGACATTAGGGCTGGAAGAGACCTCGGAAGATCATCGAGTCCTGCCCCCTGCTGGAGGGGCAGGAAGTCAGCTGGGGTCATAGGATCCCAGCAAAATAAGCATCCAAATTTCTCTTGAAGGCATTCAATTCAGGCCATTCCAGGCCTTGGGAGCTTGGACAGTGAAGAAATTCTTCCTTATGTCCCAGCCTGAAATCGTCTTGCAGGAGTTTATAACTGTTGGACCTTGTCATCCCTTGGGGCGCTCTGGTGAACATTCATTCCCCCAGATCCTGGTGAGCACCCCTGATAAACTCATAGGTAGCCATCAAATCACCCCGAACCTGCGCTTTTCCAGACTAAAGAAATAATGATGAATGGATACCCAGCATCATGATGAAATATATTTCAGTGACAGTCCAAATCTCTTTTTCCTGCACCACTTCCCCTCTCTAGCATTCTCTTCCCCAAGCTTTAGCATCACACATGCATATATGCACACTTACATTGAACCCCCTATCTAGATTTCAGAAACCAAGATCATGGTACCATTCCACTCATCAGGACACAAAGGCAAATGAAGGACAAAACTGGGAGAAATTTGAAACAGCAGGCCACTACTTTACGTTAACAATTGTTGGGATGCTATACATGCATCCAGCTCGCGTGCCAAGCTTCCACCTGGGTACAATGCAGGCTCCCAGCTGATAACTAGTATCTCAGGGTAGACTATCATCAGGCTACAGAAAAACTCAGATAATGTATCAGCCTTCCTCACTTCCCCTCCCTCAAAGAAGTTAGAGGGTGCCAAAGGGAATGTCAGCCTGTGAAAGTTTCAGGCATCCCCTTTTCTTTACAGGCACATCAGCAAAAAATCCAGGCTCTCATTTGCTTCTGGGAACTTTATTTACACCACATGCCAGCCACAAATTGAGCATTAAATGTTTCCTCATCATCCCTCAATATTAGTTTTCAGTACCTCAGTTTGCCTCTGCAATCCTGCACGGCAAGGCAAAAATATACTGAAATGACATCAAGTAGACTAACTATAAGTGCTGAATTATTTACAGGTTAAAAAAGCAGGTACATGTTTAAATAAAGATTTGCTTGTTCCCAGGGATAGATCTAAATATTAATAAGTGGACATGTATGAGGATCTAGATGATGAAAAAGCTTGATGCATTATTTCTTTGCTGCTGGCAATCACCACATGGTTTGGTACAATTGGCTTCTTCTACACAAGGGGACAAAAATTGCAATTCTTATCTGGTCAAGAAAACCATGCTTTATCAGCTGAGCATTAAGAGGAAGATAGCAAAGGTTATGCCCACAGCATGACTCGCCCTGTACTTCTTTAGTCCCTAATTTTTTTTAACACAAATTCTCAGCACCTTCCGAAACTTTGGCCGAGGCAGTCTTCAGTAGTTGAAAGTTCATCTTTTGGCAGATAAACCTAGTAATCTACAGATTGTAGTTCTACATGCACCAGTACTTGAGGTATTTATATTCTCAGGTGATTATTATTGTTATTTATGCTGGACTTAATGCACATGTAAAGCCAGATGTAATATATTTTTGGATAGTTTATCTAGCTGCTCAGCAGTGCATTTTCACACACAAATACATAGCCACTCAAATATATTTTTCACTTTTGCATTTATCTATAAGGACACATATACATATATTTATATGTGTATATGGGTGTGGATCTAAATATATGTGTGAACAGATATGTGTAGGGGACAGGTACTCATAAATAGACTCAAACAGAGAGATCAAGCTATGAACAGAGATGTTAAAAACCTCATAAACAAAAAACACATTTTGTGGACATTATTTCAAGGAAGGCGTTTAGCTAAATCTCTTGCCAAGTCAAATATCTTAAAATATATCCTACATGCACCTCCTCCTATACACATACATCTCTTGCATCTGCATGCATATCTGCCCCCAGTTTCTCATCTCCAGATGGAAGACAACAACAAATCAGTAGAACAATTGGTGTAGAGAGAAGAAATTTCTGCAAATTGCAGTCACCAAGGCAAAATCCCCATGAAAAGTGTCAGTGAATTGTTAAAGTTCATGTAAAGTGGACAGGATTCTATTCAGCGCTGGTGAGGCCACATCTGGAAAACTGTTGAGTTTTGGGACCCCACTACAGAAAGGATGCGGACAAATTGGAGCAAGTCCAATGGAGGACAAAAAAACGGTGAAGGGGTCTGGGGCACATTACTTATGACAAGAGGCTGAGGGGACTGGGTTTATTTAGTCTAGAGAAGAGAAGACTGAGAAGAGATTTAATAGCTGCCTTCAGCTACCTGAAGAGTGGTTCCAGAGAGGATGGCTTTAGATTGTTCTCGGTTGTGGCAGATGACAGAACAAGGAGCAATGGTCTCAAGTTGCAGCGAGGGAAATTTAGGTTAAATATTTGGAAAAACTCTCTCACTAGGAGGGCAATAAAACACTGAACAGGTTACCCAGAGACGACATGGTATCTCCATCCTTGGAGTTTTTCAAAACCAGGCTAGACAAAGCCTTGGCTGTGATTATATAGCTGAGGATGGTCCTGCTTTGGGCAGGGTGTTGGACTAGATGACCTTGCGAGGTCCCTTTCTATGACTTACTTTTGTGGTTTCTTCTGGTGGATTTACACAGAGTAAAATACACAATGCCATTTATCAGAGCTACAATGATGAAGGCATCTTTGTCAAGTTTTGAAACTGTGTCATATGAAGTCTAATGGCATAAAGCTGAAAATCTTCAGAAAATACAATTTTTAACTAATTTCTGGGTCAAACTTTCACCAAAAAAGCACAATATTTTCAAGAAAATGTTAGCTTACTTAAACTGCTATGCCAGAAAGGTTACTAGCCGCAAAAATTACATTTGCTTATTTGAACTTTCTTATATGCAGTAGTGAACAGCAGAAGTTGTACTTGCTAGAAACGTCTCTCAATCCTATAGTGTATCCAATATTTTAAAAATAAAATCACATGAGCAAAAGTACTACAACAATAGCCTTTTTCCTGAATGCAGATAAAAATATTTATGTGAAGTATTACTGAGTCAAGTTCAAATTCTCATAACCAAATATATCAATGGAAAGAGTAGCTGGTAAATAGCATTTACTGAAGCAAGTTGAATCCACGGCTCCCTCCTGCCTTTTATTTCTCCTTAAAAATCATATGCAGTAAAAAAAAACTAACAACAACAAAAAAGAGCAAGCATGAATGATGCATTCTTGATTCACTAAATCACTATGGTCTTTGGCAACAGCACAAATGTAAAAATGTTTAAATCGGCTTTACAGTACCCAACAAATGATGCAAAAGGAGCCCTCAAAGAACACACAGTGAGGAGAGATAAATGAGTATCGTGTCAAGAAGGTAATTTCTCATCCAGTTGGTACAGAACATGAAAATTTGACTTCCAGGAGATGGTTAGGGATTCTTTCTAATAAATCTTCACTTTACAGTCTTTTCTAGTTTTTTTAAACTTAGTTTTTAAGAGCTGTTTAAAGTACTCCCTTCCCAGTGAAATGCGTCAAGATATTACTCGCCAAGTTGAAATTGTTTAACCAAAGCATAACTGTATCCATGTGTTGGTATATCCTAGATACAGAGGGTCAAACACATTTTTGTTCTGCGCTGAACAAAAGTTGCATCCTATAAGCCTTTTCTGAAATTTGGAAAAGATCATTTGTTTTGTTTTAAAGGTCACCTGCAAAGGAAAAAAAATTCTTGTGCTTCTTTCTTATGCATAGAAAAAATCGTAACTTTTAAGATACCTGTTTCTTAGAAGTTACAAATTTAGATCTAGAATACAGTTTTCCAAACCACCTCACTGACTTGGCAGCCTAAGTTTATTTGAAATGACTTGCGCACTCAATACCCTAAAATCTGTTGGGCTCTTAGCGTGGTAAGTGCCAAAGTTATTTTCAATGTGCTTTTGAAAATGTGACTGGTAGGTTCCTAAATTGCTTATGGTGTGTAGGTTACTGCACTTACAGGGCCTGAAATATAGCATGGAGATATTCCAGCTAGATATCAGATGCCATCTAGTTGTGGCAGCATGGAGCTCAGTGTGGCCTAATTTGCCTTATTTCTGTGACTGCAGTATAGATATATGATAGCTTATTTAAAAAATTGTATTATGGTTTCCTCTATTTTTTCCTGGAAGACTGCATGGATGAATGACTAAAAATTAGCATCCCAAATAGTAGGAAAATGAAAGCTATGTTACCAATCTTACTACTTCGAATTCTTTGGATTTAGTTTAGTTTTGTTAGCTCTTTGCTAAGCCAAACACCTAGATCAGCCAGTGGAGTGGACATTCTGGCTAAATACGGATATTCAGAAAGCCAGAGGCAGAATCAATGAAAGTTTCAGGGTTTTCTGTAAGCAGTGTAGTTTAGATCAGTAGTGAACAGAACACACATTCGTCCCTTGGTCGGCAGGGGCAGGGTGCAAATCTTAGACCAGTTCCACCATTTTGAAACCAATCTATGTGTGCCAAACTTCTGTTCTGTTACAGGTATCAACCCCTTTTGTATGCCAAAGTTCTGTTCTGTTATGGGTATAGACCAGTTTCCGGTCACTTATACCAGTAAAAGTGTAATATCTATATCTGGCCTCTATCTGCTTAAGATTCAACACCTCTGACCTTGCAGTTAAGGGCTGAGAAAGCATTTCAACCCTGTTATGTGATCTTGGAAGAATTCAAGGTTTTACATTGCCAATATTTCTCAGGTTAAATTTTGGAGCTTTCTTTATCAATTATAAAGAAACAAGGCAAATGCCCCTTTTCTTTTATCCATCACTCTTTACATTCCTGGGCACATATACAATCTCTTAGTTTGTAAAAGACGAAAAGAAAAATACCAATGTCTGATGATACAGCCTAGTTTCACTGTGTTTCTAGCACAGCTCAAACCAACAAATACTAGAAATGTCACAAGGGATCCTAATTGCCTTAAATGTTTGTGCTAATAAATACACCAAGGAGGTTATGTTCAAACAAGCTTTGGATGCTTATCTAAAACCAAACTTCCTAGCATCCTTTTTATGCTCAGGCACACAAGTATTACCAGCATTACTAAATGCTTTTATTCAATTTCTTTTCATTTATATCAGAAGGAGCAGTACCCACTATGAATTAGTAACACATTCTCTACTGTTAATGAAATTCTAGTATATCCAATAGGATTCCACTTGTTTTATAACAGCGGAGATTCCAGATCTTGCTAGGTCTTAATCTGATTTTATTCAATATTACAGTATTAATATCCTGTAAAAAAAACAGAAACAAATCCCTAAAACAAATGATTTAGCTTTTATGCTAAGACACAAAGCTTAATCCAGTGCCTTTGAAAATCAGTGGCAAACCTCATGTTGGCTTCACTGGACATTCAGTATTATGGTATCACTACAACAACAGTGGCTAAGGTTTTCTTAGGCAGGACCTAAGGGAGGCACCTAGTTTCCATTGACTGTCAAAAATGTTGTGTGGCTGCTTGCACTTTGTGCCTTTGAAAATCTCTACTTGGTGACTATATCCTGTCATTAATTAACTCCCTTAATAGGCTTTTTCTCCATCTCTAACTGTGATCCACTGAACTTGCCTACCACGACAATATAGTCTGTTCTTAAGTGTCTGATGTAGTCAAGATCATACCTGCAGACATGGTTACAAAAGATAAGAAGTTGCAATAGTTTGGTTACCATACCTATCTCATGAGGCCCAGAACAGAATCTGAAACTTCATAAAAAGGTATTGTAACTTTATATTTTGTCTGATGAACATCTGAAGAAAGGGAGGAAAGGAATGAAGAAAGCCCATGTGATTTGAAAGGATGCACCTAGCTCTCTACCTGAATCTGTATTTTTTTTAAATGCCACAATGTTCATGAATGAGGGTGCAGATTATTCACCTGTGAAAGGGGAGAGCATTTTTATAGGATAAACTCATCAGCATAATTCTAATGAGTTATGGTCTTTGTTGTGAGAAATAAGAAATCCTGTGGTCTCACCCTAAAGAACATTAAAAAAGCATTACTGGCAGGAAATTGAAAAAGTAATATATGTTTGAATGAATATGACAACTTTTTCTGATAGAGCAGATAGATAAATGTAGCATACAAGTTTCAAAATACATTTAATTTTGCCACTACAATGGATATTCTCTTCATAAAATATATATGAATCAGCTTTGAATCATAAAACTTGACTGTGATAAACAAATGCATATTTGATAACTTTCTTCTTTCCCCCTGTTTTAGATATCTGTTTCTTTTCCAGGGTTCTTTGTTGTTTATATTTCTTTAAACTTTCCTTTCTGATAAGAGTATCTCATCTGGTAACTTTATGCAGGTTGAAGTTGAATGAAATTCACTTTTAATCTGAGAAATGGGTTTCGATTCAGGGCTATCATAAATGCGCAATGATGCCTAACTGCCAGTAAATTCAATGGCAAGATGTTTGGTCATTATCTTCTAAGATCACCTCATGTATGAGAAACAAGTAGAATTTAACTTTATATGAATAAGGAAAAGCAGACAGTCTCCCCAAATTCCTCATACATCAGCTGAAGCTAAATCCTAACATTTCAAACAAAAAACTTATAAAAGTTCCAGGATCTCTAGGCATAAATTACTGCCATTTTATTTTCAAGGGGGAAAGCAGTGCATTATTGGTTGAACAATGTTGGGACTGGTCAGTGTAATTATGGGATAGATGAATGAGATGGAAGGCCTACAGCTTGGTCACAGTATAGTATAGTATATCAATCTAATTTATACTGCCTTTAAGCAGTCAGATTCCAGTCTTCGCTGTCTGAAAACAGTGGGCCTCATTCTGAAAATGGCCTCTAATTTTGATGTCACTGCATTACACCCAAAAATAATTAATGGCACTTTCAGTTCCCAGCCTTTAAACTTCCAGCAGTGTCATTCTCTGGTACATTCACCTAGTTGGATGTCTCAGTCTTCATAGAGATTAGGATGTCTCAGGAATCCAGCGCAAGGGATTTTTAAATATCAGGGCCAATATCCATCTGACTCAAACTTGTTTCCTTTTCTAAAAATAATAAAAAAGCATGTGCTAAAATTTTAGCTTTGAAATCATAAATAACTGAGAAAGGTATAATGTTATAAAGTATTACATCTACATTAAAAATAATTGATTTATAAGGCCAAAGCATGTAAAATTGGAGATCTTCCATTAAATAAAAAATGTTAGCTCTAGCTGAGGAAAAAATTGATGATACATTTTGAAAGCCTTGATCTTAAAAGGTGAAAGGTTAACTCATCAGGCAAAATGGTCAAGCAGGGATCCTGCAGTAAAAGACGCAAATTATTAGCTTTACAATTTAAATACAAAATGCAAATGAAGGGCTAGGTCTAAACCCAAGCAAGGGACTGTGTTATTGCACTGTGCCAGGACCAACCTAAAAGGGATATTGTGGCTTTGGGAGATTTCTTACTTCTGCTCCAAGGAGATGAGAGTACTATAACCAGTCTATACCCAATGCATTTATGTTACGCCCACCCACAATGTAATTCCATTGAACTCAATTGATTCGCTCCTGATTTTTATCAGTAGAAGCCAAATCAGAAACAGGCCTTTTGATTTCATGGGCCTTATGGAGCCAAAAACAGTTGCGTGTCCAGTAAAACTGGTCATTGTATCAGTGAACTGATGAGCTTGTCATCTGCCTTGAGAAAAGGAATTTCCCCCATTTGCTTGATGCTGTTGAGCAGTATAATCATGGCCCTGCTAGTAAAACCCAATGGCTCTTGTAAGCAATATTAGGATTATATCTCCTTAGCTTGCCTCTTATTGTTAACACCTGAGGCAGGAGTTATAGCGTAACACAACAATTTTCTTCTTTTGAATTGTGAAAACAAAACAGTTGCGCATGTCAGAGCCACATGTTTTGTATTCTAAGAATTTACTAGTGAAGGAATAAAAAGAGGGCTTGTCCTGAAAGAAGCAATTATTATTACATAAAGATAAATTTTACTGATCTATTTTTTACTTTGTATTCTAGTGACAGTTATAGGGTTCTTTAAAAAAAAAATTCCAGTTTCTCCTTCAGAACTTATTGGTCTTGTTTCTGTGTCTTTAAATGTGCAAAAAGCATCAAAGAGCTTTCATCTCTTAATGCATCTTACCATGCACTGTTTTTTGAACAGGCAGAAATATTGATGGCTTTCCAAGAGTTTTTAATACATGCTGCTATATCTTAGAAATGAGCAGACAGCATGACTTGTATAGTCAGAAACCGACTCTTCACCACAACTGTAATGGTCTTTACCTGAATTGTGTTGTCATCATTTGCACTTGACTTATCTTCCTGCCCTATAACTCATACACACACACAAAGAGGTACTCCCCACTTTCGAGCCACAACTTTGCAGCAGATTCTGTATTGAGGTCTGATATTACTGGGACTTTGGGACTTTTCCAGCATATTCTACAAAATATGCATTAGTCCAGTGTACAAGTATATTTGGTAGGCACATGGAGTGCATTTTCAGATGCATTCACCTGCTTTTGGCTTGCTTGTGTTCACTTAAATCCATATTCTGTCACTTTTGCTCTTGCTGATTAGCATTGCACTGTGTTGATTTCAGTGGGAGCGCTCAAGCCAATCTATTACACTGCCAAAGGGAAACAGGAAGAATCTGGCTCTCATTGGCAAATTTTTAATTTTTCAGTTAAATATGTGTAGTCCCCCAGTCACCAGTACCACAGACTCTACCAACCCTACACTAAGTATCTTACTGGGCAGGAAGTCTCATTACTTGCTTGGTATCATTTGCACCAGAAGGTGCTACACAACAGGAGTAAGACTGACTTGAAACTAAGCAAGTGTAAATTAATAATGTTCAGTTATACATATATTACTCAGTGCGTTAAGGGATATATAAAAATGCTACAGAAGTTCCACCTTGAAAAGATAATAGATGGGCTGCAATTGTGATGTCACCTCTACTTATTTGTTTCATTGGTGCATTACAACTTACGTATAGCAAGATCATGGAACCTGGAAGGGGAGCCAAAGGAACTACTTGTAGGTATAAATGTTCTGAAATAGTTCCCTTGGAAAATAGTTTTAATAATGATACACTAGCATTATGTTCCTGCCCACCAGGTAGGAGTCTCCTGTATCAGGAACATCTGTTGTCAGTACTGCTCCCATAACAACACTATAGATCATATTTCAAATGTATAAAAAAATATGATGTATAATTATTGTATCTTTTTTTTATTCAGACCAGTGGTGTTTTACATGTAATGAACATGAAATAGCATCTTTTCTGCTCTCGCTTTAAGACTCTACAACCCAAATCATTTTTACAAAATTTGCAGTGGTTGATATAACATACTAAACAGAGGCCCCTGGTTGCTGTCTGTCACAAAATATGCTTCCAGCCTGGTTTGCTGCACTATGAAGTTTGTTAGCAAATGAGTAAAGATTCTTGGGGTTACCGTACCACCTCAGAACTCAAATCACGGGCAATGTCCCTGTGGTATTAGGCACTGTACAAGCATGGACAAAGGGGCTCATGCCCCAAAGACCTTACCTAAATCTAAGTCTAAGGCAACAATATGGCTGGATACAGACAACAGGGGAGTATAAGGAAAAGTTGTGAATTTCCTTTGTGACCACTCCACACAGTTGAATAAGAGGATGCAAGGTGGCACATCCTTCCTGCCAGCTCCATTCTGGGTCACAGCATAGAACGGAGAAGAATTCTTGATGGAGCTGCAACTCCTCCAAAGTGGGCAGATGGGCAAGCAGGGCTGGCGCATTGGCAGTCTCTCTGTTTCTGTAGGTTCACAGGCCTGCAGAGCTGAGCCAACATGGAGGGAGCAGTATCTGCTGCTGGTATAGAAATAAGCCTGTTTAAACTGATACTAAAGTAATTAAAGGAAAAATCCTCTAATACCAGTCTGTGCCAGGAATGGATTCAACAAGGTGGAAACCAGAGAGAAAACTGTCTTAGAATCCCAGGTTCCCGCAGAACTATATAGCACCCCTCCCTCAGGAGAGAATGGGAATTTAAAATTAAGCAGCCAGTAATTCCAGTAGTCGTGCTATGTGATTACTTACATACTAACATGCAAAATTAGTGTTATTTTAGTAACGTAAAAAACATGCAATGTTTTATTGATTTAACTATAATTATTTTGGTATGAGCCGTGTGTGTGTGTATACACATATATATATACACACACGTACACACACACACATATATACATGCATACATACACATATATGCATATATATATATATATACACACACATATATACATACACTAGACCTGTGTGCATGTGTGTGTGAGACTAGATAGACAGACAGATACAATTCTATACCAATAGTCCTGATGGAGTCTACCTCATTATAACACATCACAGGCAAACATAAATGGAAACATATTGTAATCAGTGGGTACTGAATCTTAGATCTTCAGCACCAAAACCGCAGATGCACAGCTCTTGAGCTAAACTATTAGTGCATCATAGAAGAGTAGTGAATTATTATAGTTGCTGAGGCTGGTCATTCATGGTTGACTTGATCACAAGTTAAGCCCAGTGTATTACATAATGTAAGACTATAACAGTGATTTCTCCCAAGTGGTGATCAACTCAGAATTTTTATTTAGCCTGTTAAGATATGAGCAAAGTCTTCTCTTCCCATCTACCTGTCAACTCATGTGCACTGAATTAATGATGCATTTGATGACATGAGATAGAAGATACTTTAGCCATTGCACTTTCAGTGTGCAAGGCATATACTGTTGCTATTAAAACTCAAGAAAGAACTAGCTGAGGGGAGTTTCAATGAGATAGTCACCTTGTATATATAAATGCTTTACACTTGTGTAATATTATAGTGGGCTGCCTGGCACTGCCAAGCTCAAATCAGTCCTTCAACTAACTCCCTAAATCTGGTTCTGGTGACAGGCTTTCTCTGGGCTCCCCAACACAGGTGATAATGCCCTGGGTTCTTCTGCACATCAGAGCTCCATTGAAAATATAAACAATCCAATACAAGCTTCATCCCCTGGGTTAATCTGCACCACAGAGCACATCAGAAAATATGAATGGTCCACAGTGAACCCCCACAAGCAGGGTTTAGTTCTCACCCTGTACTCTCCCTTCTTTCTTGGAAAGACCTGCCCCTCCACCCTAATTCCTTCTCCAGATCCTTTCTCTTGCTTCCTCTTCCTGTTCCTTCTTATTTCTGGGTCAGCCAGTCAACTTTCCATCATTTATTGATTGACTGAGCCAGCTGTGGCCCTTTAAATGGGCGACCTGTTACCAACTGGCTAATTTATCCCAGCTGCAAGCCTGCAGCCTGTTACAAATACCTTTCATTGAAGCCTCTCAAAGAACTTCATAAGAGTTACGTAAGGTTCACACCCCTCCAGTCAAGTAGGCAAGTACTATTATCACCTGTTTACAGGTAGGCACTTCAAAGCACAGAGGTTGAATGACGTGCCCATGGCTAAACAGAAAATACGCAGCAGACCACGGTGTAGACCCCAAGCACTAGGTATTAAATGAGACTGATCCAAGGATTTACTGATAGGCCACAGATTCCTTCAACTTGAATTGATTGATTCATGTCTGACCAAGGTTTTCTGTGCTGAATATTATTGTCATCTGTAGGTTGGTAGTGTTCTTGGCCCAGTTCCTAGCAGATATGTTCCCACAAAGAAAATGCTCTTTGGGCATGTCTCAAGTGCAGTTAATGCAGTGCAATGACTTGTGGTGCATACTGTTTATTGCTCCTGGGTGCTGTGTTTACACATGCACCCAAGACTGCAGCACATTGAGCTGGGGTGGAGCAGCCCAAGCTGGCAGAGTCCTGGGAGTCAGCCTGGAGCTGCTCTGTCACTACTGAACATGCTGTGGAGGGGCTGGCTGGAGCATGAGGGTGCTTCAGTGCAGGGTAGGATGGCCATTTGTCTTGTTTTATAGGAGGACAGCCCGGTTTTCTGCTAATCTGTCCTCTGTCCTGTTGATATGAAACCAGGCTCCTTTAGGTCCTCTGTTTTCCTCTGCAGACTTCCACCAGTCTGACATAAAGGCGTCTGGTTTATATCAACAGGACAAAGGACAGAGTAGCAGGAAATCAAGCTGTCCTCCATAAAAGTGGATGAATGGCCACCCCAGTGCAGGGCTAGCCAGCAGACAGCCCCCCCACACTGAAGTACCCTCGTGACCCAGCCAGCCCCGTTAACATCTACACGTGTGTTGCTGCACACTAAACAACTCCACAACAGGATAATACTTTTATTTACAAGTACTAAACTACAGTGGAGTTAATTAGTTTACTGCAGCCTAATAGGGCCATACATTTAGATGCGGAAAATTTATTGAGGAGCTAATTAGGCAGTTCTGCAGTAAAGGTCTCATGTAGACATGCCCTCTGAGTACTAATTGGCACCCTCATTGGCAGTCTTAGTAGAGAGGTCAAAACTAATACATATTTGGATACCCTCAGACCCAGAAGGTGAAGTGGGGGGAGGCATTTTTTTCTATATCAGTCTTGAGATTCTTCTCCAAAGCATTAAATTTATCAATAAAGGAAAAGAAATGAAATACACTAAACATGAACACTCCTTTTCTCCAGTTTCAACAAGTATTCACAGACCAGTCAAACTGTTGGTGGAGAAACTTCTGCAAGAATAATATCAAAAGCCAAGGCAGTGACACTCCTGACCCGCATGCTTAGCTAAGGCAATGCAAAAACAAACCCTTAATCTTCTTCAACCCCCTCAAGGCCCACTGAAAATAATGTGACAAGCTGGAGGAAGCAACCAGAGACAGCAAAAAATAAGCAGCCTCAAAAATGTCCCCACCCCACACACAAGGAGACCAATAACTAAACAAGTGTAATTAAAAAGGTAGGGTCACAATTGAAATAGAAAGCACCAAAACAAGTCGGGAACAGTGGGCTGCCTGTTGAAAACAGTCTGTTCATCTCAGCTGAGTAAACATCTCCCTACCGGATCTTATGTAAAAATTCCAGGAATAAAGAACAAACTGCTAACCAGAGGCATAATAGGCAGCTCTGCGCCCTGGGCAGCTGCAATTTTTTTACCCGCTACCCAGAATTTCACTGCCTCCCCAGACTCACCCCAAGTCCCCCAGTTATGCAACTGCCACTAGCCATTCCCTTCCTCTTCAGTCTAACCTCCAGGGTTTGCCCCTTAGCTTTGTTCTATAATATGATCTGTTTGGTAGCACTTAAATTTACTTCTACTACATCAAGTTCAAGGAGTTTTAGGGATTCCAAAGTCCCCACAATAATAGTAGTAAATATTCATGATATGGTTGCAGTAGCATAACTAGGGGTGAGCGAGCAGGGCAACAGACTCAGACACAAATTTAAAGGGAGCATCAGAATCACAGCCCACCAGGGAAACTGTGCCACAGCAGGAGCAAGGAGCAGAGCAGGTAGACCACATCATGGCAGCAGGGGACTTTGAGCTCCAAAGGTAGGTAAGACTAACTCTTTCCCTGCTTCTCCTGCTCTGGCATGTGTCCCCCCTCTCTCACTCCCATCCATCCCTCTGGTTTTCCAGCAGAGTTTTGCCCAAGGCACAAAACTTGCTGGTTACAAATCTGTATAGTTGTATCCAAAAGCCCTAGTCAGGGTTGAATCCCATTACGCTGGGTACTGTAAGCCCTGTCCTTAAGGGCTTAAAATTACAATGAAGACTTAGCATAGCTTTGTTAATAATACATCGTGTTTTTCCTTTGAGAATATAGGATTAACTTTCTTCACCATGGTTATATCAAGCTTGTTGGTGTTGACTACTTAAATCCCAGTGTAGAGATCCCTTGGCTCTTAGATGCTTCAAAATGTTTGATATTTTTCAGGCAGTAACTTTCGTATGCACCTGTGAAAAGGCTGACCTCAGTGAAAAGGATGTACTCAACTGAATAATGTCAGTGTGAGAGACAGAGAGAGAGAGAGAGAGAGAGAGAATCAGGCCTTTGGTAAGATTCTTTTTGACCAGTTCAAAACCTAATAATGAAAGTGGGTTAAATGAGCTGAATATAATGTTACTGAGAATACATTAACGGAAAGCCTAGTGAACTTCTGATTTTTAGTTTTTTATTATTTCTTTAGATTTTTACAGTGTAAAACCCCAAATTGTGTTATTAGAGATATCTTATGAGAAAATGAGAAGAGACTTTCTCTGACTACAGACATGTCCCTTTTAATAGAGCATAACTATAACTGCTTGAGAAAAATTTCAACATATAATTCCTGCAGCAGTGAAAAATGAAATCCTGTATAGTGTAGTATAATAGCACAAACATTACTTTCTAAAAAAACATTACTGCAAAAGTAGTAAGGTGGAATGTCAAACTCAATGTTCCATTATGGTACTTACAATGAGATATATGAACAATACTTAACCTTGAAAATCACAATTCATTACATGAAATGGCAACCCAGAGATGCAGTTACAGAAATTCCTTGCTCTGGTTTCATTATTTGATGCCCTGTTCTCTGGAAGAGCATTTTGTTGAGCCTTGTTTTCAAGTCCTTATTGGTAAATATAATGTCAGGCGCTGCAGAAAATTCAGACCTTTTGCATATGCTATTGTTAAATTTGATCAGGCTGCCATACCTTCTATACCCTGTCTCTTAATGTTTAAAGAAATCTAGATTAGTATAACCTACGTATTGAGGAGCTAGAAGTAGAATACATTGAAGTAGCTCTCATCGACTTGAACTTCTCTCATACCCTCCCACTCTTCCATATACAGGCTCCATATTAACATTGGTAGAACATATATAACTATGACTTGTCAGAATCTGACTGAGCCTAAAAGTCATGTGCAAAGTTGGCATCATGCTCCATTCTTACTTCCTCATTTTCTTCTTGGAAATAAAGTTATAGGGCATTGTCTATCTAAGAAAAAACTATTGATGCAAGCAGCTTCTCATGGCAATGCTGCAGTGCACTATACTCAAAATAAATAGTGTGCCATATATCATACAAGAAGCAGTGTTTTTGTACTTGTTTTATTTTGCTTTTTTGTGATTTTTTTTTTTATTGAACTAACTGTATAGTTGAGAGAGTAATGTGACAAGCGTTCAAGCACACACTGCCCCAACTCAGACCTCAGATTTGCTCTACTGTTTCCTTTTGTACTTTTGTTTCACTTTTGCCTTACATATTATGAGGTCTAATTCAAACTCAAAGATTTCAAAGAATCAAACAGACACAGACCTGCTGACTAATGAGAGGTGCTATAAGTCCCTCACTCTTACCATCGGTATCCTAAAAATCACTGTGGGTGCTTCTACATGTACACATTTACTGCACAGTAATTTAGGTTACTGCACAGTAACCAAAAATTACTGCACAGTAAGGGCACGCATCTTTATGTGCACACCCTTACTGCACAGTAAATGTGGCAACTTAAGCTGATTTGGGCATAAATTTGATACCTGCATCATGTAGGTATCAAAATTTATGATACCTGCATCAAATTAATGCCTGATTAGTTACTGCTCAATAATGCACATGTAGGCACCCTATGCGCAAAAACAGTGTGTGTGTGGACTGACTTAGGACTAACTTTAGTTCCAAGTCAGTCCACACACAGCAATACTGTACTTTAACAGCTGCACGCATAGACACCAGCCCAAAAACCACTTACAGCACAGTAACTTCCTGCACAGTAAATGCACATGTAGACATGCCCTGTGAGAACAAATATTCAGTAACTTACAATGCCTGGTACATTCCACTTTTCATTTTACTGGTTCTTTTCTTAATAGCTTACTGATATGCCACTCAGGATAAGCTATCACTTTAGCTTGTATAATAGGATGCTCATGACCCTCTGACTTCACTTATTGTCTGGATTTCCATTTACAAGCCAAGGAGCTCTAAGAAAGAAAATGCATTAGATAATACTTTAACCTCCAATCCATTGTAAATTAAAGAAAGTTTAAAAACCTTCTAGTGGCTCATAGAAGAAATCACTGCTGCAGCGCTTACAGCTTCAAGGAGCACATGGTTGTGATTACCAACACAATACATTGCCAAAGCATATTATAGGCACAGAACTGTTTAAAAATTAGTAAGGGAGCTACCATATATTTTCACATACAACATGCACCTTTTTCCAAAAAAATGACTGGAAATTTTAGTGCATGTTATATGCAAGAAATATGGTAAGAGCAGTTTCTGCTGCTTACCAGGCAAAAGCAAAAGGAGAGTCTGCACATGATCTACAGGGAGCAAAACAATGAGCACGTTAATCTCCCTAGATGCTGCTGCTTATTACAAGCAGAAAAAAAGTCTTCATTCTGCCTTTCAAAAGGCCTATCTTATGTCAGGGCACATTATACAAAAACATATGATACTTAAATAGACCTCTAATTTCACACCTGAAGTTCATCAACTTAGCCAGGTATATGATGAGTACATTTGCACCTAATTGGCTTACTATAATATTCTCTTAATACTTGTCTTAGTCCAGCAATTTTCCACTTTCTTAGTCCAATTAATACTACTCAATACTTCTCTTAGTCCAGCAATTTTCTACCATCCTTCAGCTAAAAACCTGGATTCTTTTATCACATGCATTCTCAATACCATCCACATTAGTGACAATGCAAGTGATAGACAAGATTTACTTGAAGAAAACTGACAGTGACAGATGTTTGGGACTCATGACCCAGCTGGAAAGCTTTGTACCTCTATATGCTACATAGAAATATGTGATAGTGTTGATTTGCACTCCATAAATTACTGTTACTTCAAAGACAACAAAGAGAGTTAATACTGCATTGGAAATATAAGGAAGTGAAGGCAGAAATCTAAAGACCTACCAAAGGAGAAGATATAAATGAAGGCACAAAAAAACCCGGAAAGTTTTACCAAAGGATCTTTGGTATGACCAAAACATTTCAAGGCAAATCCAGAAGACCATGATAAGTATAATTTAATGTTTGGTGGCTGTCCAACAGATTACCCATATGTACCTGAATCCAAGAGGACTTTGAATTTAAGACAACCACCCAATAATTACATTCTATATGAACTTCAGTTGTGATAAATGTGGGAGGGACTGTCACTCAAGAACTGGGTTCTACAGCCACTCCCACAGATTTTCAGCAAGCTGATGCCACACTTGGTGTAGTTCTATTGCCTTGTGAGACTGCTGCCTACTACATGGAAAATTATAATAAATTTAATTTTCTATGTATGGAAAATATATTACAATTTTCCATGTATAGAAAATAATTATAATTTTAATAATTTTTTCATGTATAGAATATAATTAATGCAAGGTTGTCTAATTAATGGAATTCATCTTGTCCCCCCCCCACACACATACACACACACTCTGCTGTGTTAGGGAAAGCAGCAACAGGAGGGCAAGGAGTTAGACCTCTGACACTTATCCCCCCCATGCCTGCTCCACCCTGCTGCCAGTCCTCCACCATGCACCCTCCTGCTGCCTGCCCCTCTGTGCTTGCACCTACTTCCCATGCCTGTGCCTGCCCCCACTTCCCTCCCCATACATTACCCCTGTCCTTCCTTCCATGTCTTCCCCCCACACACACACTTCCTACCCACACTCTCCTTTAACTTCTGTTGTAGCTCTGCTCATCCAGGGCAGTCACCAGCAGTGGCGTTTGGTTTGGGGCTGGAGGGACCGGACCCAGAGCCAACAGTAAAGGTGGAGGAGCAGCATGGAGCAGGGGACAGGGAGTTGGCACAGACATAAGGTGTCAGTGGATGAGGGGGCAGGCTGCATCCCACACCCGCCCCACGGTTTCCCCTGCACTGCCTTCCGTCACATGTGCCCTTCCCTATTGCAGGACAGGGGACAGGGCAGGTGGCAGCTCAGCTCTGGCTTCAACCCAAGGCAAGGGCCAAAGCAAGAACTAAGCCACTGCCTGCCCTGTGCCAATACTCTAATCCAAAGTGTAGGGCTTTTTCCCCCCATGATGAATAGAAGGAAGAAAATTGCATCTTGGATTTGAGTAAATACACTTATGTCACTGATGGTGTGCACAGAACAAAGGTGGTCAAACTGCGGCCTGCAAGCCATATGTAATGCATGGTAATTGTGGCTCCAGGGGACAGCGCCCCGAAGCCCCGCCCACTTCTCCCCAAGGTGGCTCTGGGGGACAGTGCAGCCTGGCACTTCCCGCTGCTCCAGGACTGGCGGCTCAGGTGCTAGGCTGCCGGGGCAAGGGCTGCAGCCACACTGCTTACCCTGGGGTGTGCTCTCTACCAGAAAACCCAGAGCAGCTCGGTAGCACATTTTGGGTACCAACAGCAGTGATGCAATAATAGCACAGGACTCTGGCTATTGCTTCTGCTGTTGAAGCCTGTGCCATCATGGCTCCACTGCCATCAGTACTTGAACTAGCTACATTAAAGCTGGTACAAGTCTTTGTATACATGGTGCAATCACAATTTAAATAGCAGTCTACAACATAAGCTATAAACTAGGCCTGCGCAAGTAGGCAGCTATTTGATCTGGCTTCAGATCTGGCCACTTTGGATGCCAGGGATCCGATCCGGAGCTCCAGACCGGGTTCCCGCTTCAATCCGGCCGAAGCAGCTCTGAAGTTTTGGAGCCACCCCAGAGATCCGGCCATAGGGTATAATGGCAAATCAATTAAATATCTATAACCTTGCTGTTTTTTGTCTGATTTGGATGAAACTTGCAGGGGTGGTAGCCTCTGCTGAGAGCATGAAGCCTGCCAAGTTTCAAGATCAGTGCGGGGGTAACTGTACCCCAAATTCTTAAAAGCAAAACTCATGTCTCGTATATGTATTACACCACAGTGGGGTGAAAACTGTAGGGGTGGTGGTCCCTTCTGAGGCCACAAATCCTGCCCAGTTTCAAGGAAATAAGTGCAGGGGCTTGGGGGAAACTGCACCTCAAGCTGCAGACAAACAAAACTCATGACATGGGTGACACTGTGTGTTAAGGCTCAGCAGGGTGAAAGCTGCAGGGATGGTAGACCCTGCTGAAGCCATGAAGCCTGCCAGCTGTCAAGGAGAAAGGTGCAGGGCTTCTGGGTTCTGTGGCCCTGCACCTCTACCTGCTGACAGGCAAAACTCGTGTCATGGGTGCTTGTGCAACTGTGTCCATCTTGGGGCATGGGGGGACAGGGCTACTGCAGGCCTGGCTGCTAAGCTACTGTGTTACCAGTTAACAATTAATCATGATTCACTCAGGGACCAGCTCAATACACAGTACCTTGCTACTACATAACTACATAACAAGTTAATGAGCATGGATTAACACCTACAAAACCACAGACTAAGGAGAGGAAATAATCAATACAATCAGCTGCCCCAAGACTGACACAGTCAGTTGCACCTATCTTCTTGAAACTTGGCAGGCTTTGTAGTCTCAGCAAGGGCACCACTCCTGCAGTTTTGACCCCACTGTGGCTTAACACATACACGTGACGTGAGTTTTGCTTTCAAGAATTTGGGGTGTAGTTCCCCGCAAACCCTTGCAGCTAGCTTCTTGAAACTTGTCAGGCTTTGTTGCCTAACCAGAGGCTACCATCCCTGCGTATTTCATCCAAATCAGACAAAAAACAAAGTTATAGATATTTCATTGATTCCCCATTATACCCTATGGCCGGATCTCCAAAGTGGCTCCGAAGTGGTTTGGAAGCTCCAAACTGATTCAGAAATCCTAACAAAACCGGCACTTGGATCTGGACATGGTGCCTCAGATGCTGAAGCATCTGAAGCGTCTCCGGATCCAAAGCACAGTCCAAAGCCTCGTACAGCCCTACTATAAACGTATCACTGCTGATGGGCCAACTTGCTATACCTGGGGCAGGTGCTCTCAGAAATGACAATCATCTCCAGCGAATGACAGTAGAATTTCATGTCTGGGTGCAAGGACATTTTGACTGCTGTTGTTCACTTCCAGCCCCTCTAGTCAATTAACTTAGTTGTTTGAACCTTGAGCATGATGGAAAGCAGGAAAAAAATTCACTATCCAACAGCCATTGACTCTACTTTGTGACCTCTAGCAAGAGTAGGTAACATGGAATATCAAGTGTAAAAACAAGAGTTGAAATGTTTATTACCAGTAATAAAGCTACTGGGTTTTTTTCAATAGTGCTGAAGTACCTTGCTCTCATTAATTTGAGGCCTTCCTGCCACCAACTTAGGAATTTTCACTATTTTCATAAATGGCTTGTTCAGCCTTTAGCTTGTTAATTGTTTTTATGTGCATGCTTTGTTTTGGGTCATTTTGATTTGTAACAGCTTTTCTATTGTTTAAAAGATCAAAATAGATAATTAGGCTCCATCTTTTAAAATACTATGCAACAAGAATAAAGCTAGAGAGAAGTGCTTTTGGGCCATGTTACTGAAAAATCTCAGCTTTTCCCTTTAATAATTCACAGTGCATTTTCAAAAGAAACAGCAGCATTCACTTTGTGTCACTCTTTGGTTCACATCAGAAACAGCCCAATGAAGCCACAGTCTTTGCCTTTACTCAGCTGCTTCTGAGCAGAGACAGAAGCAGAAGTTAAACCATTCATTTGCCCATAATTTGCCACCTACCTTTGGCTGTTCTGGGAAAACAGCCAAACAATGTTGCATGCCTGTTTCTGACTAATGCATGGTGGGAAGGAATGAAAAACCACACATGAAACATTTTTGAACGTGACAATAACTTTAAACACTTCCAATCCCTATAAATGTAGCAGCAGTGATAGGGAAAGTGTGATTGCTGAGAAACATTGAAACAAAAAAAAGTACACAACCTTAGAACAATAAATATGCACAATTTGGACTTGCTTGGATTGAAGCAACTTCTCCTTAGCTTCTTCCCTTTGTAGAGATTAAAAAACCCAACATTCAGCATCAGGTTGTTACTGGCAAAAGAACTGTAGTCATATATACTGGGGGTGGCCAACCTGCCCCATGGGTGCCACAGGCGTCATGGCCAGCTTCTGTGTGGCATGTGGAAGATCAAGGAGGGGACAAGCAGCACAGTGGCAGGTAGGGCAGGAAGCAGAAAGCACAGCAGCAAAAAAAGTAGGGAGCACAGGGATAGAAGCAGAAAATGGAGCAGTAGATCAGACAGGAAACATAAGGTTGGGAACAGAAAGCAGAGCAGGAGGTTGGGTAATGAAGGGGATCAAAGTGACACTCAGGGAGGGTACAGGGCTAATTTGTGGTACACCTGCCAGAAAGGTTGGCCCCCACTTAGACACACAATGGATTAAAGTTGTTAAAAATAGAACAGTCTTATCTATTCTGGACTGGAGATGTCAAACATACAGCCCACAGGTCAGATCCAGCCCATGAAGCCACTCTTATCCAGCCTGCTGGACTACCAGCTCTGCTGGCAGAAGTGGCCTGCTGCAGAACTGTGATCACCGGTAGGAGGGTGAGCGAGGACTGACACAGCCCTGCTGTCTCCCTCTGGCTGCTTTGTCAGCTGCCACCACCACAACCCTAGATGCTAGCCCTCACTAAGTGCCCTGTGTTGGAGCCAGAGCTGGAGCCACCATTGTGGCAGGGGGCATACAGCAGCTGCAGCTCTAGTTCTAGTATAGGACATGCAGCACCAGAGCCCCAGCTCTGGCCTGGGGCATATGGCAGGGACTGAAACAGCTTGTCACATACTCCAGTCAAAAACCAAAGCTGCCACCCGCACATGCTCTGATCCAAAGCTGGAGCTGCTGCTGTCACCAGTGTGGCTGCTTGTAATTGCCCCTGTTTGGATCTGACCCACAAGGAGTCCTACAGTCCAGGTCCAGCTCAAGCACAAGGTGAGTTTGATACCCCGTTCTAGAAGATGGAGCGTGGGTTTGGGAGTCAGGCAAATTTTGAGGTCTCTCCTATTGCTTTATTTGAGATCTCCACTATTGCTTCATAGTTAATACTCAGGCAAGTCTTTGTATTCCCATCTGAAAATAGGGATAATAATGCCCTCTCATATTGTGATAGAGATAGATTCATTAATGTCTATGATACTGCCACATTGCTAATGGGTAAAGCTGTCCCTGCTGGATACTTATCTGTCTCCCATGTTTGCATCCTGTAAATGGGACCCATTTTGGGCTTCCCCTTTGGTTTCAGTAGGCTCCAAAGCTGTTTCTTGCTTTGACCACTCTAGCACAACTCCTGTCCATAGACTCTGGTGTCCCTTAAGGTAAATGAGACTTCATGACCCAGCGTTAAAACACCCTGGGGAGGATGTTATTCCCTTACAACAGCCCAGTTGCTTAAGCACACTTTCCCAGATCTCCAACTTTCTGGGCGCTCTGGCTTACCATTTTCCTCATCAGGAACATGAGCTAGCAGAAGTATATAACAGGTGGGTTTTGCAAAGGATTCTAATGCAGCTATCTTTACTTTAGGTTGCACAAGACAAAACAATAAAATACCTATACATCAACCATTCTTGATTTCTTCATCCATCTTAAGCATTCTTTGGGGTTCAATCAGTCTATGGCTTCTTCTTACAACATGGAATCTTCTATCATCGTTAGCTGATTTCTGCTTCTGGTCTGTTCTTATCTCCCAAAATGGCTATTGAAAGAACCATGTATCCAGGTTACAGCCATATTGATCTAGAGGCAAAGGGAATCAGAACTCATGATAGAGGTGATATATTTTATTAAACCAACTAGTTTTTTTCAAAAGTCTTTGATTGCAAGCTTTCAGGCACAAGCACCCTTCTTCAGGCATAGGAGAAAAGATTGTAAAAGTTCTCTTGGGTAGAAATGAAAGCTCATATTTCATAGGAGAGTTGAAGGTGTGGTAAAATCTTCTGTCTGACACAGTTCATTTTATGCAGATTCAGCTCAGAGAAAAGTTGGAATAGCCTGCTTACCAAAGTTGCTTGGTGGTAAGCAGGATGTAGTTATATTTCCTTCTGGTTATGGTGTTTCATATTCCACAGAGGAGTAAGAAGATGTAATGCTGTTCTGGGCAGACATTGAGAGAGCCAATCATTTACAACCTCCTTTGTCACATGACCTCTTGATCAGCTTCATCAAATGATCAAAGTCCCCTACTAGATGATCTGTTGCCACATGGCAAACAAGTCCTTCTGGGAACCAACAGCTCTTTTGTTCAAGGGTTGTTCCAGATGAATAAAGAACCATCAAATTCAATGCCTCTCCATTTTCAGCCTATGTAACTACACCCTATTTTGGTCCATCATGAGCATAAATGGATACCAGAACAGGTGAATAAGCTGCACATTGAAAAGGGAGTTTCCAAACAAGGCAGATATGTATACCAGAAGTTTAAGACTTCAAATATAAGCTGTACAGTTATATAGCCGGTTTTTCCAAATTACCATACTACAGTGATGACAGTGATAGAAAGATCACTTGGAAAGGAGTAATTCTATATCCATTCATAAGGCTTCGTGCCATAAATAAGGGAGAGAGAAACACCAAGTAAAGGATAAGGATAAAAAACTTGAGATCTATCTGTCCCAAGTACTATATAGCATAGGGGTCCTACAGAAAAAATAGTATGCAACCATTCAATTAGAAACTGAAGCATGTATATGCACAAAGAAACCAGAGTTGTACAGGCATTTTCTAACTTTTGACTGCTTAACTTTGCAACCTTAACAGTCTTTTAATGTAGTTTCTGTTAATGTAGTATTGATATCAAAGTACAAAAAAATTACATGCAGATATCCCCTTACTAAGTGCAAGAAAGAAAGGCACTTCCTTAATCACAGGTATTAGTCAAAATGCATTGAAACAAGATATACATATAATTTTATTAATTACTTTTTTTGAAAAATGCACTTTGTTAAATCTGTGATTGCACACAAGGAAGCTACATTACATACAGTCAAAAATAGGTTCTTAAAATGAGACATGTCTTAAAATGAGCAGCCTTAAGAGTGGGTAGTGCTGCCATTTTTTTCCTGTGAGCAGTACTGTCTTGCAAAAATCTAGGAGCAATATTGTCTTGCAAATTTCATAATAAAGTCTTTTTCACATCTAGAGGGCAAGAAATAATCAAATACATTTTAGAACATCAGAGACATTTTTCTTATTTTGTTATTTTTATGGAATCAAATTACTTTTGAATAGGTAAAGTGTGATATTAAAGAAGTCCTTTAAATACCAAGTATACAGCATGACATACTTTAAAAACAACAAAACGAACATATTAGTGGGCATTTCACTTTAGCAACACTAGAAAATAACTATAAAATTTTAATGAAATAAATAATATTTAAAAGTACCAAATAGTTCCAGTGGGGGTTTTGGGTACCCTCAAATTCTTTTTTTTTTTCCTAGAGACAGAATTAAATCAAATACAATTCACATGAATAGGTTATACCCACAGGGATGTTACCCCTATATAGCTGATGTTTATATTTACTAAGTCTTTTTCGAAGTTAGGAGTGAACTAATTTGCCCATAGAATCTATTTAATAGTTGGAAGCATAAAGAAATAATAAACCCCTAATTACTGCCAATTCAAAGTGCAGTTGATAAACCTGTTATATCCAGAGAAATGACGAGGAGAAAATAATTTTCATAAAACTAGAAAGACATTGAAGCCTGGGGGTGAAATTCTGGCCTCCAAGCCAATGGCAAAACAACAGACAACCCAATAACAAATTTGAATAGGACCAGGGTTTCTCTTATAGTATATTAGAGATGAGCCTTTTGCTCCCCAAGAAAGCTAAGACCTGGAGCGAAATTTTGCAGCTGAGGTGCCTCATTGATTTAAGTCAGCACTGTAGGTTGTGCCGTTACGTGGTGTCATCCATTTAAATCAATGGAACTCTACTGGTTCACAGCAGCCAAGGATCTGGCTCTATAAATGTTCACAGAAGCACTCATCCACATGAGGAAATGAAGAAAAAGGACCTATGAAAATGTCTTTCATTTTCAAACCTGCTCTGTTGATTATTTTACAAACTCCACTTACAGGTTCACTGCCAAGGGTTTGTGCTTACTTTGAGTACCTTGAATCTGGAAAGGATACTGAACTAGACAAGAAACCTTCTAAAAATATGTTTTATAGTATAAGGGGACTTTTTTAGACTTTTGTCATCCCAAGGTTGTGTGTAGAACAAACTTGAGTGCTAGCCTAGACTTAGTAAGAAGGTTCTTGGACTTTGTGGTTAGAGCTGGTCCTGGCATTTTCCAGAACTGTTAGATTATCTTTTTTTTCTTTGTCAGGAAATGTCAAATCTGAAACTTTTCATAGAAACAACTTTTTTGATAAACGATTCATCAGAAAAGGTTTCTCAGGTCCTGTAGGAATTTCTGGTCAAAATGGTAGGAGAAGTGACCTATTCCAAACTAATAAACAAGTTAGTAGTTATAATATTCATGTGAGCTTTGGGAAGCTCACGTTCAAATGCTTATCTTAGTGATTGGTGACAAGTAGTAGCCTGATGGGCATGTGCCTGAGACATGAGAGAATGGTAGAGGAGGTGTTTGAACCTTAACCTCCCACATGCTCTCACAAGCAGGCTCTTGGCTATATTGGAGTGGATAACATGCCTTCTGACTCTCCCATTTTTCACAAAACATGGTGAAAGCTCTGGGTTTTGTTCTAATGCAGAAAATATTAAGGTTTTTGAAATTACAAGTTTCACAGGACAGAAAAATACTTCCTATTCAGTTCTACTCATGGTTACCAACCTCACATTTGATTCCTCGATGCATTTGCATGTTTAACCTTGCTGAGTAGCTCAGCGGTATGCATGCTCTCTCTGCTCTGTCTCTAGTTTTGTGTGCGTGTGTGTGTGTGTGTGTGTGTGTGTGTGTGTGTGTGTGTAGGGCACTGTACAGTCCAGTCTGACACACTAATGCATATAGATATCCTTCTGCTTCTGACCTTACAAACTGTCCACTTCAGCACTGTCATTCTATAAATGTCCATCTGCAATCCAAGAAATGCATTTTAAATGTGGATGCAAACATTTCTATTACTGATAAAAACCAGCGCAGCATTTTTTGCCTTGCGGGGATTAGAACCGTGATAGTTAAAGTTATAGGTCCAGTAATGACACTTCAAGGCCATGTCCTTTCCTGCCATGGAAAAGCAAGGAGAACCCTTTGCAAAGTTTCTGCTGATGAAGGAAAGAAGGGTAATTCTTCCCATTTGATAATGTATGTAGAAAGTAAGAGAATGTATGATGTGGCCCACATACCTAAGTCATGTGAGTTAGCTGAAATATAAATCCTGCACCAGCTGAACTTTGCTGGTTTAATTAATGATGAAAGTCAGAACCTGCAAAACACTGTGTTTTAATAATTGTTCAAATTAATCCCTGCTTCTTAATGAACAATCCCCTTTCCTCATAGCTGGTAGCACAGGTGCAGTCCAATTAAGGATACCTAAGAAAGTGAGAAGAGAGCATAGTCTGGAGAAACAGGCACAAGTACAATTCTGCCTTCCAAGCCTGACACTGCAATCATTTGCTATTTGACCTTGGAGAAGCCACTTCACCTCCCTATCTCAGTTTTCCCATATGTTGTATGGGGGTAGTAATGCTCATCTACCTTAACAGGTTGTGATCAATAGAAATTAGCTAATACTTGTACAGTGCTTTGACCATGAAAAATGTATACAGTAGTTAATATATAGCACACTAATATATGGCCCTTCATCTGGTCCTCCCACAGAAATGTTCATCTCTTCATTCCAAAGCCTATAGTTTTTCCCTTCCTCCTACTCATGCCATTGCATCCTTATAATACTTGATAAAATATTTACTCTTAAGAAAAAGAGCATCTAAAAAAAGCGTGTAAACACATCAGTATAACAGCCTAGAGTAACTGAAGAACCAAAGAGGAATTACTTAAAGAAACTATATATTTTCAAGTTGGCAAGGCCAGATGATTTGGCTGAGGTAATTGTAGAAGAATACGGGGAGAACATGAGTATATGGGGAGATTGCATGATCACAGATGGTTGGAAAAGGGTAAATAAAGTGCTCATCTTTAAGAAAGGGAAGGAGGATCTGGGGCACCACAGACCAGTCAACCTCACCTCAATACCTGGAAAGATCATGGAGCAGGTCTTCGAGGAATCTCCTATGGAACACGTAGGCCAGATCTGCATGAGATGCTGACTGCACAGCTGTTACTCCTCAGTCATTTAGTACTTGCATATCCAAGTACTAAATGACTGCACAATAATTGGTGTTACTGCACAGTAGCACCCCCACATGGCTTCATCATGATGCTGACTGCTCAGTAGCTTGTTACTAATGCACAGCCAGCATCTCATGTAGATGCGGCCCTAGAGAAGGACAAGGTGTTCGAGAACAGTTAACTTGGATTCACCAAGAGCAAGTCATGCCTGACCAACCTAACTTCCTAATTTCCAGACGACAGGTTCTGTGGAATGAGGAGAACAATTGATGGGATATACCTTGATTTTAGCAAGGATTTTGACACTGTCTCCTACAACAATCTAAGGAAATAGAGATTAGAAGAAAGTACTGTAAGGTGGATTTCATAATTGACCAGATCATCAGGTTCAAAAAGCTCATGTATGGCCCTATGTCTACTTAGGAAGAGGTATCAAGTAGAGATCCCCAGGGTATGCCCTGGGTCCAGTGTTCCTTAATATCTTCATTAATGATTTGACTGATGGGATTGAGTGCACATTTAGCAAATTTTCAGATTACATGAAGCTGAGTTGCAGACATTTTGGAAGGTAGGGCTAAGATCAAGAATGACCTGAAAAGACTGGAAAAATGGTCCACAGTGAATCAGATAAGATTCAACAAAGGACAAGTGCAAAGTCTTGGACTTGGAAGAGAATAATTACATACAAAAATGCAGACTGGGGAATGATGATCCAGGCTGCAGTATTGCAGAGAAGGACCTAGGGGTTACAGTGGACTAGAAGCTGCAAAAAAAGCCAATAGCACACTGGATTGTATACTGGAAAATACTGAAGTCCCTCTTGTAAATCAAGGGAAATTATTCTTCTGCTTTATTCAGCACTGGTGAAGTCTCACCTGGAGTCCTGTGTCGAGTTTTGGACTCCACATTTTCAAGAAGAACATGGATAGTTTGGAAAGAGTCCCCTCAGGGATTGATAAAAATGAGACCTGAGAAGTAAGATTTATGAGAATAAAGCTAAAAAGAAGCAGTTTACTTAGTCTGAAAAAGAGAAGACTGAGGGGCAATTTCATAGCAATCTTCAAATATGTGAAAGGTGATTACAGAGAGGATGGAAATGGGCAGAACTTTCTGATGCCTCCTGCTTTTGAGGGTGGTCAAGCACTGGAACAGGCTGCCTAGAGAAACTGTGGAATCTCCATCCATGGAAATTTTCACGGTCAGGTTGGACAGAAACCTGGATGGGATGGTTGAGTCAAGGATAAGCCTGCCTTGAACAGGGGGCTGGACTAAATGACCTTGTGACCAGCCCTACTTTCCTATGATCTCCCTAGATAGAGCTTGATGCTACTCTGTGATTAGCAAAAGCATGGATCTCAACAAAGCTCCACCAGTCCTCCATATTTGAGGTCATATGGGTATCCCTTTTAATTTTCAGTCAGAGATCCAAGTTTTTCTGGACTTTCACTAAACAATTTTTAAAAGCTAATTTTACATTGGATTGTATTAAAATCCACACCATATTTTCCATTGAATTAGTAAAATATTTATTATTGAAATCAATAGGATATGTACCCATTTATTCTGGAGATAAGTGTGTCCTTAAAATATCTTGAAAAATATTTCTCTGTGCACTTTATCTGAAGTTTGTTTTACATGCTGTAATACTTGCAAAAGGATCCTACCACCTTTCAGACAGAATATATCTATCATCCTATCTTTAGTTCAGTTTTACAGCATGTTGATATATTAGGAAATGGCATAGTGCTCTACACTCTGATTTCAAACACTATGAAACCACAGGTTGAGAGGGAACAACTTACCTCTTCCATCTCCTAAGGCACTTCTATAGAGGTCAGCAGAGATTATTGTGTGTGGCTCTTTTAGATGAGACATCTCTATGAACTTTAAAAGCTCTGATGTGATGTGTTAAATAGATCCCTTTACATTGACTTATGGTCTTTACAGTATCATAAAGGGTGCTGATAGACATGCAGCTCCCTGCTGTAACTCATGGCGCTTTACAAAAAGCGCCATGAGTTATAGCAACCACCTCTTTCATCCCCCTGACACAGTAGATGTTTGCTGTTGGGTCAGGAAGGTGGAGGATTGAGCTGCACTTTGGAGACAATCCAGGAAGAGCCGCATGTCTGTAGCCTCTCTCCCTTAGCCCCGCACCCTCCCAGCATGCTGTCTTCAGGGGAGGGGGGAAAAGGGAGGGAAGGGAGTTTGGACTGCAGTTTACCCAGCCTACTCTGGAGTAGGGATGAGTGGATTGGAGCCCTCCCTGGATGGCTCCAATCCAGCTACCCCTACTCCAGCACAGGCTGGGCAAACCCCAGACCAAGCTCCCTCCCTTCCTTTCTCCCCACTCCCATCATGAGACAGTACCAGGGGCAGGGCTGGGCTGCATGAGACCAGCCTCAATCAGACCAAAGTTAATGAAGGCAATCCACTTTGGACCACCTTCATCTGAAACCTCATGTAATGAGGGTTAATTTATCATACAACTGGGCACTTTTAAAGTGCTCTGCAGCTGTGTGCTTCCGCCAAGGCACAGCTGTAGAGTGTTTTCAAGGTGCAAATTGTGCAACAAATGTCATTTTTGTCAGCACCCAAAGTGACTGTAAACAAATTTAAGGGGCTCAAATGTGGAGGAGTTTATCAATCCCATTCAAATTTGGCTCCCAGACCATTTACTTTTAGCAGTAAGTTTTGCCCAGTTTTCTCAGACAAAATTACCACTTGCCCCACTATTTTGTCATGATACTTAGTTATTATGAAGAAGTGGCTACATTTTAGTGTTCACTGGTGATGCGCGCGTGTGTGTGTACATGTACTTACTGAGCCACATCCTGCAATAGTTGTTATAGATGCTCATGGTCACCTGCAGAAATGAGTCAATATTTTCTGAAGCAGTGTGGGATTAAAAGTGCTATAGATATATAAAATAGTGGAGATTGTGGTAAACATATTTAAGGTATTTGATTCTTAGGGATGAATTTATGGAAAGCAGGCCACCTAGATTTGCATGCATTCATCTCTCTTCCTCTTGGTCTCTGTTTCAACACACACACACATTGCTACAATTACTTATTACAATTACTTATAACAAGTAATTCATTATTATAGATACCTGTGTTACATGTAGATTTTCATCTCTTCTTTTGTTTCCTTTAGATTATTGGAACAATTCCACTGATGCCTAATCCAGTCCCATCCAACCAGGCACCAGGCGGAGCTCAGGGCCTTCAAGTGCAGCCAATTACTCCACAGTTATTGACCAATGCCCAGGGTCAAATCATTGCTACAGTCATTGGAAACCAGATACTACCAGTGATCAACACCCAGGGAATAACACTATCACCACTCAAACCAGGCCAACAGGTAAATTATCTCTCTTCTGAATTATTTAAAAAATAGTTGCAGTGAAGTAACCATCTGCTCATCCTTCTCTTCCACAGTCTTTTTGAAATCTCCCCCTTGTATTACCATTCAGTGTACTGCCATGAAAGATATATTTTAATCATTATTAGACCCATTCATCAGCTTATCCAGGTTATAAAAAAGAATTTGAGTGTTCAGTCTTGTTTTCCTTTCTTATAAGGCTTCAACTGGTAATATGTTATTTTGAAAGGAAAACTTTCCTAAAACTGAATAAAAAGGTCAGCAGGCTGCCTGTGCTTAGATTGCCCACTGGACTAGCGTGGCTGAGGTACTCACACCACTTTCTTGTGTACCAACAGCACACAAGGGAGTGATAGAGCTCCCATCACATCTGGCTCCCCTCCCCAAACAGCTATTTACTGAATGGAGTGACTTATTTTAAAAGTGCTTCCATAATGTAAGAGTGGAAGAATACAGCAAGGTCAATTTTATTACAAACAGAAAAAAGAATATTTTATTCATTAATCTTCTCCATTAGGGAAAATTAGAAACAGAGGTGTTTGTAAGCACAGAAAAGCAAGGGAAAGGCCTTTGAGACATATTGTCATTCAATTTAACGTACCATGCAATCCACAAATTTCCAGAGAGATGTAGGAAAGGTTTCTACAGTTCATTAAATCCTTCACTATTGTCTAGTACAGTAAAGGTAAGATTAATTAGTTCTTGCCATGTTTAGAAAGCAAAGAAATGAAATGCCATCTGAGCTAAAACCTTTTCATCTGGAGAAGGAAAACCTAAGTGGAGAAAAAACAATGCAATGATGTTGAGGTGCAATTGTCAAAACAAAACACATTTTCAAAGGACTAGTCATTTGAATGGTCAAGTTGTTATTCTTGGTACTGTTATTGATCATTTCTTTGTTTCCTAGCCATCAAAAAGTTATTCCCTTCTCTCCTCAAATCTTAGTTGGCTGCCCCCCCTCCTTTTTTTGTTGAATTTCAGCATACAGTGAACTCTAGGGGTATGTCTACACTGAAGCAGTGGCACACTATGACAGAGGCAGCCTGAGGCATATCCTGTGTACCTACTCTTGCTCACATACCCCAAGCCCTGAATTGCACCACTGAGGCATCTGCAGGGCTGTCCCCAATGGCCACCCTTAAGCATTCCAAAGGCCAAGCTCTCAAGAACAGTCCCAGAGGTAATCAGTGGGAGCAGGTATATAGACTAGGCCTGTGTGAAGTAGCAAGTATTTGCTTTGATTTCAGCCGATTTGGAGGACAGTGATTCGATTCGGAGACTCAAATCACTGTCCCAATTTGATTCGGCCAAATCAGATCCAAAAGATTTGGCGCCGGTTCAGAAATTCGGCCATAAACTAAACAGGCAGCTGACAAAGCTGCCTCTAGCTGGTAAGTCTGTTGGGGTTGCGGGATGGGGGAGGGAAGAGGTGTGGGGAGGGAGAGATTGGGACTGGGGTTGGGACAAGCTGCCTAGCTGGGGCAGGGGGGGTCCATTACTTGGGGAAGGGGGGAAGCGGAAGTGGGGCAGATGCAGTGGGGAGGGCAGGATGTGGGCGCTACTTACTCCAGGAGGAAGGGGGCAAGTGGCAGCAGGGGATAGCCCCCACTCCCAGCGCTGCCACACCCGTATCCCATATGCTGTCCCCCAAGAGCAGAGATAGACCACTGCAGAGTGCTTTTGAAACTTGCCCCCCCAGAGAACTTTGGACAGAGAGGTATGTAAATAGCACAGGCCATCTATGCCCTTCTACTGCAGAGCCTGAACATGGATTAGGAAACTCAGCAGTGGATTAGGAAACTTTCTTCTAGGAACATAGATTAGGAAACTTCCTTCTAATCAGTCTACCAAGGGGACAGAGATTCTCCCCATAACCCAACACCCTACTTAGGAGTGACAGTCACAAAAGCCATTCTCTTCAGATCCCCTGTGAAATTCAGGAGTCTAAGGACAGCTATGGAATACAAGGGTCTTGGCAGAAGCCTAACAATGCTAAATTCTGTTCACCTCCATGGCACTACAGCTCACTGCGAAGCCATACTCCCATAGGCCTCATCCTGACTGTTACAGACTATTCAAAATAGTGCTGCAAGTGGGGATTAGATTCAAGCTACTGAAATTATGGGGCTGCATATGATGCTAGTCCCAGATATATACTTGAATAATGAGAATGAAACTTAAAAAGCAAATAAGTGGGTCCTCAAGTAGATTTTATTTTCAAAGGAGAAATACAGGTTTTTTAAGATTAAAGTTAAGCTTTACATAAGATCAGTTGCTCAGGACCCAGTCTTGTTTTCAGTCAAACTCCTGAGTATCAGGAGGCCACAAACGATTCCACTTAGAAATATCATCCTACCTTAAAATTATTATAATCTGGCAAAGAATATTGTCCTGAATTTAGACTTAAAAAAGAAAACAAGTACAAAATCACCAGAATATGAAAAATACTATGAAATCTCTATTTTGATAGGAGCTACAGAAAAATCTTTCTATGTGTTTGTACTCCCTCTACTGGCTCTCAAGGTTTTAACTAAAGGTTGTCACTAAAGGCAGTGGGAGTTTTGCCATTGAATTCAAAATTGAGGGATAAGGACCTGGTTCTGCTTGGGGATGATACTGGTCCATAGCTGAAGAAGCAAATGAGATGTAACCGGATTGATGGTTGGGTCATTTGAAAAGTGAATGAGATTAAACAAACCATAAATCAGTACTGAATGTATCCTATTGTCTACTACATTTAGAGTAACAAGTTTGACTAATCCTATGTTATCAGGCCTGACTTCTGGAAGAACTAAGTGCTAACAACTGCAGTACAAAAACGGAATATATTCACAGTCTTTGAAGATCAAGCCATACCATATTTGCAGGGTAATTTTCCAATCACCTTTTTTTTTGAGGCCTAAAAGTATAAAAAAGGAATAAATGAAATAAAAGTGATCTAGTAAAATGCAGGGATTACAGCCAGTCTCGGTTCATCATGCAACTTTATCATCCTTTTGGAAATTCAGCAGTAAAAGGACTTTGCAGATTGTGTCAGGTGCTTTTGTGCCCTATGCTGGGACTATATCCAGGTGATGGTTAACCCAATCAGTCTTGGTAATAGCTGAGGTTTCCTCTGACTTTTTCAGTAGACCAGTCATATAAATGACTTCGGCCCTCTGGATTTTCTCAATACATATATGAGCCCATTATGAACTGCAGTCAGGAACAGCCTTTTTTTACTTTCATTTTGAGATAAACAGAAGTCTCTTTTCCTAGAATATATGTGGGATTTTCATTTCCAACACACTGGTATCTCATTTGAGGATTGAATATTCATTACAAAGCATGCGTAATAGTAAAGTCTTTCACTGTTTTGCCATACACCAGAAATACCTTCTTTACAGCCATTTTCTGTTCCAAATGTTGTGTTAAAAATACTGGACCAAATTTGGATCTGTGATAAATAATTTGTAGTGTAAGACAGTAGCACAGGGCTCAGTCATGCCATCACTGTATGTGCTTATATTGAAAGATAATAAATCTTCCTCTAAAGAGTCTACAGTCTAAATGGATAAGATAGACAAAGGATAAAAGAGAAAAAGTATTACCCCCTTCTACAGGAGGAAAACTGAGGAAGCAGATGTTCAAAAATATGAGATATTCAAAAATGTTTCAGTGATTTAGAAGGAAAAATTCCATTAAAAATTCCCATTCTAAAAATCTTGCCCCAAAAAATAGAGCTCAGGGACAGTACCAGGAATGGATCTAACGTGTGAGCCCAGTGCTGCACACAAATGTAAATTCTTCAGTGGAGTTCCCTCAAATACGCACCAGAATCTGGTCTTTAAGTAGGCAGCCTCTGAAGGAGCTAGTTTGGGTCTCAGAAGGGCTATAGCTATATTAACGCAGCAATGCACCCAAGCAAATACGCTGTTTCGCAGCCTGGGTAGAATGCCAAACTGAAATGACTATATATCTTCTAGTACTCAAAGTAACTAAGTTAGAGCCTGCTTGTGTATCTTTGCATAGCAAAGACAACATACCCTTAATTGCTTTTGAAACTTTATCCTAAATGATTATCATGTCTGCCGAGGATGACAACTTATAGCCCTTGCACATTGTTTTTAGCCTAAGGCATCTATGGTTCTTTTTGGTTATTGATATGAATGTCTTGCCAAGCTCTTGGTTTCAATTATGTCATGCAACAATAAATTCTACAGTTAACTATCTCTTGTGTAAAATAGTTTCCTTTTGCCAGTTCTAAAATGTTGCTTTTTAATTTCACTGGGGGGGTCCTTTGTTCAATTATGAGGGAGAAAATAGCTTCCAGCTTATGTTCTTTAAACTACTTTTTTACATATGTATTTCTAGCAGGATATCGCCTATGCATTTCTTTTTTGAGCTCCATGCGGTAGTTGCAGTTTCAAAGTTTTTAGCTTTTCAAAGATATTACCAGTCTAAGTGGCATTACATATCTCTATAATGAGAACTCTACCAGTTCTGTAATAACTTGCCAAACAGGAAAAATATTTAAACTGTACTTATTATAGTCCTCATCTTTTTTAATCTTTCTTCATAAATAATGCTTGTTGTGTATCTAATCATTTTCATTGCCCTTCTCTCAACCCTTTCAATGTCTACAATAACCTCTTGGAGATAGTGCGATCAGAACTGAATGCAGTAATCACGGGGAGGATGCATCTTCCGTGTACATAATGGCATTATAATATTTTCAGTATTATTCTCTGTCCTTATCTTAATGCAACCTAACATCTTGCTTGCTTTTTTAACAACAATTGTTCATTCAGTAGGTATTTTCAGTGAGTAGTCTGCGGTGACACAGGTTTTTTCCTGATTGTTACATATAATTTAGACCCCAGCAATATGTGAGAGTCGCTTAAATTATTCATTCTAATGTGCACCAACTTACACTTATCTACTTTGCATTCTGTCTGTCAGAAAGTTCCCGGGTTATATAGTTTAGCTAGATTCTTCTGTAGTCCTCTCAGTCTATTATTTGTTTCATTTAGTTTTAACCTCATCAGTTCACCATATCCACTCTTTGTTAAAAAAGATTCACCAGTTGTCTCAGTGTGAATCTAGGCATCAGCGGTAGCCTGCTTCCATGAGAGAACTTTCCAACTTGGAGGCCCTATTTCTAAAGACTGGTTGCATTGCTTACCAGCATTCCCACCATCACACAACTCTAATCAAAACTGACTGATACAGGAGAACTTGGCCAATGAATTTCATTCCTAAATGGGCCAAAAATCTTCTAATATCCACTTGGGTTCAAAACACTCTCCAGGTCATATGTCATTTTAACCCAACATTACTCAGAGGTGGTGCCATTTTAACCACTTTCTGGCCCACAAAACACAAAGGCACCTACAAGGTCTGTATTATTTTCCAGTCTGCTTTGTTCCCTTTGCATATAACTAATTTTGAGTTGTCTACAATGATTACCAGAACTTTTAATATTTCATTGCATCTTAAAGCGCTAGCAGTGCTGAGCTCTCACCCAAAAAAGTGTGCTACAAGTAGCATTCTCCTACCTATGCTGCACCTCCTTCTTTCTGTCATTTGCTAGCATATTCCAAATTAGCTGTGGTTGGCAGGCTACGGACAGCTCTCAGATGAAACTCTTTGTATATCTGCTTCCTTCTTTGTATATCTGTTTTTCAGATGTCAGGCCAAGAGAGTTTTCTTTCTGCCACCTCTACCTACCACGTCCTATCTCATTATCACAAGTGCATGTAATCCCTTGTTTTCTTCTTTCACATTAAAATATAACTTACTCTCAGTCATCTCTTCTCTGCTGTGCTCTTGTCGCTTTGTTGCTGTCTTGTTTTATGAGGACCATACTTGTTCACTGTGTTTGCACACAGGCATGACTTTCTTCCTTTGGTTTTCATAATACCCGTTTTCTAGTATGAGGATGCTAATTTTTATCCTCTCTTCTTTTGGACATCTGTATCACTGGCACATTGATAACATTTTCCACAGCCCTTCCACCAATCACCTGGATGAAATACTGGTGCAATTTTGGGGTACAAATAGTTTTGTCCATTATCCCAATTTTACAGTGATAGAATAAGGCCACAAAATACATACTAAACGTCACATAAGGAGTTCAAAAGTCTGGGACTGATACATTAGGTTAATGCATTCCCCATATAATGCCACTTCCCAGATAGCCCTCGCACAATCTGTGTGAACAGTGTCTGTAAAGATCTCCTATAATAAGCTCTCCAGACATAAAAAATTTATAAGCGTCAACTTTCATATTTTGAAATGCCAGTGGGCTTCGTTCTTCAGTCAGATTCATGCATATAAAAATCTTACTCCTGAGCAGGCTTACAAATGGGCCTCAGTTTGTGTGTGCATGGGTATGCTTGCGGGATCAGGTCCTTCATCAAGATAGAACAGGATGTTACTTAGCTGTTTGCATTTGCTTAGATTTAGGTAGGCGTGTGTCACAGGGCGGGGACCCAGCAGCGGCTGTGATCTCTCCTGGCGCCCCCTACCGAGCCAAGTGGGTGTCCATGCACCTTCGTTATCTCGCCCACCACGACTTTGATGTTGAAGTATTGTAAGGGAGGCTGCTTTTTAACCCCTTGAGCATGGTATCCCTTGGTGTACTCCCGCTGGTACCCTGTCTACCGCTGATTCTATGTACTCCTGTCACAGGGCTACACATGGCTCTTACCTCCCCTTATACCACAACCCCAAACCTCTCGGGTGTCCCGGACGTTGTTAGGTCTAACTACCCTTGTTACGCTCACCCTTCCAAGCCCTCGCCCCCTCCTAGGGCCTCTCCGTGCACTCGCCCCCTCCTGGGGCCTTCTCAGTGTTCTCGTATGCCCTCCCTGGGGCTTCTACTCAGTCTCTCGCCCTCTCCGGGCTTCTTCTCGCGCCCGCACTGGGGCCTATGTGTGCCCTCCCTGGGGCTTATCCCAATACTATGCCTTTGCCCTCCCTGGGGCTTATCCCAATACTTTGCAGTCGCCTTCCCTAGGGCTATACGGTCGCCCTCCCTGGGGCTCACTATGATGCTCTCACCCTCCCTGAGGCTCACTGCGCTGCTGTCACCCTCCCCTGGGGCCTAGCCTCACGATTCCCGTGATTGGGGCTCAGGTGGCTGTAGCTGTGCCTGGCCCCCAGACCCGCCTTCTTGGGTCACTCACCCACACTGGGCTCCTCGCCCCGCATGACACTGCCTCACTGGGGCTGGGGTCTATGCAACCCCCAAAACGCAGCACCCTCTCTGGTGCCAGGAACCCCCACGCTACTGTGGAGCTCCCCTGAGGCCTCCTCCAACCCCTACAGCCTCCCCCGATCCTCCGGTATAACAACAAACAAAAAACCATCAGCCAATTGGCCCCAACTCAAACTCTAGCCTCCTGGCTTAAAACGTAAACCCAAAGCCCTCTGGCTCATCATTATTTCCATCCCTGCCAGGGCTCCTCTGCCTGGCATTCTCACCCCATGTACTGCTCCGGTCATCAGGCCTCCCACCTCTGCCTACTCCTGGCAGAGCTCTCTCCTTCACGGCTGCCAGAAGGGAACTGCCACTTGGCCTCAGCCTAGGCTGTTTATAAAGGCCAGGCCCTGCCCCCTTCCGGTCAGCTGACCTCTGGTGTTGCCCCGGCAACCCACACCTGTCCTCCTTTAGGAGCAGAGCACTTCACTGCCTTGCGACAGCATGTTAAAAATGGGTTGTTGTAAACAGTGCTTGAGGTGAGCCTGAGGTAGCTTAATTTTTTATGCATTTTGGTCTGAGGTCTATGCATGTGGGTTAGTCAAAAGTTTTCTGTGGAAACATTTAAGATAAGTATTATGACATTCAACAGAGGTGGGGCTTTTTTGAGAAGGGAAAGAAGCAAAAAGCTCCTGCTTTCCCCAGAAAATGTCCATGTTTCATCCAAAATCTTGGGTATCTGAAAAAACGCAGTGTTGTTACAGAGAACTGAATTATAGCTTCAGAAATGGTGCAGTGTTGTCTTATGGCAGCTGTAATTCAGGTTCCTTATACTCTTGTTCTTTTCTATGGGTAAAGTCCACTTCTAGACTTCCCCTTCCATGATGCTCCAAGGTCATGTGACTACTATGATGCACCATCTCCCCCAACCAAGATGAAAAACAATGGTGGGAGATATAGTCTAACTAGGATACTCAGTCTGTAGAAGAGAATAGAAATCTGAGACACCTGAACTGAACTAGCTCCCCACAAGGCACTAGGTTGCAGTGGGGGGGCGGGCCTTTCAAAATCAAAATATTTTATATTGATTTTTCACAAACAAGGCATGAAATTTGCTCAAAACAATCTAATCCTCCAAAATACAATATAACAACTACAATTGTCTATTTTTATCACAAAAAATATATTTGTTTTTAACTATTCTGACTATTCCTCCAATACATATTACTATTGTTGCCCTCTCCAGACCTTTATACTTGTAACAGGTTGCCCTCCCCAGTGGCATTTTTTTTCTTTTTTTTGCCTATGGGGGCACCCCTGAAGTCCTATAATGTTTAATTTCTCTCATTCATCTCATATTCTGCCTTTACTCGTCTGCCACGTCTTGATGTAAACATTATTTAGATATTCTTACAAGCAGGAGATTGCCTATTGTAATTCTGTGTTGGGGTTCTCAGCCACCATGGGCCTTGTCCCTCATCTTTCTCTAGCTAGGCCACCAGATAGTGTTTGACTCTGAGGCTCTAGCTCCTTAATCCTCTCAGAGCCTGAGGCCTTCCTTTTGTTTTCAATCTAGAGCCCAGGCTTTCTAGCCCAGAGGCCTGTCCACTAGGTACAGAGCCAGCAGGCTGCAAGTTCCAGTCTGGGCAGCAGCCTAAAGCTTCCATGAGCACCCTTTCCTTTAGCTCAGGCTACTAGCCAAGTTCCCCGCAGTGGGATCCGGCTATAAAGTCCTGCAACCAGCTCTGAGCTACAGGCCCTATACAGCTGCACACACTAGTGCACTAGGACCTTTGGCTTTTTATGACTGCGCCCAAGGCACTAATGAGGTCTTCTCCTCCTCCCCTACAGCCTCAACCACAAACCACCGGTATCAATGAATCAAAAATTATAAACGATATGTCCATGGGCTATAACAAAAAAATAAAGAGAGCAGCATGCCAGCTTAACATTTTTCCTGGGCTCTGTGCTTCTGCTTCCCACCGTCTGTTATAGTCCTTCTTCTGGGGCTGCCGCCGCTTCTCTTAGAGTCCTCAGTAGTTCCCTTCCCACAGCAACTGGACAGGTCACCTCTCTGTGGAGCCCTTATACACAAATTCCTTCCCCCTTGGCTGCCAAGCCCAGGGTTTTTATAGTTCTGGCCTGTCCCCTTCCAATCACCTAAGTAGCTGGCCAGGTTCAGCTTTTAACCACTACCCTGCCAGCAGTCTGTGCCCAGAAAGTTCTGGCCTTAAAGGGACCAGCCTGCTTTAATTTAAGAAACAAAATTCAGATTTTTAGACCTAAACCTATCCTCTTGTTCATGGGTATAGATTGTAGCTGTGTTGGTCTAAGGACATAGGCAGACAAGTTTTTTTGGGTAAATCTGATATCTTTTATTAGACCAACTCAAATATTGTGTAGTAGTCAGAGGATTGTAGATGTTTCATCCTTTGGGAATGATGTTGTGTTTCTTGCATAGGCTTAGAAAATATATGTCGCTGTTGAGTTTGGCTTCTTTCTTTTTCCTGTTGCACTGTTTTCATTTCAAATGGCAAAATTTAATATGTTCCATGTTACAGGGGTGTAGATTTTAGCTATGTTCATCTAAGGACATAGGCAGACAAGGTTCTTTGGGTAAATCTGATATCTTTTATAAAACCAACTCAAATAATCCTCTTGTTCATGGCATAAATCAAACCCCACTGATGATAGTAGCAAGTACAGTTGATGTAAGAAAAATACAATCAGACCCTTTACATTTATATAGTGTATTCCAGTGAAATATTGTGCTGCATTTGATGTTTTTCATATTCATCCTATTTCTTTGCTTGTAGCCTATACATACATCCCTGCCAGATACTGATTAGTGTTGCATATAGTAATCATTCTTGGTATGCCTACTATATCCACCTACATACAAAGTGGCACTTACAGCAACAGCTTCTATAATTTTGCATACCCTTCTGTCTTTGGATGCAAGATGTACAATAGTCATAAATAAATATCATATCATACATACAAGTCCAAAATTGGGAAAGCATCAGCTCTTGCTAGTTTGAATTTATTCTGTCATCTAGAATCTAATTCATGATCTAATCATCACCTCTCTTTAGGGCTATTTCAGAAATGGAAATTGTAGTGAACGAAAATAGAGAGGAAGTGTTTTCATGCCATTTCATGTTACCGAAAAGCATCATTGTTCTACAACATTTACAGCTGACTCATTGCACCAGTAAACTATGGTTTTCACAGGAAACAGTGTGGAAGTGAGAGAGAACAGAGTCTACCCTCAGCCTACAGGCATGACTTCAGTATGAGTAACCCTCCAGCCCCGACAGCAAGGGTGGGCAAAATGCGACCCGCTGGCCAGATGTGGCCTGCCAAGCCATTCTATCTGGCCCGCAGAACCCCTAAAAAAATTAGGAAATTAATATTATTCTGCCCTGGGCTGCCTGTCATGTGGCCCTCAATGGCTTGCCAAAACTCAGTAAGCGGCCCTCCACCCAAGATTATTGCCCACCCCTGCCCTACAGGGACTGAAACAGAAGCTAACAATACATAAACATCTTTCAGATGGGGGTGCCCTGTCCAAGAACCTGTAGGACTACTGACCAAAAGACCATACAGCTGCCTCTGTCCAGACCTACTCCTGAAAACACTACTATACCATGATTTATTCAGAACAGACAGAGCATGTCTTCCACATACAGAGGATGCAAAATTCTCCTCAACCTCCCACCATTACCATTGTAGTTCTGCTGCCTCAGGGATCTTCCACAGACCCTTTATTCAAGGGCAAAATATGCCATAAAAAAAACTTAAAAGGTGTTTGACATATTCAGATCCTGAAAAGTTGAACATGTTGTGTTCCCATTTTCCCTATCAGTACAACTCTGATAGTGCCTGTAGTTCTTTCAAGACCATTCAATTGTTTAAATAAACCTCTAGACTGTGAAATGCTTTTGGGTTTTGATCCATAAGGAAATCATAATAGGCCAGAGCTGCTAGACTGACTGATACAAATAAATGCATGTATTATTAAAGGATACCCCAAAGTGGTCTGATTTTTTTTCCCAGTTTTGAATAATTGTTTCCTAGTTTTGAATTCTATGAGAAAACAAAAAAAAGCTTTGGTGTATTCAACAGGAGATGGCTCATCACCTTAGATTTGATCAGATAAACAAGTATCCATTCTTTTGTGTACTTTGTTTCTTTTTTTTTCTGGGTGTATACTGGATATTTCAGGTGCTATTAAAGAAGCCGAAGATACCCTTTACCTGAAGATACTTGTTCTGTAAAACAAAACAAAATAAAGCATACTAAAATTAAAAATAAGCATATCTTACTAGTTTTGAGTTACTCCAAATTGCACTTTATTTCCCCTCGCCTCCCCCCATTCTGTAGATATTTACCATGACTTACAATGAGTAATTTTAGGCCTCCACCAAGAACCAATATCTTATAACCCTATCACAAGCTTTATAACTTGTTCTCTTAATTTATTGCAATAGTATTATTTGTCTCTAATAAGGTTGTACCAGATATAATAGAGCCATAATATCAAGCTATACTAAGACCAGTTTATATTACAGTGCTTTCAGCCCACATAGGTACCTATTATGTTGAAAAAAGTCTTGATGCTCTTCTCACATTCTCTAGTGTAAATCAAAAGTATCTCCACTATAATTAACAGAGTTATGCCACCATAAGATTGATGTAAGGTCCGAATCAGGTCTGTGCTGTATTGTGATCTATCATTTGCCTCTAGCTATTTAACGAACCTCTTAGCTATGACCTACTCTTGGAAAATATGCTGAGACATTTCTCAACCCTTATGGATAGGTGAACAGATTTCATAAGTTTCACATCCTGTTTCTAAGAAAGAACAGTTTATGGACCAGGCAATAAGACATTCCTAATAATTTTAAATAATTTTGAATTGCCCCAGTGTCATGAAATAAATTATTTCTTTGCTTAACACATAGCTCTTTCCTTGGTCCTCAGTCTGGAAGGACTCCTCTACTTAAGACTTACATGAGGTACCATTTAGGGCACATCTGCATAGATGTAAGCAGGTGGAGGCAGAGAGTTTGTATTTATAAAATCAAAAATCTGCTAGACGCAGCAGGAATTACTCTGCTGCTCGTTTCCATAAAAAATATATAAAGATCCTGTCAAGTATTTAGCTGCAGGTATAGAGAAATTATTTAACTACACTGGGAAAGTAATTGTTTGACACAGATCAAATGGCCCCTGGTGACTTCTGTCATCTTAACTGTACATGGTATTATAGCCTCCTTCATAGTTACCTATGCGGAAATAGCAGGGAATACCATGGTGCATTTGAATGTTTCTTATTACTAGTATATTTTCTAAATTTCTATTTTTGCATTTTAACATATAGCTCCATCAGCCCTCCCAGACGCAAGTGGGACAAGCAGCCTCACAATCCAATCTTCTGCATTTGGCTCACAGTCAAGCATCTATGTCTCAAAGCCCAGTACGTCAGGCTTCCTCTTCTTCTTCCTCATCCTCCTCCTCTTCAGCTTTGAGTGTTGGCCAGTTAGTCAGCAGTAAGTATTGCTCCCTAGCTCTAGCTCTGTTTCTCTTCTCTGTTTCTCTCTGCCATTTGTTTATCTGCCTGATCTACTTTTTTCTCCTTTTGCATAACGGGCAGTATATTGCTAATATACTGAAGTAATCCTTGTCAGTGAGAACTGCTGAGTGTTGTGATGATGAATAAGACTGGGAGTAAACATGCCACAAGAAATTGCAAACAGTACTAAAAGTGGTCATAAACATGGTAGGAGCCCTTGATTGATTGTCCAATGGACTTAGTGTAGTGGCAGTCTATCCGCATTCTTAAAATGAAATGGTAGTTCATATCATTTGGGAGAAAAACCAACTAATCATATAATATAATGAACTATATTACTTAGAACTTAATTGGTAGCATGTTCCATTTGTTGTCCAGGCTGCTTGTTTTTATTGTTGTTGCTTGTTTGTTGTTGTCAGCATCACCATCATAGCATGTTGAGGCCAATTTGCATCAGGACTCCATTATGCAAGGTGGTATGCATACATTAAGTAGGGACAGTTCATGTCCAGAAAAGCTTACAGTGTAAGCAGAAAAGAAATACAAAGGGTAAAAGAGGAAAGAGAGACACAAGTATGTGACATGACTGTCTTCAATATTATAAACCAAGTCAATTTCTGAGCCAGAACTATAACTCAGCTTACCAAATGCTCAGTCCGCAGTCCTTTTCCACTGGAACACGCACTTCACCTAATGCCAAGTATTGATCTGGTAATATTTGTACATGTATGTGAGAAGCATAACAGGTTGAAATAAAACGCAAAAATCACTAAGGATCTGCCTCTCTGCAAGGGACTGAACACCGTAAATCTTAGACGGATTCCACTTACATATGGACAATTACACGGACAATTGTTTCTTGACCTTCAAGACACCTATTCTCATTTTCCAATCATACATTTCCACTAGAAATACCTCTGATTTTTGGTGGCCCAGGTCCATTACCACAATGAGACCTTCCATGTGGCCTCTCAGCAGCCCTGAGAAATTGAATCTGCACCAAGGTACTCTCAGTAGTGGCCATGTACCTCAGCCAGCAAGGAGTCCATCCCTAATTAGACGATTGGCTGGTAAATATGATACCTCAGCAAATATCACCTCACTGCTGCTGATGTTTACCCTAGGCCTGTTGCTGAATACTTGAAACAAACTGTTGCACAAAACCTGGAATTCTTAGGGCCCACTTTGGACTCTGTGGCTATGATTACACTTCTACGAAACTTTTAAGAACAATGCCAAGCATACCTTAATCACCTGCTCAAGCTTACAAATGCCAAAAATGGAAATGTGGTGGTGAAGCCACTTGAAGGGAATCTCACAGTACTCCTCTCGAGCACCCCATAGACAGAAATAGACTGTGATATCCAGAGCATACCTACCACAAGATTGACTCATCTTGTTACTCAACTATCACCCCACTATGACTGCCAGGGCTTATATCTCCATTCTTGGCCATGTAACTACCTGAGCCTTTATGACACTATGTCAAACTTCACTTCAGATGCATGCAATCCTGGGTACAACAGTCCACTCTCTAGGGCAATATTTTCTAAGTACAACAGTGATGATCTCCCTGGTAATTCAGTCTGTCCTGGGGCAGTGGAAGTTTCATTCATTGTGTACAAGAGTTACAGTTCCTCCCTTCACATTCATCAATGGCAATCATGATTGATGCCTCCTTGGTAGAATGAATATTATGTGCCAAATGACCTCAAGGAGCAAGGTGTCCAGATGTTACAGAAGACAAAAGTTCAGGCCAGTGTGCTGAAGCAAAACAGAAAGCATGTCAAGCCATCCTATACTGCCCATAGAGAATGTCAAGGGCAGATTATGATAGACAACTATGTTCTGCACCAACAAACAGCATGAGATTCTCCACCCCGTGCAGGAAGTTTGTTTGTCTATGGCAGTGGCACTTTTGCCATTAAATATACCTGTAAGCAAAATAATATTCCTGGCCTCTGGGACAGTAAAATAGATTGTATCAAGCAGATTCATGTCCACACGCCACTAGTGAGAAGTCAAGAACGTTTGTCTCTCATCAATATTTACAGGCTTGTGCCATCTGGAGACTGACCTATGTAAGTTGTATGTCAACAGGAAGTGTCTGTTATTCTGTTCCAGAGCAGGTCTCTGTCCTGAATCCCTACCTGTTGCCTTCTTTCTTGCATGATCAGGAATCCTTCTGGACACTTTCAGTCCTCTCCTCTGATTCTGGGGGCTCCACCAAGTAACACACAACACAGCTAAGATGATCATGCTACACTCATGTATGGCCAAGGCAATTTTGGAACCAAACCTTCTGCAGGTATCACTGACATCGTTCATCTATGCTTCATCCAGATCTGCCGACATCTTACAGCCTGGATGCTGGGTGACTTAAGGAAATGGAACGTGCTCTGCCTTTATCAGACCTCCCAGTTCAAAGAAGAAAAGAATCAGTTAGATTTGCTTATCTGGCTAAGTAGTCCAGATTCTCAAGATGATGCCAGGAGTGAAAAGTCCATCAGTGATTGCAATTGTACTGTAATATCTGCTATATCTTAAACAAGTGGACTTATCCATCACCTTGTTAAAAGCTTCCTAACTATTGTCAGATCCAAAATACTAGATGATGCCAAAATAGAGTTGCTTGTACAATTCTAATTCAAATCCCACTTGTATATTTGCATTGTGATTCAGGCTCCAATTACAAGATCCTATACATTTTTTTCTGTGAGATCCCAGCCTCATTCAATAGCTCTGAATGGATCTGCTCTGAGAATGAATCCGGACTATGTAGTAACCCAAATTGTTGTCTCCAGGAACCTCTGCCTCATTGTTACAGAAATTGGGAAGTGATCAGTGAGTGAGCAGGGAATCACAGGAGAAGGAAGAATTATCTCATGATCAAGGCAGTTAAATATTGACCCTACTTCTACTGTGTAAGTCTAATGTGATAGCAAGCAAGTCATTTAAACCATTTTTTGCAGAGGGTCAGTAACATTGTGCTCCATGTCTTCTGGATAATAATACCTTCTGTAAAAACAAATAGGGCAGGAAAGATAATGTGGGCCCTTATGCTGGCCTTGTTTTATAACACTATAACCTGGGGGCATACAAATAAATTAAAAGGTGAAAAATTTAAAAATATAAACAATGTCTGGTTTTGAGGAAGTTGTATTACTGTCCATTTCTCAAGGCTCTAGCCATCCTAAATTCACCATCCAGCTCTGCCAGAGGTAGAATTTGTATTATAGGTAGGATATAGGTAGGATTTGTAGTCCTTGTATAATAAATGAATATAAGGAAGTTAATACTTTCAGGTACCTCTGTATGAGGCAAAACTGTTAAATATGGTGACATCTATCAAGTTATCTAATTAATTACTAGGGCAGAATTCTGCCACTCTTACAATGAGCAATAACTTGCTCTAAAACAAAATCAACTTTAATCAGTTAAATTACTAGAAATATTGTTATTTACTTTGAACAAAGGTGGCATAATTTGACTCTTAATAACTTTTTAAAATCCTATATCATCTGTTTTCTTTCTTTTTTCTTTTATTCATTTTTTTCTTTCATCCTATGAACATTTTTTCCTTGCTATATCTATTATTCCCCAATATTTCCTAAAATTGGTTAACCCTTTTAAAACTTACATCTATTTTCTCATATTCTTTCTTTTTTGCTGGAGATTTTTTTACTACAGATTTTTCACCCCTGGTGTCCTGTGATACATTTTATGTTTCATATTTTTTTCCTTCTTTCTCTGACTGCCTTTTTCCTTTATTTTTTTTTATGTCAGCTACTGTAGTTTCAAATCTGGCAGTTGTTAGCCCTCGTTCAGGCAAAACTGTCTGTTGGTATTGTACTTAGCCTTTTTCTTTTATACCGGTTCTCTTCTATACTCTGATATCTTTTGTCATTCTTTTCTTTCTCTCTTCTGCTTTCACTTATTAAAAACAAAAATGTTAGGGGTCATCTTTTTCCTTTCCCCTCTTCCAATTCTTCCCCTCATTGCTTGACCTCTCTCTCCATTCATTTTTCTCGTTTTCTTACGCCATCTTTCACTGAATCCCATTCCCTCTCTTTCAATCCACAATCTTTCTCCCAAAAGTAAGCAAACCACAGCAAAGAGTAAGTCTACACTGCAAGCTTCCATATAGCTAAAAAATACCCAAGCAAGTTTTAAACTATGAAGCTTGGTACAGCCTAATGTATTCTGCTCCAAAGCTGATTATGCTATCGTCACAGTGTAGACATAACAAAAGTTATTTCTCCCTTTCCCCACTTCTTGTGCTTCCATGCATTGCAATTTACACCTTTCCTCACCCAGTTAACTTTGTTTCCCTAATCTTGCCTGTTACCCACTCATCCATCTTTAACAGCAGGGAAGCCACCCTTGTTAGCATTCTACACACAAGAGGCAGGTCCAAGCAAGCATGCATTTGCAATATGCAGCACCACATACCACATGCATCGTACATGTAAGTGTTTCCGACACTGCTAATTTATACTGCAAGGGGTGATTTTGACACCAGAAAATCCTGGGATAAAAAAAAACCATGCCTGAAAAAGGCGGGGTAGTGCACATGGCAGCAGTGTGAGCCACCCGAAACCAGAGCCTGGCCAGCCAGAGCCACGCTCCAGCTGCCAGCCAGGCTCCCTGATACCAGATAGCCACCATTGGAGCCCCAGGATTCCAGGTAAGGCTGCTGGGACCAGCCCAGGTGCTGGCCTCAACTTCCCCTACGCTACCTCGGGCAACTTACTGCACGCCAGACCACATATGCACAAGAAACTGCTTGTCCCAGGTATTCCCCTGGGACAAGGAAGAGTGGCCCATACTGTGCCACTGCAATTTGTCCCTGGGAAATACCATGTGCATGCTTGTCAGGACGTGCCCAAAGAGTTCTACTTTCCTGGAAGACATGCTATTTTCTGTGTAGAGTTTTATGTCCATTACCAAAGAGATAGAAAGATATTTGCGCTCTTCAGGACAAAGCAGAGAACGTGCCAAGGCTCTGCAAGATTTGTATTATGTCCCTGAAAAGCTGACACTGGAAAAAGGCTTCTCAGCTATAGAAGGAAGCTTTTCAAAGGACAAGGTTGGGAAGACCCTGTAAGAGCTTTAGAATTCTCTGTTTTGATACAAGAGCCTTTCCTCCTTCCCAACTATAATCCCCAGCACAAGAGTGAGAATTTGTGGCTTCTTCTTTCTCTTGTTCACTTGCAGAGAGATTTTCAGTATACCTGTCTCCCTGGAAGCCCCACATGGTTCATCCTTTGCTCAGCAGGAGCCAGTAGCTGCCTAAAAACAATAAAGTATCAAACCTCAATATACATTTGTTTCTTTAATCTATGTATTGCACAGACTATGACAACTCAGTGTAGTTGGCACACACCTCCTTTCCCCCGACACTGTACCACCCTGTCCACGCTGTCAACCATTTTTTTAAATTTTATTCAAATATTGAAGGAGAAATTAAGTTACAAGGGAAATTATAAAGCCAGCAAAAAATGGCAGTTAACTTGGCAATAACATACATAACCTATTACATAACAGAGTGTCAATTGAATCCACTAGATATATATGTTCTTGTTTTCCCCAAGGACTTCAGTGAGGTTTTGCTCTGTCTAAATACTATAAATCTAATTCAGAAATCATTCTCCCGAGTTCAGGGATGGGAAATTTTAGAGTTCCAGTTCAGCCCCATCTCTTCTACTAACTTCATTATTCAAAAATCTTTACATAACATGCTGCTAATTCAGCAGTTCTTCTCTAGTAGGTGTCTACCATACATATCTGGCTCATCCAGACCTGTCTGCAGTGCCATACACCTCACATGCAGGCATTACCTGTGATGCTACTTTACAGCAGGGGGGTGGAGGGGCAGGTTTACCTGGATCCCGGGGTAAAAAATCCTCTGCCCAAAAAAAGCAGGGTGATGCACATGGTTGCAGCATATACTGCCCAAAACTGGAGCCTGGCCAGCCGGAGTCATACTCCAGCTGTTTGTCAGGCTTCCTACTTTGGCTGCAGCCTTGATAGGCCCCCAGGATCCCAGGTAAGGCTGATGGGGCCAGCAGAGTTGCTTTCCCCAGCCTCCCCTATGGCACCTGAAGTAACCTGCCACGCACCAAAGCGCACATGGCACAAGTGTTCCCCTGGGGCAAGTAGTAGCAACACAAGGGGAAACAAATGTCTGCACTCATTTGGATGCACCCATCAGGTCTTCTCCTCCCTCATTCTTTGATTCCATGGTAAGTTTTGTTCTCACTTGCAAGGATAAATTCAGTCTACTTCTGTAGTCCAACATCTCCATTGTAGAAAAAGACCTAAAAAGCAAAAAGGTTCAACTGCAGTAATATGCAGCAGAATTCAACCAGAATAATGTCCAAACCAACAATCGCTTGGCTTCCTATGTCTATTTTGATTTCCTTCCCAAAAGCAATCAGTGATGCCACCAGTTCTAAGCAGTCATAAAATATGCCCATACTGTGGTGTTTACAAATTTCAGGACTCCGTTCCATGCTCTATGAAAGGCTGATTTGTCCATAGGGCTCCAGCAATATCCCTACTCACAGCACTAGAAAGGGAAGGAAGGTAGTAAGGGAGCCCACTATCATTTGGATCGCTCAGAGAAACTCCGAAACCACTGTAAGTTATTGGGTCATTTGGCATCTGTACATTGATGAGAAGATTTTGAAAGGGCAGCTTCACACCCCACCTCCCCATTGTATCTCCTTAATAACCAGTATGTTGTATAAGTCATGCATTTACCCTAAGTAGGAATATCTCATATCTTTAAAAAAAGCTGATACTTTGAGTATGGAGCCCATTTGGAGCCCTTTCAAAAGGGCAGCAGCTGTAATGTTTTGATTGTTATGTGTGAATGAACCAAGAATGTTAGAAATGTAGCAAAACCCTCTTCAACTTTAACACTACTTTATGCTACATTTGTATGGTTCGTTTATATGTAATTAGAGTGTAACATCTACTGCTTTTTTGAAGGTTCCCCTTTTGAAAGGACCACAGCTGTGTGCATGAGTGACTGGTGCCTCCTGAATCTGGGGGTGCACCTGCAGAAGCTGCTGATGGCAGCAGCCCTGTCGGGGGGGCATCAGTCCTACCAACAGCATCAGCATCAGCTGCTAGGGGGCACTGGCCCTGTCAGGCAGGGCACGTGCACCACCATGCATCCCCTACCAGTCGCCTATGGCTGTGTGTCCACACCCTTTGTATAAACAGTAGAGTGCTGTAAACCTGAAGAATCTCAAGCATGTTCACACAAAATAATTACAAATATATATGTATGCATGCCATAAGTTGGAATACTTCATATTTTTAAAGACATGAAAGATATGCATATGTGTATACACACACACACATACAGATTTTAGTGTGTATGTGGGTAAGTGCCCAGATATCCATACATACACACACACGCACATAAAATGCATGAAATAAATGTAATGTTAGTTGTCAAGATATGCAGCTTCCTTTGGCTTCAACAAAAGTTGAAGTGAAGTGCTCATCACTTCTCAAGATTACATAAAATATGTGTGTGTTTCCATATGTATAACGTCTGTATATATATGCATACAGTAATCTAGGGACATAGCCTCATGCAATTTCAATTTTAAACTGCAAGCCTTGTGCAATTACAAAAGAGAGAGCCATAATTGTTTTGGTAAAACTTCTCTATTTCTTGTTCAAACATTCTAATCATTGTCAGCTATATCTATATACTAAAATCTCCCTCTCTTTTTGTCTCTCAGTGAGCTAAAAGACTTTTTATAGGGAGTTTCAATCCTAAGGGAATTTTTACATCAGGGTTATAAACCCCTGAAAATAAAAGCTTTGTTACGGTAATGCTGACAAGACCTTAACTATAGTAGCACTAGCAGGAGCCACTGTAATATAGTGCTCAGCTCTATAATGTAGTCTAGCACAGTCCTCCGACAACTACTTGCATTTACAGAAATTGATGGGTTATTGTGCTGAAAACTTTTCACCTAAGAAGTCTCAAGAATGAGGTGAAGAACAATAGAGATGTCTCGCTGGGAGAATGGCTTCACTACACGGAGGATTGAACAACACTTTGAAATCTTCCACCATCCCAGTCCCATGCTGTCTCCAGCTTGGTGAATGCTTTCATTTAGCCAGGGATCAGTAGCTTGGGAGGGAAAAAAGTTTCATTCTCCAGCTGTTGTGTCATTTCCCTTGATAAGTCCTAAATTGACCGAGTTATCCAGCACCAAAGGAGCCTTCCTGTTGTAGACATCCTTTATTATGTGCCCTTTCAGGGACAAAGGCTTCTGTGTCAGTAAACTGCTATGGAGAAAAAGGACAAATTTATTCTCACAGCATCATGAGCATTATCGTCTGAGGGTCTAATGTAAAAATAAAAAATTGTGCAGTATTACCATCTGAAACACGATGGCACAAGTTGCAAATGCTCCACTCCTTGATTGCCAACCCGACAGGATGCAGAATGAAAACCGTGAGAGGTTGTTTCCCCCCAAGCCATATTTTAGGAACTGATTATAACACTAAGATGTTTCAAAGAGAAATATCTTGGTGGTTTACTTTGGGTAGCATTTAGTTGTGTGATTTGCATTTGTTCCAGACAGTATAGAAAAGGCATCGTTTCAATGAAACCATCATCCCATTTTCATTAGTTATGTGTATTTTAAGTCCCCAAGGATATTAATATATATCAGCCCCTTACGTGAGTCAGTGATAATAAGTGAGTATTATTTGTTGAAACTAGGCATGATTTCCAAAGGTAAAAATGAAAGTGAGGAGCCATGTGTTGACTTCCCTAATGCCAGCACCTAGAGGAAATTAGGCACCTGGCCAATTGTGCCAGTTATGCCTTTCATGATCTCTTTCATAGCCCTGAAGTGAACTGGAACTACCTTAGTCTGTAAATAATTAGCATTTTAGCAAGGACATAAATTATAAATGATTTGTAATACAACTGAAAGTCCCTGCCTTATTTCTCAAAGTGGAGAAACCTCCTTTATACTTCAGAATAAAATACATAGTCTAAACTGCTCATATGTGATGTGAAGAATTTACACCATTGAAAAAATATTTCCACAGATCCTCAAACAGCCACCGGGGAGGTGGACGGGGTGAATCTGGAGGAAATACGGGAATTTGCCAAAGCTTTTAAAATCCGGCGCCTGTCTCTTGGTCTGACACAGACTCAAGTTGGCCAAGCTCTAAGTGCCACTGAAGGCCCAGCCTATAGCCAGTCTGCTATCTGCAGGTAACAAGTTACATAATATGCTATATTCTCCTCTCTTCATTCTTAATTTTACTTATTACTCTTATTTGGTTGGGGAGGGGAACGGTTGGTTGTGAGTATTTTAATTATATGAACTCATTGCTTCCATGGGGGACTTAGACTAACAAATAGTATTGGTATCTGGCAGATGAAATATGCTTACTGTGTGCCCTTAAAGTAACTTCAGTCTTTTCAGGCTGTTTTTTTAACAAGTAGGAAACAATAAATATGTTCCTGGCATTGAGATTTAATTCAGTAGTGGAGCTGGAGCCCCTGCTGATGCTGCATAAGCACCAGCTGACCCTCTTCATACTGTGCTATTTTCTACAGATAGGGTTACTGAACAAACATTTCATGGCTGCATCCCTGCTAAGTTAAAGCCTGTATTACTGTGGTTTGCACTTCATATATAGGATGTTAATGATGATTTACCTAGGCAACACAGAAGGGGGAGAAAATTAACCTTCGTGTTATCTTGCAGACTTTTTGGCATTAATGTTTTATCACCCAAGTGTTTAAAACAAGCACATCCAGAAAAATGAGTAAGATTCTACCCTACCTTCAAAAAATGCAGTCTTGACAGAGTTAAAGTAGTTAGAGGCAAATACCATGTATGCATGTATGTATGTTACACTAATCCCATGTTTATGCATGAGATAACAAACACACTTAGGTAACAGCTTTTTCCTCTTGGGCAATGCCTTATAGTCTTCCTCCATCAGCAAAAGCCAAGAAACCAACTCTAAGCTCATTTAAGTGGATTTTGTTCTTGGTGATCCATGAAATGCTCTGTCTTTTTATCTGCTCTTTATACTTTTAATGTATTCCCCATAGAACGGAAGTGTACTTTTCCTGCAGTTTAAGACTAAGGTTATAAATAACATCAGTATGGGGTAGTGAGCTTGCAGCTCACATTTTGCTCAATGATTTTCCATAAAACCCATTGATTGTTGTTAAATACAAAAAGCTCCATAGGATCCTCTCACTTCTATAGCCTCCCCTACTGTTTTTTCTTATAAGATACCTCCCTGTAGAAAATAACCTTTATTCAGTCTATACAAGGATACTACTGCTGGGAAATTTGTTTCAAGACTTGTATATCGTTATACCAAACAACATGTGCTGAAGCATCAACACTAACAAGCAATGGCAATGATATGAATGCTATTGTCCCCTGTTGCTAGGCATTAATTTTATTTTTTTTTCTCTATGGTCGATTGGTAAAGAAGACCCAAAACAAGCAGAGTTCTTAGCAATTGTCAATTTGCTGGAGCTTCACATTCCTTCTTTTTTTAAACATGCCATATTTAAAATGTATAAATTGCAGTTCTCTTTGGTTTATTTCTTTTCTTCCCTCTCTTATCCTAAACCACAATTCCAAATAAAAAAATGAGGATGCTTTAAATTAAAATGAGGAAAAGGATTCCTACTAAATTATGGAAAACCATGAAAGGAACAGTTATGATTAAGTTGGATGCAACTATCCAAGGGTCAGATTGTAGAGCTCCTATACTGGATACGATCCTTCTCCTTCAGTAGTCGTATTGACTACTGAGGCTCGTTAAGAACTAATTCACTACTGAACATAATGAAGCATTCCTCATCCGCTGTAAGTGTATAGGGCTGTATTTTTTTTTACCTTTTTATCCCCTTTCCAAAAATCTGCAGTGACTATTCTCTTATTAAGCAAGGTTGCAGGCCACTTTGGAAACAACCTGTTGGAAATACCGAATTCTATTTTTCCCCTCATGGTAGCTAAAGAACAGTGAGTTCCACCAGAGAAATATACCCAACAGTTAGAAGTTTTTTGGAAATTACTCTTCATAATTATTTCTTCTGAGTTATTTGCATGTGAAATAATGTATTTCCTCCTGAAATGTTTTCTGAAGTTGCCACTTGTTGAATCCAAAGTTCTGTTGGCATGGGTTCAATCTGCCTTCTCTTCCAAACCTCCTTCTCAAGCATATTCTGCTTACTAATAGCAGTGGCATTTCAGCACCACGAGGCCTGGATAGCTCACTGGGATGTCATGCAGTACTGTTTGCCTTTCAACAGTGTCATTTTTATGCTTGGGGTGGAGAGGGGGGCAGTATAACTTGACGTTACAGGATTTGATGAAGAATTTAAATGTAAAGATGAAGCATATCAACCTGATATACTGAAGAAGCAGGAACTTATACTGGAAGATCTGAAATGTGAACTCAGTTCTTATGTTTGTTTTTAGAAAGAATTAAAGCTTTGTGTGGCTGTTTCTCCAGATATTTCATAGTATTTGCAGAATCTGGTCTAGCAAAAGATTTTTTGATGGCAAAATGATATATAGAAGACCTCATTTACAGGAAATGATATCATTCTGGTACAGTTTGCAGATATCCCACAATAAACCCAGCTTGGTGCCACAGCATATTAGTGCACTATTATGCTGGGTTTCATCTGGAAGGATGAGTCTGTCTTAACACATTGTGGAGGTATTCAAGATAATTACAATATGTCCAGCTGTTTCAGCTGAACAGTACAGTAGCTATGGGAGTCTTTTTTCCTACCAAGAGAAGGGACATGGTGTTAACTTGCATACGGTGAAAATTGCTTTAAAATAAAAGGAATGGAAACTGAAATTCAGAGCCTGGTATCCACCACTGCTTTGTATTACTGAAGTGATGCCATTTGGACAACACAAGATCGAAGACTAAATAAAATAGTTAATCATGAGTAAGAAATTTTAAAGAGCTATTATCTCTGATGTCATTTCCTGTAATTAGGTTTGGATTTGCAGCTTTTGAGGATGAAAAAACTGATCTTGAAATATGAATATTGAACTGATAGTTTGTATTATGTAGCATACTGAATTCTTAGAAGTTTGTCAGTGTTCATTTTGTGTTAGCTTGAATATATATACCTATCTCATGGCTTTCGTAATCCATTGTAAATTACCTCTGCCAGTCAATTAGTCAGGCAGGCAGGAAGTCCCACCCTGGCAGAGCATCAGTGTAAGACTCTTCTTTCTCAATTTTCCCTCAGACACACGATCCTGAGAAGCCACTTTTTCCTACCACAGGAAGCCCAAGAGAACACTATAGCTAGCAGTCTGACAGCCAAACTGAACCCTGGCCTTTTGTATCCTGCCAGGTTTGAAAAGCTGGACATCACCCCTAAAAGTGCCCAGAAGATAAAGCCGGTGCTTGAGCGGTGGATGGCTGAGGCTGAGGCCCGCCATCGAGCAGGTATGCAGAACCTTACTGAGTTTATCGGAAGTGAACCATCCAAAAAGCGCAAGAGGCGTACCTCATTCACGCCACAAGCTCTTGAGATCTTGAATGCTCACTTTGAGAAGAATACGCATCCCTCTGGGCAGGAAATGACAGAGATTGCAGAGAAACTGAACTATGACCGGGAAGTAGTTAGAGTTTGGTTCTGCAATAAGAGGCAAGCACTGAAGAACACAATTAAACGTTTAAAACAGCATGAGCCTGCAACAGCAGTCCCTATGGAGCCCTTAACAGACTCTCTGGAAGAAAACTCCTAAAATAAAACCACAAAAAAAAACCACCAACAAAAATTTAACCGTTTGAACTCTATGAAAAAAAGCTCATTCATCACCCTTGTAAGTAAAAGACTGAGAAAACTACAAGATGGACAGAACAGTTTATAAATGTCCGTGGGTTTTCCTATATAAAAACAAAACAAAAAAAATACACAGCACTTAGTGTGTGTGTGTGTCGTAGAATTAGTTCCCAAAAAAAGCCAGTTTTTTTTAAATGGACTTAAAGTAAACCAAATAACTGCTTACTTTTTTCTGTATATTATGAAAATGTGAACACGTTTTAAGGAAAAAAAAAACAAAAAGAAAAAAAAACTTTTATCTGTTTAAAAGAGAATACAAGCCTGCCACCTGGAGGAATGATGGTAGCCTTTCAGGTATCAAGTGCTGATTCACTATGAAAACTATTAACCAAAGTCAGAAACATGGCATTGCAAACTAGATTGTTAGTCTACTCTTTTACGAGCATAAAATTGTGTTATGAATTTTTACATTTGTACTTTACAAAGAAGGGAAAAAAGGATTAATTTCTCCCATCCTTTATCACACCCCCCACACCCTCCCGCAGGTGGGTATAACAGGTGTTAAAGCCATTCCACAATGTTCACCTATTTTTTCATCTACACCATTCTGCAATCTCCAAGTGTTTGTGTGCCAAAATAACTCCTATTGATTGTGAATTGTGGGGTTTGGCATCTTTTTTTTAAGGTGTCATTCTTGATTTGCATTTCTGTTTTGATTTTTCTGACCCATTTTTGCTGCCTCCTCCCCAAACCCATACCCCTTCTCCCTATAGTGTTTAAAGATTTTTAAAAGCGAAGCCTAAACACTTTCATATAGATGTGTTGAAATGCAATAGAGGACAAATAAGGATTAGGATTGTGTCTGATGAACTGTCAACTTAGTGCACACGCTGAACATTGTGCTCATTGTCGACAGCATAGCTTGCGATTTCTCTGTCCTTTGGCCACGAACCTGGAGAGGTTACCAAAACTAATTTTGTAATATAAATATAAACTGCACACTTGGTTCGATACTGCATCTTTGTTCTGGTTTTGTGTAAAGCAAATTCTCTCCAAAGTCTGCTAGCCAAAGAAATTTCTTGAGATTCTGATGAAAACAAATGGACAGGCCAAGAAGCAATGAGGACATTTGGATCTTTATACCATTATGGACTGATTTACTGGTAGTTCTTTCATGCTGTCTGCATTATTTTTGTCCTGGTTTTGATATTTTCCCTGTCAAATACTACTGTTGGAGTGTGTGTGTGTGTGAGAGAGAGAAAGAGAGAGCGAGAAAGAGAAAGAGAGAGAGAAGGAAATAGGGAAAAAGTGAATGAGTGTAGGTAGATAAGTGTATGAGCTTGTGTGGCTGTGTACTGCCATGGCAGGCCAAACTAAACAACCAGGATTTGGGAACAGTGCATTGGAAATCCTTTGAGAATAGGGAAGGAGGTCACCTGTGACATGTTTCATCTAAAAAGATATTTTTAAGGCAACTTATCTCCATGTCTTCATTTCTGGATGGATTTTGGCATCTTCTAAAACATTATGATTATTGGATCAAAAAGTATGATTCTGAGGAGAAGAGAGTTAAGTTTTTGGTTTGTGGACCTGACCTGCAAAGCTCATTTGTGGATCCAAGCATCTTCTGAGATCTGATCCAACAGTTTGGTTTGGTGCATTATAAAATAGAGGGCACATCCTGATCTAAGCTTCCTGAAAGTTCACACTTTGGATATTGGTTGCACTTATTGTACAGGCAATAGCTAAAATGCTCTTGTTTATGGGAGTGCAAATCCTGATTAACTCCACTGACTTCAAAACAGTTGGGTTTGATTTGAGACTAGAATTCCAAAGCCTGCAAATTATACTTGTCTTGCAGAGTTATTCTTCAAGTACTCGGCACTTGATTCAGAGCCTACTGAAATCAATGGAAGGCCTTCCAATGACTTCATGGGGCTTTAGCTCTGGCCTTCTGTGTTGTATAAATGGAGCTCAGTCTGCAGAACGAAAAATTCTCTACATAACCCATGGGATTTCAAATCTCCAGATGTCAGCATTTATGACTAGAACTGAATCCAGATGTGAGCTTTCCCAGTGTCGGAGGTTGAGAATGATATGTATCCACTGGCCTGGGTTAGGCTTATGTCTAGTGAATACTTATTAGCCCGTAAACTTTTTGGGGTGCATATAAATATATTTTCTTTGTTGTTTTTTCTGAGGGCAGGGGAAAGAAAGGGAAATTGTTATAGTCACTTTTCCTGCTGTTGAAATGTAAATATACCTAGGGGGAAAATCCTACAAATTAACTGCAGGTAAATTTTGTAAGGGACTCAATTCAAACTGTGCATCGAAGTGGAGAAAGAGGTAACTTCACAGCAACTTCTGTCCCTTTGACTCTTTCTTTCTCTGTACCCACCTGTATGGCTAGTTCACCAATAAAGGTAAGGTTGTAATATACTTGTGGCTACAACTGAATGGAAGTAATGATCAGGAAGGCACCTAGAAACCAACAGGGAAACTATGAAGAATAGATAGTGCTTGAAAGTGGATGCTTCTAAAGTCTTACCTCTCCAGTATGCTACAAATTGGGCTTCAGTAGGATCACCCATTCCACCACTTCTGAAACTACACACACAGGAAAAGCAATTGAACAGATCCAGGAACAAAACGAACTGCTCTTTGCCTAAAAAAATAGATTCCTGATTCTCCCAGGAACTGCTCCAAATTCTACATAGAAAATTTCCCCAAGAAGAAAAGATACCTAAACACTGTATGAAGGATGCTAAATGTTTAAAAATATGCTGGCAGCAGTTACATGAGGTCACTTCTGTTCCAAAGTACATATTGAAAAGATATAACCAGGACAGTGAAATTGTAAAATAAATATAAATTGCCAGCTTGGAACAAAAATTGATGTTCATTCCACAGTCTTAAAATCATTCATGTGCAGTGATTTTTTTTTTTTTTACAGTTTTCTAATTTTGTATTATGTTTTGTAAATTATTTATAAGGTGTTGTAATGCTTCTTATATTAATTTTTTACAAACAAAATGTTGCTATAAGGCATAAATGGTGCCTGAACAAATTCTTTGGAAGATAAATTCTGTATGATTCATAAATCTTTTTGGGCCATATATATTGTTTTATTTTTATTACTGACAACATTTCTGACTTCCATTTGTAAACAGATTTCATATCTCTGTTGCATTTAATTACACTTTAATTTTGCATGTGACAAAAGGTTCCTCAATAATGTGTGATTGTATAATGGTTTTGCCATTTGTTTAAAATGGAGTTTTTAAAAATATTGTTTGATTAATGAACCAACAGTTAATTTTTGTTCTATTTTGTCTTTTTTATGTTGTCCACTAAAAATACTATTTCAGACAGCTTAAGAAATTCAGTGCATTCAAAGATTTCCAGTTTCTTTATGTTATAAACCGCAAAAAATAAAAAATAAAAAATAAAAAAAGAGAGAGGGAGAAAGAGAGAGAACAAGAAAGCAAAAAGGAGCTAGGAAGGAACAAGTAGAGGCGTATCAAAGAACTCAAGCTATAACCAAAAAGAAATATGTAAAATGCCTTTGCTCGTCTTCTCAATGCTGGACCAAAGCTCAATGTATGTAGGTATATGCACATTGTATAGATATGGCTAAATGTTGCTGACAATCTCGCAATACTAAACTGTTACTATTTAAAAAAAATACAAAAATAAACTGTTCATCAGTGTTTTACCTCAGCACTCTACTTGTACCCAGTAAATGACCAACATTCAAATAAGAAATACAAATGAGAGGAAATTGATTTCCACGTCAATGTTTGACTGTAAAATCTGTTTGGATAACATTTTGTAATGAGCTTTTTGTCATGTGATTTGCTTGTTTCCAACTTGAGATTATGTGGGGCACATTTGTTTATTTATTGTTAAGAAAGTGATATTATTATTATTATTATTTTTGTCCTATGTGCTATAATCTACAGAATGGTCACCAGGGTCACTTATGAAGCACTGCAAAGAGATCTGCTTTTCCATGCATGGAGCATGCAGCAGGAAAAATGGCAGTACCAAATGGACTGTATCGCATTGTTTAAAAAGTACTAATAATTACAAAAGGAGTTGATGTGGTGGACTTGTGACCAAGAAGTCAAACTGGATATTTAAAAGCTCCTTCTGCTCTGACTTTGAAACCAAAGCTGATTTATCTGCACAGGTTGCTTAACATTAAAAAAAAAACTGACAAAAACTGTACTTAATCTAGAGCAATATCTGTATGGTCAGTAAAAGCTGCACTTTGTGTATTTCTTAACAGCTTCAGATCTGTCACTTTTAATTTGTACCATAAAAATAAAGAATTGTTTGACATGAAAAATAGGCTTCTATCGTGTGTTTGTCTTAAGTCTCATGCATTATTCACATGATCAGAGCTCATGTAATTTCACATCAGTTCAATACAAAAATAGTTAAATGCTTGAAGGAAAAAATCCGATTGCCACCACTGGCTTCACTTTTATCTGTGACAGCAAACCCTGTTTCTCAGCATATAGAAATACTAACAACAAAAGTGAGCTTCTAAGTTACAGTTAGCAATATCTTATTAATTTCTGTGTGAATAAGGGATGCAGAATAGAAACACTGTCCAGAAAGTATCATAGTATTATTCAGGGAAATTTTATATTATCCTCAACACCAAATGAAATTTAGCTCAAATAAAAGTTCAGGTTAGAATCAGTGAGCCTTCCAGCATACCACAGCTTCCTGAACAAAGCAAGGTAAGTGAAGGAAACAAGAGACTATAGTTAACTAAGTCTAATGTTAGGTTTCTCTGTTTATTTCAGAAAGTTTCTCTTACATTTTTACATAGTTTATGTTCCTCATAAGTTTCACTCCTCATTTCTTCCTCTAGCCTTTGTGACTATGGCATTGGGTAGAAGATCCTTTTGGGTGTTTATTATGGGCCAAATAATAGCTGGGCTAGTACAAGTTTATTATGGACCAAATTATGTCTAGGCTACCACAAGTACACTATGAACGAGGAAATCCTATCACCTCTAGTGCTCCTATGAAGCATCAGGAACAGAGGGTAGGAGGGTGGAGAGTGCTAGCACTCTATTGTAGTGATAAGGGTTAGACTTTGGAGACAGTCCCTTACAAAGGAATGTCTTATCAGGTGAGGAATTTGAACATGATCCCTGGGGAGCAAGGAAGAAATCAAGATGGAGGCAGCCACATAGTCTGTGCTGGAGGAACTCCATGCTGTAGTATCATTAAAGGTCTGTTCTCTTCCTCATTCATAGTTGCTGTTATTCACTGCAGGACCTAAATCATTACATCCATAACCCAAAAAGAGGTGCTTGTTTGGGTGGGAGTTGCCTCATACCCAACTACTGACAAACAATTACACAAAAAAGAGTTCCAAGAGCTGCCAGTAACACGAACCCACAGTGCTGTAATCTGTCCCATCTTCTACCAGCAGAGGATAACCAAGCCACTTTCACACACACTATGCACCACATCTGTTCCCTAGACTCCAGTGGTGCTCTATCTTTGAGAGCCACAATTGAGACCCATATATTTGGTCTGCCAAAATATTTTATAAGGATGTTAAAAATGGCCAGTTGCTAACAACTCAGCACAGAAATTTTCATCAAATAATGATTATTAAAAAACACAATTACATCTGTTTTGCACTTTGATAATGACAAGTTTTCTTGGCAATACTTCATTTGGTCACAAAATATTTTATATGAGTTCCGCTTATAGGCATGACATCCACTGCAGCATTCACTGGATCCAATCTGCCATAAGATATTGTGGCTTTGTAAAGTCTTCAGATAGTCACTGTGGATTGACACCAGAAAGGTTCTAATATAAGTCCAATGAAAATCACTAGTTTAAAAATCATTGACTTTCATGGAATTTGGACCAAGCCCACAGACTGGAATATTCTCAAACTGACTCTCCTTTTTCTCATTGGACCTCCCCACTCAGACCTCTGCTCAGTCCTTGCTGTAATAACAATGGAACCCAACTTAACTTGAAAGTAAGTACACCTCTTTATTAGACTACTGCAAGTGATCAGTTTGTGGTGTTCCTAGGCAGAGGGGACTGCGAAACTCATCTCCAAAGATACATGGCCTCATCTAAGGCTTTTATACAATAGATGGTTACATGATATTATCATTCATTTTATTTCTGGCAAGCATGAACCTATTTTAGAGCAAGTACCAAATAACTGTGCAATACCAAGTCTGTCGTGGGGTGCACATGTAGATATGCCCTTTATGTAATCAAATCAAATATGAATTGGACATTCATAGTCCAGTCATGGGGTTACTCAACTTGGGTAAGCATGGCAGAATCAGGCCTTCCAAAATATAAATTGCACTATTAATTCAAAATATGAATTAATATGAATGGCTCTACCAATTTAATCTAATCCTCTGGTGCTAGGACCAGCACCAGAAAGTAAAGTAGGCACTGGCTAGACAGTATCACAAAGGACAGTGTTTACCCTCAAGTAACCTACTTAAAGTCCTCTATGAAATGGTTGTGGTGGCTTCAGCCAAGTTTCTTGTGGATATATCCACATAGCAAAATCACAAGCAAAATGCAATAGAATTTGACCTCAACAAAAGGACATAATTATTGGCTTTCTAGGTTGTTTGGTAGATAATTTAACAGACTTTCTTTGACTAGATGCTCTCTGCTATTCCAGTTTATCTTGAAGGCCTTCAGATGGCTAACAGGCACGAGGCACTTTTGAAAAATCCTTGCAACCAAGGAGAGTTGTATGCTTGTGCAGCAGCCTCTGACAATTTTCAGCATCAAAGAAGGGTGATGACCTCAACAACCCTAGATATTCTCCCATACCAGTAACAGTGGAAGATCCTTAAAGGGATTACAACAATCCAAGACAAATTCCTGGGGGCTCACGAAATGCCGGATTAGAGACTCCGACACCGCTTGGTGAACCGCGGACTTTACGGAGCGAGCGAGTATGCAACTTGTGGGGCAGGATAAGAGGTGGCTCGTCGACCGCCCTCGAGGTTCACCTTACTGGTGCAAGTAGGCGAAATGCTATACACTTTTAAAGTTTATAGTAAAAGGGTTTATTCAACTCACCTGGCCTCACCCTCTTACGAATAAGAGGGAAGACTGGCTGGAGCGAATTTGAAGCTTAAGTATAAGCGTGGAGGTATGGTAAAAGCAGGTATGCAGTCTAAGCTACGCTGAGAAGCTGATGTTCGTTGTCAGGTTTTCGAGGCCTTTGACGGGTTTTCGCTGGGATACGCCCAGATGGGAGGCTGAGGACCCGGCAACAGGGTGATCAAGCCTGAGGTTTATCCAGGCATCGTCTCTGCCGTTTCCTGCTTCTTCGCCTCTTTATTGATGTTGGTTGGACCGCCTCTATGACACTAACTATGACATAAGCTAAACGTGCAGGGATAGGATAGTTTCTTTTACATGGGTGTTGCTAGGCAGATTTTTATATAGGTTGTGTTTCTGCAAAAGTGAAACTTACAGGATAGAAAAGAAACTTACAAAGTACGCATGCGCAGCTTGATACAAAATTCGCGCGCACGCCAAATACAAAATTAGCGCACGTTGGAAAATACAAAATGCGCGCGCGCGGGAAAATACAAAATTCGTGCACGTGGGAAAATACAAAATTCGTGCACGTGGGAAAATACAAAATTCGCGCGATAGGATTTTGGTTCTAGCTATTACTAAATAAACATTTTGGTTTGGGATGACTTAAAAGATAAGACTATAAAGTTACATAAATATGAAAAATGCCACGCGGCAGTTATACAAAATGAAATAAAACATTTACACCCTTCAGCCTTCCTTTTCAGGAAGAGCACTAAAAATGGAAGTGGAGGCCAAGTTCAAAAGTTTGAAGAAGTCCGCACCCAAGATTCCTCTTCAGCAGCGGAACTCATCTTCCCACTGGCAAAGTTTTGCCACCTCCTCTGGGTGGAGTAAGGCCACTACCTAGAAGCTAACAGAAGATGTGGATAATCACTCCTGTACCTTCAGCCAACTCCAAGGATCACTCTAGGATGTCTTCCGAGGGCACACTTTGTGCTCTAGAAGTACAGCCATGGAAAAGAGCCACGCAAAGTATATGGGTGTGTATGAAGTTTGGAAGCTTAGCAATGGAAACTGCTGTCTGCCACCAGAACTGCTGCCAGCAGAGGCAGGTAAGTGTAGAAGCAGCCCCAGACCACAGTGCCTGCTGGGACCCCATTTCATTTAATGGGAAATAATCTGCTTTGCAAAGTCTTCAGTTAGTTAATGTGAGATTAACCTTGGACAGAACCTAATATACAGTGGATGAAAACCAGTAAAAAAGACTTGTAGTGATTTCTTTGGTCTTTGGACACACAGAAAGCTGTGTTGCTGCCGCTGGCCCACATGTGGCCTTTGCCTGGTCCCTGACCTTACCCACAGATTTGCCTTATGACAGGAACATCTTCTGCATTCCCCATTTCAACATCCAGAGCTAAGACCAGCTTGCCATGCAAGGATAGAAGGGTCTTCATACACCCTATTCTGCTGTACAGCCACATTAGGACCAGGTATAGACTAGCCTCAGATATGGCAAAACAAAGTGCTGGCATAAGAAACATCCCTCTATGAGCTCTAGGGGCTTTTTGAGCAAAAGTATTCTCTTCTGCTGACTCTCACTTCAATTAAGCAAATGCTCAGGAAGCAAAATAGACTCATCAGAAAGAAGTATTCCCCAGAGACCTGTATATCTTTTTATATGGGGATTCACTGTGTCTATAAATAAGCTTGTTAAGCCAGCAGTCTCAGTATGAATTGCTCCTGTATAGATGGTGGCATTCTTGAAAATAATTGAAGATTAAGCTTTTTTTCCCCTTCCTCTCTGCTCTGCAGACTCACATCCCTTCTATCTCAAACACATCAGTGTGCAGGAGGGAATGGGTAGTCTAAATTCCTGAAGTCTCTCAATCCCTCATATTTCAAATTCAGAAGGAAAAAAAAACCCGACAGTGGCTCAGCAACATCAACCACAGATGCACACAGCTCACCTAAGACATTAGAAACAGTGCACATATGAACCAAGCAGCAGAAATTACGTAATATCAAGCTTCTCATTTTCATGCATTTCAAAAGATACCTGAACCCTTGCTTATCTGCTGATCACCCCCTCTTCATAATCCTAGCTATCTTCCTGAACTACCTCAGCCACCACCCAATGGCCATTAGTGTGAATACATGCATGTACATGTGTGTTGTGTCCAAGCATTTAGATCTAACTTTCAGGCACACCAGAAGCCTATCTTTATCCTTCACACAGACACACACATATAAGTTTGAAGTATAGACTTGACCTAGCTCTCTCCAGGAACTGGAGAACAAAAACTTTAGAGATAAAATTCTGGTTCCATCTAAATCACTGGGAATGTTTCCATTGGTGTCAGCTGAACCACGAATTCTATGCTAGTCATTTGACTTAACACTGTAGCTAGGGACAGACATTCAAAAAGCCTGAGCCTGAATTGTTTTAATCTTTGCAGGTTAGTCTGACCTGGATAGGCTGAATCAGTTTGTAATTGCACAGACATCTGAGAAATGCAGGCACATGCCTGCAATGGCTCAGGCTAGCAGCTGGAGGGGGGGGGCACTAGAGCAGCCCTCCCTTCCTGTCCATAGTGCTGAGCATTAGTGCTAAGAGGGGGCATGGCCAGCCCCAGCAGAGCACTTTGATTAAAGAGGGCTCCCCCCCTCCCTTCTGACCAGCCCTGCAAGCAATTTATAACATAGCGTTTATCACCCCATTAAGAAAACAAAGGGGCATTACCAACTACCTGTTGATTCTGTCTTTGTCTGGTCTGCCAGAGCATGGACTGTAGCCAGCATGTGGTCTGTTAGCTAATGCTGAGAGGTGTCTGTGTAAGGCAGAGGGAATGGGGAATCCCTGCTTATCAGGGAGTGGGGAAGGAAGGGGAGCAGAGGGAAGCCAGGCAGATGCCTGTAGTCTCTGCCAAGCTCCAGCCAGGGAACAGAGGGGAGGGGCCAACTCTGCTGTGAAGAAAAGAGTCCTGCGAGCACAGAGAGCATGCCGGGATGCTGGGGGAGTCTGGTTTAACTTAAACTAGCAAAGGGTCTGGGACAGATATTGTATAAACCAGCTTGACCCAAATCACTTAATTCTGATACAGCATTCGACCAGGTTTATCTCAAACTGGTTTCAGCCATTTTGAAACTGATTTATGTGCACTGAATGTCTGTTCTGTGTCAACCAGTTTCTGATCACTTAAACTGGTTTATTTGTAATGTCTGTTCCTAGCCTGTATGTGCAGCCCACTGCACTTTTAGGATTTAAAGCCCATGAAACTGGAGTTCTACCAGCCCCTGCCATTTCTTAAACCATTAACTCTATACTGTATATATAGAAAGCTGTTATTTACACTGTGAGCATTTTCTCTCTAAATGTACAAAGGAGCAACACAATGTAGTGCATTTAACCTTTCTTCAGTGAAGAAGCCATTCCTTGCTTTTCTATTACATTTGTCTTTATTCTTTGATAGTTTCCATGTGAATCTGTCTTTTTTTTAAAGTAGGAGCATGAATCATTCCTAAATAATCCCAAAGAATCATCTATTATCATCTTGCATAAGCTACAGACAAAGAAATTATTTTTCTATGATGCAAAGTGCCTGTTTGAGTGACTGTGTGTGCAGTTTGCTATATAAAACACCCATCTGGCAAAGATGCAGGCACGTGAGTACTGCATTCACCTAAAGCAGGGGTTGTCAACTGGGGGTACACATACTCCTGAGGGTATTGGGAAGGCCTCAGAGGGTATGCAACAGGGCATGGAGAAGCAGGGGGTGGGGCCACCAGCACTTTGCACTGCGCGATATGCACTGACGGTGCTTTTGTTTTTGCTGGTGCTTCTGCTGCTGTGCACCACCAGCACTTCCGGTTCCATCCACCTCTGCCCCCCACCCACCTATCGACCAGCCTCTGGGGGACTCTCCAGTTCTCCACCAGCCACCAGGGTTACACTGACCAACAAAGGTTGAAAACCCCTGACCTAAATAGTTCTACAGAAGTTCTAGAACAATTCACGTAATTAAATGTACTTACGAGTTTAAGTCATTCCAGAAGCAGCCCTAACTACGGCAATTCTGGATCAGTGCTTATATTTGTTGTTATGCTGTATTATATTGATCTTTCTTATTTGTTACTTTGTTATCTTTAAAACACAAATAACTGAGAAAGCCCTATATCTTTCCAGAAAAATTAAGTGCTCGTAATTTCTGAATTGTAAGTGTGGATAATCACATAGTTTTGATTGACATAATCATCTTTCACAGACCCCTTAGACATAGTCTGTGGACCCCCCAGGGGTCCACAGACCACAGGCTGAAAACTACTGTCCTAAAGGACATTCTAACAAATGTTGCTATTCATAGGAAAAATCATAGGAACAGAACATTTTAAGTGAATATCATACAATAGTCACCGGCAGTAAAATTCAAATGTCATAATCAGGAGGATTCAGATTAGTGAGTTAATAATTAGCCCCATCCAATCTAGGAATAACAACACTATATGATCCATAATATCCATATTTAATTTGAAACCACTCAAATTTCAAAGATCAGCATCTGCAATGGTAAATATATTCTACACAAATCAAGGCATTTTCACAGAATTATTCACTGACTAATTTTGAAAAAAAAAAGAGCACAACTGAGAAAATTCAAACCTGTGATCATTTATTTGTTACTAGGAAAAGAGGCAAAATTAAATGACTCGGTTTTGTTAAGAACTATTAGCCCAACTATCTACCATTATACAGGCAACTAACAACACGAGATCACAGTGCATCAAGCTTATGAGGAGTCTGTATTATTTACAACATACTTTTTTACTGTGGTTAGAGGTGTGATATCAAAAGCAGGTCCCACGGCCCCAGATATCAACTGAAAATGAGAAAACGACAAGTTGCATTTATATCTGGAAATGTCTTGAATTTCATGAAAAAAACTGAAGCCTGACCTTTCTAACCAAGTTAACATTCAAAAAAGTTAGATACATGGCTTAGACTTTTTCAGGTTATAGTAATCATTTTCTTAAATCCCATGCAACTGCCCACCACACCATCACCATATTTGGTAATTCACTCTTTTTCAGAGGGGAGAGTTACATCTTCAAAGAAGCAAGTGATTGCAAAATTGTTGTTTGAGTTTAATACCTTATGCGGTTTGTATTTCATCGTTTCATTTGTATTTGCATGTTGTAATTCTGCATTCGTAATAAAAAATGAAGGCCCGAGACTATACACAAACAAGAAGCCAGGAGGATGCACAGTAACACAAGTAAATAATTATGTTGCAGGTTTTTAAATGCCAATCTAATCATTTTTCATGTGATATACAGGCAAAATTAAAGAAAGGTTGGAAATGCCCACTCAGCTCAGAGCAGATTAACATTTTACTTTTATAGTACCTGGTACTAATTGCTTTAGCAGAAGGTACAAAAACCCTTGCAGCGGGTAGTTCATTCACAATAAATGCACATAATTTTTTCCTCTGCACAACATTTAGCCTTCTGTTTTCTTTAAATATATTTTTTACCTTGGAATGGTGATAAGTGTAAAATAACCCCTGTGGTCAGTTTCACCAAATTTCCATTTGCCCATTTCACTATTTATCTAGTAATTTATACAACATATTTAGCTGAGAAGATACTCCACTAAAAAGTCTGCTAACAATAGGACCATTTACCCTATTTATGATAAAACCTGCTTATAACTTCCTGAAACTATTAATAAGTTAACTATAGCATGAAAGTTTCAATTTATGGATTTAATCAGAAAGTCTCTAGGTTATAAATCGATCTATAGGAGTAAAATCAAAACAGCTATGTAGTCATTCACTTTTGGAAATTTATATCTGTGTAAAGTCATGTCTATAAATGCTTATCAACAAGAACTTAAGAATTAGAATTGGCCAACTTACTTTTGCCTGGTTATTTCTAACAGTTGAATGCATGAGGCTTAAAGCAGTTGCTCAGGCAGGTCTTTCACATACAGACTCCAAAACAGGCCTGGGTTTGTACATTGTCCCTTAGTGTTAGTTCCTTATTTCAGAAAAGCTCTGAGCCTCACTAGTGTTAAATATACCTATGTTAATTATGCCTCTGTTAAAATGGGACAGTCCAAGGCAGCACAGTCCATGGCCTATTCTGTTTATAAGACTAAGGGTCGACAGCCCTGTCCAAATGAGGTCTTTTGAGAACAGCTGTATAATAATCTAAGTAGACATCCAAGAAGGAAAACACAGGGGGTGTTAGCTACAGTATCTAAATGTTTTCTGAGTGGAAATGAAGCTAACACCAAGCTGAATTGGAAGTATGTCTTCTAGCAATCTAATAGCGACCTCTGAGTTTGGGGATATGCCTGACTGGAACCTCATGTAAGGGGCCAAAGTGGAGGCAGTCTGGCTTAATGGTTAAGCTACCTGGGGCCTGGTCAAATGGCAAAAGCCATATAGCAAAACCAGAGGAAAGTCCAGAAGACGTACTGGAACAGAAAAGCCAAAGCTTTGAAATAAACCGGAACATTTCCCATCTGTTTTTTAATGATAAACTTCATGGTAAATTTAAGTACTTCCAGGATGATATGCTCAGGTTTTCTTCTTATGCTTAGCCATGCCCAAGGCTTTTCCTTCTGAGCCTCTACTTACCTTTTCCTTAGCAGTTGCCCCTGGGCCCGGTTGAAGCTAAAATGAACCACAGGATAACATAAGAGAAAATAAACTGTTATGTTTATTCTTCAGAAACTGGCCTCCATTTAAGGGGAATTCAATTGATAGGTTGTTTGTTTTGTAATTCTTATGTAAGGTCTTAGAATGTATATACTCTGTTACATACCCTTTAATAACATGCAATCTCTTTTTCCTCTAGTGACAATGGCATTTTCTCAAAAGAAGTTGCTTTTTGAAGGAAATTCCTCTCTGATACCAAACCCTTCATTCATCAAGGCAAGGAGAGAAATTTGTGAGTTCTCAAAATGACAATGTATTTTTCTTAATGAATGTCAGAGAAAAGCAAAGCAAAACAATTAAGTGATGACAGAGAAAGAAATTGAAGTGTGTCATTGCTAGGCCTTTTCTTTTCTAAATTTTCTTCCTATCATATGGCAGAATCCTTCTATAGTAACTCAGAGTCACGCTGTCATAAATGTCGCCCTGCCTCAACCCCACCCTTCCCACACCCTTTCACTTCAGTGGAGACACAATAAGAATATGCAAATAAGAATCCTATCCAATACAATGAACTGGCACAAGTTAATTCTTGGCTTCTAATACTGGTGTTGAGATGTTTCTAATGGAGTTTACTGATTGTGTAAGGTATCAGATTGATATCTTGAAAATCCAAGACCTCTCTTTATCCCTGGAATTGGCAAAAGACTTGTGCTGTGGAAAAAAGAGAGAAGATTGGTTTATAGCTAGCCTTTGTCCTTTCTCCTTAGACTGTAAACAAGGTGCAGGCTAGTACCAAATATAACTGTATAGGTATAGTGTGTTGTTATGGGTATCTGTCCACTTCAAAAGTGGTTGGAGAGCACCAACCCTTTTCACAATAAGCCAAATGATTTGCTTCATTTGAAAACAACTTCTAATAAATAATAGGAAGAAATATTTAATAATTGATAATGAAATGGAGTAAACCAGTGACCTTGGGAAGAAAGGTTAGGTGTAGTGTTAGCAATCGCCAGAGCCAGTCATCCATCTTCTGAAAATGCATTTCCTCAAAGTGTTTCATCTCTTGAATTTACACTACTGTGACACCAAACCTTGAACATCTCAGTTGTGATGAGCCCCTGTATTATCTAAATCCAGCAGACATTCAGCAACTACTTGGGGGCTTCCAATTACCAAAGGCCTCTCTCTCTATGGCCTACATATAGAGATACATACATGTATCTCTAAACTTCACTCCAGATGTCTAACTATAGGGATATTTGTGGGTTCAATAATTTTATTGATCTTGCTAGCTTCAGGTTGCATACTGTTTGATCACAACTAGAGTTTATGGACTACTGTCATGAGGTATATATATTTTAGAGTTCTCTTTAGAAGCTAGAGGAAAAATGAGGGCCATTATTATTCCTGCTACAGGTTTTATGATAGAAAGAAGTGCATTGTAGACAATGATTACTCCGTATGTTGTGCAAAAATCATTGCCAGACTCCAAATATCATCTGCTACGCTGTGTTTTTGGCAGTACAACAAACATTCTACACTGGTCTTTTTATAAGTAATATTAATCTTTCCTGCTGGAGGTGGGCTTTGAAATGGCCACTGTTAATGCACCATTATGGTAAGACTATATGTTTGCACCAATGAAAATCTTTCCCATTTTAAAGAAATCATTTTTTTCCAAATATCTTTCAACCCAATATATTACACCTGCATGCCAACTCCCGCCCCCCTCCCCCCACATCACACCAGGTTAAGCTTCTGGGTGTGATATGAATGATTTACCAGTGGGTGTTTTGGGTTCTTAAGACTAGATTCCATATCCAATGTCTCTAAACATATTTGCTATACATATGTGACCTTTTCAGATGCAGCCATTTGAGTGAAGTCTGAAATCCACTCCTGAACTGATAGCTGACCCACATATTCTTTTAATAGAAATGGTTCTGCTATGTTATTTGGGGTTGTAGTTGCATTTTTTTAAAGCTCTAACTCCTAAATGGGAGTGCAGGAGGTACCTGTTACCTGAAAAAAAGACAAGCCATAACTACTCTCCGAAACAAGTACAGACTGTACCCCAAAATAAACCTGAATAAGTAATTTCTGTCCATGTGTTAATGTGTTTGTATATTTTAAGGGCACAACAGCAGCAGCAGGGGAACATTTGGTCAAGTATTTGTTTGATTATTTCATTCCTTACACCACATAGCTAATTATTTTGGATTTTTTTTCTTTCCATCTTTTCATTCCACACAAATATGGATTGATTTTCTTTCTGCCATAGCCTGCAGCAAAGTGAAATGCACACATAAAATAACCATATAAAAGTCTAACAACTTTCTCAAAGTGTTTTTTTCATACATCTTGCTGGAAGAAAATTCACAGAGACTTCTGTGTTGGATATTTATATAATTATTCAGCCTTATATCCTTTCTAAAATACAAAACCTATTTTGAATGTTTGTGTGTCTGACTGATTTGGATGCTGTAAGATTATAGCGTAAGCAGTGTCAGTGACAGTAAACAATGAACTAGAGATGAGTAAATAGCAAAACTTATGCATTTCTGCATATGTTGGTTGAAAGACAGAAGTGGATATTCATTAGTGTTGATGACCCTCCTGTGTTTGCTTTCAGCGAACACTCATGGGCCTGAGTTAATGTCCAAATCTTAAATACCAATATCCATCAAAAGTAAATCTCAAATTGTGTGAGGTCAAACTGGTGTTATGTTTCTTAGTTACTTTGGGAGAAATTAACTAAGGCATAAATGAGGCAAAGGGGATAAATTATATGCCCACAATTTAGAAAGGAGTCAAACTTTCAATCCAGATGATTCTGGTTTCCAGGCCTGTGCTTCAAATATGATGGAAGAATTCCTGTTCAGTGGTGAACTGCTTGCTTTTTACTGTGAAATGAATGAAAATCAAATATAAATTATCCTTCTGAGATAGCCTGTCACTCCTGAAAATTACTTAAAACAACCTTCACTGCCGTTGATCCATATGGGCTATTGGTTATTTTCTGCTGCCCAATACAATCTAAAGTAATGGAGCTATTTACATGAGAGGTATATAAATTATTTAACTCCATGAACACTGACATTTTCCATCTTGGGAAGCTGTAATTATATGTTCACAGAATCCAAAGAATAAAAAGGTTGCTTCTGTTTTGAGAGCCCCCCTTCATTTCTTAAGCATCCCATAGATTTCAATAAAGAAATACAGCCTTGTCATAGATGTCCATAAGATGGTTAAAAATTGTAGAGAAAGATTTCAGAATACTTTCTATGGAGCCTTATCATACTTTTGTAGTGTTCTGTAATTTCATCCTCATTAAATTCTGTAATACTTTTCCAAACTGACAGATTAATTTGCTATATTCTCTGAAGTCCTATAAAGTAATTTTTCTTTGAATCTACCAGTAAAGGTAAGTATGGATCCACTGCTGTCCATTCACACCACTCGTGATGCCAGCAAATGCATCTCTTTGAGGTCGTCTTGAGCCATTCTTTGTTTCCTCTCCTTCTTTCCCAAGGGCAAAAGTCATTAAAAGTCTCCAGCCAAGCCTCACCTCTTGGCATCATGAACAAAAGGTTTAGATGAGCACAAAGCGAGATGGAACAGGTCTTCAGGGGCTGAATGTCTGACAAACTAAAACATGCATCTGCTGATTGTCTTTGTCAGCTCTTAGGAGACAATGTTTTAACATTTACAGGTAACTGAATGCTGCCATTTCCAATACATTTACAGTAAGCTCCTCTCTCATCATTAATTTTAGAGACTTCTACGGATGTTAAAATGGGGTTGACATTTAAAACACGCCAACTCGAATACTTAAAACCAACAGAGATGTCTGCATATTGAAAATAATGGTGCTGAGAATTCTCTGGACTTCTGAAGTTCAGCTTTTTTCTTGGGAAGTGCTTTTTATAGCAAATAAATGGAAAACAGGAAGTTTTACAGGCATTTTTCTGCACTTCTGGCCTAGGAAAACAGGAAGTAACACTGAGACAGAGAACTAGAAAAGGTAGTTGTGTAGATGTGGAAAAGGTAGATGTGTGACGAGTGTGACAAAGCTATGATGACATCCAAGCAGGACACTGGAATACAGCAAAAAATCACAGTCAAACTTTTGGTAGGGCTGACAAGATTCATTGAAAAATCAATATTTTTAATGAGAGGTCAGTACTAGCAAGAGTTTTAGGGTGAAATTCTGGACAACTGAAGTCAATGAGAGTTTTGCCAGTGATTTCACTGAGCTCAAGATTTCAACCAAATATTTTATTTGTCATTTGGCCTTCACTCTAAGCTTACTAGCTAGGCTGCTTACAGATGTGGGGGGAAAAAAATAGAATCTTACTTTCAGCTCAGCATGCCCCCACACGAAATGCAGTTCATGCCCAAAAGAGAGGCATTGCCTTAGTTTGACCCAGCTCACCAAATGTTTGTATAAATCATGTGCTTCAGTGGGGCTTTTGGATGTTTTTATCTAATAGCTGATTGAATCAGCTATTAAACAAAAGTGCCAAAAAGCCCTGCTGAAACGCCCAATCTATACAGATGCTGGGGAGCAAGATCAAACTAATGCGCTTCCTCATCTGGTAAATCACTAGGTTTTGCGGTAGGTTTGCACATGTGTTAGTGCTTTTAGATACTATTCCAACAAGAAATTGTCTCCCATGGTCAGAGGTGCCAATGCAGCCAATAACTTTCAGGTATAAAATTCCCTCTGATTTGCTCTATCTTCATTTCATAAATATGCTAAAATTACTTCTTTTTAAAAGAGCCATGTATAAGGCTAAAATAATGCCTCTTTGACAAATTCTCAATTTTTAATCTGTTTGCCAGCAATAAAGATAACATCTTCTCACTCCCTTCAGCTAAGAAAATTCCCATTGTTAACATAAAAGTGGGAAGAAAGTAAAATATCAAGAAACAAAGAACCAATGGCTGTCAAAGTGGCGGAAGGGAGAATTAAACAAACTGAACACAACCTTTGATTCATTTCCCTCCTACCACGTTAGTGTCCCCTGCCATGTGTCCCACTTGGTCCTACCAAATAACCGTCTTAGCTTGTATTGGTAGTAAAGGGCCAGCTGCTGCTACCTTTTGTCAAGTTGAGTAGGATTTCAACATAGCAAGTGGGCCACTATGTAAAGTAAGGTGCTCTTTAATGTAAAGAAGAAATTTTCCATCAGAATTGTAAAAATAATATATATGAATTGGGAAAGCATATATCAGACTTGTAAAAGGATCCCATGTGGGCACTTTCAGTTCAGAATAAGAATGCTTTCTTTCCAGGTAGGTTTGTACTGATTTGGAAGCTGTATCCAAGAGCAGTCAAAAATCAGTCGTGCGAGCAAAGTCATGAATGGATTCCAAAGACTCCTTGGCTTGTCTTATTTCTAGGACTAAAATATCTGCTTGGAGTATTTTGGGGAGCAATGGCATAACTAGGGCCAGGAGTCTGGGGCAACTGCCAGGGCACTGACATGGGGGGAAGGGGAAGAGCAATAACAAATGTCAAAAGTTGCCATTACCCCTGTGCCCTGGGCACCTGGCCATGATGGGAGGGACACAGTTTGATGGTTGCCTGAGGACTGATTTGTTTGAGCATTTTTAAGGGGAAGTGTCTAGATGCATAAGACTCTTGACCCTCATTCTAGCTATGGCAGAAATAGTCCTTCAAAGAAGATAGATTACCATATTTCCCAATGATGGTCAGTCTGCATTTAATTGATCTCCTATGAGAGATTATTTTCATCTTTCATAGGAGATGAAAAAAAAAATCCCTCAAATAATTCCTTGTCCCCAGACTTCTTGCACTTCATCCTGGACATTATGGTCCTCCTTGTGCCATTGGAATGCAGCTAACACAGTAGTTCATAGGCTGAAATGTGATGGAAGCAGGATGTGATCCATCAGTTTCTCTGAAAATTAAAACATTTTGAATTGTCATCTTAAACTGGATGGGAGATGGGGGCAGGACTTGTTCATGAGCATAAACCTTGACATCCCACACCCTGTGGTTTAGAAGATCACAGCTGCATCCTGCCCCAGTTAGAGCCTCTACGTTATCTTCATATACAACTTCACATACAATCAGTTCCAGTAATTTAGCTGGGAGGTGGCATGCATAGCCAGAATGGATAGTGAAGTATTGTAGCCAGAGAAAAAGTATTAAAAAGATATTCTCGAACACTCAAACTACTTGGCAATGTGAGCTTCCCACTCTTATGCCCTGGCACACTTCACCCAGGTAACATACTGAATGTAGGGATTTCTCTCCAGCTATGAAGTACCACCACTAGACATTGTATTCTGGGTATGACAAAGGTCTGAACAGAAAATCATAATGTGTCTGTAGACACCCAGTGTCCTTAGCTGGACCCTAATTTCAGTTGTGAAGCACATAACAGCACAAATATATACCTCACATTCTGGAGACAGGAGTCTTGCTGACCTATACTGTGGGAGTGAGGTAGAGGGAGGAAAAAAGGGAAAAGGAAGAAAAGGGGAGATCACAGAAAGTGGGAGGAAAAGATAAATGGGTCTTTACATTCTAAAAAAATCCTTTATAGAATTTTGTCACCTCTTTTTCTGAAAATTTCTCTTCCATTTCACTTAAAATTTTAATAGCTAAAGTATTATGCTATTAAAATCACTGAGAGTGCTGGTAATAAGAGTACCATCAGCTCTGAGTAGGGTAGAGGATTGTAGTACACACGGCAGTACACACTTGCCACTAACCACTTCCACCCCACAGGCCAATCTCCCTTTAAGGCACAGCTGTGTTGCCTTCATTAAATCATTCACAATCCAATTGATTTTATTTCCTCATGAGCGAGTCTGTCATTGTTATTCAGCCAAACCAGATCACTAAAACTTTGTTCAGACTGGACTTCGAAGGCAAGAAAATGGAAGTGGTGCTGGCTGATTAAAAAACATGTTTTTAATGAAACAAATTCCCTTTTGAGTAATGCAGACCAAGAAAACCTTTGAGGATAAGTGCAGAAAGAGTGCATTGACTTTCATATCTCTCTGCTGACTGCTGACTGACTAGGATTTACCTCCCCATTTGCTTTCTGCAAGTTTGCTCCTATACAATACTGACAACAAGCAAGAAGCAAATTTAAAGTACAGACTGAGATTTTCTGAAAGGAGTACCTAAATTTAGGCTCCTCGGTCAACATCCTCTTCAGTGGGAGCTGCTGAGTGCTCAGCCCATTTGAAAAGCAGGCCAAAGATTATGTATCTAACACTTAAGTTAGGATCACCAAACTGATAGATCACATCCCGCTTCCATCAAATTTCAGCCTATGAACTACTGTGCTGGTTGCATTCCAATGGCACAAGGAGGGCCATAATGTCCAGGATGAAGTGCAAGAAATCTGGGGACAAGGAATGCTTAAGTTAACTTAATGCTTAAGTTAGGAGCTTAACTTCATATTCTTGATGGGACCTTCTTTATGTTGAATGAGAAACCTAGAGTGATACCCAGACCCCAGAGAATTAAAGGGAAGTTTTGTCATTATCATTGACTTCATCAGAGCCTGGCTTTCACCCCTACTGTCTATAGTATATATTACATGTATGTGTGTGTGTGTGTGTGTGTGTGTGTCTCCATTTCCATTTTCAGGTCTCAGATCATAGAATTTTATAATCATAGAAAATTATGGCTGAAAGGGACTTCAAAAGGTGATGACCCCTTGCTCAAAGCAACACCAGCCCCAACTATCTTATCCCAGCCAAGGTTTTGTCTACTAGGTCTAAAAACTTCCAAGGATGGAGAGTCCATAAGCTCTCTGGGTAACCTGTTCCATTGCTTTACTACACTCCTGGTGAAAACGGTTTTCCTGATATTTAATCTAAGCTTCCTTTGCTGCAATTTGAGACCATTGTTCCTTGTTTTGTCATCTGCCACCACAGGGAACAGTCTAGCTCCATCCTCTTTGTAACTACCATGCAGGTAGTTAAAGGCTGCAACTAAATCCCACCTCAGTCTTCTCTTCTCCAAACTAAGAGAATGAAGTGACATTCTTCACATGACAACTCCTGCTACCCAAACTGTAAAGTGCATCAGGTGTACCAAGTCACATCAGTGTAAAGATGGTTAGAATAAGTTCCCTTATTCTCCCACCCCCTTGTGTAATATTAGTTTAAAGTTATTGCAATTTAATGTAACATGCTAAGGAATCAGCTAAATATAAGGAATTCTTAAAATAATATAAGTGTCCACACAAAGGCTGATTCTACTGCTGTAACTAAATTGGTTCATAAGTAACTAAATCAGTACAACTTTTGTGCATAGACAAGGCCTAAATGTATTAACTGTTTCAGCATTTTATCCATTAGAAGCACTGGGAGGTATTCTCATTTGAAAATGACTGAGACTTCTAATAAGCTCAATTTTTTGCCATCCAAAGACTCAAAGCAGTTAAACTTGCCTTTCTGACAATGGGTGCACAGTTGTCTTTGATGTATTCAGAACTACAAAAGTTTGAAGTTTTCGCTTAAAAAAAGTGCTGTTTACTTCCACACTTAACCATAATAGACCACTTTTGACTTTCAAAAAATGTGTGTTATTAAAGCACTTTGCTAATGTACAGAGGCACTTCGATAAAACAAGGAAAGAGAGAAGCAGCCCTCTTGCAAACTTTGGAAAATGAGATGAAAGTAGAGAAAAACTTAAGGAACCAAAGAGTTCTTTAGCTATAAGAGAGCTGTCTTAAATTGTTCCAGTACCAGTATATGATTTCTGTCATCATCTTTATGCCTCGAAGTACTTTTGATAAACATTTGTCACAATTTAAACAGAGTCTGGCATACAAAGCTTTTCATACAAGGACCCTTCACTGTAGCCCTTTAGAAGCCAGCAAAGAGTTACATTGTGGTCTCCACAGTACTCCTAAAATAATGGCATAGAGAAATATGAAGGCATTGCTAGTGCTCTGGAGTAAGTAATACTGATTTATTTTTTAAGATTATTGAAGCCATATTTGGAACTGTTTCTTCTCTGTGCTCCTTAAAGATATTTTTTGCTGTCCTGGGCAACAGTATTAGCTGTAGTCGGTGCCTGGCCCTCCAGAATGATCTAATCTAAAACTGCAGTTGTTAGGAATGCAGGTACTGATCCAGCAAAGTTCAAAATGTTTTACTTTAAGGACATGAATAGGACAACAGGCATAATTTAAAATGTTGGTGGTCTGCATCTCCTTGGGTAGATGCTGCTGTGTTGGTAGCATGGGCTGCTGTCACCTTAGTGTAAGCTCCCCAGATGAGGCTCCCTCTGTGCTGCCATTCTGTTTTCTTCCCTTGATTCAGCACCCAGAACCAGTGTCCTACTCAACCTGCCTCCCAAATTATGCTGCTGAATAGTTCCATCCTAATGTATTGCAGCCCCTCAGACTACAAGTGCTGAACTGATCTGTTGGACTCTTACCCTGGACACAGGAAAAAAAGAATATGTCAGTAAGTATCTATGTGATGTAGTCAGGAGCTACAACACTTTGTACACATGACATTCTTCTCATCCAATGCCCTCAAAATATTTTACAGCCATTTACTAGCTGATGTCTAGTCCAGTGGTCTCCAAACTTTTTTAATCATGCACCCCTATCAGTAAAAAAATTTTGAGCACACACCCCCAATATATGTATATTTATATAAATAGAAATAGAAATAGAAGTTCTAATATTTTCTTCCTGCACCCCAATGAATCGTCTTGCGCACCCCACTTTGAAGACCACTGTTCTAGTCTGCACTACAAACTTAGCTCAAGTTCTGACTCACGTCTTGCCCCTAACTCCAGCCCTGTCCACGCATAATCTTCCTCTGGCAGTGCCTTTCAAGTTAGATAGCAAAGGGCGGATGGGCTGCTCTGTGGTGTAGTTGTAGACTCAGTCCAATGGAGTACCTCCAGTACCTTCCACAATTCTTCTGCGTGCCCAGAAAAGACAAACAAGTTCTCCCATAATTCTTGGAAATCAGCCCCTAGAATAGCTTAGGGAGCAAGAACCCCAGTTTGTGCTGACAGGTGTCCTACTACCACAAATGAAAGTGGGCAGCACTTGTATGGACACAGCCTCAGGAGTTTCATTTTTTAAGTGAAGCTAGGATAACTCAAGAGGTACAACTTGGCTACAGAAATCTCAGGGTAATTGTGCATCTGTTACCTCATTAGACCCACATAAACAGGCTTCTCATAGATAAGTCAAAGTTAATTAATTTACCCTGCTGGAGATGATAAGCCAGTTGCAGGCCCTCAGATTGAACCCAGGAGTCTCAAATCTCAAATCCTGATCTAACCACTGGACAAATACTCTTCAGAACTACAATAATGAGATTCACAGATTCATAGATGTAGGGCCAGAAGGGACCTTGTAGATCTTCTAGTCTGACCACCTGCCCTGGGCAGGAGAGAAAACTGGGTTCAAATGACCCCAGCTAGGTAAACACCAAGCCTCCTCTTAAAGATCCCAAAGGTAGGAGCCAGCACCACTTCCCTTGGAAGCTGGTTCCAGATCCTAGCCGCCCTGACTGTGAGGTAGTGCCTTCTAATGTCTAGTCTAAACCTACTCTCTAACAACTTATGACCATTATTCCTTGTTACTCCAGGAGGTGCTCGAGGGAACAAGGTCTCTTCCAAACCCCACTGCCCCCCACCCCAGTAAGTTTATAGACAGCCACCAGGTCCCGCCTCAGCCTTGTCTTGTGAAGACTGAACAGGTTCAGGTCCCATAGCCTCTCCTCATACAGCCTGCCCTGCTGTCCCCTGATCATGCGAGTGGCCCTCCTTTGGACCCTCTCAATGCTGTCCACATCCCTCCTGAAGTGCGGTGCCCAGAAGTGGACACAGTACTTCAGCTGTGGCCTGACCAGTGTCACATAGAGATGAAAGTGTGATATAGCTTATATCATGAGTATCACTCAACTCATTTAAAACTGTTCTTAAATCTGACTTCCCACATCCCTGTTTTGAAATACAAATGCCCAAAGCCATTTCACTGCATGGAAGAAGTTCTGGAATAAAGTTGTGAAGCACTTTTGTGTCATACTTCCTGGCAGGTCCTGCAGTATTGGCTTCCATTGGATTCCAAGGTATTTCCCAAGTCCTTTTCCTCTTTTGTGTGTCTCTTTTTTGCTTCCTTTTGACACAGCATGAGTTCTGTGTATATATTATGTATATATTATGCTTATAATTCCAGCACCTGGAAAACTGCATCATGCAGACAATTTTAATTCATAACTTTTTTGCATGCTGTACTCTAAAAATATATTGTTTGAGAGTTGCTGTCGTGGTAGCTTTTCCATATACGTTTTCCCCATTACGTCTAGAAGGGCTGTTTTATTCTTTCCATGCCCTGTACAGCTGCAAAGCATCTCATTGGAAATCATTTTTTGCAGAAACAATGTCTCATAATTGTGAGTGCCTCCAAAGTGGCAGAGGAAAAAAAAGTATTATTCTTCAGGTCATATAGCAATGTTTCCAGTAATGTGGAGTTTCTAATGGAGAAAACTTCAGTAGAGATGATGTTGTTTTTCTGCAAAGATATTTGTGCAAGATGCTTCAAACCTCTTCCATTTCCTTCAGAACAAAGGAAGAGGATTGGCACCATGCCTAGTCTCTTTTAAATATATGTATTGCTTCTGATCCACAAGAAAGGAGATTTAACCGGAGGACAGTGATTACATTGCATTATTTTCCTCTTCCTGTGGTACCTTAAAAAACAAAACAAAACATCCTACCTTGGTTTTCTATTAAAGACCTCATTCTGATGCCTTCTTCACATCTAGTCCCATCAATCTTCCCATCTATAAATGATCTCCGTCTTTTCTTATGTTCTTCTTTTTTATTGTTTCATAATGGGTGAATATTTCATCTTTCCTCATTGTTATATTTACAGAGTAAACAGAGCCGATGTATAATACACAGCATGTGGAGAAACAGACACAAAGGATTTGGTCCTTTAGGAGAAGATAAAGAAAAGACTGGCTCTTGGTAGCTTGATTTTTTTTAAGCCAAAATCCAAACCCCATTTTGGTACATGATGCACTTGAATGTTTTGTTTTATTTATTTATATATTTATTTAGTGTGGAGTAAAGTGTCATCACATGGAAACATTAATGGTTACCAGCTGTGCCATTACAGCCTGCACATTATTGGCATTTGGGGGAGGGAGGATGTTGCTATAAACAGGATTTCACAGAGTCATGGGTTCTTTCAGACACATTGCCAGCTTACATTACTTCTAAAGTTAGAAAGCATTATTTGCCCATTCCAAATAATCAGAAATAAACCATCAAATGGTAAATGCTCCCTTAGTGACTGACTCTGTGGTTTGGGTGTTTCTTCCTTTTTCCACCCCCCTTCTACTTTGCAGAAAGAAAAGACACTAAAAGTTCCTTCTGTGAGTTGCCAAGGTGCTCCCAGCCCATTGTGCAGAATCATTGTCAGGTTAAATTAGGGAGTACAGACTCCATGAGTGTAAAAAAATCAATACTTGATGGAAGATTGCTCCCCGGAAAATCTGTTTTGATTCCAGGATTAATTCGCGACCAAAGGCTTCTGCAAAATGACATGCCATTAGTCAGAAAATGAACACATTCTACCCTTGAAATTGGATGGAAATATGTCAGGTGATTGACCCATTCATTCTCTTCGCTCTCTGGGCAGAGAGAGTAGGTGTGGTAGCTGTGAATTAGGCCCGCGAACCAGGTCCATTTTCCAAGCAGTAAAAAAAAAAAAGAAGTCCAATGTGAATTGCGAGTATTCTCTAGGCCATTGTTGTAAAGCTATTGCAAATGCATTCCGTCAAGGTAAATGCATTTGTCTGGAAGGCCTGACTCTCCTGTGTTTTCTAAATCTCAGAATAAACCACACTAAAAATCTTAAAATAAAGCAGGGATTTTTTTTCCACTGCAAAAAAGGCTTGCAATATTAATGACAGTGTAATTTGTTTGCCATATATAAAGTAACACTCAATTTCCTCCCCCTCCCTCCCTTCACCTACCAGCTTCTACAAAACTTTGTAGGAGACAAACATGAATCCACTGTTCTTAGGCCTCTCCTGATATCTGCAATAATAACACAATCTCAGGGCATGGACTAGTGAGATGGCCTTTGTGCTGACTTCCTATCTCTGTTTAACCAGTGTACTTCCTCTTCTTGCAAGGTGCCAAATTCTAGGACAAAAGGGCATTTTAATCTCTGTGCTTATATATTCTGGAGCTGAACCATAGCTGCTTACAGTTTTGAAACATGCTGAATGTGTGGAACAGAAGGGTCATGACATTAGATATTTGTATTTATTTATCTGGTATAGAATCACCAAGGTGATGCTAACCTCTTGGTGGATAGACTTTTCTACTAGACAAAGACATCAGTTACAATGGCTAACTATTGGCAGCTGATTTAGACTTCCTCGCAGAAGAGTGGGGAGGCTTATCCTTGTCACCCACAGTGACTTGATTAGAAACCTCTTATGGGGGACTAAATTGAGATGGCAGGATATAGTTCGGAAGCCTGCATTAATAAAAGTGAAATTACTGTGTAGGTTTGGGCCTGTCAGAAAGGAGAGTGACTGCCGGCTATTCCTTTTTTTCCAACTTGCCTTAGAGAATGCTACCAGCATGTACTCGGTGCTGCAGTTCAGAACAACCATTTTCCACTTTCAGAACAAGCCTCAAATCTGTGTTTATGTGGAAACTCAAGTTTTGCAAGGAGAATGGAGGCAAGGGAATCACTTCACCCAATGATCTGTCATTCTTAGCAATACCTGTTGCAATCTAATCAGCTCAAATGCGGTCATTAATACCAACCACTGAAAAACCAGGCTTTTTTAATGTTTCAAGTTGGGCAACCAAATATTGAGGTAGCTAAAATCACACATCACTTTTTACAATCTTGACATCTGTATTTTAAACTGAGTAACTGCAGTATCATGGGTATCAGGATGTGGCAACTGTTGATAAATGTCAGCTTTCTAATAGTGACCCCTAAAGGTTCATCTTTGGCTAATATCATATTTTCTTTCATACAAGACACTCCCAAATAAGACATACACATTTGTTTTTGACAAGGCAGAATTAAGAAAAATATTTTTCCAGAGTTATGGCTGCAAATTGCAGGGACAGAGCCTAATCTTCAGATGATCCACCCTCCCTTTCCCTCCTAACTAAAAGCTAAAACCCTAGCTCCTGCTAAAGACTGGATTACAAAGGTGGATTTCTGTTTTGAAAAGGGCTAAAGCCCCTCCAGAGCTGTGAAATAGGAGACGAGAGACCAGGAGCAGACAGTAAAATTGCTCTAAGAAAGGTTAGCTTGATTAGTGAAACAGTGAGACCATTAAAAAGGAAAAATGATTATTAACACCTCTGGAGTAAACCTTCAAACCTTCACACACAACTGAAATGTTTAGTACTATCCTGTCTAACATAGCTATTTGTGAACATGTCTGGTGATATTCTGACTCAAATTTTGAACAAGCAGCGTTTCATAGGTAATAGGTCATTACAGATGAGGCCCCTGGCATGATTAACTAAACTGCAAAAGTTAATGTGGAGATGGACTTAGCCAATCTCTGTATCTCCTCATCAGGTCAGGTATGAGGCAGCTCCAGTTCATTTCTGGGATGATAGTCTGGAGCAGCGTGAAGAAGTAATTTCCCTAGAAATATTTCCCCACTATAACATTAACTATAGATGCAAGCCACAGTAAGAGTTGTGGTCAAGCAGCAAAAATCCTACGAGCTGTGTGTCACTGAAATAATCCCCATTCTGATGTGAGCTCTGGAGATAAACAAAAGGAAACCCATCCTAACTGGATTCAAGTAACAAAATATTAGAATCTCATTTGTTAGGGCAATAGGATAGGGCTAGTTCTAGCTCAATCACAGTCTCAAATAATGTAATTGCTCTCTGTCTAACTTCCTATATCCCACATAGGTGGGGCATTGAGAGGCTTCACTAATTAAGATCACAATCCTGCTTGCATTAAAGTCAATGATAAAACCCCAAATGACTTCAATATGAAGCAGGTGCATGTGCTAAGTTGTTTGAGATGGCTGCATGCAAGGATGGTAAGGTGAAAATGCCTTGGAGGCAAAAACCCAATGACAGGTTATAGTTTCTCTCTTCTTCAGGTGTGGAGCTCACTTAGCTTAGTACAAGCTTATTGTTATGGAGGTTCAACTAATGGAGCGTAAGGTTTTGCAAGTTTCAATGGTATAATTTTGCAGAAAATGTACAGGTATGTTATGTATGTTACAATTATACTTCTGCATACCTTCATTTACTCTTGAATTTCATTAGATTAATAAGATTGTAATCACAATGTTCATAAAAAATAACTTAAATATTTTTGAACTCATTGTTCCCTAGAATGCCATACTGATCACAGTTTTATTACATGGAAAATGCTTGTATTCTTAATGGGGTTGTTTTAGTCATAACACTGAAGAGGAGCAGAAATGATTTCACAAAGCAGCATGAGACCACTCAAAAAGTTTCCCACACAAGTGCCTTTCTTCTCAACCCCCTTAAAAATACAATCAGTTACGTGATATAATGTGATACGTTATTTTGGCCTCTGGCTCCTCTTCCACCTTTGACTGGCTCTGCTGCCATGTTCTGAAACTGCTGAGTTTTCACTTGGCTATTTCACCTCCAGTCTGAACCTCCCCTTGCCCCTCCTGACTTCCCGTCACTTGGAAACTTCTCAAACTCCCCTTCTCACTATCTCCTTCATAAGTCACCTCTATTCCTGACTCCTCCCAGGAGGAGTTCCTCCCACAAAGCCTCTTCCAGCCTCTGATTTTCATGCTGTTCATTTTTTTCATTTAACTCTTCTTTCCTTCAGATTCTTTCCTTGTTCCATTTCCATTTCCCCTTCCTTTTCATCTCACTGCCTTCATTTCTATTATCTTGTGCCTGTCCTTCCCATGCCTACTCCCACCCTTGCACTAGTCCCTCCAACAGGAAACTCTAGGTTCCTCCATAGCCTTTGTCTCTGTTACTCCATAGTTGTGAGCCTTTCTGCCTGTCCCTCCCATATTTATGCCCTTTTGATTTTTCCTTCCTTCACCTCCCAGAACTAATCCCGCCTTGTCCCTGCCCCTTAATGAAGGGGGGAAAGTCTGATGCTACCAACTCTCAGTTCTATTCTGAGTTTCATGTTAGCTGATTTTCATAAAGTCCCAGCAGCAGGACCATTACATGCTAATCACAACTTTAATTTTTTACAGTAAGTTTCTGGCCTTTCATGGCTGCAAAGTAACACTTGAAAAGTGAATACTGAAGAGGTTCAAAAATCAGGAGACAAGATTAATAATATATTAAATTTTAACTTAATTTCAGACCTGATTTCATTTTGGTGGTGTCCAAATCCTGATTTTCAAATATAGTAGAAGGCCCCATCAGCTACTTCCACCAAAATAGAGGAAATACCATGTGACAAGATTTTCTCCTAGCCTATGGTGGTTTTTTCACTGTATTTCTATATTTAGAGGTTCATTTTTGCATTGCCTGGTACACAATGACACGTATTGAACTCAAATTTCAGGAACACGAAGGAAATTCTCATTTTATTGTCCTGCATATCAAAAAAGATATTCCCTGTTTATAAAACTGCTTTAAAATACTGTTATTTCCTTTTAAAAAGTTGCAAAGACTACAAAGCTATGCAACAACTTAATAGCCTAGAACTGTGGTTGTAGTGTGAATGTATCAAAAAGGAGCTCAAACTAAATTTACCCAATAACAGCATATAGACAACTGAGTTCACTACATCTTTTGTGTGAAATAATAGTCTTAATTCTGTACTTGAAAGCTAACCCTTTAATCATTTTAACTTACTTGACCAATGCCACTTTTTACTAAAAAGATTTTTCTACACCTACATAATTCCATCTAGGGACACGGTATTTAGATTGGATCCAGTATAAAATGTACTTGAACAGTAATGTGTTGTTGTACATGTTTCATAGTTGGTAGGGTCAGAAGGGACCTGAGCAGATCATCAAGTCCGACCCCCTGCCATGGCAGGAAAGAGTACTGGGGTCAAATGGCCCCAGTAAGGTGTTCATCTAGCCTTGTCTTAAAGACCTCCAGGGTAGGAGCCAGCACCACTTCTCTCGGAAGTTGGTTCCAGATCCTAGCCGCCCTGACCGTGAAGTAGCGCCTCCTGATGTCTAGCCTAAATCTACCCTCTGCCAGCTTGTTACCATTATTTCTAGTCACTCCTGGTAGCACTCAGGGGAACAGGGACTCCTCCAGTGCCTGCTGGTCCCCCCTGACTGGTTTGTAAATGGCCACTAGATCCCCCCTCAGCCTTCTCTTGTGGAGGCTGAACAGGTTCAGGTCCCATAGCCTCTCATAGTGCCTGCCCTGCTGCCCCCTGATCATGTAGGTGGCCTTTCTCTGGATCCTCTCCATGTTGTCCACATCCCTCTTGAAGTGCAGTGCCCAGAACTGGGTGCAATACTCCAGCTGCGGCCTAATCAGTGCCGCATAGAGAGGGAGTATCACCTCCCTGGACCTACTTGAGATGCATCTGTGGATGCATGACAAGGTGCAGTTGGCCTTCCTGACTGCATCCCCATACTGCCAGCCCATGTTCATCTTGGTATTGGTTATGACTCCAAGATCCTTTTCTGCCTCTGTGCTGATGAGAAGTGAGTTCCCCAGCCTGTAGGTATGGTGCTGGTTCTTCCTCCCCAGGTGCAGCGCCTTGCACTTGTCAGT